>NC_135865.1:9081910-9749410 GCF_031162955.1 Sander vitreus
CATTGTTCTGCCAGAAATTACAGAAAACAAAGATTTGTGACATTCTGACATGGTGGTGGCCATGACAAGGTTATATAAAAAAATCTTAAACATTAGAATCCAAGTGGGTGCTGCTGACTGACACAGTAGCGTTATTTACATTGTGTGTGGGTGTGTGTGTGGGTTCTGAAGGGGGTTTAAGGGTTGAGCAGTTATCTGTTGTGTGTCATTTTGAAAAATAGTGACAGTAAGGTGAGAAATTCAATGGAGCAAGTAATGACATGACTTATTCTGCCATTATGTATGTTCAGTAAAAAAAAAAAAGAAAATATCTCAGGCTGGGAGATTATTATCTCTGCAAACAACCATGTGACGTGTCACAACACTATCTTTCCTGCAACAACATACAACGTATGATGTGGGCTATGGCAAATCAAAACACCCCGGTGAACTACTAGACCTTGACCGATGCAACCTGTTCTGAGCTGCTGACTTTATATTGTTCAAGTGTCTGATGAGGATCAAAGACAGGAATAGGAAGATTCCTCGGACCCCCTGTTGTTACCTTAAAGCCCAACACTGATCCCCTTCAGTCAATGCGCTAGTAATGCCCCTCAGCCATGCAAAAATAACAGGGTCACGAAAAACAGAAACTTTTTCTGCTTTGGAAACATCACCAGAAATTGGAAGTCATTTTTTAAAAATCTAAACATCTCGAGTGGACACAGGATGTCTGCGTGTTTCATTTCAATGCATCACATCATCACCTCATCTTCTAAAAGTAAGCATTAAGCTCAAATCCAAATTTTGTTGCACTCATAACAAGAAATCAAACCAAAGGTTTGTATTTGTTAAATGTCTGTTCATCTCAGTATGTGTTTTTTCTCTGCCTTGCTCAAAATGCAAATCTACCAGTGTATAGCAGCAAAGCTGTAGGACTGTAGAGCTATAGCTAAAGCATAGCGAGGCCGATTCTCATGAACTCTTTTTTTTTTTGTTTCAGTTTTTTAAACTGATTTACAGAACTCTGGTGTGTCTAATAGAAGCATTTACTGTTCTTGCTTTGCATTTTCTGTGGCATTAAAATAACTTACCCAAATCAATGTGAAGATAAGTGAGCAGTATCTTATAGGATAAAGTGGAAAGAAATGATTTGCCTTGGGTTTGAGACATGACACATCATGCATTTAAATCCCTGTGATGCTTAGTTGCTCGCTACTCTGCTTTGAATACCAGAATACCAAACATCCAAATATGTTACCAAACCGCAACCATCCAGCTGCTTCTAGGCTTATACATTTTAATGTATTTAAAAAAGTCACTCTCCAAATGTTGTCTCTGTGTAGAAATAAAATAGACATTGTAATTTAAAAAAGGAGCCGTTAGCTTACACAAGCAGTAGGCTACAATAGAGGTCTTGTCCACATAGTGAAGTTGCTAACGTTAGCTTAACGTTAATCAAGCTCAATGTTGGAAGCATTTGTAACGTATATTGCTAGCTTTCAAGATACCAGACGTAAACAATAGTTTGGAGGTGAAGATTGTGTTTTTCCTTTGACATGCTAGCGGTTTCTCCTTGCTAGTTGTTGTGCTAACTGACGCTAAACAGGTCACAGGGTTATCTGCATTGAACACACAGATAAAAATTGCTGTCTCTCTTCTCATCGTTTAATTAGACAGCTCAAATCTCTAGACAGAATACATAAATGAATGAATAACCGTAGAGTCATTTTGTTAGCTAAAAAAATGACATGGAGTTGAAAATAACTGTGCCGACGTCTATGACAGAACTGAGGATTTAACATTACTTGTGGACGATCAATGCAAAGCCACAAAGCTTGGTCCAGATGGCCTGACCAGAGGATTAAGATCAATTTATGTAGCATGTTGAAACAATCTGCCTTTGACTGGCATTTTAGCTCTTTTACAAGAGCCTGTCCCATTAAAAAAGGGCTTAATCTTCTTTACTTACAGACTAATGGTAAGATGATTTTCAACATGTTTAGAGGATGTTCATTTCAGTCAAGAGAAAATAATTTCTTTTTGCAAATAACTATGTCATCTGACACTAGAGATGCAGAAGTTGAGAACAGAGAAGGACATGGCAGGCTTCTTTCTATTTGACCATGCCTCTAGTTTGTATAGTTTTCTGGTTGTGTATTCTATTGCAGCTGGTTCCACTTTAAAAGGTGATGATTACATATGCAACCAGCATTACATCGGTCAAGTTTTAGTCAAGAGCTTTAAGTTAGCAGCTTTACGAACCATACTACTAATGTTTTTTTGCGTGTCCAGCTCATATAAATCCTCATCACTGCTCTTCTAAGGCAGCCACTGGTTTCAGTTAATGTCAGGTATGAAAATGATCTTGCAAAGACGTTGACAAATACTTGGCTATTTAGCCTTTGGTAACTATGTAAATTATCTCGTGGTAATGCTAAGAGCAGTGACCATTTTTGAAAATGCTTGTCCACTGCCAAACAGCAACATTGTTTAAATGCTCCAATATTAACAATCCTTGGGTTATCCTTCTAGCAGCGTACCTATTTGGTTATTGTATAACACGTGGGCATATGTGTTTTGCACAATATTGGTTAGATGGCAGACTTTACAGAACAAAATGACAATAGACCTTCTTTATCCACTTCCAGTGCAACATCTCTGTTATAGGTATTAATTACCAAGCTGGTCTGTCTGATGAGCTGTGTTTACCAGAGCACAGCCAGCACATGTCCCAGCTTTAAGCCAACAAAAGCACATAGCACTAACAGAAGTTTTATTTTGAAGGGGAATTTCTTGTAAATTAGTTATAGTCGCTCAACAGGTAAATCACAACACCTCCTAAAAAACTTGATGCCTTCCTTTAAAACAGTACACCGAGTAGCTGACCATGAGAAAACCTCATTGTACACACCAGCAGTCTCTACCAGTATACAACATAAAAGAGGGGAGAGACAACCACTGTACAACTAAAGGGAGAAAAGGGGGGCAAAACGGCCTGAAACTGTTTCATGCCAGTTCTGTATAGCTAGCTGTAAAGTAAAGCCAAGGAGCTTGCTTTTGTCTGCAGGGAGTATGTCTGTTCTGGGACAAGGGCACTCTCGCTCTTTGAGTCCATCTCTCTGAGGGGTTTTGCTGCAGCCTAGAGACGCAGCAGGCTAATTGACGAGTGGCGGGCTTTGTTTTCTCTTGGCAGCCTCACAGCAATGCTGACTTAATGTTGCCAATGGACAGATGGCATGCCACAGTGCTGAATGGCCAGCAAGAGCACCAGACTGACTCTCCATGCAAGAGCTAGTGTCCCTCTGATCTCAACCCCCTTCCCTACTCCCCTTCATTAATCACTGGGACCAAATTGATAATCCTTACAGTGGTTTGCAATACACTGTATCTTCAATGGACAGATGACAGATCCTGGTCAAAACATTCAAACTAACAAAGCCTTGTGAAGTGCCATCCTCAGCAGTTCTTAATTACGGCAAAAAAAAAAAAAAACAACCTCACTGTCAAACTCTAGTGCTTGAGCCTTAGGCAGGACATGACATTTACAAAGATACTAGGTGGTTTTGGAGGAGAGTTGGGAGGCGGACTCACATGTGTGGACTAAGTTCATAGAAGTTCCTGTTGCGATACTCCTCCACTTTTTCTGGTGTGAAGATGGGCAGTGACCTGTAGGGGTTCATGGAGATCACCACACTGCCAATGTACGTCTGAAAAGAGAAGAAAAAACTAAACTGTTAGTAGGAATCCACTTTTTTTTTTGTTTTGTTTACCACAGACTGGTTCCAACAACTTTTTCTCCCCTCTATCCATTTGGGTGTTAATTGCTAAGTCTAGGTGGGAGGAATTCTGCCACAGTCAGCTTTTCCCAGCTGGGTGTTCTTAATGCACTGTCGAGGCATGCAATGCCTGTAGTGAAACTAAAAGACATGTAAAAACAAGAACATTTCATGGAATCTGTGGGCTGGGCAGTATACACAGACTGTAAAGTGGTCAAGATGCTGAATGAGGGTTTTTAGTAATGTGTGCAAGTATTCATGCTGCCATACCAATGCTTGACATGCCCATTATGTAACACCTACAACTCAAAATAAACTGAATCATTTTAAGTTATTTGCTTCCAATTAAAAACATTGTAGCATTGGTCAATTACATACAATGCAAGACATCTAACATGTCAGCAGTGGGGTTTTAATCAGACATCAACAAAACATAAAAAGCACTGCTTTCGGTTTCACATTTCATTTAAAAAAATAAAAATAAAAATAAAACACCTTATGTAACATTCGCACAGGTATAAACACATATCTGAAAGTGAATGTAACCAGCCATCATCTTCCACATCCTCCTACGCTCAAAATCCAGAGAGCACTTTCATACATCAACCTGAAACATTTTTTCCTTTTCCATTTGCTTTCCATGGTAATGGCTGTTGCATAACCCACTCTGACAAGAGCAGAGCATGGCCTTCGCTGTGGCAACGCCACAGCCTCCCACAGACTCCTGTTCAATAGCCCACCAGAGGCAAAGCGAGGCTTTTTCAAGTGCAGAGGACGGATAACAAAGGGAGTGCGTGAAATGTAAACAAAGTACCACGTGATAATGTGGGTGTTCTCTTGACCAAAACCACAAAACACTAAACAAAAAAAACTGACAAAAAAAACTAAACATTTACGGTTTCCTTTTTTTGCATTTCTACACCTGCTGTCCTGCTCGTTATAATACGCCATCTGTTCAGTCACTAAAATTATAACTGCGTGGATGATACACCACTTGGCCAATAGCTACATTAATCATTTTTTTCAGCAGCAATGTTAAAAATCCTAAAACACTTTAGCATGACAGTTTGGAAATCTGTGTACAAGACAGCATAGATAGGACTTGTTTATTACAAAACTGGCAGGTGCTTATGTGAAAAATTGGGACTTGGTGTGACAAGACCTTTAGGATCTAGGGTTATGAGTAATAAAAAATAAAAAAAAAATAAAAAACAGGTGGGGCTGAAACCTCAGCAATTATGTACAAAACACGTAGGTATCTTGACATCTTCCTTTGTCATTAAAAGCCATTAAAAAAAAAAAAGAGGCGTAGATGGTAGTTACAATTTAAGAGAATCCATTTGGGATAAAGAATGGCACTGATCAACCTGCCACAGTTTTGGTTTGACGGAAAAGAGGGAATTAAACATGCAAGTAACAATGCAGAGCGAATCGTTAAAACAAAGGAGGGCTTCAGGAATTAAATAAGCATGCAAGAAACACTCATTGATTTTATCTTGCGCAGAAAAAGATCAAGAGTCTGACATAACAAGCAGGGCATCAGTTAATAGGGACACTTTCATTCCCTTTGATTTTCCACAGAGTTATTGGATACATGATGCGCTGTCCCTCTGGAAAACAAAACCATGTTTCTCCGGCTGTGAGCTGTCATATGATAGTCTGGGGTGGGGGTTGGGGCCATTTGTAAAGAATGATGCCACATGAGGGAAAAATACATTCACAGGCAAGGATTGTACACCACAGATTTATTGGATAAGTACAGGCTTCAGTGCTTTCCCTGGTCATCACTCTTGAGGGCCAGCTTGTGCCACCAAAAAGCTTCCATTATAGAGCCATGTGATTTACCTTTCCGTGAACGCGCCACTTTTACTTTCACTTCATGGCAGCCAGGACTAAACTAGGTAATAGCGGGAAATATTATGATTTTGCACCTCTTGGAGGAGTGTAGATTACATAAACAATTTAAAAAAAAGGCACAACTGTGCATGTTTAACTAGTTCCACAACATTTAGGTCAGCACGACACAGGAACTAAAAATCTCGGAGCTTATAGTTTAGGACCGAAAAATTGAGGGCATCTGAAATGTAAAAACATCATTCCCTTTCCTCAGCAGGATGTGGGCTGCATCTCAGCAAAATATCTAGCGCGTCGCTAAGGCAATCGTCACTATATGAGGTGACATCATCCCTTGGGCACTGGTCCCTGTGAGCCAACAGGAACCAGAGCAGAGCTGTAATCATCTTGGCTGACGTCGGGAGCAGCCAACCTGCAGAAAAGAAGTATCACGGAGTGTCACAGCGCAAAGCGCAGAACCAATTGTCTGATGAAGGGATGATAGTTCAACAACCCCCTTTCTTCTAGAGATTAGCCAGCCAGCCTTCCAGCCCCCTTCTTGTCCCTGAGCTCTGAATTTCATGCCTCATTTAAAAAGGCATCCTCTACATTCCTTGGTGATGTGATTTATTGATTGGTTGGTTACTGTGGTCTCTGTATCTGTGCCACTGTGGCCAAGACTAAAATGAGTGAGGGAATGAAAGAACAATAGAGTTATGAAAAGTATCTGCACGTTTCCTTGGGGAAGCCGTCTAGATCAGTCTTTGGAAGCAGGGACAAGCAATATTGTTACACTACTACTCACTGAGGTTCAGCTACGTTGATACAATCAGTGTTAGACTTACGTAAATCTCATTGTGGTCAAAGCGCTTCCTCAGGTTCTCGATGAATGAGTCTTCAGACAGGGGTTCTAGGAGGACCATGTCGCCAACCCCAATCATGTTGTCTAGAAGTGACGTCTTCACCTCCATTTTGGCTGCAGGTGTCCGCCCCCTGCAAGAAAAATTGAGAGGAAGGAAGAGATACATCACACATACTGTAAATAAAAAATAAAAAAGGTAGGTGCAGAGGTTTTTTGGACCACTAGTGACACACACACACACACGCACGCACACACGCACCCCCCCCCCCCCGGTTCAAGAAAATGCATACTTTGTGTTGGCTGTCCATTATTTGTGAGGCCCGACAAAGGTTTTTAAGAGCCATTCTCTGATCGGAAAATAAGCAGTCCTAAACTTAGCCAATGCAAATAAACTCCGGGGTGGACATGTTTGGACAGCAGTGGTTTGACTCCCGGGGAGGAGCGGGGTCTTTTCATTGGCTATCCAGTCCCGTGGCACGTGAGAACATCCCATAGGCTATTACATAACTAAGGAACTTTGTCCTTGACCTCTGGGTGTCTGCTCAGCTGGAATCTGCTCCCGGTTCAGGACTTCTAAACGACATCAAGGCTTTTTCTGCACCAGTCTTGCTTGTTGCAGCAATATAATATTTGGGGCTGGTAAAGGATCTGGGCTGGAGTGCACCATGACAAAGGCACTGCTGGGGGTGGCAGTTTTCTGTCCTGTGTTGCCTTCCATCTCCTTTGGGACAGTAATCCCAACGCTATTGGGCCAGAGATAAAAGAGGGGCCTACGATACATTCAGGGCCTTGACACAGGGCTTTGCTGTACTAAAAACCCAATGTCTGCTGTTGTGACAGGCTGTCCACAACAGGCTAATAGATCAGGCCATGTAGTCCTCCATTGTTCACTGCTCTCTTAGCACAGATGTGTTTTTTTTTGCATAACCAGAAACAGACACTGGCTGGTACAGAATAAAACAATATGGCAAAGCTACATATCTATGCATGCACTCCGTTTTAGATAGGCTTTAAAATAAATAAAGCAGTGATGGGAACTGGAAGTAGAGGACGCACTGAAATTAGCAAAACGTGGGCAAAAATAAAATGTTGCATAGATTAACACAGATATTGGATAATGCAGCCACAGATGTGAAGTGGGAAGTTCGTGTTTGGGGGATTAAAACAACTGGATCAGGGGATAATACAGTATGTGACCTGAAACAATTGCCCGACAGCCAAAACAGGACAACTCGAAGCTCAAACAATTTGGCACAAAAAACCCGAACTTTGTCGACAAGACATAACCCTCCATCATCTGTCAAAATCTACTTTTAGCAGCAACTTCGGAGCAGCATGACGTTCCTGAAAATAAAAATTTGATTCCCTGTGTAGACTTCCCCTTCACTTTTCCCCTGACTTCTGTTCCCCTGCAGGGCACAATGTTAGTGGCCCATAAATAAGTTGCCCAGCTCTTAGTGGGAGGCAAGACTCGAGTTCCAAAACTACTCACTCTCACACTCAGCATGAAAACAAATCTTTGAACGGTGGGCTGAGACAGAGGCGGCAGAATGTTTAAAAGTTATTGATGTTCTTTTGCAATTAAGACCTTTTTAAAAATGGGCTGTAACACCTCCATCCCAACTCAGAGGCATGTACAACATAGGGGGAGAAAGATTTGCCTACTTTTCAACCCAGTCCAGTGAGGTCTGTTACTTTGTGCATGCCGACTAATGCAATGTGCCGCTCTGATGGCACTGTGCCAAGACATTCCCAGCGACGGCTCATGTCTACCAGCTGCTTTGCTTGTCTGCAACGCTACTTTAAATCAAGTTTTCCTTTTTACATAGTTGCAGAGGGATGAAACAGCAATCAACTGCTCTGTGATCTCACATCATAGGCCATGTTATCTGTGGTGCTTCAAAATGCTGCGGCTTTGCTACAACAGTCCAGGTTTTTGTTACTGTATCTACAACAGAGCATTACATTAGTTTATAGATAGATTCCTAGAGTAAGAATGTTAAATACGTACAGCTTGCATGTAAATGCACGCAAATTCACAAACAGGTCATGGCCATTATTTAATATTGGTCATCCTGAGAGCATCAGATGATGAATGTATTAGCCAGGGACAGCCACAATCAATATTGGTAAAATCAATTACTAAAAAGTAGTTAACTAACCAGCTTCTGCAGACTTAATACTGACTGGCAGGAAGTGCATAGCCATGCTACAGTGAAAGTGCTGAGTTTACTCTTTGGTGTGAACAAACAGGAGTCTGAAAGGACACAGCCCACTCCTTAGTGAAACCAGATGCTGAAGCTTTTAATGACCTGGGGGAGAACAGTATGTGTCCATGTCGCCTAAGTGCCTGTGCTATTCTGACCAACAACATATTGCATCCGTCTGCAGCCTGGATGCTGCGTGCCCTCAGCTGATAACCCACTACCCCAGATTTGGAACTGGCTTCTAGGCAGCCAGTGACACAATCCCATTATAAGAGTTGCTGCCTGCTGTTAACCATTGTACTGGATCCACAGCGGGAGAATGAGAGAAAAACCGGACCGTCTCGATTAAACTCGGGGGATTATCCTCACTGCTGAGTGATGGAGAGATGACGAATATAACCAGTCTATGTTGGTAAAACAGTTGTTTAGTGGGTTGCCTCAATGTACACACTCTTCTTTTTTAATTAGCCTACACTCATGTTATCTGTCTAAATCAAAGTGACTAGTATGAACCTTTGACTCTCAGAACTGGATTAGAAGTGTGCTGCTTTATCAATCTCTCTGATGCAAAATGCATCAGAGAGATTGATTAAATCTCTTTGATGCATGTTTAGGAGGTAAGCGTCACATGTGCCCACATGGTTTAGCTGCTATTAATCTTAAATCATAATCTCGTGAATCTGTGATGTAGTGAAACTTATGGTCAAATACCCCTACTCTGGATGTATGTCAGATGGGAGTATACACATCATTTAAGTTTGGCACATTAACTGCTGGCCTTATGCATCTATTAGATTCTGTTAAAAAAAAAAACATATTTCAAATGGTTGGATCTGTGTTACAATAGGATTCCATTATAATTAGTTTTTGCTAGGGCTTCCTGGTTCTCTGCTATCAGCAATATCAATTCAACATAATACTTGCTGCTGGCACTAAACCCCCCCCCCGATGTCATGCAATGTGCAGCATTGCTGACGAAATCAACTAGATCACACCTTAAATGTCAGTATGGGGAGGTTTTGATCCTACACACAGTACAAAAAGTTAATTTTAAATTAGAGTTTGAACTATAAATCCTACAGATTAAAGTGGTGTATTTAGAAGAGCCAAGTTGCTCAACAGAAAGAAAGAAAAAACACGAGTGAGAGATTGTGTGTGTTGGGAGGGCTGGACCCTGGGGATTTCAATGCCTGTCACCACCAATATTATGAGACACCCTATGCTTCCTGATGCTGACATTGACCTAGATTTCCCGGCCAGATCAAGCTACGAGGGACAACATCAAAAAAACACCACTAAATGTACATATATTATTTACAGGCCCTAGACGTGAGGCCACGTTTTCTTTTCTGTCCTTTAGTAAGGAGAAACGCCACTCAACCAAAAGGTCAAAGGCCGTGCTGGCACTCGCATGCACACAAAACACACAAGTAGTGAAAGTACACAGAAGGTGGAGCCATTAAACCAGCCATTTCTCGCTAGGGTGCATGTGCTTGATTAAAAATAAAAAGCCGCTCAGAGTGGCCATCAATACAATATTGTCATCATGATCAACAAAGCAAGCTTGCAGTCTACAATGTCATGTGGTGTGTGAGAAAGCAAATGGCCATTGTGTGAGCTACACAGAGAGATGATTGGCGTCATTCTACCTTGGGAGCGGTTGTTTGAGAGAACATAAGAGGCGTCTCTTTGCAAACAAATGATAATAAAGCATAATGGCCTGTAAAATTCCCTGCAGATCGGGCTGGCATTGTCAGGAGGTAGGTGAGTCACAACATCACAGGCTGCAGGTAATGAAGGAGATTAAAGCCCTCCCTACTGGAGCAGCAGCAAGGCATGGGCATGTGCCCAACAGCAGGTCAAAACAGAACAGAGAGGTTTAAAGGGGGCAGAGAGATGCTGCCTCAGAAAGGGACATGGAATCCAGGGCCCTCAACACCGCTCCATGTGCACATCTGTGCGAGAGTGAGTGAGCAAAGGCTGGCACACGGACAAACTGGCAGGCCACTCGCAGGCACACTAAGACTGAACAAGCCCCTTTGACACAACTTGCACTTACTGACTGCTGATTTTTAAGATTTCTATCTTCTGTCAAAAGGTGTGGACATTTGCGAGTCAAATGGAGCTTTCATGGCAAACAACCTTCCAGCCTGGTTAAACATAAACCTGTAATCCAAACAAACACTGCGCTTTATTTACAAGACAGCTCCGACAGCAGAGAGTCTGGTCGATTTGCAAAACATGAGCCTACAGCTGGCAATCAAAATGACAAAAGGATCAAACAACCATACCATAACGAATCCACCAAGCATACAAAACCTTGATCGAAAAGAGACCAGATGACTGACAGGAACCACTGTATGATGTGTTCGTTTTAAAAAAAGGCCCTCAAGACATTTTCCTCATTAGCTTGTTACTATGATAAATGGGATCCGACATGATCACAAAATAGTCTGCATAATAACAACAACAACAACAACAACAATAACCACATCACAGTCTAAAAAGTGTCTGCAAACAATTCATTTTTTGTGGAGCAGTTCATACCCCGGAAGAGTTTAAATGAAAGTAGATTGTGCAATACAGCTACCAAGCTGCAATGGCTCCCTCCGTTTTGGACTATTTGGCTCTCCGTTCCCCCAATTAGAAAATTGAATATATAAAAAGGAAAATGTTATGAGACTGAGTTTTAATCTTAAATCTTTGTGCATTTATACATTTTAACAAATGGAGCAGATGAATGAATGTCATTTCCCCTTTCTCTTCATAAGCAATGGAGCATAAGTGTGCTTAGACATATTATGCACTTTACATTTTCCTTTGCAGTATAAACACACTGCAAAAAAAACAGGTGACCAGGTGAAAAGCTATGGGCCTGTACCGCTGATATCAACTTGCATCATGAAACAGGTCGCAGTTAACTTTGTACTTGAGGCACCTTTTCACACTCGCAGCTCCAAATGGCTGTGACAGGCAACTGTTTGAAAACTGTGAAATGCCATTTCCTACAGAACATAAAGCATGCTCACATCTATGCACACAGTCCACTTGAAAAGCTTTGAAAACGGAGAGATATGGTGGAGTTGTTTTATAAATACCCTGCCTTTTGACTTTCTAGTTTGCACAGTTTTTATATATATATATATATATATATATATATATATATATATATATATATATATATATATATATATATATATATATATATATATATATATATATATATATAGTCAACGGTCCTCTTCTGGATCCTCAGGGTCCAAGCGGTTGCGCTTTATGAGTACAACAGCTCTAGAGCGGCCTAACCACTTAGCAACTATCTAATACATTCACGCAGGAGAACCCTGCAAGGTTACAATTTTCACTTGATTAAAAGTACATGGCTACACTCAAACGTTCCCCCAGACTGCTCTGCATTAGCAGCTATGGCGGCGTCTGCACAACAGGCAGTCAAACACTTGGTCTGGCTTGGTTTGCCATAAATGAATGGAGAAAGCAGCTGCAGTGGACTTAAAGCAACAGTGAGCTGAATGAAAAATGTACAGCGTTATTACTCTAGCTCCACAGGGAGACTTGGAGACGTAGAGTTTGAGCAGTTAAGTTCAATTGGTGGAAAATGTTTAGAGTCAAACAGCACAGGGGAAAGTTCTTTGCTAGGATAGTGGACTGAAAGGCAATGTGTGATTTGTTTTACCCTTTCAACTCAAAAGTAGCATAAAGCAACAGAACACACACACGATCTGGTGTATCACAAAGTCACTGAATTGGAGATGCAAATACATATCACTAATAGGACTTTGGATGCTTCCTGGCTTTAGAAAATCCTTTAACAGAGGCTGTTGAAGGCTTTTCATGGTCCAGTCAGTGGGTCCACCTCTGTTGATGCAGGGTGAACACAAGGCGCACGCCTCACTACGCTAAGCTGCACGGGCAGACAAGTGCAAACAATATCCATCACCATGGCACTGGCCAGGGGACTTTGGTCCTCTATACAAACCCAATTAGACCACTACATCTCACCCGAAAGTGTTCATGAAGAGGCTTTTTGGCACGTTGAGAAAAACACTGATGCAACTCAAAGCAGGCCGGCCAACGAGCTTACACTGAGGAGAGCTCCTAGAGAAGCCAACAGTCCCACGCACTGACGTTTCCAAGTCTGAGCTAAAACGGTTGTTACTTTTTCCAGGAGTCCGTGCAACTCTGAAGGCTTACCACACACTACCTTTCACAGTCATCTTACATCACTGTTTGTTTGATCAGCACGGGTAATAAAGTTCCCATCTGGCTTCCCGAGAGAGACTCCGACCAACAGAGGCGGGACATATTTGTGGAAAACCACAAAGAGTAGACACAATCCTTAAAACTCTTATCTGATCCTCTTGGGATTTTAAGTTCACAAATGGAATTAGGGGTTAAGGATTCAAAGCAGAGCCAAGCATAGAAACAATCTGGCATCAAAAGACAAGCCAGAACATTTAAAGCAGAACAAGACTGCAAGTTTGTAACATTTCCACTGAATTCATGTTTTCAATCAGTTGTGGCCCAGTACATCAGAAGCATTAATATGTGTATATACTGTAGCCTAAATATGTGCAAATGTTCATAGTTTGACTTAAACTGCTTCATGCTAAAAAAAGAAAAAGCCAAGGTAAAACTTAGCCTCTGTTTAGACTGAGTGAAATCAGCAGTTTGTGCAGGCCTTGACTCACATTTGAAAACGTCTATCACAGTTGCTGTTTGCAATTACAAAATGCAGACACATTCGATGCATTCTACAGAAACAAAGACATTAGGCTACATGCATCCATAGTGATTTTACAGCAACATGTCTTCTATGGTATAATTATTTAGACCAGAGATCTTCAACAGGGGGTCCGGGGCCCCTAGGGGGGTCCTCAGTGTTGCTGCAGGGCGGCCACCAAATTATTGTTTGATATTTCTTTAAAAGTTTTTCCTTGTTGTTTTTTTTTTTTTTTAAATTAGAATATGCCTGAAAATAGACATTACCATGAATCCAACATATTATTAGCAAAGATAAATCGGCATATTCGTAAAAAAGAAAAAAAAAAACAAACATTTAATTTACACAATATTGACGACTTGCTTCAGTTAAGCTTAAGGATGCATTGTGCCTTTCACATGTATGTTTCACATTAAAACATGATGTATAAATATAAATACTGATCCATCCATTTTCATCTATCCAGCCCAGTTTAATATGCAACTAAATCTTTATACAATACAAGTAGTAGGGGGTCCCTGCTCCATCTCTCTTTCAGTTGTGGGGTCCTTGGCCTAAAAAACGTTGAAGACCCCTGATTTAGACTATTATTGTATCTAATGCAACCACAGTGTATTTAATACTGTAGTGTAGCTCCCCCCCCCTAAATCTACTACAGTTTTCTTCCCCTAAAGGCATTCCTCTCCTCGTTTGATTTTATAAGTTCCAGGCTGGATCCCACAGGGGCATCCCAGCAGAAAGAAAGCAGGCCAACTCTGACAAGAAGGAACTCTAGGATGTTTCTCAGAGAGGTGAATAGTTTTATTCATGCAGTCCATGCTGAGCAGTAATGTATTCCAGTCAGCGACGGGCGTACTGGAGACTAAACCCACCTTCAGTTAGTTTAAAGCTGGCATTGATCTTATTTATTTTTTTATAGCCTATCATACATCCAAGTGGGGACGTAAGGACATACTTTTAATGAAATCGGATCGATTTACTTTGAATGATCCCAACGTGGCGATCCGAATTTACTGTTTTCATTCAGCCCTACTCTACACAACTGACGAAAACGCCCATTTCACAGAGAGTTTGCCATTCACACATTGTTCATTCAGTTGTGTGATGATACACGAGCATTTCCCGTTATAGGCCCACTCTATCACAGCGCCATCTGAAAAGACTGAACTCTGAATGAGTTTTTGAGAGTTGACACATGTGCTGCTGTCCTCTGCGTCGGGGTCTGCAGTGGTTTGACGACTCTTGAATGACTAAGCTGGTGCTTAAACCCGCAGATGTATGCAATTAGCGACAACAATCGGAAATGCTAAATCAGCCTTGGTTTGGGTTAAGAAAGAATTAAGACAAACATCGAAACTAAACTCGGACATAGCTAATCCAACCAGTTTTATCCTCCAACCAATGCAATCCTTAGCCTACACAAAGAAAAGAAAGATAAACAGAAAAAAAAAAAAATCCCAACCCCCTCCTGCACGAAGTGAGGAGGAATGAATGAGTTGGGGAAGCAGACGGTCTAAAGACAATGCAAACTTAACTTTGGAGAAAAGTTGCAGCGAGTGCAACTGTGTAACAAATATGATATACGACCCAAACCATGGGCTAAGAAAGGACTCGCAGTTGTTACATTTTCAGCACCTAGCCGAGCAGCAAACAGAAGATGTCAAACTTGCCTCTTATCTCTGCAAGAGTTGATCCCTCTCGTCTTAAATCCACTCTACGGACAAAAGTAGGATCCCAGAGGTGTTTCTCCAAGAGTGGAGTGGCTCCTGAAGCCCTTCACCGCTGCCTTTAGTTTAACTCGTGTCTGCTGTGCTGGATGAGGCGGAACGCGGCTCTCATCTGGATCTCTCAGCACTTTGAAAGGAGCTCTGGATGGACTTGAGAGTGTAGGGTCCGCCGGGCGTAGGGAGTGGCTGGGTCGGCGTCTCTGGGCTAGTCCAGCGTCCCCTAATCACCTCCAGCGCGGGGGAGGTGGGGCTGTGATGCCTTCATATGTTGTCGGAAATATTTGGTTGGCCACATGAAGGACTTCATGACTCCCACGGTGATTATGTGGAAATACAAAGCTTTCCATAACTTTAACCTCACCAAACACCAGCCATTTATAATATTGCTACCTCCCATCCAAACAGCATTAACTCATATGCCCAAACCTTCCTTGGGCCAGAGGGTAGACTTGTCATGTAGGCTAGGCCTATTTTAAACTATTTTGTTTGGCATACATGTAAATAATAGCAATCATATAGCTAAAAATTCAATCTCTGCTCAAAAAGGGGTGAGGGGATTTAATTGAAGAAGAACAAACATAAATTCCTAGAATTAGAACCAAGATTTACGAGGTGAATGGTAACGCACCATTAAAGGTTTCCCTTCATCCCATAGACAGATAAACCATCCGCCCGACAGCACAACACCCCCCTCCTGTGTCTTAATGCTAGATAGCAACGACTTGTTGACTCGTTTTATTAATGATAGGCTACTAACTCTTGGTGATTTTTCTGTGTCAATAAAGAGGGATGAACGCACTTCTGACGGCCAGAAAACTGATCCATTACAGTTGTTTGGGGGGTGTGAGACATGTCTTCTATTCATTGACCCGTTAACTAACTGTTTTTGTTTTGTTTTTTTCTTTCAATCTTTATTTAAAAAAAAAAACATATAGCCTAATAATAACAATTAAATAAATTACAATTGGGATAAATAAACTATATAAAATTGTGATAACAAAAAACCTTCTATAAAAGTTTCTTTAAAGACTCCACAATGCAGTTTGACAGGTAGGCTATACCCTTTTAATTATAATTCTTATTATCTAAGAATGTGGAGAATTGTAGGCTTATTGGATATGCTATATAGGCTATATCTTGTTTAAAATGTTGATGTATAGCCTAGCCTACTTCTATAATCCTATTGGTTATACAGAATACATGGTAGCCATGCCCTCTGCCCATCAGTATTAAATGGTGTCCCAAAAAACTTTTCCTTTCGGAGTAATTTTCCTTCTTTCATAGAATGTATTACCTAGACCTGCATTCTAGCATACATAGCTAATGTCAATATCATGTATCATCAAAATGGGTTCTTTCATCAGTGCTTGTTGAAATTACAGATTGCATTAGATGGGATAGACCATTATAGAATATCATTACATAAATACATTCTCTGTAAATGATTTAAGAAGAAGGAATCCTTCATAACTAAACAATGAACCGTTGGCGTAGGCTACGAGACATCACTTAGCCCATATCAATAATACCTGTATCAATCCAATGTTGCCACGAATTTAGCTGAAAGATAGATCTTTTTTTCAACATGTCACCAGCTGTACAGGGGGGTTAATTACAGACATTGACGTTATAGTACTCCATTCTGCATAATAGGAGAGTAAATGCAACCATGTTGCATCAAGTGCTAAAATCGCAAGTTAATTTAACGCCGTTATTTGGTTTCGACTCTATTTTCTCAGTTTTAAACAGTTTGTAAACTGTACTCTCCCCTCACGAGTGTAGTGTCCTACTTAGATTAGATTGTGTTTGTGCGCATGCGCTTTTGCGTGTATAATTCCCTTTTCCCTGGAACGGATTGTAGCTAACGTTACTGGAGTACAGTGATATTAGTTTTTATTTCACGGTCTGTTGTTGCTCATAAAGAGGATTTCGGTGAGTTGCTGTTTTTTCTTGTTTAATGTATTTTAGCCACGGTCATATAGTTTATCTTATTATGGTACTGCGTCAGGCTCACTGTAGCTAGCTAGCTAACGTTAAGATAGCTAGCTAGTACTAACGTTGGTGTTGGCTGAAATCAGAAATCAGACATCCATGGCTTTTACATTTTGTTAGTGTCACAGTTTATGCCATTTTGCCAGATCTTGCTTAACCAATATTCAGATAATTAGACTAATGTTATTGGTTTATATAGCTATATGGTTCAGTTCTTATAATACATCCATTAATGTTGCTAGGTAACGTAACTTTATGCGTCCTGCGTCTGTGACGCATTAAAGCCAAAAGGACACGCGACCAATTTTCCCCTTGATAATGCTAACAACGTTGTGTTCAAACAAAACAGCAAAAGAAACGTATCTTTTAACAACACACACAACACACACACACGCACACACACACGCACGCACGCACGCACGCACGCACGCACGAACGAACGCTAGCTCTACAGAAGGTACATACACGTGTGTGTATTTGTAATACTAGCTAGCTATTTATTTTAGAAGTTTTTAGAAGTTGTGATACTGACAGCGTTAGGTTGTTACAGACAGGTGCATATATCTTTTTTAGAATGTCTCCTATCAAATGAATTGTAAGAATGATCTAACGTTATTTCAAAGAAGTAAAGAGGGTGGCTAATGGCTGGCTTGTTTTACCTTGTGTGTGATCATACCGTACATCTACATTAACATTTTTAGTTAATGCCAATTTAAAAACGGCCACCACCTTTGAATGTTGTGTTACATGTCTCCACTCCAGTTAAATAACCTTAGCTAAGTGATGGGTGGAATAGTTGTTTTTCAGCCATGTTCATAGCCTTTCTTTTCCAATGCATCATAGATAAATAGTTATATAGATATAGTTATAGTTAATTTGTATGTGATCTTATTTCCTTTAACCTTTGTTTTTCAGAGTGTCTTTTATGAGTAATCAAAGGCAGCAGAAGCCTACGCTAACAGGCCAGCGTTTTAAAACCCGAAAAAGAGGTGAGGAACTTTAAGGAATCACACTGTTCTGTACAGTAGGATTAACACTATCTTGTTTGGATAGTCTTTAACATAGGTCTCCATCAGGTTTCTGCTTAATTTTCTCAGAGAATATGTGAATGTATGTATGGATTTGTACATGTCTTTTAGAAGGTCATAAGTTGTAGCAGGGAAAAACTCAAGTACATATCTGTCTTTTCAACAGATGAAAAGGAGAGATTTGACCCTTCACAGTTTCAGGAAAGCATCGTACAAGGTCTGAACCAATCCGGCACTGATTTGGAAGCTGTCGCAAAGTTCCTTGATGCCTCTGGCGCCAAGCTTGATTACCGACGCTATGCTGAGACTCTATTCGACATCCTGGTGGCTGGTGGAATGCTGGGTAAGAGGCAGGACTCTTTCATGTGTGTTTCATACATTGTACAGCTGAACACTACATGTGTCATGAGACGATTAGTACCCAGGAAAGCTTGTATATTCATTAATTTTTATACAATTGTAAACACACAATCAAACAAAGTAAAACAACTCATCGGATGTATGAAACATAACATGCACACCATTAACAAAATGTGTTTCTTTTCAGAACCAGGGGGTACCATGTCAGGTGATGCGATCTGCACTGAGTTCTGTCTCTTCAAAGCACAAGAGGACATTGAGACTATGAAGGCATATGCCCAGGTGAATACAATTAACTTTAGGGCTGGGCGATATGGAGAAAATCAAACATCACGATATTTTTGACCAAATACCTCAATATCAATAATGTGGTGTTGACTATTTGTGTTTTAACAAAATATTTAAACAATGAAATTTTTGATAAATAATCATCAGTAATGTGGATATAATGACTAAGTGGTTAAAGGCAAATAATAGAACAGTTTACAACAGTCTGGTAAATTCAGAAAATGACAGCACTTTACTGTAATGCAGCCTTTAAAACCAGGAAAAGACAACACTTATTATTATTATTATTATTATTATTATTATTATTATATATATATATATATATATTAGGGCTGTCAGAATAACGCATTCATTTCGATTAATTAATCAGAGAAAAAATAACGCGTTAAAAAAAATAACGCAGATTAATCTATTCCATATTGACGTTTGAACCGGAGCCGTTCTAGCCACCATTGGACTGTAAAATGAAGGAGGGAGACGAGAATGTGTTGCCTGGATTATTAATTGGAACATTTACTTGTAAAAATCTTCTTCCTGCCAACCCTGGCTACCGAAATCTGGTGCCACTGATATGTCTGCGCTTCTCTCTGATGCTCTGAAGACGATACAGGCAACACAAACACCGCTGCACGTGACGCTAGTTAACACTATACTCGACAGCAGCTAACGTTAGCCTACCGCTAGCTAGTAGCTGGATTATACACGGTTAAAATACTGACAGCTAACGCTAAACGGTGTAAAGTTTGACTGTGTTTTACTGTAGAGGATTCAACACCGGTATGTAACAATCTGCAGCTGCCATCCAACACAGACGGTGCGTTCAATGAAACTGGTAAACTACAGCCTTGTGGTGCATTTGAAGTTATTGGAAATGTCCATTTCCCATCTGGTGGTTGTTTTGTCGTTCAACAGCAATTTACTAGTGAAATAAGTTATTGTTATACATTATTATTAAATCATTTAATTTTGACCATATGGCCTTAGCAATAAACAAGCCGTTCTTTAATGTCACCAACTGTTGTTTGGTACCCTTTTTTTTTCTTTTCTTTTTTTACTTTCTTAAAAAGTATCGGTTCAGGCACCGTTAATTATGTATGCGATTAATTTCGATTAATTAATCACAGAGTATGTAATTAATTAGATTACATTTTTTAATCGATTGACAGCCCTAATATATATACACGGTTCGTCAGTCCACTGTTAATGTGCACTAACCACTTACTGCCGTAGTGCCAAACTTTCGACACCTTTGTTAAAACACTTACTGGAAACGACGAGGGGGATGAGCGTGACGAACGCAACACATGACAGCTGATTGGACGAACGCGTCACGTGGTTCTTGCTGCTCCCGAATTTCAAAACGGACTCTAATGGCGTCTCGTTCTGAATACGATCTCGTATTTTACGAAAATAGTTCACCGAAAAGTGTTTCTGAAAACATTTTAAGCGAGAAATAGGCCATACAGTTGCTGAATCTGTCTGTTTTTTTGATCGACAAAGGTCAGTTTAGAAGATTTTAGTCAGATTTTGAGAGGCGCCGAGCCGACCGCTCCTCAGGTGGAGTGTGGAGTGCTGCTGCTGCTGCAGGTCACGTCACATGCAGAAATGGTAAGTGGGAGAGATGAGGAAGGCTGCCCGGAGTTGGAGGATGCGCCAGCGTTGTATATAGTCTGGTGTGTGGGAACATTTTGGATTTCATGTTACCTATGATGACAGCGGAAATAAAACAATTTTAGCTATATATCATATGCTGAAGTATATTTCTGGAGTGTTAAAGATTAAAAGAAAAAATAACAAGAACCGTACAGAACCGAAAACCGTGATACGAATCGAACTGTGGATTTTGTGAACCGTACCACCCCTAATAATTACGATATCCAAAATCTAAGACGATATCTAGTCTCATATCACAATATCGCTATAATATCGATATATTGGCCAGCTCTAATTAACTTCCTGCTCAGTGTTCACTGTTTTCATAGGGAAGTTAGGAGTCAAATATTTCAGTAGTACAAATAATTAAAAGGTGGTGTTTTGTGCTTCCTTTAGGTTTTTAACAAGCTCATCAGGCGTTACAAATACTTGGAGAAAGGGTTTGAGGAGGAGATTAAAAAGGTTTGTATTTTGCTTAAGGCATCTTTACAGAAACACATTGCCTGTGCAGGTCAAGTTTCTGAATTCATGACCATGTTAATCCAACTCAAATGTAAAAATATATACACACTACCGGTCAAAAGTTTGGGGTCACTTAGAAATTTCCATTCCACTCCATTCCAGACAGAATACCAGCTGAGATCAGTTGCATTGTTTTTTTAACCAGGGCAGCAGTTTTCAGATTACATTATGTGCTTACATAATTGCAAAAGGGTTCTCGTCTGTTGTAGAAAGAAGTGGCTGATCTTTAATGCAATATCTACATTGCCCATTATCAGCAACCATTCATCCAATGTTCCAAAGGCACATTCTGTTTAATAATCTGATATCATTTTAAAAGGCTAACTGAAAAAACATTGGAGAACCCTTTTGCAATTATGTAAGCACAGAATGTAATCTGAAAACTGCTGCCCTGGTTAAAAAAAACAATGCAACTGATCTCAGCTGGTGTTCTGTCTATAATGGAGTGGAATGGAAATTTCTGAGTGACCCCAAACTTTTGACCAGTAGTGTATATAAATGTATGTTTGACTCAATTCAGCCTACACAATTCTGTTCATATGTTTGCTCTTTGGCAGCTGCTGCTGTTTCTCAAGGGCTTCACAGAATCTGAGCGCAACAAGCTAGCCATGCTAACAGGAATTCTGCTGGCCAACGGCAATCTCTCTGCGGCCATTCTTAGCAGCCTCTTCAATGAGAACCTAGTCAAAGAAGGTACCTGCTTGCCTGCATCGTAGGCATGCCTAGTTGTGTTGTTCATTGTTTTGCAGACAAGGCCTGCAGGTAGAACTAGTTGGACTGAGATGGAATAATTAAATGTGAAGAGGGGGGAGAATCATCTCATACCTTCAAATTAATCTTGAAACACAATATAAACTAGTGTTTTTTTTTCTTTATGTCTAGTACCTGTTGTTATTATTACTTTTTTTCATTGTTAAAAACAGTATCCTCTGTTACTCATGCTTTTTCTCTTACACTCTTTTTAAGCTTATTGTCTTCTTGATGATTTCCTTACAGTTATGACACCTCTTAAGGCAAGGCAAGGCCGCTTTATTTGTATAGCACATTTCAGCAACAGGGCAATTCAAAGTGCGATTAATCAAATCAAAAATGATTAAAATACAAGAATAGAAGTTACAGTAAGAAATTAAACATTAAAGAGCAGTTAAAAACTGTTAAAAAATATAAAAGCAGATAAAATATGAGATTTTATGGTGCTAGTATGGGACAATGTATAAGCCGTTGCTCTGTACATGTAATCCACCCGCAGTCCTTGCCGTTCCCATAACGGGCCGGTCCCACCAGTCTTACTTTTTAATTTCTCTTTATATGCTTATATAGATTTTCATACGATTTCAACAATGCTTCAGTATAAGAAATGAACAATTATTTAAAGAACGGCAACATCAAAAAGATAGGTCTTCAGCCTTGATTTAAAAGAACTGAGAGTTGCAGCAGACCTGCAGTTTTCTGGGAGTTTGTTCCAGATATGTGGAGCATAAAAACTAAATGCTGCTTCCCCCTGTTTAGTTCTGACTCTGGGGACAACAAGCAGACCTGTCCCAGACGACCTGAGAGGTCTGGGTGGTTCATAGTGTAGTAGCAGATCAGAAATGTATTTTGGCCCTAAACCGTTTAGTGATTTATAAACCAGCAAAAGTATTTTGAAATCAATTCTTTGAGGCACTGGAAGCCAGTGTGGAGACTTCAGAACTGGAGTGATGTGATCCACTCTCTTGGTCTTAGTGAGGACTCGAGCAGCAGCGTTCTGAATCAGCTGCAGCTGTCTGATTGATTTTTTAGGGAGACCTGTAAAGACACCATTACAGTATACTTCCAGATATGTGAGATAAGGAGTGAAGTCCTTGTTCATTAGTCTATTAAAAAAGCTCCAAACTGGACAGCCCACAATTACCTATTCCAATTCTGGTGCAGACATGCAATGAAACAACCAATTTATGTTTCAGAGTTGTGTATAATAGAAAAGCAGTAGATGCCTACAGTCGTGTCTGATATCGGCGGCGGCATCTGAGAAAGATGCATCAAGCATAGAAAATGCTGTTTAACGCTCAGGATTTCTGAGTCCTTCAGTTAAGGAAACTGAATTGTTTTTGCACTGCAGAAATATTAAAATCTTATTCTTCCAAATGAAAGGGTAAATTTGAGAGGTGAGTAATGGCGTCACTTTTACTAAGCCTTGTTGTTTTAGGCACCATTCCAGCTAAAACGTGTATAATCGCATCCTGTGGTGTTGTTTACCAATGTATTACTCAGGCCTAACTTTATCCTGGCAGGTCTGTTAGCAACAGCTGAGTCACATTGTTATGCATTTGTGCAGGTGTTTCAGCGAGCTTTGCTGTAAAACTCTTCAAATCCTGGCTTTCTGAAAAGGACATCAGCTCTGTTTCTGCCAGTCTCCGAAAGGTTGGCATGGACAGCAGGCTCATGGTGAGAATGCCGTCTCTAATACAAAACCTTTATAAGATTAAGATGAAGCATTTTGCTTCCCACTGCAGTAAGGGTCACTAGTCTGCCTGTGCACTCTAAATAAGGTTGTTTGATGAAAATAAGATTAATAACGCATGACTTTGATAACAGAGTTCCAAGCTATTGTGGCGTCCAGTTCTCAGTCTTCTTAATTGCCGAAGAAAGCTTGTCTGGCTGAACAGGGTCTGCCTCAATATTTAACTGTGTGCTTTTTCAGGAGCTATTCCCTGCCAACAAGCGCAGTTGTGAGCACTTCTCAAAGTACTTCTCAGACGCCGGACTGATGGAGCTTTCGGACTTTGCCAGAAACCAGCAGTCCATAGGTGCTCGCAAGGAGCTGCAGAAAGAGCTTGAGGAGCAGATGTCCCGTGGGGACCCCCTCAAAGACGTAAGTCCCCTTTAGTTTTTCACCTGATTTCACATTAGCGGAGTCCCATTTTGTGTATGACTTAAGAGTGCTTTCTTCCTAACCTCTGCCCCCGTTTGTTTTGAGGAGGGCTGGAGAAAAGGGATGCAGTGAATCAATGACAAGTTGCTGAAATCCACGCAACCTCAACATATTATCTGCTCCTGCAAGCCTCTGTATCCTGCCAGGGCTCTCATACCTCAGACTTCCACAGGATTTGATAAGCAATAAGCCTCAGCAATATGATGGCCATGGTTTGCCTGGTTTGCCGATTAATACGTGTTCCATCTCTTGGCTCGGGTCTTACAGATCATCGCCTACGTCGGAGAGGAAATCAAGAAGAACAACATCTCGGAGCAGACGATGATCGCACTAATTTGGGCCAGTGTAATGAGCTCCGTGGAGTGGAACAAGAAGGAGGAGCTGGTCACAGAACAAGCCATCAAACTTTTAAAGGTGACAACTCTGTTATATGTAGCTCTGCTCTTCCTTGACTCTGTGGCAGTCATGACAACATGCTCGCAAGCGAGACATCTAAAGAAACTTAAAAATAAATCAGGCTGCCGTTTGATTTGAACTTAGCAGAGTTAGATAATTGATTCACTATCCCCAAAGCCATTTCACCGGCAAAGTGGAAGTAATGTAAGAATTCATCATGAATAATATCCTATCAGATTTCTGTACAACTCTTAACTCTAATTTTCCCTGTTTTACATTATCAGCAATACAGCCCACTGTTGAAGGCTTTCACCACCCAGGGCCTCTCTGAACTCACCCTCCTGCTGAGGATCCAGGAGTACTGTTACGACAACATCCACTTCATGAAGGCCTTCCAGAAAATTGTTGTGCTGCTCTACAAAGGTATGTTATTTGTGTCCGTAAAGCTCCATTTTCCCATCTGCTCTTTTTTTTTTTTTTTTTTAGAAGATAGTTTTGTAGTGGGAAGCTTTGAAGCCATGACGTGCGAACAATGCCAGATGGCCAGAGATTATAGCCAACCGTTTGTTTTGATTGATTGTCGTCAACCTGCCTGGTGACATTTGTTTTTTCAAGCACCTGCGGGAAACATTTGTGTTGTTGGCGTCATGTTAAATATATATATTTTTTTTCTTCTTTTTTAATGGTTTTGTTTGTTTCCTTTTTTTTTAAAGCGAATGTCTTGAGTGAGGAGGCAATTCTGAAGTGGTACAACGAAACCCACGTTGCCAAAGGAAAGAGCGTTTTCCTTGAACAGATGAAGAAGTTTGTTGAATGGCTCAAAAATGCAGAGGAAGGTAAGCACCTCACCGTCTCCCTTTTTTCAGCCTTGGTCAGTTGGTGTTTTTGGTTCTACCTCCCAGAGCCATAGGTTGCCAAAACATGCCATGGATTTACGCTTTATCTCATTTATGCTGCATAACAAAGTGATGACTGTAACTGATTAATCCCCTGTATTTTGCATGTTTTTTTTCTGTCCCAAGTTTAAAGGGACAGTTGACTCCAAAATCAAAATTACATCTTTTTTTCTCTTAACTATAGTGCTATTTATCAATCTAGATTGTTTTGGTGTGTTGGAGATATTGGCCATAGAAATGTCTACCTTCTCTCCAATATAATGCACTATAGCACTCATGTAGGAACTTCTTGCTTTCCACCAAACTACACCCGTCAACCGTATCACTGCGCAGAAGAAAGCTCGCTTATGACATTGCTAGCTAATGGACATTAGTTTATAGCTAAGCGACACTGCTACCTGAGCTAGCTAACGTTACAGCTCAGCCGAGGAGCTCACCAGTAACGTTTACATCTCGCTCTGTCACAAGCACGAGAAATAGTTCCTACATGAAACTGCTCAGAGCCAGGTCGAAGGAGAGTAAGCGAGTCATGGTTTCTGGTAAGAGACATTGCTGTTTGGCGCTTTGAGCACTACAAGCTGAGTGCCACCCAGTTCCAATATATTAGAGAGAAGGCAGACATCTCTAAGACCCATATCGCCACACTGGGCAACTCACACCAAAACAACAGTAGTAATGTTTAGTGTGCATCGATGTTTGAGCGTAGTGCTGACTGATGTTTTCTTTTCATACAGAGTCTGAGTCTGAGGAAGAGGAAGCAGACTGAGGACCTCTAGCTATACCTACCATCTTGATTTGTATTTTTACATCAACATAGCACCAGGTGCGGTACACTTACAGAAGTCTGTCTGTATTTAGATGTTATCTTCTCTATTCCCTACTTCCTAATATATAGTTCAACTGTAATGTAAGGGCTTTAATATTCTTTTGATTTTCAACATGTTTTCTGTTGTTTCAATACTTGTACTCTTTACTCCTTCAGGAGCCGGTCACAGTGCTAAATAGATCGAAACCCCTTTCATGTAAAAAGGGGGCTTTTTTGGACAGATTGTTTCCTTTAAAATGTGCCAGTTTGTAGGCATATTTTACAGCTATTGCATTTAGTCATGGTACTCTTATTTGCCAGAGGTCCATCTGTTTAGCCATACTATCTTGGTCCTCTGAAAGGCAAACAGTTTTTTGTAACCTCATTATACAGTTCTGCCAATTATGTGACAACTTTGAATTGTTTGCCAGTTTTTAGATTCTGTCTCCATTATTGGTGATGGAGATGTGCCATTTCAAACAGCAATGCCCCATCAAATGAATTGTTCTCTATATCGTGTGTGACAGAACCATGCAAGCATTGTATTTTCTCCCCCTTTACCATACAGTTTAAAATAAAGGGAAATGAATGGTTTTTATTACTGCTGGATTTACTATTGCATATCAAATAACTATTGTAGTGTGAACGTACATAATATAAGTATTATAAGCAATTAGAAGAAATGAGAAAATTATTCAGTCATATTTACACAGCCAATGGTATGGAAAGGTTATTGTAGAAATTCCGGGATATCCATATTTTGTGTCAGGGATCATCGTGTGTTCCCTCGAAATCTTTCCATTGGTTGATCTCGTCTAGCCTCACCTAATCAAGTAATCAAGAAAGGCAGCCTAGCAGGCGTGACCTGAAGTGCAAACAACCCTCTTATTCACCTCACTTCTATCCCACTTTAAATGGTAATTATGGCTCAGTCAAGCATGCAAAAATGAGAGTGAGATGGTGTTTCAAGATGTTATGAAAAACGGAGGTCCATACACGGTCATTACAACAAGTCATTTTACAAAGTCTGCCATGCCGCAAAACAAATTCCGAATTTTGAGTGCACATTTAACCTCATTCGTGGCAGGCGATGTTAAAGTGCCAGGAAAGTTATCAAAGTTTTGATTTCCCCAACCAACCAAAAACTTCTGTGTTTGATACTTGTTAAGTTGGAAGTGTTGAATCAAGACCATTATGTCTTCTGGAAAGGATCCATTCATGCATGTGTTTTTGTTCGTCTCCAAGAGGAAAATGATTCACTTCAGCACCAGCAGTCAAACAGACAGTTACACAGGCCTTGAATGCACTGGGGAGGTTATGGTCAGAGGTATAAGAGGAGGCTGAATGACTGATAAATAATTGTTTAGACCTCGATCACATTGTCTCAAGTATCTTTTTATGGCGGCCTTGCTTACGGAGAATGGGTCATAAACTCTAGTCCAAGTGAGCATGTATATAACAAAGGAATATTTTGTACAGCACAGCAAGCACAAAGAACATTATTGATTATCAGTTTCATCCATTACCAACAGATGGCAGTAAGTCTTAAGAGATGCTTCCTCCTTCCATTAGTCGATCTCACATAGAAAAAGCCATTTTGAAGAAAACCGACTAGAAAGTATTAGACACAGGCAGAACTACAAAGTATCAAACACCAGTGTTTTCTCTGCCTCTCTGTCCCGGGAGGATTTGTTTGGCTTTTGGTTTTATTTAGTCACTCTAAAGAACATGAAACAATTTGGGAGAGTGACATGCGGGACGGGGGGGAAACATGGTCTGCTTTGCAGATTTGGGAGTCAGAGCGTGCGCACATTTGCGTGGTTGCAGCGCTGAATTGTAATGATGCCTCCCCCATCCCCTTGCTGTGCAAAGCATTGGCAATACCATCTCGGTGGGACTGTTATCTGCTTGTTTTCCAACGCTGCCTCACTTCACACCACACAGAGCTCCTCACTGCATGTCATTTTGTACAGGCACTGAGCCTAGCTGCATATTGCTCTGGTATAATGAGCTGTGCACCATAACACTTTTGTTTGTTTTTCTCCTAAGCAATTAAATATGATGCTTGATACACAGAAGGTATCTCAGGGATTACATTTGTCAGAGTTGTATCTCAAGGCATGTCAAAGTGTGAAAATCGGTGGCCCTAAACATACTGAGTAAGACGCTTATACCTTGTGTCTCAATGACGGGAGGCCATATGTGTCTGCATAGAGCTCAACAGTCCCTCCTCTGAGAGACCTTGGGTTCCGGAAGTAAATTTCCCATTCATTTCTCCCATTGACATCTGGGAAAATCCGTATATAAAGAGTTTTAGACCATGCCTTAGGCTAACCAGGTGGTACGTGACTCATAAGCATACAACGTATCATTTAGAGTAAAAAAAACGAACAGAAAATGCCCAAAAAGTCAAAGGTACAAGACTGTGTACACATTGTCATCTCAGAGAGAAGGAACTACTCATCCCATAAACCACCGCGCACCACTGAACAAAGGAAGCTAACGTTAGTTTAGCTAACAGCTAATTCAGCTAACCGCTAGCTGAGACAGCTAGCAACTTTAAAAGACCCTCAAAATAAAACCTGAAAATAACCGTTAACATATGTAACGGCTGTTACGTCAGCTGTAGGCAGCTTTACCCAGTGTTAAGTTTGAGTTAACGTTATTTTACACTCAAGCTGTCAGCTAGCGGTTAGCCGAATTAGCTGTTAGCTAAACTAACATTAGCTTCCCGGCAGAGGCTAACGTCAGAAGCGTGGGAACAGATTGTGATGCGTGCAGTGTCGTAAATCCTCGTGACGGATCGTACAGGCAGGAGAGATCGGGTACTGACATCCCCCCCTCCTCACAGCATGAGTTCCACCAATCAGAGTCATCACTGTGGGATTGTGGGATTGTTCAGGATTGTGGGTAATGAAGTACTTATCCAAGACATCGCGAATAAAAGACATTTATCTCTTAACAAGGTTAGTGCCCCATGATTTTTGGCGTCTATATGAGCATATACAATCGCTTAGTCATGTACGCAAGCTGGTTTTAAGTCTACCATCGACGGTTACGATTTTATGGCTTATACTGCAAATGTCAATGGAGACATTGCATTGTATTTTTACTTCCGGAACCCGATGTGGGCGGGACTGTTGAGCTCTATTCCCTTAGTGACTATATACATGTTTCCATCTCATTATCTTGCAGCATTCATAACAAATACTATTTTTATATCATTTTTACTTTTTTTTTTTTAAATATAAAATGTCTCGGAGAAAAAAAAGGAAAAACATAACATTGGCTTGATTTATTTTGGGGAAATTCTAATTCTATAGTTGGACTTCCAGCTTAAACTGAACAGACCAGCACGATGTGCCAGGGAATGCCATGGGAGTTGTGGAGAGCAATTATTCTGGATTTCACACTGCGGATTTGGTCAGTAAACATGACTCTGACTGCAATGCACAACTCATCTGAATAATGCTGTCAGAAAACAGAGGGAGACAGGGCAACGGTTCGTTTGAATGAGAAGAGAGAGACTTGAGATAATTTCTGACAAAAGAACACTACTCGCCTCCAACCGTGTCACAACGTGCTGAGCACAAAAGGTGCACTGTTTTTTGTTTTTCGGCAAATTGTAAGTGATATCTGTTTGCTTTGCATTTCAAGCAGCATTTTGTCACAAGGCCAGTTTTTATTCTGCTCTGCTGCTTTTGTATTTATGGAAGACCACTCTAATGCTGGGCTTAGCACCCAGGTGAAATATGGAAATGAGGATCAACATGTTGACTCACTAAATGCTGCCAATTTGTCCTCGGATCAACTTCTGCCAAACATCCTAAAGCAGTGCAGCCTCCCAACCTCAATGTAGTCTGAGCACCTCTGTGACAGGTAATAGCTGCTAAGCCCCTAAAACGAAGAGGGCTGAAGAGTTTTTTGGGGGGGGTTAAAGGCTGACAGCCGCTGTTGTCAGTCAGGCACTGTTGTCTCCCAGTGTTGGTCTCTGTCCCTGGAGGTAACACTGCTGTCCTCACCAGCTTTGTCTCACTCACAGCTACCTTTTTAATGTTGAGGCATGGAACCATTATTCTCAAGGTTATTCATCATTTATAATACTCCTGTTTCAGAGGCAGCTTAATTAAAGATGACAACTACAGGTTTGAACCTTTTAGACTATGCCCGACTGAAAGCACCGTACTGTCTTGGGGCTTGGTCTCTGTATACCTTGAACCATAACGAATGATATCCAAGACCAATAAGAGTGTTCTTGGGCGTGTATTGTTATGGTTGTTAAAGGAAACTTATGCAATCAAGATAATGATTGTGATATAATGCCCAAATGTACCAAACCAATGTACAGGTAGTATAGTGGATGGTGCACAAGTGTGTGTATTTTAGTTGATCTAGACCCATGTCGTTTTCACATCTGTTCATTTGGCAGACAATGCCGGCAGGATGAATTCTAATCAAACCTTTCCACACAGTGTTAGTTAGAATCATATCCTTTATGTCCAACTGGATGGAGCTAGGCAAGAAAACCTATTAATAACACATTTATTGTGGGTAAAGATTAAAGAAGGCATAGGGTCAGAGGCATATAGATGCTGCTGCAAGGGAGGGTGTGTTGTAGCACATTGCAAAAGCTACTACTACTACTGATGTCAACCACCTCAATACCTGAGCGGAGATAGTCCTGACTTTATCACTGCTTTTCAATTTGCATTTCACTTCTCTGTCTCAAAAACCTGTCTACTAGTCCGAGTAATGTCAGATGTATGTTTCTTTAAACAGGGATTCAACAGGAATCTGAACAGTGAGTGAAGGATCATTTTAAAGGATCCATCTGTGGCTATTGTGCTTCTCCAATAGGTCATCCATATGCTATTCAAAACCTAGGCGTTGAGGGCAGAGAGGCAGCAAAAAAAATTGGCTTTGCTATCCTTTCATCCTAAAATCAAACAAGACAGCTAAACAAGCAGCCAAATCATAAAGGTGTGCACTACAAAATTGGATGAAAGGAGTTCTAATTGAAAGGGGGAAATGTGCAGACAGAGTTCATTGATCTGCTGGTCACCACAGCCTCAAATAAGAGCATCTTTGCCCCCTAAAAGCCCCTCTGCCGGCTTATGGGGACCACACAGAGTGTGTGTAATGGCCTGGCTGTGAGAGTCTAGGGATTTAGTAGCTAGACTTGAGTCAACACTGAGGCTCATTACAAACAACATTACTTTCTCTTGGCTTGTCCTTTTCCCTCTTCAGTGGCCCAGGTCTGACAGCTGTGTACAAACGACTGGGAGCAAAGGGATGAATGGCCTACTTTGATAAAGAATGATTGACTTGAGGGCTGCTATTTACTGGGTGCAGGCTAATCTTTGGCTTCATATCCACAGGAGAAAGCTCTTAAGCTGTCTTGGAGAGCATACATTATTACCATCTCACCTGCTCCAGCTCACGTTGGTCATTCAATAGTTTCCACTGATTATTCATACATCTAATCATTGTCATCAGGGCTTAAAAGGCTACTGCTGGAGGTACAGTAAGTGCAGTTCAGTTGGAGCTGTGCAAGAAGCGGAAGGGAAGGAGTGGGCACTTTGACAAAGCCCTCACGGGAACACCAAAACTACATCACAACACTTTGGCTGTGACAAACTGCTCTGATAACTTGCAAATGGAATGAAAGTTTGCATCTCCAGAATGTTTTTAACGAGTCTCCCTGGAGTGTGGCATAATGACTGTGGAACTCTGAGAGAGAGAGAGTGTTCAGTTTGCATGCAGCTCTCAGCTTTCTCTTGGCCGTTTATGCACCAGCGGCTCTAGGGACTCAGACAGGCTGTGGAAAGACATGAAAACGCCTCTATGAAACTGTTTGTTTTTGTAAGGAATGGCAGAGTAGGGAGGAGGAATCCACTTAATATTAAATAAGTTATTTTTTCTTTTACAGAAATATAGCAAATATAGGGGGGAAAAATTATATCATGAAGAATGTTGACATTTAACATGAAGAATACTGACATTTTCAAAAAATGTAATTAGCAAAACCTCTCCAAGGACAGATTTTCAACTTTTGACTGACTTTCTTTTCAAAGTCTTTTCAGTCCCTCTAGGATTTCGCGGCCTTTTTTTTTAGATTGTTGCGGCCCAAAATGCCTGATTTCGCGAGAGCTTTTGTAAAAAATTGCGATAAAAGTTGCGATGTCTTTTGTATGTTTGTTGCAACGAAGTTGCGGGAGACAGTGAAAGTTGCAAAAAAGTTGCGATTTTTTTTATTGTATAGTTCTTTAAAAATAAAAAGGAAACTTGTTTTGGGGAGAATAAAACTACACTAGGCTGAGATTTCCTAGTAACCTTACCAAAAAGGCTCAGGATGCTGTAAATGTTGGTATAATATGAAAATGGCTGGTGGATTTAAGACAAAAAATAATAATTTATTGAATGAATCAAATTTGAACAAATGTGTCAGTGGCCAGTGTTGGGGAAGTTACTTTTAAAAAGTAGTGTTACTTTACTTAGTTACCCCTATGGAGAGTAACTTTTTACTTCACTCGTTACTTTTACTTTACTTTTAAAAGCAGGCGTCTCTGGCAGAGACTGAAGTTAATTATACAAAAACTATCTTTGACCATAAAGCCAATCTCTGGTTTATCAGTGAAGTGTCTGAACTCCACTGCAGACTGGATTCTCTCCTCACAGAGTGACAGCTCATTCATTATGAACGAGTCCAGCGCGGGTTAAATGCACATCAGCAGGTCATCGGCGTTACACGGTGTTAGTGAATACTATGTAATGTCTGTATCGACTTGTACCCGTCGCACAGCCACGATGGTCCGTGCATTGTCGTAGACACATGCAGCCTCTTTTCTGGAAATCCTTGCGTGTCCGTACAACCGACACAAGTCCACAGCGGTCCGCTGCGTGTATGTATGAGGCCATCACCACCGCATCCATCTGTGAGGTTGTCAGCTTTGTGTCTGCCTGGCTCAGAGCGCCGTCTAGCAAAAAGCCATGAAGCTTAAAATGCTCTCAAAAGTTAGCTTTGGCTGCTTCTCGCTTGCCATGATTACTCTGCTACCAGCCTCTGTCATGTCCCGTGTGGAGCTTGTGAGCGCGCAGCTGAGAAGGCAGTGTCGCTGTCAAATCTGTCCCTGTGAAAAGTAACGTTGCGCCGAATTGAAAAAAGGAACTACGTTTCGTTACCAAATTTTCAGTAGTAGTGCGTTACACTACTTTTTACCCGAAAAAAGTAGTTACATTACTTTGTAACGCGTTACACCCAACACTGTCAGTGGCTTGTTGATCTTTACATTGTTAGTTAATTTTCTAACCTGGCCTGGGACACACATTCATACGGTTTGATAATACTGACTTTAACTTATCATTGCACTTACAATAACGAGCGAAGCTGTCCTCAATTTAGGTCATCTGTCCTCTCATCTTCTTTTTTTCCTGCATCCACCCATAGACAGTATATAATGGACCAACAGATGCCGTTGCTCTGGACGGAGACCAGTGAAGGCTATTAGAAGCATTTTTCCGGTGAGCGCTGAGCGTTACTGCGCAGCCTCCAACTGAGAGAGACGACGTAAATGTGACGTTAGCAACCTGTCTGAAAGTTGTAAGTCTTCTGGTAGCTGTGCCAAGAGAAATCTCAATCATTCCCAATCTTGCAGAGACGGAGAACGTAGGTATATGTAAGGAGATAACATGGACACAGGCTAATTATTGCTAACTAAAATGCTAGTTAACATTAGTAATTAAACTTAAACAGCTAATGTAAGTCGAAACTGCCTGCGAGCTTCTCCTGTATTATACAGTAATTCCTCTACTATGCAACAGTAAGTCGCGTGGTTATGACACAATTGTTAGCCTATTTTTACAAAAACATCTGTTACGGAGCCATAACGTGAGGTACAAGGTAATGGAGCCTTTTATTACATTACATTATATGTCATTTAGCTGACGCTTTTATCCAAAGCGACTTACAATTAAATGCGTTCAACCTTGAAGGTGCAAACTCCAGACAACAAGTAGTAAGTGCAAGTACATTAGCTCTAAATAGGTAATGCTACAAAGAGCCATATGAAAGTGCAGTATCAAGATATATAAGATATATATATATATATATATATATATATATATATATATCTTCCTTCATTATCCGAGGTGTAGTCGGAAGAGATGTGTTTTTAGCCTTAGCCGGCGGACGATGCACAGGTTTTCGGCCATCCTGATGTCAATAGGGAGCTCATTCCGCCATTTAGGAGCAAAGACAGCAAACAGTCGGGATTTCGTTGAGTGATTAGTTCTCCCTCGCTGTGAGGGGGCAGCAAGCAGGTTGGCTGATGCAGAGCGGAGCGGGCGGGTTGGGGTATAGGGTTTGACCATGTCCTGGATGTATGCTGTGGCTGATCCGTTCGTGGCCCTGTAAGTACCAGTGTCTTGAAGCGGGCCGGACAGCACATGCAGGCAGGCCAATCAGCAGGGAGTTGCAGTAGTCTAGACGTGAGATGACTAGAGCCTGAACCAGAACCTGAGCCGCCTTCTGCCTTAGAAGGGGACGTATCCTTCTGATGTTATGCAGCATGTATCTACACGATCGGGTAGTTGCAGCGATGTTGGCAGTGAAGTTTCTTTCAAAATAAACAATGGGCAAATAGAGTCTTTAAATGCTTCAGATATAAAGTTATTCGCTGTCAAAGTGACGACAAAATGAATGGCAGTCAATGGAATGCTAACGGCAGGTGAGTGCTTGTTAGCATCAAAATGGCGCCAAAGGAGCTACAGGTTGTTGACAGATGCTTACCCCCTTGCATCCACCGTGTGTGTTGTTTGTGTGTGTGTGTCTGTGTGTGTGTCTGTGTGTGTGTTTCTGTGTGTGTGTGTGTGTGTGTGTGTGTGTGTGCAAGCGTCAGTCGCGGGGGGAACGGAGTAGTAGCCCCACCCGCTGCAGAGAGCCGACAGCCAGGATGGAAACGGCAGCAACTTCAGCGACTTTTAAATCGTTACAGCGTACATTGATGTTAAAATGTATACAGGTTGGCAGGACGGTCTGAAATGTTTTGCACGGTCTTTCGCTGTATGTTTTGTTGGTAAATGTGAGATGTTTGAGTCACACACACGTCTCATCTTCATATCAGAAACTAGGAAATGATCAACCCCTTCTCACTCCCGCTTGGTCATTGGCTCTCAGAGTGCACGTGGGACTGCTGGGATTGGTTGAAGTCGCGGGAAACTTCAGGTTATTGGTCAAATTTGCGGAAAGGTTGCGGTGATTGGTCAAAATTGCGAGTCGCACCAAATTCGGGTGATTGGTTGAATTTGCGTGAATTGGCGCGATCGCGACATCGCAAAGTCCTGGAGGGACTGTCTTTTGCACTTGTGAATTTGTGAAAACCGCTCATTGTTTAACAAATATATGAATTTATTTTTGTGGCAATACGTATTTTAATTTTGGTTTCTCTCTCAATACAAATTGATGAGAGTAATGCTCCCCAGGAAGAATAGCTTATACTGTGACATCGCTAGGTAATTACTCTTTTAAAGACTTCCATTTTCCAACATATAAAGGACTTCTTTTTTCATTATGACCCAACAAGGCAGAGAAGAATCAATGAGAGTCAGAAAATAAGTTAAAATAAAGTAGATTTGAATACAGTGTAGGAATAAACTGTCCAGCTTTTGTTTGATTCAGTTTACTTCCGTCATCCTCATTTTTATTTATAAACTATCTGAGAATAGCAGTGGCCCTGTGAGAATAATGCTTTCTATGTTGAGGATACATTTATATAATCATTTTAAATGTGGAACATTATCTGTGGACGCACAAGTAAAAATATAGTTATTTGGTCAATTTGGCCGTTTTAATCAGATTACATGGACAGGAAACAGATGTGTTTCAATGAACGGCAAACAAATTAAGACTTTGGTTGTGTTTCGAAGACCAATCATCAGGATCCACACACATGCATGTATAAGGACATGTTGATAAGAGCACATGTACCACACTCGGATCCCTCATCTGTGTGATCAAATGTATTCATGACAGACCCACCTACACACATAGAACAGTTGTAATGCATTCATTTTATGCTTTTCAAGGCTGATAATTTAACCCCAGAAAGACTATTGTCATAGAACCTACAGTAGATAACACCTAACAAATGCATATATACTTCACCTAATCTTCAGAAAAATATGATAATCTGCAGTAGTCCATTAAAGTAGTGGTCACACTGTTGTGTAAGTGTTGCTTGAGTTATATAAGTGTATGAATTGAGGTGAAATTCTAAGGCAAAGATGTTTTTACAAAGCTTTAAAAAAACGGAGAGGTGAAGTCACAGTTCTCCACGTCTGCTAAGGAATGGTTGTCACAGCCTGACAGTAATAGATTCCTTCACACTCTATTAAACCAGCTGAACCCATAATGTAGCACTTGGCCTTCATCTGTGTGTGGTGCATTTGATGGCGGGTGATTCTTTAGTGTACCTCTACTGTACAAGTATAAAGATAGCATCCGTAATGTTTTTAATCAATACATTTAGAAATACTATATGTGTATGGCAAAGTATACACAGCACACCTGAGGTGCAGTTTTAAGGTTTCAAGTTGGATTTACATGTAGGTCAAAAATGCACTTCATATTCTGCTACTGAAAAATAATTTTCATGTTGCATTTGGCCTGCTTGACAATGGACAAGGGAAAGCATTTTTATGTAGCACATTTTATACAGAGGGAAATACTCAATGGGCTTTCCATGAAAAAGTAAAAGGAGGGAAATCAGGAAAAATGACCCTTTCACAACCAAAGCAGACGGTAAACTAGAGACCATGTTGTGACGGGGTCACACAAGACGCGGTGCCAAATCAGGCTAGGAGCGTTAAGTGGGGACCCCCTTTGCTACTTCCTACCACCCTAATTCCAGCGCCCTTGCTCGGACCACACCCATTTTCAAATTCTGCCTTCATTTTGATGTCAACTAGACACCTGTAGAGTTTCGTCACTGTATCTTCCAAGGTTGCAACGCTATTGTGGTCTGTCTGCTACTGTATCTCTCCGCAGACATATAAACACCTGGCAAAGTACTCAAAACTGCCTCTCTGGTAGTAGGTGTCTCCAGGACCACATTTTGCCATGATGACACACACACACACACACACACACACACACACACACACACACACACACACACACACACACACACACACACACACACACACACACACACACACACACACACACACACACACTCACACTCACATATTAGGCCCTCAGGAAGGCTATTCTGTAAAGAGGAGCATAAAAACTAAAGGCAGCTCCACCTGATTTAGAACTGACTCTGACACAGCAAGAAAACCAGTACCATGTCTTAAGAATTCTACAGTGCTCATAGGCTCATCATTTAAGCATTTTCCACACACATATTATGGACCAAGGCCATTCAGTGCTTCATTGACAAGCAATAGAACCTAACTGTTGATTCAAGTGAGTGCTGGAAGCTGCAGCCATCCCACAATCTTCTAAGGCAGACCACAGTGAAGGCCATTGCAGTCTTCTTCTTGTTCAAAACTGAGTCAGCATGCTGGAAATTAATAATTTACATCTCTTTTTTTTTTTAAATATTATTTTCATGCATGAAATTTGAATGAATGAATCCAACTGTAAATATCACACTTCACTAGTTGGGTATCTTTCATGCTTACCTGATTGAAATAAACAGCAGGCTTCTACACAAACCTTGACAACAACTCCACGGTCTGTGCTGTAAATAGAACATCATTTTAATAACTTCATGCTGCCAAACAAAGTGAAAGTTTGCAGAATGTTACAATATTTTATCCGGAAATCTGGGTAACATTTCATAGTACAAACCCTGCTGGATAGGTGATGAAAAGTCTTCAAGGCTACATACATTTTCTTTTTCTTTTACCTTAAAGCACATGCATTTGGCAGGCTGCGGGCCACATCTGGCCCAGAAGCAACCTGTTAGTGGCACAGCAGAATCAGATAACTTGTATAATATATAATATATCCCTTATATGTCCTTTATATCATTAGATTATTAATGTGTTTTCTTGCCAGATTTGCTTGCGGAGAAAACAGTCCAGACACCCAAATAACTATATCTGAAAGGAGGCGGGTAGTACTTCCTGTTACAGATAAACATGTTTTAAATAGGTTGCGGAAAATGTCTTGTCCATCTTCATTTTGTGGTTGGTAAAATCTGGCCCAATTGAAGGAATTTGTAATTAAATAGCCCTACTATGTACAATGACATTTCATTTTGTGTTGATTTTGAAAAGCGAGTGAAAGAAAGATGCAACTTATTTTTAATGCTATTTTTCTTTTTTAAACACAGCTGTTGCGATGAGGTAATGCATCTATTTGTGGCTATGTAAGATTACCAAACAAAGTAAACGGGTGTACCGTTCATACACCTAGATTACATGTAAGCCTCGGTAATAGTAATCGCCCGTGCTCTATCACTGTCCCTTGAGGCTTTGTTTCGGTTTTTGGTCAGTTGTTTTCTTTTTGTCTTTGCTGATCCTGCACCAGTATCATGCATAACCACAAATATGTAACGTCAGCAATTTAATTATCTAAAGAAAAATCTCCTCCTGCTTCCTTTTAACTGGCTAACGTACTATTCACTTTCAAACTTTGCCTAGGAAAATGTCTCTCTGCCAGTCTGCGTGTCTTAAATTGTTTCATCTGATTTTGTTGGGAATCGGACGCAGCAGGGACAGGCATTGCGAATAACTGTATAGAAATAGCCAATCTTCTCTATGATGGTCTTGTTTGCTTTTATAGGTCATATAGAGGCATCAGTATTGAATTGAGACAGTTTCATAACCAGTTAAAACCTCTAATTAAACAAATAGTTCGACAGTTTGGAAAACTTATTTAAGCTTATTCGCTTTTTTGCAGACAAAATGTATAACCATTTCCATTATTAAAAACCCACAAAGACATCGTGAAGGGAAGTCAGAAAAATGATTTCCGGTTTGTGAAGCCCATCCTGCTTACCTTTTGGTAAAACCCAGATTTTCCCCTCTGATGCTGTTACTTGACGCTGATCTCTGACCTCCTTGTGGAGAAGCCACCAAGTGAAAATTAATTTCTTATTAACATTAATATATAGTTTTATTTCCTAACATGGTATATAAAGGTTTTCCCACACTGAACCAAAAATACCAAATATTACTTGTACAGTGTATATGCTGTCATGTCATGTCAGACAAACATCAGAAACTGACTTTGGCATGAATCAGCACATTTGGCCACGCTGTCCTCTGAGAAATTCTGGTCGTACAGTAATAAATAATTGTTCCCAATTATGTTGTGGTGACAAATCGCTTCCTGTATTATGTTCAGACCTAAACGTAATTGCTAGGAGACAGAGTTGTATGTGTACATTTGAAATGTAACCAGGCTCAGCAAAGACTAAGATCCTGAAATCCTTTTCTAAAATAAAACCAGTCAAGTAAGGATTGGTGTAATTCTTTTCTGTTGTGTGAGTGATATTTTAGTGACACCAGAGAGTAAAGAACAACGATATATAAAGGTGTAACAACACAGTTTTTGTGGGCAAATATTTTTTTCTGAGATAATAATTGCACATCTAATCTGCCTTGCTTATTCAAGCTGAGGTTGCTAAATAATAAAATTAGGGTTGTCAGCGTTAACGCGTTAATCGCGATGCGATTAAGGGCCGACACGACGCAATTTTTTTTTTATTGCATTAATCGCATTCCGGCATTTATTAATTTATTTTCCACTTCACTCGGTTTTGCGTCGTGCCTAACAGGCTACTATTTTGACCCTTTGCAGCACCGTTACTTATAATCAAGCTGCCACTTCCTCGTAACACATCCTGCTGTTGTTTGCAGGCTGCAGGCATGATGGAGAAACACAGCAGCAATAACTCTGAATGGCGCTTTTTATTTGCCAAAACTCCCGGACGGCTCGTAGACAAGTCGAAAGCCATATGCACGTTGTGTAAAGCCGGGATTAAATATCACCGAAAGCACGTCAAGCTTGAGCTTCCACCTACGGAGCTAAGCATAGTAGTACAGTTAACGTGATGCTACCCGCTAGCGGGCTAAACGAGCGGCAGCTAACTGCAGACCTGTCAGCATCAGTAGAGGACTCCGGTCTTAAAGGCGTACTACTGGTTGACCTGTCTCGCTGCCGTCGAGGGAGACAGTAGTTTCAACACACACATATCACACGGAGAAAGCAGCCACACTGGAACAGCTGCAAGGTGCTGCAAACGCTGTCTCATTAACCGGTGATCACTGGACGTCAGTGAGTAATCAACATTATTTGGTATATATATCATATGGTAAGGATAAGGATTTTTAGTTTTTTAGTTAGGTACTTGGAGGAATTGTGCAATAATGACAGATTCACACATTTTTCTTTTGTTTACAGTAAATAAATAATTACAAATCTTAAAATCAAGTTCATAAAGTAACTTTCTTTGCATTCTTTTGATTCCCAATCAAGATACACTGGTAAAAATTACTTTCCATTGTTAATATGTACTTAAAAACTGTTCTGAAATGAATAGAATTTTAATCATGTGATAAAATATGCGATTAATCGCGATTAACTATAGAAATTCAGCGATTAATCGCGATTAAAAAAATGTAATCATTTGACAGCCCTAAATAAAATAAAACAGGAACCTAAGCAACATTGTGAGAGAAAGAGGTGATTCCACTGAAATCGCAGGAACTGTTTGCTCCTGTACAGATGCGTTTCGACAGAGGAGAGATTATTTTGTGTGATTTCTTACCTTTTTACTGTCTTTACTCTCTCCCTGAAAAAACGTGTCAGCATAGTTGATTTTCATATGTTTATTACTAATATCACAATTTCTCTTGGAACACAGTTGTTGTGATTTTTATTTATTTATTTTAAAGCAAAAAATAAATGGAGAATGGAAGAAAACACATGTTCAGATCACACCAAAAAACATTTGCTTGGAGGCAAAGTAGTATATGAAACTGCATGATGAAACAACTCTTGTCAATTTCCATCCTGCTACGATGATGCTCTAGGATTGTGTTCTTGTTACGTATTGCACAGAATATACCGTACACAATAAGAACATTTTGTCTTTGTCACTGACGAGATGAAAGAGAGTTGAAAAGATATCATGCCTTATTGATTTTTCCTTTCAAAGCAGCAGATGAATAGGAATACACCCGGCTAAGAAGGATTTTAAGGAGACAACCGAGATTGTGGGACTGCAGCTCAATAGTAGGAGCATGTCCATTATTGTACATTTGGTGTATTTTAGCACACACGTGTTTGTCTTTTTTGCAGCCCATAAAATTCAGTGTGCACTTTTTGAGCCGGATCCAAAGAGTCAGTATGTTCAGTGAATAAAAATGTGCAACGTTGATTTTACAATAAAGTCATGGTCGAGTAGCCTGCACTACTGCTTGGCTGCTTCAAACTGAATTGTGTGAGGCGTTAATTACTCAATTAAAAAAATAATGTGATTATAGCATGTTTATACAAAACACATGAAATATACAGGTTCTCTCTTCTCCATGCATCACTGCACAACACTGGACAAGCATCCCAATTAAACCAGTTTCGTGCTGAAGTCTAGTATGTCTGAATAGACATGTTTTTTTTATGACCAAGAAGTAATTAATCATGCAGTAAAATGCACTGTAACATGGAACAGTGTTAGCTTTCTTTTATTGCAGTTTCTAGATTTGCACAGGAAATGTACTGCGCTCGTAGTCACAGCCAGCACTTTAATTTGCACTGATCTGACCGCTAGTTTAAGAATCTTGCAGGCTTCATTGAGAAGGTGGTTCAGCACAGGGTCTCAACTGTTAGTGGCCCTCGGGTATCTGTTTAGTAAGGCTCTCACTGCCGAGTACATAGACAGCCTGAATGTTTGTCCCATGGATTTTTCACGAAATCTCCTCACCCTCGTACACAACATTATGACTTTGTTCTTGAACTGAACCACTGCCAACTATTAACCTACTTAAGATGAATATGACAAAATAAGAGTACATCTCTCGAGTTTCAAGGTAAGGATTTTTATTTATTTTGATTTGCCAAAGGTTCTATGTTTACATTTAATGCCATATTCATTTAAAGTGCTCATATTATGCTCATTTTCAGGTTCATAATTGTATTTAGAGGTCAGAATATGTTTACATGTTTTCATTTTCAAAAAACACCATCTTTTTGTTGTACTGCATATTGCTGCAGCTCCTCTTTTTACCCTGTGTGTTGAGCTCTCTGTTTTAGCTACAGAGTGAGGCGTCGCACTTCTATTCCATCTTTGTTGGGAGTCGCACATGTGCAGTACCTAGGTAAGGACTGCTAGCCAGTCAGAAGCAGAGTATGAGGGCGTGCCACGCTAGCAGCTAGGTGAGCATTAAAACGTGTATTACAAAATGACGCACGTTCATCACGGAAGTAAAGGCTGGACTACAATAGAGCTGTTTGGAGTAGTTTTGTGAACAGTGTTTTCTGTTTTCTATTTCACTTTGTAAACCTATATAACGTGCACAAAAAAGATAACACAATAAAGGAAAGGGGAAAAGCCAAAAAGCATAATTTGAGCACTTTAAGATACATGGCATTTTGAGGCATTGTTGTGTTGAAACCAGAAATAAAGAGTAGAATGGAGTCGTAGAGTGTGTAACGCTTTCTTGATGACTTACCAATAGAAATATGTAATTTTCTGCCACTAGGGGTCTCCATAGGCGTCTCTCAATCTAAACACGGGCTTTTTAATGACGTCGTGAAGTTGAGTGGGATCTTTGGGAGAAAGTTGCAAAAAAAGTTGCAATTTTTTTTCTATAGTTCTTTAAAAAAAAAAAAAGAAACTTGTTTTGGGGAGAATAACAATTATTACTATTAATTAATTAGATTTCCTAGGAACCTTACCAAAAAGGCTCAGGATGCTGCAAATGTTGGTATAATATGAAAATGGCTGGTGGATTTAAAACAAAAAATAATAATATATTGAATGAATTAAATATGAACATATCTGTCACTGTCAGTGTCTTGTTGATCTTTACATTGTTAGTTAATTTCCTATCCTGGCCTGGGCTGGGACACATTCATACGGTTTAATAAAGTACTTATTGGACTTTAACTTATCATTGCACTTCCACCTCAATTTAGATCATCCTGTACGTCTCATCTGCGGTTTTTCCTGCATCCACTGTGTTGTTTGTGTGTGTTGTTTGTGTGTGTGTGTGTGTGTGTGTGTGTGTGTGTGTGTGCGCGCTCGTCAGTCGCGGGGGGAACTGAGCAGCAGCCCCGCCCGCTGCACAGAGCCGACAGGATTGAAACAGCAGCAGCTTTCAGCGACTTTAGAGTGAAAAATCGTTACAGTGTACATTGATGTTAAAATGTTTACAGGTTGGCAGGACGGTCTGAAATGTTTTGCACAGTCTTTTGCTGTACGTTTTGTTGGTAAATGTGAGATGTTCGAGTCACACACGTGTCTCGTCCATGGATGTATTAAGAGGTCTCGTCTTCATATCAGAAACAAGGAAATGAATTTGACCCGTGCTCACTCCCGCTTGGTCAGTGGCTCTCAGTGCACGTGGGACTGCTGGGATTGTCGCGAGTAATGAAAATGCGATAGGGGGCCCCGGCTGTCAATCAATATCTTCCAGTCACGCGGGCCTGTGATTGGTCCGGGCCCGTAAGCAACCGCGTACCCTGCTTACTGATAGTTACGCGTCTGATTGGACTCCCTTAAGGCCAGAAATCCCATTCCCTGGATCCTGCTCCACTCGCTCCTTCTCGGATTACTTCGGATCTGCCCCCTGGAAATCTGGATTTTGCACACTTGAGTACATTCTAAATAAACCTTGTTATCATTTACTCTCCTGGCTCTACAGTACTGTCTGCTGTCTGCATTTGGGTTCTAATAGTCATTCCCACCTAACAAGTTTATGCGAAAGGTAGCCCGCTACAACGTCACAGTTCTTTGCAATGGCAACGGTAACATAAAAATAGCTGCTGACGACCATCCTGCTATGTTGATTAGAATTTTTCTGTTCTACTCTCATGTCTATTTCTATGGGTGAAACATTGCTAATCCACTGTTGGATGCAGCTCTCATTGGCTATCATGCAGTGTGCTCCTTTCCTAAAAAAATGAATCATGTCTGAGGAGCGGTGGCCCCAGGTGTGTCTCCTCCTCTCTGCCATCTTGAAAATGTAACAGATAGCGAAGAGCTCTCCTGAGAGCACAAGTGGCTGTTTATTAGTAAAACAGGCCACACATTTGAACATGCAGTCATCAACTTACCCCAACAAACATCAATCATCTTTTTGTACTACAAAAGTCTATGGGAAGATGCTTAGTTGTTAGTAGTTTGATGCAGCTCCAGAGATTCTTTGTGGTGTATAAAATTCAGCAGAATTAACACAGAATAGTAGTTACCAGATTTCAAATTTGATATACAAATGTAAAAGATTAACCAGTATGGAAATCAATAGAGGCAACACAATCTTTCCAGATTGAATGTGAAACTGCTCCACCTTAACCTCTGTCTCCAGCCCCTGCCATCCCACTGGTTCATAACTAGACCACAAATGTGCATTTTTACAATAGAATCCTGATTTGCCAGCTGGTCCAGGATCGGGAGTTATGTTAAAAATAACTAATTTGCATACTATCATATTCGTTATATCATACTGCTTGAGAGATATGTATTTGGTTAGTAGTGAATTTACCATTCTGGTAATCTATCTTGTTTTTATCCGGTGTTGCTGTAGGTATACAGTAGTCTTGCATTGCCAGACCTTCCTCCACAGGGCCACGCAGGAGGGTCTGGCTAGTCCACACAGCATTCTGGGATGGGAGAAAAACGTGCTCTGGTTTATTGGCATTTCTTTAAACCAATCACAATCATTTTGGGCGGTGCTAAGAGCCGCACGGAGCAACGGTGCCTCTGCAAAATAGCCTCAGGAAGGAACTTGTTTTGGTGGAACGTGTACGTTCAAAGGTTGTTTTAGTCGTGCAACAGAAAACTCAGATTGGACAGATAGTCTAGCTAGCTGTCTGGATTTACCCTGCAGAGATCTGAGGAGCAGTTAACCATAGTCCTCATAAATCCACTGGAGTTTAAAATTACAACACAAAGAAAGCGGAAGGTAACGGGACATCCGAAAACGGACATCCGAAAAGAGTGACATCCGGCGGAATTTCCGGTATAAACGAGAGCAATCGCAGAAGTGGAACGTCGTGGATACAGACTAGGTATACAGACTAGGTATACAGTAACAGCAAATATCTGATAAATCATTAACTAAAGGAAGGCCACATCTCTGTAGCCCATTTCCTTTCATTGTGATTGCAGGGTGCAGGGCAAAAATGATCATCAAAATCAGTTAGCAAAGCTGGTTAAGAGGATTGGACTTGGAACATGTTATGCATGACAACAGCATGTTTGATCTCAATGGTGTGACAGCAAAAATCCATATCACTAACCTTTTAATCCCATAAAAAAATGTCTTTCCCCCGCGGTTTAAGGTAACGAGTATCACCTGCTTTCTGACCCCTATATGCCGTTACCTCAGAAGTTAGGAGCGTCTCAACGTGGAGGCAGGTGTGTTCCTGAGACAATCACAGCAGAGGCGAGGCCGAGCTGACTCTACACTCTGCACTGCCTACTCACTCGCATCAGTAAAGCCACGGCACAGGTGCCACATGCCATCTGAGTGCCACTTTATACTAATACTGTTGTGAAATTATTGTAGTGGAAATACACCATAAAGTACAACAAGTTATTAACTGTTTTCATCACAATGTCATAACACTTAGAGGGATGAAAAATGAATAGCTTTGCTTCAATTTGCTATATTCACTGTTTGCTGATCAAAAGGCTGTTTTAAAGCTTTGACATTGACAACACAAATCACAATAGGGTTGTGACAAACAAAGGAGTGTTCATCAAACTGCTTATTTAAGTTTGAAATCTCAGCAGCCACTAATGTAACGGTGACTGGCATGGTTAAAAACACCTGCAAACCCATGCTGATGTATTATTGCCCTTTTGTGCAATTAGGCAATGCAATGTTACTGGTTGTATCTTGTGTTTAAAAGCACACAAAGTGCACTGATAGCATGAAAATAATGAAATGGGAAAGGAGGATTTAAAATTCGAAAATAACAGTAAAGCTGTGAATTTCTGCTTTCTGACAGCATTATTTGCTTTTCGTTGTCTCTTTTAAAAGAACATGGGACATTCACTCCATTACCTAAATACTGTACACAGCCCTTTTTTCCCATATCAGCTGCACCACTGATAATCTGACTAGTCAAACAAAGATGTCGAAAAAAATTGTCTCTTCATCCATAGGATGATGGATTTGAATAAGAATAACTCTTGCAGCTTGTAAGCTGGGTAAATGTCTTGAGAATCAGAATAACCGGCACGGTTAGTGCCTCAGCAAGCGCCAAACAAACCCAGATTTATCTCCACTGACTGATAGGAGCCAGTGGGACTAAGTCATGCAGGCGGTGTGCATTAACTTAGACTACATATCCAAGATTTTTTTTTGGAATATAGTGTTGGCTGCTAAGATGGAAATACCTTTTCAAATATCTGTATGTTTCACCCCAGTGACATTACCAAGTTTGAAGATGTAATAAATTGAGAAGTAAACTCTGTATTATTTCCAAAATTGTGTACAGGGAAACCAGGGAAAGGGAATTGTGAGACTGTTATGAAAGCACGAAGGTCTGGGTAATGATGTCATCTCGGGAGCCTTGCAGCTGGATGATATGAATAGAAGAGAAAATATCATACCTAAGATGAAGAATGAAATGGAGATATAAAAGATGTAGTGCACGCCCTCGTCAGCTAGCCTCCAAGACTATAAAGGTGAGACTCTCTTCTCTTTGAATAAAACATTCTCTTTCCAAAGTGTGTGCTTGGACCAGCTTAAATGAATGTATCAGGCCCAAGGGTTTTACAATGTATACACCTTGCACTCTGCTGTGGAAGGAGAGAGGAAAAATATTTTTACCCTATCGGTGAAACAATTAATTAATGATGGAACCAAGAGAAGGGGCAGGATTGAGTGAATACACATACTGACCTTGTTCTTGGTGTAAATTAATTTACGTGGAATAAGAGTCCATATAAAATTCAAATAAAAATCTTGGCGCTTGACCTTTAGCTGCTGTATGTTTCAGCGGTTGACGTTGCTTGAGCAGACCTTGAGCTGAAAGAAATTTGACTTGATTTTAAATTGAGTAATTCCAACAAGACAGGTTTTCATAGCAACTGCAAAATACTGAGTAGTGAGCCTGTGTATGAATGAATAATATTGCTTAGCCATTTAGTTTTTTTAGGCTAAGGAGAATAGCTCAAGGTTTTTGGAAATGTGTTTCTTTGCTTTCTTGCTGAGAGTGAGACGAAAAGATCAATATTCATATCATTTCTGTGCATTAAGTATGCTGGAGTCAGGTTGTGGTTAGCTTAGCTTAGCATAAAAACTAGAAGCAGCTCGTCTGGGTCCATACTACGTGACATGTTATATGTCATTTGTTTAATCCATACAAAAGCAGAAATGTGAAAACAACAGTTTCTGTTTTTAGGAGCGTGCTGTAACTGTTATGGTTTATCCAGTTTATCCATCCGTCCTACAGAACTTGGCAGTGGTGGCCTAAATGTTAATGAAGCAAGCTTGGGACCAGGCAGTCACTGGTTCTATCCCCAGACTGGCAGGATAGAATCTGGGTGAAGAAAGTGAAAGAGCAGTGCTTGTCCCTCCCTCATTACCACCACTGAGGTACCCTTGAGCAAGGCCCTAACCCCAACCGCTTCAGTGGCCAGCAGATCAGACTGTGCTTTTACCGGGCAGCTTTCAGGTGTGAATGTGACACAGTTACACGTCGTTGCAAATGACAATTTATTCTCAATCGACTTACCTGGATAAATAAAGTTAAAAAGATAAAAATATGAAAAACCTTCTGTGCAGTGTCTCCAGCATAATAGCTTGGGTTGCCAGATTTGGTTAGTGAACAAGGTTATGTCTCTGGTGCAGGTCACAATAGGTAAAGGCAGCATGCGACCAAACATGGCAAACTTATTGTGACAACAAGGCTCTTGGAAGCTGTGCACAGTTACTGCATCCAGCTGTTGTTCTGCCAAGAAATAAGTAATGTAACTAGTCCTTTAGTCTCGCATTGCCAGACCTTCCTCCACAGCGCTTCGGAGGAGGGTCTGGCTAGTCCACACAGCAATCTGGGATGGGAGAAAAACATGCTCTGGTTTGTTGGCATTTCTTTAAAACAATCACAATTGTCTTGGGCAGCGCTAAGCGTCCAGCAGAGCCACGGTGCCTCTGCAAAATAGAAACCTTCCACTTTCTTTGTGTTGTAATTAAGGGGGAGGAGAAACCTAAACCAAGCTTTCAGAGGAGCTGCAGAAAGTGCATAGATGACAGAGTTTCACGATGATCTACATAGTTTATTGTGCAGTGATAATGTCAGGCTGCGCTATAGCAGTCCTAAATCAGAAACTAAGACCAGAAAAGTTGTATAATAGCTGCTCTTTAACAGCTTAACCCCAATCTGTGATGTAACCCACTCTGACTCTGAACATTCTGTCCATTCATTTGAAAAGAGCCCTGAAAAACTTTTAATTGAAGTAGTTATGTGCCAAAAACGTGAGGAAGAATAAGAATAAACCAAATGGTTTTTTTAAAATAATTTTTTGGGCTTTTCCACCTTTAATTTTTGACAGGATAGGTAGGTGAGAAAGGGGGAAGACATGCAGGAAATCATCACAGGTCAGACTCAAACCCTGGACCTCTGCGTCAAGGCATAAACCTCTCAGTCCATGTGTGCCTGCTCTACCCACTGAGCCAACCTGGCCACACATAGACTGAGAATGTATGCTGTTGCCCAGTAATCCTACCAATTACCTGCTGTAAAAAAGGCCTACTACTCTTAGTCATTTGACCGACAGTTGAAGTAGACCTATTATCCTTTTTTGTATTTTCTGCCATATTTATAATGTTACAATGTCGGCTGTTTATGTAAAACGTGGCCAAAGATTCAAATAATGAGGTAAACGTTTTTAAAAGAAATCCCTGTGACAAAAAATTCTGATTTCACACTGTTCTAAACTGGTTTTAACAGTTTTTTCCAATACAGTCTCACTCCCTACTCGTCAAATGTGTGACGCATGGTCAAGGACCCCTGGCGTCAAGCTCCAACGAAAGAAGTGTACCTTTTGCGTTGTTGTTCGACTTGGGGGTCCGTCAGATAGACATTCATGTTAATCCCTCACCTTCAGATATAGACGAAAGAAAAAAAACGGCCCCTTGAAACTTGAAATCTGTTTTGGTCTGTCGGTTATGTCCGATTCTCTGATATGAATGCCTGCATTGCACTGTGGGAAATGGGCTTTGAATGCGCCCCGCTCGGATCATATTGTGGTGTTCTGTTTTACAGCATACTGTATTATTTCGGTCTTATTACCAGTGAAATAATAATAATCTTTAACACAAAGCAAAACATATACTATTATATCATCAATAATGGCTAATAACCTATCTTTAAAATAATCTGTTTATTCAGGTTGAAGATAGTTGCAGCACAAAAGATGACAGGGAGAGTGCAGGGAAGTGCCAGGATGTCCCAGGATGCTCTACATCACAATATTTCAAACAGCCCAAGTCAGATGGTCACAGCCTGGAACAATTTTTACCACCCTCAGCAAAAGCCTAAAAAGCTGTTTTTAGATTAGATGCTTTATAATTACAAGTTTGTGTAATTTGGGGTTTCTGTAGCCAGTGACATTTCATTATTTATATTTTATTTTCAATGCAGATGTAATGGCATTGTACATTTTTGGTTTTTATTTGAAGGCTGAGGTTTCATTAATAAACACAACCCCAAGTATCATCATTGGTTTTGAGATGTAAATTGCTGTGAATACCTTGTTTCTATGCTACAGTATTGTGGCATAGTATCAGGACATCCTGGCTAGTGTCTGTCGCGCGCGGCTAAGGCCGAATGGCTGGATGATGGGCCTATTTGGGGGAAAGTCCAGGGCTATTTTTTAGCCCCAGTCCGTCCCTGGTGTGCAGCCAATCATTTTATTGTTCGTAACAGCAGCCAGTGACATTAAGCCCACAAGCTGACCGCCATCAAGTTAGCCAATGTTTTTCTATGAGGGTGGCAGTAAAAAAGAAAAAATGAAAGTATAAAAATAGATGTGATGAAATTATCATTGCACTTAGATGAAACACATCAACATTCATCTGGAATTTTTCATGGTTTTATAATTCTAGTGTCAAATCTGCATTATGCACCTTTATACTTTAATGACTTCAAGTGCACTGACTGCTTTAATTTTGGTTGCATTACCATCTCATTCTTAGTATTTGGTAGGGGTCAAGATGGTAAAACAGCAAAAACACTACTACTAATAATAATACTTCATAGCTGGCTAATCCAAACCACTGCTTTTATCTACATCCAACCTCTGGGAGTCCATCTCTTTTTAGTATGTAGTAGAGACATATAGAGATAGAAGCACAGAGTATATCCACCATGGGTGTATGGAAATCAGAGCTTAACCTAAATCCACTGTAATCCCTCTGTATTGATTGATAGCAGGCTTGTGAGACCCACTATGCTACAGCTAATTGTTTATAAGACAACAAATGAGAAATGTCTGCCTTGTCAAATAATTACCTGTAACAGCCTTGTGATATGTGTGTGTGTGTGTGTGTGTGTGTGTGCGTGCGTGTGCTTGTATGTGCGTGTGTGTGCGTGTGCATGCGTGTGCGTGCGTGTGTGTATTTATGCATATCCATGTCAACAATAGCTATCACTGGCAGTGCAGGCTCATTAAACATTTTGAGGTAGCTGTTTGGTTGTCAGGTTCAGTTGTCATCATTTTATTGGCACTCTGAAATGCTTAAAGTATTAATATTTCTGTCTGTATTCTGGTCTGCAGTCCGGTGGACCCTGTTGTGTATTTAGTTTCCTTCAGAATGAAAAGCATCTCTAATAAACATATGACTAAAACAATATATATATATATATATATATATATATATATATATATATATATATATATATATATAAGGGCTGTCAAACGATTACATTTTCTTAATCGCGATTAATCATTGAATTTCTATAGTTAATCGCGATTAATCGCATGTTTTATCATGATTAAAATTCTATTATTTTGCATTTCAGAACTGTTTTTAAGTACATATTAACAATGGAACGCCATTCTTACCAGTGTATCTTGATTGGGAATCAAATGAATGCAAAGAAAGTTACTTTATGAACTTGATTTTAAAATTTGTATTTGTTTATTATATATTTAATCTAGTCACACAGTTGAACAAACAACTTTGAATGCACCACAAGGCTGTAAATTACCAGTTTCATTGAACGCACCATCTTTGTTTTTCCGACAACAGCAGCTGCAGATTGTTACATACCGGTGTTGAATCCTCTACAATGAAATACAGTCACACTTTACACCGTATAGCGTTAGCTGTCAGCATTGTAACCGTGTTTAATCCAGCTACTGGCTAGCGGTAGGCTAACGTTAGCTGCTGTCTAGTATAGTGTTAACTAGCGTCACGTGCAGCGATGTTTCCTCTAATGTCTGTTTCAGATCATCAGAGAGAAGTGCAGGCATATCAGTGGCACCAGAATGAGGCACCGAAATCCGCGTTGCTATTCCTGCGTTGCTATTTGCATCGCGATTAACGCGTTAATGCTGAAAATGCTGTCAAAATAATGCGTTAATTTCGATTAATTAATCTGAGAAAAAATAATGCGTTAAAATTAACGCAGATTAATCCATTCCATATTGACGTTTGCATACAGACGAAAATCTGGTGCCACTGATATTTCTGCGCTTCTCTCTGCTGCTCTGAAACAGACGTTACAGGAAACAAACACCGCTGCATGTGACGCTAGTTAACACTATACTCAACAGCAGCTAACGTTAGCCTACCGCTAGCTAGTAGCTGATTAAACACGGTTAAAATACTGACAGCTAACGCTAAACGGTGTAAAGTGTGACTGTGTTTTACTGTAGAGGATTCAACACCGGGATGTAACAATCTGGAGCTGCCGTCGGAGAAACAACACAGACGTGCGTTCAATGAAACTGGTAAACTACAGCCTCGTGGTGCATTTGAAGTTATTGTAAATGTCATTTTCCTATCTGGTTGTTGTTTTTGTTGTTCAACAGCAATTTACTAGTGAAATAAGTTATTGTTATACATTATTATTAAATCATTTAATTTTGACCATATGGCCTCAGCAATAAAGAAGTCATTCTTTAATGTCACCAACTGTTGTTTAGTACCCTTTTTTTAAACTTTCTTAAAAAGCATTGGTTCAGGCACCGTTAATCATGTATGCGATTAATTAATCACAGAGTATGTAATTAATTAGATTACATTTTTTAATCGATTGACAGCCCATATATATATATATATATATATATATATATATATATATATATATATATATACACACACACACACACACACACACACACACACACACGTCATATAATTAGAATATCATGAAAAAGTTGTCAGTAATTGCATTCAAAAAGTGCAATTTGTATATTATATTCATTCATCACACACAGGGATATATTTCGAATGTTCATTTCTTTTTAATTGTGATGATTATAACTGACAACTAATGAAAATCCCAAATTCAGTATCTCCGAAAATTTGAATATTAGACCAATACAAAAAGGATTTTTTAGAAATGTTGGCCAACTGAAAAGTATGAACATGAAAAGTATGAGCATGTACAGCACTCAATACTTAGTTGGGGCTCCTTTTGCCTGAATTACTGCAGCAATGCGGCGTGGCATGGAGTCGATCAGTCTGCTCAGGTGTTATGAGAGCCCAGGTTGCTCTGATAGTGGCCTTCAGCTCTTCTGCATTGTTGGGTCTGGCGCATCGCATCATCCTCTTCACAATACCCCATAGATTTTCTATAGGGTTAAGGTCAGGCGAGTTTGCTGGCCAATTAAGAACAGGGATACCATGGTCCTTAAACCAGTTACTGGTAGCTTTGGCACTGTGTGCAGGTGCAAAGTCCTGTTGGAAAATGAAATCTGCATCTCCATAAAGTTGGTCAGCAGCAGGAAGCATAAAGTGCTCTAAAACTTCCTGGTAGACGGCTGCGTTGACCCTGGACCTCAGAAAACACAGTGGACCAACACCAGCAGATGACATGGCACCCCAAACCATCACTGACTGTGGAAACTTTACACTGGACTTAAAGCAACGTGGATTCTGTGCCTCTCCTCTCTTCCTCCAGACTCTGGGACCTTGATTTCCAAAGGTAATGCAACATTTACTTTCATCAGAGAACATAACTTTGGACCACTCAGCAGCAGTCCAGTCCTTTTTGTCTTTAGCCCAGGCGAGACGCTTCTGACGCTGTGTCTTGTTCAGGAGTGGCTTGACACAAGGAATGCGACAGCTGAAACCCATGTCTTGCATACGTCTGTGCGTGGTGGTTCTTGAAGCACTGACTCCAGCTGCAGTCCACCCTTTGTGAATCTCCCCCACATTTTTGAATGGGTTTTGTTTCACAATCCTCTCCAGGGGTGCGGTTATCCCTATTGCTTGTACACTTTTTTTCTACCACATCTTTTCCTTCGCCTCTCTATTAATGTGCTTGGACACAGAGCTCTGTGAACAGCCAGCCTCTTTAGCAATGACCTTTTGTCTTGCCCTCCTTGTGCAAGGTGTCAATGGTCGTCTTTTGGACAGCTGTCAAGTCAGCAGTCTTCCCCATGATTGTGTAGCCTACAGAACTAGACTGAGGGATCATTTAAAGGCCTTTGCGGGTGTTTTGAGTTAATTAGCTGATTAGAGTGTGGCACCAGGTGTCTTCAATATTGAACCTTTTCACAATATTCAAATTTTCTGAGATACTGAATTTGGGGTTTTCATTAGTTGTCAGTTCTAATCATCAAAATTAAAAGAAATAAACACGTGAAATATATCAGTCTGTGTGGAATGAATGTATACATTATACAAGTTTCACTTTTTGAATGGAATTACTGAAATAAATCAACTTTTTCATGATATTCTAATTATATGACCTGTATATATATATAAAAGTTGGTTGAATTACTGGTTTGCCAAAGGAAGAACTAAATTATGTGATATAGATTTTAATGTTAAACTGAATTATTTAAGGGGGGGGGCTTTGAAAATGTACAGTAGCATATTATACAAGTGTACAACACTGTAAGGAGAACAGGATTTAAAGATATGGGAGTGGAAATATAAAGAAGAGTTGATATACTGGGTCCAGTGTGCATGCATATACAGCTCAAAGGCACTCTGGAATGAGTTTTTCACCTGCAAATTCCCCCTGGAAGAAAATAGACCATGCATCAACGTTATGGAGCGTGAGAGCACTCTACACTTATTTATGGTTTTAATTTAGATGAACTGAAGCAGCCTGAGGTAAGATTCTCCCACACATTACAAATAATGCCATGTTAACTCTGCAACTACCTGAGACAGTGATACTGGTATCACCCTTTTTGAGAATACATTCATTAAATACTGGAAAGTAAAACTTTTAATCGTGGTAGGAATTATATAATTAAACTATGTTGGGAGCTTTTAATGATTATGACAACCTTTGTCTACTGAGGTGTGCAACAATATTGGATAATTTGTATTAAAATAGTCCCAATTAGGGTGCCTGGATAGCTCACCTGGTAGAGTGTGTACCCGTATACAAAGGTCTAATCCTCAACGCAGTGGTTGTAGGTTCAATTCTGACCTGTGCCCCTGCATATTGTTCTCCCTCCCTCTCCCCTTTCATGTCTAAAGCTGGCCTATCTAATAAAGGCCTAAAAATGACACACACACAAAAATATTCCAAATTATGCAATGAGCACCATGAATGAGAATTCATTTCTTTGTCAAAGTGCTTATAAAGTTCATGAGTTCAAAACCGTTGAGTCGTGATAGAGGTTCTACAATACCCTACGTAGTCTTTCATTGATTTTTCATACAGTACACTACAGTCTGAACAGGGGAAAAAACACAGGAAGTTTTAGAGAGTTAGTGAACCTATAAATGTTAAGCAGTGGGAGCTTCGTTGGTTTCTGATGGCACCCGTAGATATCTCCCACCAAGCCTACTTTCTAACATCAATAACCTGAAGCTTCTGTCAAATTCAGAATGATTGACAACTTCTCACACTGAATGTGTGCCCAGTCTGGCAGTGTTCAATGCAAGCTGTAGGCTATACTATATCCTGCGAAGTGATATGTCACTCCAAGATTATTGGAGCTGTGCAATGGCACGAATAATGAATGTGCTTTGTTCTTCTTTAGGCTTTTTAGTAATGACTGGCTAGCTAAGAATAATCCCCCGGCTTTGGAGGATGCTCATTTTTACCTTCCATACTGATCTGCTGCTGTGTGCTACCGGGGGCCGACAGCTTGAGGGAATCGCAGTCATCTGCTGAGCCGAGTTGAAAGGTTTTTACTTCACATCATTTCCAACCTGACTTTCAACCTTCCCACTGATGGCCGTATAAGGAGTGAGACACAGCAGCAGTTCATTAATCATATGCCTCAGCTGCAGCACCTTATGAGCAATCCAGAAAGTTCTGATATAAAAGGTCTTTTTTTTCTGAGCCCACAGTAGAACAGAAAAAAAATATGCTACAGCAGTGTTGGAGAACGTATTGGTATCCTGCACCTTTATAACACACTTTACCAGATGTTCACAGGAGAATGTGCATTAACAGTACAGCACATGGTAACTTATACCAAGGAGTGATATCATGAACGGCATAAAATAATCCTCCAAGTACTTCAATGGCGAAAGCAGCACTGCAGCACTGAACCTTTAACCTGTCTCCCAGAAATTATTGTTCAGGTTTTTAAAGATAAACTTAATGGCACCTGAATTATTGTCTACATAGTAAAGGAGAACAGTTTAAACGTGTTATGATGTTATTCTCAAAATGCCTTTATCAAAACTACCCTTGTATTAAAAAGCATAGCATTATTTATTTTTACCAGGTCATTACAGTATGTTCCGAAATTTAAATGAAACATTGAGAAACGCATACAGTATACACACTGTGTATGCAGGCAGAACACATTCATTTATTTCTGTCGTCATTGTCCTCAGACTGCAGCAGTAGTATAATCTCAACAAGTCCTCCAAACCATACAGCCATATAGGTTGTTTATTCCTACCCTCTTATACAACCCATAGAAGCGTTTCATAAATTAGAGCTGATATGTTGGCAGGAAATACGACCCACAGGAGCATCTTCCGTCCTAATATCTAAACATAACGGTCGCGGTTTTAAAAACGTTAACATAAAATGGTCGCGGTTCAATTAAGGTTTAGACACATAAACTAATTTCTTGGTGTAGGCAACAATGCTACTTAGTTAAGTTAAAAAAGGTTGTGGTTTGGTTTCAAATCAGTACATTTGTAACCTTACTTTATTTACGTGCATACATACCAGGCCCGGCGCCAATGTAAAATGACTAAGGGAGCAAGTAAAAATTGCGAGGGGGCGATTTTCTTTTCATAAAGTAGGATAAAATTAACTAATTTACCCAGGCTTTACCCACGCTGCTGCAACAGGGTCAGCACTCTCAAATATGGCATCTCTTGAAGCAGTTAAGTTGTCAATTTGTATCTATTTTTTGAATAATAAGTACGACTTGACAAAGTAACTATTTAAATGTCAGTTTATGAGCTTTAGGCTTTCATTAACATTACAGATCGAATACATACATGACGTAATTACGTACGTGACGTAGTTATGTTTGTTAAAGTGCTCATATTATGCTTGTTCATAATTGTATTTAGAGGTTATATCAGAATAGGTTTAAATGGTTTAATTTTCGAAAAACACCATCTTTTTATTGTACTGCATATTGCTGCAGCTCCTCTTTTCACCCTGTGTGTTGAGCTCTCTGTTTTAGCTACAGAGTGAGACCCCTCACTTCTATTCAATCTTTGTTGGGAGTTGCACATGCACAGTACCTAGGTAAGGACTACTAGCCAGTCAGAAGCAGAGTATGAGGGCGTGCCACGCTAGCGGCTAGGTGAGCATTAAAACGTGTGTTACAAAGTGACGCACGTTTGTCACGGTAAAGGCTGGACTACAATAGAGCTGTTTGGAGCAGTTTGTGAACAGTGTTTTCTGTTGGAGATGATAAGTCCCTTTGGGGTGGACTTTGGGCTTTTTCACTTTGTAAACCTAACACATGCACAAAAAGATATGTAACACAATAAAGGAAAGGGAAAAGCTAAAAAGCATAATATGATCACTTTAAGTAAAGAATTTCAAATATGACCTGAGCACTGGTCTCCAAAGGTCCCACCTTACAATATACATAAATATGGGTCATAATTGCTGCTTGTACAGGGCGTGGACAGTCTAATAAGTAGCCTACATGTGAATCTTGCAGTTAAAGGAAGATATCTGCTATGGTGTGCTGGCTTCTGTTATGGTGCACACAATCTTTTGCATGACCTGTAAACATTGAGACGAAGCAGCAGCACCAAAATAAATCTTTCAATTCATTTTCAGTGTTGGAGTCCACCTCTTACTGGTAAGATTAGGCACTGTGATGCCTGTGCTCAATATCTCAAATATCTCTGTTGCAGACTCACAGACCACTGTTCTTTTCTTTTGATATCCCAGGGTATTTCTGTGGAGACTGGGACAATTTGAGTTTGTCATGTAGCTTTTGCAAAAAAAAATCAATAAAGATTATTTCTCTCACGTTCCACACCTCATCTGTTGGCTAGTTTCTACTATTTCTCTCCAGCTCTCCCCACTGTCCGTTTTCATTCACAAATTTGGAATCTCTGTAATTTCCAATTTCCCACGCTGTCAAAGAACAAAACCTCATCCATATTCCATAACATTCAGCTAGCCTCCTGTGTTCAATGAACAGTTGGTATACAGTATGTTGATTTTTAAATGTCATACTCGTATGTCATTTTGCCTTTCAAAGCATTGCCTACACCACTATTTTTCCTATCACCATACTGATCCTTACTGGATATTTCCAGCTGGGAGAACCTTATTCTTCCAAATCTCTCTTCACCCAGGCCAGCATATAGACTCCCAAGGTGGATTCCATCCTTACTGTTAAAGCATGTGCCTGTGAAGAAGCGTCTGTTTCTTTGTATTTTAGATTCACAATACACATTGCTATTCATCTCAGCTTCATCTCTCTGAATCAGATACAGTGGTGTCCAAGCTTACCACCACATATCGGTGCCAAAGCATTTGGGTTCGCATAAATGCACGCTGGAGCTTTTTCCAGGCTGATTTGCTTGGATCGCTAATGAAATTACAATTGAAAAGCAGTGTTTACTGCCTTCTAACAAATTAAAAGTCACTGATGTTGGATTGGATTGCATCCTGTATTCCCTCTCTTGGAAAGTATCTCAGTTATTAACATGGATGATCATCCTACAAACCTTGTTGGTTAATTCACTTATTTATACCTTATACACGTAAATCCACCAGCTCTCTCTCTCTCTCAAAGACTTGTAAATGGATGTTCAGCAGTGAGCAGACCATCTACCCTACAGATTTCAATTTGTTGCACTTCTCCGTTTTCAAAACCTTGCGACTGTTGGTGTATTTGAATAGATTTCACTTTTAAATACATACATTCTCATTAGTGTCATTATAACTTGAAGTCAAAATAACATTTAAGTACAATTTCTTCAGTTTGTTCCCATTTACTGTATGTAACTAAATCCAGATGGTACAACACTTACAGCACCTACATGAGGCAAAACATTGATTAATCCACATGTCCATTGTCCACATGCTCTTACGATATAATAATAATAGTAACCCTAATGGACCTTGTGTGATTTGTCCAGTACTAAACTTATTATAACATCCACACTGTACTTGATGAGTAATTTGAATTATTTCAGCCCATAGTCTGCAATATTGTAAAGGTTACAGGCAGAGCAAATGCATTTGTGTGCTGCATTGTGACACAGCTGGAATTATTTTAAAGGTTAGAAAATATATTAGTAAGGCATTAACTCCTGGACCCTTAGAAATAAAAGCTTCTCCTCAGAGTGCCTTCTCTGCTACTGCAGGGAGCAGTTTGTATCTGAATCATCAAAGCAAAAATATAGAACATGCACACATTGTCTTGTAGGTAGATGTGGTAAAATGTGTATGGTAGCCTAGTAGTAGGCACATTGTTGAAGCCGCACAGAACAGAACAGGCTTTTATTACTTCCGCACATGTTACGGAGAAATTATGCAGTGACGATAATGTGCAATAAATTGATACTTAATTTGATAGATTAAATGCAATCGGTGGCTGTTTGAGAGCATATTGATTCATGCTTCATGGTAACTGCTTGGTGACAAATTGCAATGGCATCACTGACAGATCGTCTCGCTTGACTACACTCAGGATTTATCTGTGTACAGTGCATGAGTCCCATTAAGTGCCACTTTTTGAAGCAACTCCCTTTTAACGGAATGCTGACATCAGCAAAAAGTCACACGGGTACTGTTTAAAGGAGTGTTGGGAACTGTGAGGCTGTGTGATTAGTCAAGAAAAGGAGCCTGAAGTTTAATTAAAGCCATCAGGCAATTAGGAGCCAGCACGATAGTGCTTTACAATGCATTTCTGTCTTGTCCATTACCCAGGCTTAATCAAAGAAGTCCCTCCACTGATGTTATGAGCTATAAATGTTACGGCAGTATATGGGTCAGCCACATGGAGACTGCTGTTGAAATAAAGCATTTGATCAATTAATTGCAGACACACCATTTGATTTTTTAGAAAGCCTATTATCTAAATGTAAGTAAGCTGTAAGTAATTAGGTTGTATAGATTTACCTCGATGAAAAAGGCCACACTAGGTAAACACTGGGTCTGTAACACAACAAATTTCATTGGGAACTTGTTATTGAAATAATCAAAAGATGCTAAGATTGGCTACTGTGCATACTAATTCAATCTACTGCAATAGAAAGTATTGTTCTCCCGTTGTTTCCCCTGCAAGTGCCTTCTAAACTTCAAAGTTGTGATATATTTATTGATGGATGACATCATCAGTATCCATGGTTGATCGATTGCAGGGGTGTGAAGGATGAGGAACAACAGTGGGGAGGTGCAGACACAGTATCCACATTGATCTGCAATCGCCTGTGTGCCAGACACAGACATGCAGTAATGGAGTGTGAAAGTGGAGAAGATGAAAAGTAACCGATGAGGAAAAATGAACTTGACCAAGTACACAGCCGCTGTGAGACCCAGGATTCATCGTAATGATTCAACAGTGTCAATATTTTTTACGGTAGCTCCATTAGCAACGACTGTGGCTCATTAATATGTATACGGCAGCTCTGGATGACCTTCACAATCAGTGCTGCTGTGCCAGTTACGTCAGATTGAACAGGACTAGGAGAAAAAACTAGGAGAAAGATCTTTCTTTGCTAACGGGCAGATGCAATTAGTCCATTCGCATCTAATGAGGTCCTGACATTAAACTGTAACATTGTAACTGAGAAAAAAGACATGTCTAAGATTTAGTGAGTTAGATCACAGTATTGGATGACTCAGCTTTGCTTGCCTTTTTTTTAATGCCCCTTGCTGATTTTTAAGTCAATGAAGGTAGTTACAGATTGGCAGAACAATGGACCCTGGAGATGGTCAATATTTAACAATGAAACATGCCATTGGCCTGAAATGACTGTGAAATAACCTTTACATTTAAATTTCCAATATCAGAATTAATAAACAAACTTTAACATGTGACCAAACTCTCTCTCTATTTTGTTTATCTGATTTAATTAAGCACTTGGGTGTCATTTGCTGGTTAAGCTCTAGACTATTATTTACCAATGACCAGATCAGAGGTCTCCAATGATTTTAGGCCAAGGAGCCCTCAGCTGAAAAAGAGACGGAGCAGGGACCCCTTACTATATATTTATTGTATAAAATTGATTTGCATATTATTGTAAACTGGGCTTACAATACTGTGTAGAGAAGCCTCAAGCCTTTACATACCTTTTTTTATGGTGCATACAATACTAAGCTATTAAAATAATAATTGTTGACATATTCATATTTATTATGTTTTAATGTTAAAATACGGCACAGTGAATCCTTAAGCTTACCTTAGTGCTACCTACTGTACTTATAGGCCAGTAAGCCTATCATCAACGTTGTGTAAATTAAAACAAGATTTATCTTTACAATAAAAATATGTTTGATTCATGTTAATGCATATTTTATATATATATATATATATATATATATATATATATATATATATATATATATATATATATTTATCTTTTTCTTTTAACTATTTAACATAATTTGGTGGCCCCCCTGCAGCAAATCTGAGGACCCCCTATTCTCTCTGGACTAGGTGACGTGTCAAAATATGGCTGTGGCATAGTCTCAGCTGCCGATGTGTATATGTATGGGCCACTTTGATATTTATATTCTCTACATACAACAAGGCTGTGAATTCTGCAGATCACACATCTCACCTGGACTGTGTGCTGTGTAAAATCAGAACAAAACATTAAAATGTGCAGTATCAACATCTGTGAGCATTTTGGAGTAAACTAGCATTTTCTAATCTCTCAATGAGTGTGATAGCAGATCTCACACAACATAGAAATATCCACAAAAGCATAAACTTAACATCAATTTGGGCTAAGATCTGATATATCTAGCAGAAGAAAAAAACAACACAGCACAGACAATATTAACACAGTAAGAGAGAGGCGAAGTCCCTCCCCTTTCAATGGACCACTTCAGAAAAAATATATGTACAGTAGTTGAGACTATTCACTTTTTAAACCCGTTTGAATTGTGCCATGAATTACATGCTTTCAGGCTAATAAAATGACCAGGAGTCGCTGGATAAAACACATCTGTCACGATTGTGGGTTTCTGTTGTAGTTCTTTCCTGTTTTATTTTGTAGTGCTCTCTCTCTCTCCCCTGTTATGTGTTGTTTTACTTCCTGCCTTGTGTTCTCCTGCCTTCCTGATTATCTGCCCCGCCCTGATGTGTTTCACCTGTTCCTTTTTTCAACCTTATTACCTTGTGTATTTAGTCTCTGTGCTGCGCTGTCCTGTGTCGGTTCATTGTTTTGTCTTCCCTTCCTGGTTTTCTCTTCCTGGTTTTCCCTGCGTCGTTCCTTCCTGGTTGTTTTTTCCCCCGGCATGTCTTCTGGTTATATTTGTTTGTGCCTGCCTGCCTGTCTGCCTGCCTACCTCTGGACACCTTTTCTTGTAAGTCTTTTGTTCAATAAATACCTCAGCTCTGCATTTTTGGGTCTAAGCCTCGCAGTTCCTGACATCAGGTAAGATAACATCATGTAGCTAAGTTACCTAGCTAGCTGGGAAGCAAGGTTACGTGTATTTTGCAAGACGAGTGATTTAGTTCACTGAGCGGTTTCACACAAAATGAAATCGTACTACGACAAACCTATGACAAACAGTGACTTGCTTGACTTGCAAAATGATCTTTTAAATTAACAATGTGGTGTGCTTTAATGGATTGTCAGTGATGTCTTTGTTTTAGCACGTTTAGGCAGTTGCAGCTGGCTGGTTTGCTCAATTTAAGTATTTTTATGCTCTGCTTGTCGCTTGAGATTCGATTTATTATAGGATGAATTGTTGGGGTTTTATTGCTGTCCCGGATACTGCAACATCTACTGTCGCTGGTTTCTAAATTTGCTACATAATGGTGTTGGATTTATGTGCATTCATATGCTTGATTGCTAATTACTTTGATGAGCTAAATGTGTTGGTTGTGTATAAAATATGTTTCAAGATGTCGAAAGTAATGAAATATGAAATGGTCATGGGCATATTTTCCACCATTGTTGTTGCAGCTGGTAAGAGGCTTTTCTTTCCAGCGCACAGCAAAAAAGGTCTCTTGCAGAGGGTAATTTGTGCATTATGGATAATTTTGCACTCACATTTTTCTATTTTATACTGGGTCCATGGGAAACGCACTGTGATAAGTTCAGGAAGTCAGTGCTTTAATTAGAATAGCAAGGTGTTACATTTTATTTAAAAGTGTCACAACAGGAGTTATCTCAGGACACTTTACAGCTAGGGTAAGTCTAGACCACACTAGACTCAACAGACAGAGAACATTGGCAGTGTGATCAGAAATCTTCTCAAACACTTCCTCACGTTGCTGCACATCTTTACTTCCTCTTTACGGTGGCCGACAGGGGCAAACTCCCCGCAACTTAAGAAAACACACACAAATAGACCAAGCAAATTAAGAAAACAACTTAATTTGACAACACATGCGCAGCATTCAGCAAACTCACTGCAAATACACACAACACAGCCAAATACATAAACGCGCTGCAAATATGAAACGATGCAAAAATAAAAGCGCACACAAACCCAGAAAACAAATGCAACAAAAAAACGCAGCATCCAGAGTACACAACGAAAGTTCTGCAGACCTCTAGAAGGAGCAGCTAGTGGAACAGCTTGATGTTCGACCCCATGGGGAGAGAGCGCTCTGCCTTTTTATTAGAGTTGGGTATGGCTGCAGCCTGGAGAACTCCATAGACTGTGTATATATTATTAATAATATACAGTCTATGCTCCCGTCTCATGCCCTCCCAGCTGGTGCCGTCCCCGAGCTTCGGCTTTTCAAAATAAAAGCTCGCCTCTGGTCCGCTATGTGTTTGTACTTTGGTGTGTTGGATGTTTGTGAACTAAACAGTACGGCAATCATGCTAATGAATACAATAACTTTTTCAGCAGATGTCTTACTTACAACACGTTGGAGTTAGCAAAGCAGTTTGGTGTTCATATGTGCGAGCGAGATTTATTCAGATTGATAAATCCCACGGTAAATTGGCTGGTTTACTAAACGGGGAGGGACTATAAATCCTGTCTGTCTTTTGTATTTCAAGAGCGAATTGCTCCACAATATGAATACAGATTGATCACTTATTTTGTTAACCGTTGTTGTATAATCACAATATTACACTTGAGGAGGCCTATACTTAAGTAATGCGCCTTTCGGACCTCGAAATGAAACCCTCTCATGTAATATGGCTTAAACTAACGTCAACGTTAAACGCTGATGCAGTTTTAAATGTTTTATTACCACGAGTTTACAGACGTCTCTGCTGATTGGGTATCACCTGAGCCGAGACACACCTACCAAACGAGAGAAAACATATCTCAAACATAGACTTAATATTTACAGTCGTCTGTGGGGTTGAAAATCAAGCTGCTGCTTTTTTTTGTTGCATTTGTTTTCTGGGTTTGTGTGCTTTTCTTTTTGCATTGTTTCATATTTGCAGTGCGTTTATGTATTTGGTTGTGTATTTGCAGTGCGTTTGCTGAATGCTGCACATGTGTTTTTGAATCACAAATTAATGAAGTTGTTTTCTTAATTTGCTTGTGTTTTGTCTATTTGGGTTTCTTAAGTTGCAGGGAGTGCCCCTGTCGGCCACCGTACCTCTTGCAGCATGTTTCTCCATACTCAGCCAAGCATTACAATGCTTATCATTGGGTTTATGTGATGGCTTTACTGTTCTTCATATCCTAATCGAATCTAGCAGCTGAACTTTGCTAGCGCTCAGGACGGTGAGAGGACTTTGCTTGCGCACACAGCCGTGGTGTTGCGCATACACAAGCAGTGATGGTGTTACAGTTTTTGTCAATTGCTTACACACTGAAATCAAAAGTATTACAGTTATCAAAACCTTACACTCAACAAGGAAAAACATTGTCCCAGATGTGCACCACTATAAGCACAATGTCAGCCTCACACTTTTTGCAAAACAATACACACAGTGATTTGCAAAACACTAAACACACTTCTTCTACATTAAACACAGAAGTATATCATGATGTCACTTCCTTGCAATTCCAAAGCACTGACTGTCAAATTACCACACCTATGAGCCAATCTATGAAACACAGCCATCAGGTGCATAAACACATAGTTGCTTAACTGTAAACACACCATTCAGGTGTAAGCACTATAAAAATGCAACAGGTAAGTTCACCTGCCTTCAACCAAAATGGAAGGAGTCAGAAGAAGATGGAGGGTGAAAGGGGGAATCCACAGAGAAGGAGGTAAAGGAAGAGGTACCCCTCATTCAGGCCATGGAGGACGACTGAACAGGTTGACTTGCAGCTGTGCAAGGATGGATTTGACATTCAAGACGGTTCTTCCCACGTTGTCTATCCAATGAGGATATCACCTGTGATGTTGATGAAATTCTCTGGCCAGATCCAGCTAGGTGAAGAGATAATGTCTAGTATTTTCTGTACTTTTTCAGATTTTTTTTTTTTAATTTTGTTTATGTAATTGTAACCGGTACTGGATACAGTATTTTATGTTTGTCTGTTTGTCAGTTTTAGGTTGGCAACAGCAGTGTGTAACTGGTTCAAACAGAATTGAGTCATATGAAACGTGTTTCATGTGCTAACAAAATATGGTTTTCATAAATTTGTGTAGATTTTTGCAAGAGTGTTTCATTTTGCAAGGTGTTCTGCTGATTGGTTGTGCTAATTGTGTGTATTGTTTTTGAAAAACTGGTCCCTTCTCTCAAAATGGTGCTTAAGCAATAAAAACTAAATTGATACATGCGGGAGGGGGGAGAGGGGGTTTAATCAGGGCTGTGTTAAATGTCTGCATATAATGTGCTGCGATGGTGGGGGTTGCAGATTGATGAGACTCATCACACGTGTCCTTCATATTGGCATACTTCAGTGAGAGCAAGGAAACCATGTGTGGAGCTAATCCACTCATGTCTTCTGTCAAGTTCACACCAAAAACTCTGTTCATTATAATGAAAATGACCTGGGGATGAGCAGTACAAGCAAATCTGCAGGTGAACGATTGGATGCACATGAGCCATCTTTCCATTGGGATCACCTTGCTACTTATGTACTGCGCTCCACTCTTGCGCCACAACAAAAATGGCATGAGTCACCAATGACTCACAGAAAGCATTGGAAGAAGTATTCAGATCTTTTACTTCAGTAAAAGTGTTAATATCGCACTGTAAAAATACTGTTACAATTAAAAGTCCTGCGTTGAAGATGTCCCTTAAGTAAAAGTATGTAAGTAGCATTATGAAAATGTACTAAAGTATTAAAAGTAAAAATACTCATTGCAGAAAAATCCTCATATTTTAGTTATATTGGGTAGTTTATTTTTTAACAACTTTGTATTTTATAAAGTACATGTTTTGTGTGCAAAAATCTTAATTTGTAAAGTAACTAGTAACTAAAGCTGTCAGATTAATGTAGTGGAGTAAAAAGTACAATATTTCTCTCTGAAATGTAGTGGTACTAGTAGAAAGTGGAATGAAAAGCCATAAGTAAAATACAAGTGACTCAAATTTGTACTTAAGTACAGTACTTGAGTGAATGCACATTCCACCACTTAAGTGGTATAAGTAGTACATACATTAAATCCTGTGGCATTGTTGTCTCTGCCAGAAGACATGTTGAGTCCATGTTGATAAGTTCATGCCTGAGGCCATGAGCCAATCAGTGTTGTGGAGCTCATATGGCAGCAGCCAGCTCTGACATGTTAATTAGTGATGACTTTCCCTTCTGGCTGAGATGCCAGACAGCTACAGCAAAGGTGAGACACAGGGAAATATGCAGCAAACTTCCTAGAGCTCATCTCATGTTTTGATCTGCTGGCATCGTTGTTATTGTTGTTCAGTTTCATTTATGGAGGTGAAAGTGGAGCTCCTCTGACATCTGCAGTGCTGACAGCATGTTAAAAAGGCACAGGTCTGCTGTGAGAGTTTGACTTCATACTAATTTCATTTTGGAATAATGTCTTTTCTTTCATTCCATGTTGTTTGAATATACAGTAGACAGTATGTTGTATCTTTTAAGATATAAATACAACAACCTGAATAAGAGCAATGTGGAGTCCAAAGCTAAGAAACACAAATGACATCCGGGATAATTATTTTCACATTCCCTTTTTATTTGACTGAATACAACTTTTGTAGAAGATAACCATACTAGTCATTAACCCTTCACTGACTTCCATGGCATGGATCCACCTGACTTCACTTACTTCTAATCAATCGTCTACTTTAGCCAATGTCAACTGGCGGCCCGCGGGCCACATCCAGCCCGCCAAAGCGTTTAGTGTGGCCCGCAGAATAATCATGAATTCAGAAAATGTGAAGAGGAAAAAATGCATTCTGTTATTTAGCATTTACAGCAGGTAACATTACACAGGTAGAGCACAAACCCAGCCCCTGTATTTGCATCTCTATTCACATGCCGGGATTCTGTACAGCGATGCCTGTGCTCCACACGTGTGTGTGTGTGTGTGAAAACACGCAGTACCTGACTGGGAACATACAAAGAGGATTACCAACGGCCGCTGGGGCAGATCAACTCACGCTAGTCTCGTTACTGTAAGTAGGCTACAATAAAACCTTTGTGTAAAAAGTCAATACTTACCAATGCACTCACCTGTATAGACAGGCATAAACATGTAGAAAGCGATATTTCAATCTGCTCGGTCTGCTCAGTCCACTCTTGTCCACCGCGCTGTTTTACGCGAACACAGCTCTACTCTGCAAATAGTGAATTTTTACAAACAAGCTAAAACAAAAGCTGTCTGTTTGTAGTCTAAGTGTTTATCTTAGTTTGCTGGGAATCTTGAAATTTTGACGAATTCTTATAAATTTAACTGCTGGCTGAACGAGCCATCCTCTCCGCTGGAGCCGTAAACCTATGGATGTATTAGAAGACCAAAACGGATGCATGTGGCTACTTAATATGCACGTGAATGACACGATCGTTATGTTCGCGTTCTTCATTGTTGATGATGATGATGCTGGTTGTATTATTTTGCAACAGCATCGTTTCATTGCAAATGGGGCATACATGACGAATACATAGCCTGCTTATCAGTCCATTCATCATTCACCGTTACCTGACAACAGCCATTTCTTTCTGCAAGCATTTTCCACCAATCAGGACGCTGCATACTACAACCATGTTTCCCTAATCACAGACTTTAACCATCTCTCCTCAGTGAACTGCCTCCTAAATTAATTTTATTTTCTTTATTTTTAAGTCCGGCCCCGGAGTGTCTGCTTAGAAACATTCTGGCCCTTGGAAAAATATAGTTGATGACCCCTGGTCTACTTTATAAGCCCTGACCATTTCCTTTGTTCTGTGAGGGCCCTCTGTCCCTTCAATTTTAGAGACAAACCTATGGCTGTGTGTGATTGGCTGCTCATTCTTATCGATGTACCACGGTGGTGCATGATCTCGAAATAAATGGTTGGAATACTGTAAAGACAATTTCCTGAGCATCACAAACATCTAAATTCAGCTCTTAATAAAAAAATTATCATGAGCACAAAAATTTAAAGTGGTAGGGTGAATTCTTGGTGAATGCCCTGGGTGAGCAGCAGCCTTCATCCTAATGAATGAGCTGCCATGTTCAGGCCCCTTATCCTGTCCAATGTCATATTTTCTCAGTCTGTTAATCCAAACATGAATTTTTTAGCTCTGGAAATTGATGATTTCTCATTGAGCGCTCCATTACCAAGACTGCCTTGTGCAAGCTGCTGATCGCAGTGAGCTCCTCAGAGAGTGCTCATTTTAATAAAGGCCTCAAGCCACGCACGAACAAAACTTAGAAGCGCCAGACATGCTGACCTTTTATCATGCAGTCTTTTTCTTCTTCTTGTGCTCTTAAAGGGGAAAATATAAAAGCCCTTGGGACCAACATGAATTAGCTCTTAATTAAAGCAAGCTGCACATCACATGTCCAGTCCCTGTGGCAGTAAATGTTGTTGGTTGCAGAGGTAGCAAATGTGTACCGTAACTTCTTGTTGATACCCTCAAATGAAGGAAAGTCCTTGGTTTGCCGATGTCTTCATTCAAAACAGGGTTTATTCTCTCACACAGGCTGAATAAAAGGTCAGCTGAGCAATATTTCTGACATTAGATTTTAAAAAGTAATAACGTTCCATTGATTGTCAGTTGCATCCCTTTTTATCTGGCTTCATTGTGCCAGTAGCGTCTGCACATGAGACATGAATTTTCAGTCACTTTCTGATAGATCTGCTTTTTGGCTTGTGAGTGCAAATCTGTTCATGTTCAAACATGTCAACTGTTCCAACTTAATAGGCTTGTTCGAGATGAGCCAGGTCTGCGCAGAATCGATCACCGGCGATCGCATCCCAATGCATGCCGGTTAGATTTGTGTCCAACTTGATCCCGACTTGCTCTGACATCATGCACACGTGGGCAACGATGACCTCACAAGATCAAGGCGGCCGCAGGTTTGAGACGCAAGCAGCGCAGTTGCTTTTCACCGACTGTAAGACCCAGGCGGACACAGGGCATGCTGGGAAACGCCTGCCTCTCAGCTGATCTAACAGCTGACTGGTTCAGAATCGACTCAACATGATGATGTTTTATATCAACTTTTTATAGATTTTGAATTGGAGGGATTTTAACTGCTATTTGTCTGATTTAAACGGCTTATTATGTACGAACCACATGTGTCTGGTAGTTATGTTTAGAAGTCAGAGAGACTAAATCTGTTCAGATTACGGATCATCTACAGTGTGTTAATTAAAATCAGCAACAGATCACATGCAGAGCATTTTGACAGCTATGCTGTCATAATAAAAACAACTGGAGACTTGTGTACAAGCTGATATATGGGTCTGATAACATTTTATTAAATTGGAATCGGACCTAACAGGGTGTGAGTGTTTGTCTGACTTCCTATTCAGCCTGGAGGCTGCTGGAAACGGCTAAAAAATGTCCGACTTGACAGCGGATTTTTGGCACCGGCCCCGGCTGCTGCTGCCTGCTCTCGTCCACTTTACAGGCGAGGCGCAGCTCATCTCGAACGAGCTTAATGTCAATGCTCAGTATTGGTAAGGAACTTGCCTGTTTTTTTTAAGTGGGGTTGTATGAGTCACTTATCCACAGTCTGTGTATTACCTACAGAAGATGGCAGACGTTAGTCCCCAGTTTGGAGAAGCAGAAAGGAGTACCGGCATGGAAGCTAAGCAATGTACTGCTGTGCACCGGCGCAGCTGCTAAATGTATTTTATCCATCGAAGAAGACAAAAAAAAAAAAAAAACAATTTCAAGTGTACGCTGTATTTAGAATATTTTCACCGCTTTACCCTGTCATCAAACAGGGAACTGAGACCATTCTATCCATCTATGCTCTCTACAAAAACAGTAATTTTTCCTCACAGAACACTGATATTGCTGGTTTACCACTGCCTTGATTGGTTAGTTAGTGTTAATGTGGGACTTTGGTGAATCCGAACTAACCCTTTTAAAATACTAAAGTTGCTAAAATACTACTGTATGTTTAGCTGCCGGGGGAGTGCCGACCGCTATCTACAATACACTGAGTATGGATAAGTACCTCCATTAAAAAAAAAAAAAGAAACCACTTCAAAACATCTGAATTATCCCTTTAACTCACCAAGGCAAAGACACATTCTCAAGCCCAACTCCAAAGACATGGTATGTTTGTGTGCAGGATTCAAAATTGGCACCACCATGCAAGTGGTGGATAGATTTGCTTTCTCATCAGCCAAAAAAAACACCATTCCCTCCACAATGTGGCTCATTGCTGCTCCAAAAGGCTGCAGACCAAGGTCACAACTGAATAATGTAGCAACATGTAGCCAAGCAAGATTACGGAGTTACAGTTACAAATGTGATTGTGAATGCACTATTGCGTGTAGTGAAAAATCTGCAAGCCACTTCATTATAAAACACAAGTCATTTCCAACTGTGCAACCACGTAGGATTCAAACCGTGCTATGACTGTCATAAATCTAAGGCAATTCAAGCTTGCAAATATGGGATCAGTATATCAAAAGTACAGTATATTTTAAGCCTGAGGTTGAAGAATGGAGTTTAATTGTATTCAAGTTATTAAGATGTGGGTCAGTCATTGCATAAAGTGGATGTTATAGAGTGTTTTAAAGGTCTTGCAGATTATTTGAATTTCATACAGTATAATGAGGTGAGGTGTTCATGAATAGCATATCAGTAGCTGTACAAAGGTAAGTAAGCACTAAGTGCCCTGATATTATAAATAACAAAGATGATGGAGGCAAAGCGTACCACAATGTGAGCCTGAAGCTTGGCGTGTATTAATTCATGTATATCATGCCAAAATCACCATCTCTTGTCAATATAAGACAAAAGATTCATGATAACCTTTGTTGCCTCCCATGATTGTCGTTGCCTGAAGCAGAAGTATTGTTCATAGTAAAATATTCTTACTTCAAGGTTCACTTTTCCAGACCCTTTAACTGTATCCCATGATCATCTTCAGCAAAAAGAACTTGTTCATGTGCCATCACATGTTAACAGTTAGTTATACTGTTTAAGTCCGTGAGACAGGGTCATAATGTGTAGAAACATCTAGTGAGTGAACCTTTGATTTAGAATATTTTATTACAGATGTGTTCCCAAGTTCAACAATGAATATGCATACTTAGCATTTGTGGATTTGTTGGTTCAATTGTTTAACAGAACTATGTTTGAGGGTGTCCAATGTTGTTTTTTTTGGCCCCATCCAGCCAATTAGGAAAAAGTATTGAAAGTGTAATACATAATTAAATCACACAACCTATTTGAACTGGATTTTACACGATGTGGCCCACAACTATGTGGACACCTGAACATTACACCTATGTGTGATTGTTGAACATCTTACTCCAAAACAAAAGCCATGCTGCTTTAACAGCCTTCACTTCTCCAAGATAGTTTTCCACAACATTGTGTGGAACCTGGCTGCAGGGATTTGATCTCATTCAGCCACAAGAGCATTAGTGAGGCCCAACACTGATGTTGGGTGATAAGGCCTGGCTCCCAGTCGCCATTCCAGTTCATCCCAAAGGTGTTGGTGGGGTTGAGGTCAGGGCTCTGTGCACGTCAGGTATTTCACACCAAACTGGAAAAAACATTTCTTTATGAGCGTTTCTTTCTGCATTGTCATGTTGTAAATATCTTGTCTAAAATATCATTGTGTATATAGCTGTGAAATTTTCCTTCATTAAAAATATGGGGTCTAACCAAAACAATTAAAATAGGCCCAGACCAATTCACAAAAATATATGGACTGTCCACATACTTTTGTCTATATGTGCAAGTGTATGCTTGATATGAAACATCATTGAGGGTCTTTTTTGTAACATTATCAGCCAATAACTGTTGCATTGCAAGTTACTACAATGCAATTAGTATGCAGTAAGCCTCACCCATGCTGTTGTGCTTTGTAACTGAAATAATGGAACAATCTCACCAAAAATAAATTTTTAAGTTGTATTTTACTGACAGGAGTGTGTGTCAGGTGCCGATTTAAAGTCTATGCACATTGTTTTGTTTGTCTGTGTCACACTAAAAAAACATTCACATTTATCATGTGTAGGGATTCTAATGGCAAGTATATTTTAAATAATGTGATGTCCAGTACATATCAGATTAATTTCTTTAACATTGCACCTTTGCAGAAACAGTTAACAGCGAGAGAACCCTAACAGTACTTACCTCCACGAGCTAGTCACAGTACGAAGTGCAAAAGATCAGGGTACACTACATTTTCATTTTCACTTACTGCTTAGAAAATACATGCCTTGCAGCTTTTCCCCAAACAATTCCAGATGGCATAACAGGCGAGTGAGAAGCATATTACATTCAGAATTATATGCATCCCATCTTCTGAAAATCCCTCTGTTCCCATTTTACTTTGTAAGTCATCTGGATCACTTGCTCATTTCAAAGAGGTGGCATATGCTAGCACAAAAGCCGTTATAATATATGCAAAATACCACTGCAACATATTCATACATTGACACATTTGTGCATTCGACTGCATCATAATGTCTGACTTCATACACCGGTCAAAGTTATTGTTGAAGGGCTGAGAAATGGAAAGTAAAACAATTGCAATTTTATGGAGGTAGGAAAAAGTTTGGTAAGTGTTCGCTAAAAGCTGTCGCAACAGCCTGTCTGAAAAATGGAGATAAAATCGTTGAGTTGTCAGATTGCCACCTGGTATAACATACGAGAGAGGAGATGAGCATGAAATCCTCATAAACCAAAATGCAGCAGTCTATCATCAAAGTGAGATGAGATGGAAATGTTTCATGCAAGGTCACAGCGAAGCAAGTGTGACATTAAAAACAGCTCAAGACGTTAATTCACTCTAAATGTGCCATTTATATGCCATGGAAAGCTTACCTGACAATATATGCCTTGTAAAGCTTTGTGCAAAGGTCATTCGGAAGTTTCTCCAGCACCGTTAGAAACTTTTAGGGGTATTACTTTGTTAAAGTGTTGACAGAAGGCATCAGAAAAAAAACAGTCCTCAGCCTACTGCAGTGTCATTTTTGGCAACAAACATTTTAATATTTAAGCAGCTACTCGCAAAGACATGATGGAGTCTGATCGCTATACGCTGCCAGCTGACGGCTTCATTTGTGAAGCGTCTTATTTTAAGCTGCCAGAACAATAGTCTGGATGTATAGTCATTTATGTGGGCAAGTTATCTTTCCATTTTGCAGACATTCACTTCTGAAATTTGCTGGCATTGTATATAGAAGTTGTGGCTGTGGAAAATGAGACTGAAAATCATATTTTCACTCATCCTATACATGGTGAGTTGACTGATAACGTTTGTGCGTCCCACCCGAGACTTGTTGATCTGTCATGGCCAATGCATCAGCGGTGTTCAAAGACATTTAGCTGTGGAGGCAGTCAGGTGTGAGGGGGTTTGGACCTGGAAAGTCTGATGTGTATGAGCAAGACAAAACTTGACCTTGGCCTCGCTGTGTGAGCTGCTTGGCAAGGGACTGTGCTCCACTGTGAATGCAAATGAAGAGCGCAGAACAGAACAAGCTATCTGTACCTGAGTCACTACACTCTGTAGTTGCTCCTTTTAGCATGCTGCTCACTCCTGAGCTGCACTGTAATGCCCTTGTTTTCTGATTAAATGATTACAGTTCATAAAAGGATGTGTGAACAAGTGCATCATTTGGGTATAAATATATATATTTTTAAATATCTGTCAAGACCACTGCAGATGTACTGGGGCCCTCAGCTAAATTTAGCCAGAGGGTCCCCACTACTCAACTCATGCATGTAAACCATGTGTCAACAGCCACACCATGCCTCAGTGTTGTGAGGTCTTCAATACAACACATATTGAATAATGCTTGACTTAGATCTTACTGTTTGAATTAATTTGCATAATGCCAACATTTGTTTTGTTGTTCGAGCTCTTCAATTTAAAAGTCCATTCTTTATCCCAACATGAACCTGCCTGACAATGCATGATTGACAGATGTAAAACTTGTTCTCATACACAGCATTTGTAAACAACAGCATGGCCTACACCTAGGCTACTCCTATTTAAGTATTTATCAGTTAAGGCAATAAAAAAACAATAGCGTCTAACCCTCCAAAAAAGTTGCAAAGTTGTTGTCGTTCATGTTCTGCCAAGCTGAGACCAGGGGTCTCATTTATAAAACTGTGCGTAGGATCCTTACTATAAGTGTACGTACACCCAAAAGCCCAAAATGGCGTACGCAAAAAAAAGTCAGATTTATAACACCTTGTGTATGCACACCTGTAAGCAATGTTCCCTTTATAAATCAGAGATTACCTACAAGTGTGCGTACTTGAATCAGCCTCTTATCCTGCCCTGTACACGCTCATTTTAACCATAAATAGTCAATGCAAAGCACCTCGTGAATGCTGATCAGTATATGGATGACACTGGCAGTTGTTAGATCAAATCATGACTGGCGGAGAAAAAGCAAAAAACTTATACTTAATATACTAATTATAATTTCGGCCTGTTCTTGCACAGTGTAGGGAAACCTGATCTATAACTACATGTATTAAAAATACGTCCAAAACGGCAGGCATTACGGCAATCGGGGACAGCTTCGATATACCAGACGTATATAAGATTTCACAGAACTATATATTATATCCAAACAAGCCTTAGCGATAAAGTTGAAGATTATATATAATATTTCTTAAAAAAAATAAAAAAATAAAAGCTGTCTGACATTTCCCTCTGGAAACAGCTGGTTTCCCCCAGCGTGGCAAGGACCTGTATTTGGACCGGGATGGACCGGGATGGCACGGTTCCGGCGCATTGCCCTACTGGACCCAATTCAATACATAGATCCAAGAGCTCAGCTTTAGGGAATCTAAATCGGCATATTAGCCAGTCATCGTCATGGTCCCTGAAGTCTCTTTTTCTCTCCTGATTCTTCCATTGGCGGAGTCCATAATTTACATGCAAATGGATTGAATTTGAGTTTACTGTATGCTTTGGATATGCCCTGAGAGTGTGATGGTGAGCTGGGGAAAGAGGACCCAAACGCAGGCAGAAAGAAGGCAGGCAGGCAGGCAGGCAGGCAGGCAGGCAAGCAGGCAGGTTTGAACTCAAGGTTTTATTCACACAAAACCGGGAGAAAACCAACAAAAAGGGATCCAAAAAAGGCAAACACAAGGAATCCAAAACTGAGGAAGGCAAAGGCAATGAAGTACATCCAAAAAGTCCCCAGAGCAAAAGATAACAAAAAACCACAGGTAAGTTTCCAAAAAAAACACAAGACAGGATACAGGCACAAACTAACTGGGAAAGGACACAAACAGACGCAAAACAATCTGACAAGAGACAAGCGAGACACAAGGGCTAAATACACTGGGTAATGAGGTAACGAGGGGCAGGTGACACAGCAGGTGAAACACATTAGGAGAGACAGGGTAATCAACAAAGGCGGGAAAACACAGGAAGTAAAACTGGACAAGACAGAAAACCAGACAGAACAGAATGCACAAAACAGGATAAAGTCACACAACGGAACAGAAATATACAGAATAAATATACAAAAACAGGAAACGTACAGAAATCATAATACAGGCAACAGAAATGTCCACAACCACAACAGAGAGCTCACCGCACAGCATTTACAAAACATCTTCACCAACTTGACGACACAAGAAAACATCAATTTGACGCCACATGCACAACATGTAGAAAATTCACTGTAAAAAGCTCACAACACAACGGAAACCAGTGGACAGTAAAATGTGATGCATACAACTGCGACATGCAGCACCTGGTTTAAAATGTTACTGAAGTCAGCTATCCGTCATTGTGATACATAATTCAGAAATTATAGCAATAAGCAAAAGGCTAACACTAACAGCTCATGTCTGCAATAATATCAAAATCATGCCATCACAACGTTAAAAAATAAATAAATAAATAAAATATATATATATATATATATATATCTCTGACTCTGTTTTAGCCTACTGATCGCAGTGCTACTCTGGATTTACTACCATTATTAAAGTGTATTTTAGTCAAAGTACCTGAGGTTTTAAAATTGACAACAATACAGAAAGATTAAGGCGTCCTGTTTTCATTTTTAGAGGTTGTGATTAGAATAAGCTTTTGACTATCTGTAAATGAAATGCAGTGTCGGCTACAATTTCTAACGTTCAAATTCAAAAGTTTATGACTCACTTCGTCAACATGGGAGGGAACAAAGGAGGTACACTGGTGGGATTCTAAACCGTATTAAAAGATTATCATAGGATGGGAATGAATTTGGAAACAACAGGTTGCAAAGTATCGATTATAATGTGGAATTAAGTTGGATTAGCAGCAGGATTAGGAGTTATACTTCCACATTAAAGGCATGTCTTCAGGGACTAGATGTGGCATTTATTTTTCACGAGAAAACACAAGTGTCCTGAATCCAAAGTATAACAACTACCACAGGATGACATTTCTGCACATAGAGGGGGTATAAAAGAGTTCATCGGAGCTTTACATTTAAAGTAGACATGGAGATCCCAACGTGCTGACGATCCCCAGGGGAAAAGAGATCTTGTTCATGTTAGCACATATTTACCACAATGCAATGCAGCTGGGTTTAGAGACTGTGAAGAGCTGACAGGCAGTGATGCTATGATGCTTTATCAGTTTAGAGGTTAAAGAGACTGCATCATTTTTATTATCAGACCATTTTTTAATAACTTTCGAATTCTTACTACCCAACTATACGAAATTAAATAAAAGCTTCTACACTAGATGCCTATCTGACAGTGCTATAGCTAAATTTAAGGAAGATATTCCAACAGCATTTAACTCAATGTTGTGCTTTAAAAGAACAGAAGACCTTTATGTTAACTTTAGTCCCTCCCAAATTGATAATTTTGTAGACGGTGTTACAGCCTGCCTACGGACAACTTTAGGCTCTGTTGCTCCTATCAAAAAGAAGATGACGAAGCAAAGGAAACTAGCACCCTGTTATAACTCCCAAACTTGCAAATTAAAACAAATCTCACGAAAACTTGAAAGTAAATGGCGTTCCACCAAACTGGAAGAATCTCGTATAGATTGGCAAGACAGTCTGAAAAATTATAGGAGGGCCCTCAGAAATGCCAGATCAGACTATTACTCATCACTAATAGAAGAACATAAGAACAAACCAAGGTTTTGTTTCAGCACTGTAGCCAGGCTGACAGATAGCCACAGCTCTATTGAGCCATCTATTCCTCTAGCTCTGAGTACTGACAACTTCATGAGCTTTTTTAATGATAAAATTATTTTTTATTTATTATAATTAAAGATAAAATTCATCACCTTTTGCCTTCAACTTCTAACGGTTCACCTTTAAACACAGGAGTGCTAGAAAGAACGACAAGACCTGACAAATACTCAGACTGCTTTTATCCTATAGACCTTCAACAATTAATGCTAAAGGTCTCTTCAGCTAAGTCATCTACCTGTCTCTTAGACCCCATCCCAACGAGGCTACTTAAAGAAGCGTTACCCATGGTTAACACTTCATTACTAGATATGATCAATATGTCTTTATTAACAGGTTATGTACCGCAGTCATTTAAAGTAGCTGTGATAAAACCTCTTCTGAAAAAACCCACCCTCGATCCTGAGGTCTTAGCCAACTATAGACCTATATCGAACCTTCCCTTTCTCTCCAAGATCCTTGAGAAAGTAGTCGCTAATCAGTTATGTGACTTTTTACATAGGAATAGTCTATTTGAGGACTTTCAGTCAGGATTTAGAATGCATCATAGCACAGAGACGGCACTGGTGAAAATGACTAACGACCTTCTAATTGCTGCTGACAAAGGACTTGTCTCCATACTTGTCCTATTACAAAACACTCAATTAACTTTCTCTGCTATGCAGATGACACCCAATTATACTTGTCAATCAAGCCAGATGAAACCAGTCAGTTAGCTAAACTTCAAGTGTGCATTAAAAAACCTGGATGACCTACAATTTTCTGATGTTAAACTCAAACAAAACTGAAGTGATTGTGTTGGGCCCCAAACACCTCCGAACTTCATTCTCTAAAGATATAGCTACTCTGGTTGGCATTGCCCTGGCCTCCAGCACTACTGTCATGAATCTAGGAGTTATTTTTGATCATGATTTATCCTTCAATACCAATCTAAAACAAACCTCAAGAACAGCCTTTTTTCATCTTCGTAACATTGCCAAAATAAGGAACATCCTGTCGCAAAACGATGCTGAAAAACTAGTCCATGCATTCGTTACTTCCAGGCTGGACTACTGTAATTCCTTACTATCAGGTTGCTCAAATAAGTCCCTTAAGACTCTCCAGCTGATCCAGAATGCTGCAGCACGTGTTCTGACAAGAACTAAGAAAAGAGATCATATTTCTCCTGTATTAGCTTCTCTGCATTGGCTTCCTGTAAAATCCAGGATTGAATTTAAAATCCTTCTCCTGACCTACAAAGCTCTAAATGGTCAAGCGCCTTCATATCTTGAAGAGCTCATAGTACCTTATTGTCCCACTAGAGCACTACACTCCCAGAATTCAGAGCTACTTGTGGTTCCTAGAGTCTCTAAAAGTAGAATGGGAGCCAGAGCCTTCAGCTATCAGGCTCCTCTCCTGTGGAACCAGCTCCCAGTCTGGGTTCCGGGGGCAGACACCATCACCCTATTTAAGAATAAACTGAAAACCCTCCTCTTTGATAAAGCTTATAGTTGGGGAGCGAGTAGAGGAGAGGGAGGCAGGCCAGTACAGCCCGATCCGGTTGGGGAGAGTTCTAGCCCGACCAGGCTCCTCTCCTTAACCTGTCTCTCTTAGTTATGCTGCTATAGTTCTAGACTATATATACTAAAGTTCCTTCCTTCCTGTGACACACTGAGCTGCTCTCTCCTCTCTTTCCATTTGTTTCCATTTGTGTGTATCCTTGTCCCAGAAATGCTTGTTACTAACCTAGCTCTGGGGAGTTTACTCCCCGGAGTCCTTATGTTTCTTTTTTCGCCCAGAATATTCCCTTGGATTAGGGTGGCACCAAGATCTTGGTTGGAGCTGTCATTGTGGTCCTACGCTCTGCGATGCCCTGCAGTGTGCAGCTGCGTCCAGCTGCATCCTGCTACGTCCACCCATGCTCTGCTGTGCCACGCTACATCTTGTAACGCCCTTCAGTGCCACGCTACATCCTGTAACGCCCTTCAGTGCCCTGCTATGACATGAACTACTATGACTACCATTTGTAGTCACTGTTCCATTATCTTTGTGACTATTATTGCCACCGTTCATCACATCCCTAACCGGCACTGTCAGACACTGCCTACCAAGAGCCTGGGTCTGCCGAGGTTTCTTCCTAAAAGGGAGTTTTTCCTCGCCACTGTCGCATTAGCCACTGCTAATGCTTGCTCTTGGGGGAATTACTGGAATTGTTGGGGCTTTGTAAATTATAGTGTGGTCTAGACCTACTCTATCTTTAAAGTTTCTCAAGATAACTCGTTATGATTTGATACTATAAATAAAATTGAATTGAATCATTGTGCCTCAAATTGAAGTTCTTCATTGGTCAGTCTGTAAATACTTCAGTAGAATAAAATTTAAATGAAGTGGGATCTCCAAAAAACATACCCAGCCATCTTAAAAGACCTGAATTTCATCTCACGTTTATGTACCGTTACGTATTAAATTATACATGAACATTGAAGTTTGCATTCCATTTCTTATTACACCACAGAGGGGCCTCTGAGGGTACCAGAGCAATTTTCACAGTTTTAATATAGAACTTAAAAAAAAAACTGGCTGCAGGGACATTTTATTGCATTACTCTTACCATCAGTGTATAGGACATGAGAAACATTTAAGGGATGATCACTTCTTGTGAATGTTTGTGTGTGTAGAGGCAGTGCATTCATTAACTGATGTTCCTTGTTAAAGCTGTTGAACTACAGTTATCTACTATAATATAATCTATATATAATATAGGGCATGCAGTATATTTCAAACAGATTACAATCAATACATAGTAAAAGTTGTAATTATTGTGGATTGTTCTTGCATGATTGTGTCATCAATCATGTTTTGAGCTGACTATGCACTGTCTTATGTCAGTATGTCTTATACAAGGGACAGCCTTAGAAGTTGTCATTAGTAATGGATATTACTGCAATCAGCAGTCACACCTGAATGTTTTTTTTTTTAATGTGAGGTGAGCAGAAAACTTCGGACACGAACTAAGAATATATACATTCTTTTAATGAAAACAGTGGAGAGTAAACGTACTGTATTTCCTGAGTAAAAAAGCCAACCTTTCTGACTTTGTCTCCATTTCGTGCACACTTTAGGAAGACAATGCAGTTGCCATAGTGAGGAATGTATGTGAAATAGTGTAAAAAGGAGGTACTGAGTTCAAATGTTAGTTTATCATTATGTCATATAAATAAAAGTTATAATCTATAAAACTTAAACTTTTCTTTTACCTTTTATTCTAGTCTTAACAGACAGCTGTGCTGTTGCTGCTCTAACAATAAACTAAGACTCTTTTTTTTTTAATTTTTTTTTTATAAATATAATTTTTTATTAAATGGATTAAAAAGGAATCATGGAGTTAGGTGAATATAAACTAGCAAGTCATTCCTGCAGGGTTTAATTCACTTTCACATCCACACATAAGTCAACAATCAACATTCAATTTGCAAAACCTCAAAGGCAAACTTATTACGATGCTTTAAATTTCAGCTAATTGCAATGAATATGCAATGACAATATGTTCAACTAACTTTCAATTAGGGATGTTATTCCATTTACTGTACCTACTACTGTATATGAGAGCACATCAATGCACTATTTACTGTAACTTTCTCTTAGTCTTGGAAATGTTCTTACTAGATATGCAACAAGTTGTCTCTGAGGTAATGTCTTGGATGGTCTGACTAATTTCAGGGCAGAGCCAAACCAGTTGATGTCTGTGATTTAAAATAAATATATACATTACATTTATTTATTTAGACACTTTTATCCAAAGCGCCTTACAATAAGTGCATTCAAACATGTAGTGTCATGGCTTACTGGGAAATTGAAATGGAATAGGACCCATCATTAATCCGGCTCTATGTTTTGAAAACTTTTTGAAATTACCTACAATGAAATTGCTTGATTCATAAAATGATATAGTTGATGTTTTGAATTATAGTAGTCCATGTTGCATCTCTTTTTGCACTAGACGTTCAAATGGAGCAGTGTAAAGCTGTCTGTCTGTGCCGCAAATCCCTTCACTGGTAATTCTGTCAACAAGGGCAAACACTTAGAGAAAATGCTTCGAAACACTAATGTTGAACGTTTACTGTACTACAGTGGGAACATCAGTAAAGCACTGACCTATAAATAAATGTGTGATTCTATTATCCACATCTGATTTATATTATAGAAAACCTTCCCTGATCAGTAATTAAATTCCTGCTGTGTTTAAAAGCAGAAGGACAGTTAGACATCCAGCCTCCAGGTTGAGAATTGCTGCACTGCCATTACACAAGGCTGTCCACCGAGTGTGTACCTTAATTAAATCGATAGGAGGTCGCTGCAAAATAATTCTACACACCGCATATGTGATCCTTGTCGGTTATTTATGAGGGATATGACAGATTACCGGGGCTCATTAATCCGGTGTGTCATGGCCTTCTATTAAGTTTTTCTAGTGAAATTGGAGTTTCATGTTTTATTCTTGACATGGATTATGTTTCTATTCAACCAGCCCTGCTGTTTTTGTTGTACCTATAGCAACAAGAACAGCAGGTGTGTTTGGAGACGGTGGTTCTTGCTGCATTCAAATATAGTACATTATGTTTCTCATTGAACTGCGCTGACCAAAAGAATGTGTGCAAAAGATATGGCAGGAGTAAGTATTTTTCTGTGGCTGTGTTCAAACCTTTATTAGCGCACAATGAAAACAAGCTGCACCCTCATTCATTTCAAGAAGACCACTGTGTTGATGCGCCTTGAATTTTCTTTTAATGCTTTTCCATTTTCGATCCAAACACGCACTAACCTTATTTCCCAATGACAAGCAACTGTGTCGACATGAAACTGTTAGCGAACTCAATGTCTTTCTTGTGAGACACAAATCTCATATGCTTACGTGATAAAAAAATTACATTTGGGGTTTTTATTAAACTTTTATTAGACTGCACGGCATACATGAAGTAAATACAATCAGATTTCACTTCTAAATGAAATCTTGAAATTCAAAGTTGCAAGGTCGCACTTTGATGCTATTACATTTCTGGTAAACTTAATTGCAAAAAATGATTTATGGAACGGTAGCCTTTGCCCTATCTCTCCATCTTCAGCTGCACGTCATCCACACTGCACATCCTGTCCTTCAGAGACAATTAAAGACAGAATGGAAAGATAATTCACTTGAAAGGAAGAATTCAAAACATTTAAAACTGAATATATTGTAGAGAATACACTAGCCTTGTTGCTTAAATGGATTGAATCTTCCCCCAAGGAAAATGCGCTGTTAACATTGATTTGCTTTCTCTTCAGAACGATTGTGAATTGGTTATAGTAATTATTATAAATGTAATTAATTTTTGCTTAACAGGCCAGATAACTTTATGAATTTGAATCACGGAGGAGCCAAAGGGACTCATCTTCCCCACAAGACACATTGAAAAGGTGGTAATGGACTAACTATTCATTGTATCACTGTGAATATGTTACATTCCATTCTGTGAAAACTCTGAACAGAGCATCATGATCGGATAGTTTCATAACAATCGCAGAAACAAAAATCCAAAATAATGAACTGAAAAGTGCTAAATCACTCTGTAGAACTGAGTCTTATCCATGGGTTCATCGCTACATGCGACACCTTTCACATTAGACATACAGTAGTCATTTAAATTCACTGTTAATACAAAAACATTGATAAATGCAGCTTTAATTATGCCATGAGGCTGGTGACAATTGACCACAGCAAGTTCTGTTGACAGTCTGTGTAAGAGTGTGCGTGTTTACATTTAGGGCCTTATCTTGCACCCGGCGCAGCACATGCAGCGCAAAGCCCGACGCAAGTGTCTTTGTTAGTTTAAGACCGACGCAGTTGTCAGTTTCCCGTCCAGCACCCGCGTCGTTTAAATAGCAAATGCACCTGCGCCCATCTTTGCGCCCATAGGCGTGCTGGTCTTACAGGGAGGTGTGTTCAGGTAAATTCTTGGCGTATTGCTATCCTGAGGCAGCGGAAAGTGGTCATGCCATTGAGCAACAAAAACCTGTTCTAAAGTCAATAGTCATTTCAATGTTATTTTAACAGCAAATTAGTAAAATGCGCCTAGGCTCATGCACAGTACGCGAACACTATGCTTGTTACACACACACACACACACACAGGGAAGCGCCGCAGCACACAAACATGCAAAAGTTTACAAATAAAAATATTACGGTGCAAATCCGCCATCATAATAGCAATGCGCCTAGGTACAAATTTCCCTTTATTATAGTGACAGTGGCTAGACATCAAAAGGGGGGATGACAAGCAGCAAAGGGCCGCAGGTCAGATTCAAACCCAGGCTGCTGCAGGACTCCAACATGGGGCAAACGCTCTTACTGGGTGAGCTAGAGGCTGCCCTGCGCCTGGATTTTAAAGGGAATGGGAGATGACACTCTGATTGGTTTATTGCATGTTACGCCCAAAACACCTATGAATTAATGAAGACACTAAGTATATCCCTTTTGAACCATGCGCCTGGCGCAAGGACCCGTTTTTCTGCCATCAAACTAGCAAAAGTGGATTTGGACATGCCCTAAATGCACCTGCACCATGCGCTTCACGCCGTACGCTTAGTTCGTTAAAATTACTATGTAATGAAGATGGAAAGTTAAAATAAAATGCAGTATACTGCACAGTATTTCCAGACCAGACTGTTATTTCAGTGGCAACAGCATGACTGATAGTATTGACCTGGCAATTAAAATTGCACATTATCCATTACATACATTATACACTCAACCAAGACACAAGTTTTGAAAGTGTTATAAAGTTAAACTATTGACAGACCTGCTTTGTTTTGATGACAGCATGCTATCATTGTCTCTTCACTCAAACAGACAAGGCTCTTAATGAAGCCTGAGCAGAGGAGATAGATTCAGCGTCAACACTTAGTAAATAATTTCTCAAAGTAATTATTCTGCCCTAATTAGGTGGGAACCTGGATCAAAACATAGAAACAATTCTAGGTGAGAATTAATAATTTCATGCTAGGCAACACACTTCTAAAATAATTCAATTTTGGTAGATAAACATCCTACGACGGAGCATTAGGGCCACATCAAAGGAAAAAAAAATAAGGAGGAAGAGATTTTTTTAATTTATTTTGCATTTCGAGAATAAAGTCGAAATGTCGAGAATAAAGTCAACATGATGAGAATAAAGTTGAACTATACCATTTCGAGAATAATGTCGAAATGTCGAGATTAAAGTTGAAATGATGAGAATAAATTCAACTCCTTTATCACTTAATCACATTAGAGCGACTGTCCGCCATGCCAGCTGCCATGTAGGCAGCATCATAGATATGGGTTACATCCTTAGAGTGCCGCGCTCGCCTGAGCGCCACTCCTTCAGGATCAAACAAGTTGATCAATTGTCTTATTGTGTGTTGTGATACAACATATCCTCTCTGTATTGCCCGTAGGTGTAACCATCGATACCCTTGCATCTGTCCATTACAAGCTATTTCAGTTTGCAGGCCACCTCTTCCAAGTTTGTGTGGTTTCAACTCCTGAAGAGACGCAATTTTCGGCACAATCTCTTCAAAGTCCTAATACTTATCACCATACTGTGTTTATGCGCTAAAAGAGAGAGTTCATGCACTTTGTAGAAAACTATAGGTAATGTTAGTAGTTTGGTTTATTCTCAAAAGTCCGACTTGATTCTTGAAATATCAAGTTTTTTCTCTACATGTCAACTTTATTCTCGACATTTCGACTTTATTCTCGAAAAAGTATTTCAACTTTATTCTCGTCATGTTGACTTTATTCTCGACATTTCGACTTTATTCTCAAAATGCAAAATAAATAAAACATCTTCCTCCTTAATTTTTTTCCCTTGATGTGGCTCTAATGCTCCTTCGTAGGCAAGGCAAGGCAGCTTTATTTGTATAACACATTTCAGCAACAGGGCAATTCAAAGTGCTTTACATGTAAACAGATTAAAAAATTAAAAACAGATTTACATGAAAACAGAATAAAAAATTAAAAACAGATAAAATATGAGAAGAAAAGTTACAGTGCAGTATAAGAAATTAAACATTGAAGAGCAGTTAAAACAGTTAAATATATAAAAGCAGATAAAATAACTTTCCTGGACTCAGTGATCCATTTTTTGGAAAGCCAAAGCTTTTTGACCAATATGGCAGACATGTCATGCGATCCGATCCATATTTTTCTAACCAGCTCACCCACTATGGGTCCAGATGCTTCGCATGGCTTTGAGGTTTCATTCCCCATAGTTACAGAAGCTTTTCCTTTAGGATACTCTTATCATTTTCAATGTGGTCGTCACCGCAAAGCTTAGTTCTTTTCTTCGGCAAACCTTGCAAAACCCGGTACAGCCCTGCAGACAAAAAATCTCTTAATAGTCCAGAACGTGTTCTTAAACTATTTTATTTCTTCTGCAGTCTGTCTCTAAATAGTCAAGAATTCGCTCAGAGTGTTTATAGACTATTGTTTTTCTTTTTAGGCCTTCTGCTTAAATTAGTTAGTTACTTCGACTAACTTTTTTGCACCAGCCCAACTTCTGTCTCTTCTGTCAACTATTGTCATGCCTGCATCCGAGAAATAATCAGAGATATGTCCGTTTCTGCAAAAGAATGTCACCGGAATAATCATAAATTCAATTCTATTATTTGTTTTAGGAATTTCTCTTTATATGCTTATATAGATTGTTATACAGTGTCAACAATGCAGCTTCAGTATAAGAAATGAACAGTTATTTAAAGAAAGGCAACATCAAAAAGATAGGTCTTCAGCCTTGATTTAAAAGAACTGAGAGTTGCAGCAGACCTGCAGTTTTCTGGGAGTTTGTTCCAGATATGTGGAGCATAAAAACTAAACGCTGCTTCCCACTATTTAGTTCTGACTCTGGGGACAACAAGCAGGCCTGTCGCAGACGACCTGAGAGGTCTGGGTGGTTCATAGTGTAGTAGCAGATCAGAAATGTATTTTGGCCCTAAACCGTTTAGTGATTTATAAACCAGCAAAAGTATTTTGAAATCAATTCTTTGAGGCACTGGAAGCCAGTGTAGAGACTTCAGAACTGGAGTGATGTGATCCACTCTCTTGGTCTTAGTGAGGACTTGAGCAGCAGCGTTCAGCTGTAGCTGTCTGATTGATTTTTTAGGGAGACCTGTAAAGACAGTAGTCAAGTCTACTGAAGATAAAAGCATGGACAAGTTTTTCCAAATCCTGCTGAGACATAAGTCCTTTAAGGTTTTTAAGGTGGTAATAGGCTGATTTGTAATTGTCTTAATGTGGCTGTTAAAATTCAGGTCTGAGTCAATGACTACACCAAGATTTCTGGCTTTGTCTGTTGTTTTTAACATTATCGTTTGAAGCTGAGTGCTGACTTTTAATCGTTCCTCCTTTGCTCCAAAAACAACCACCTCAGTTTTTTCATCATTTCATTTAAGAAAGTTCTGGCACATCCAGTCGTTAATTTGTTCAATGCACTTAGTCAGTTGTTGTATTGGACTATAGTCCCCTGGCGATAAGGTTATATAAATTTGTGTGTCATCCGCATAACTATGGTAACTTATTTTATTGTTTTCCATAATTTGAGCCAGTGGAAGCATGTAGATGTTAAACAGGAGAGGCCCCAGAACGGAGCCTTGGGGAACTCCGCACGTCATATTTGTATGCTCAGATGTATAATTCCCTATAGACACAAAGTAGTCCCTATTCTTTAAATAAGACTCAAACCACTTTAGTACTGAGCCAGAAATGCCAACCCAGTTTTCCAATCGGTCTAGTAATATGTCATGGTCGACCGTATCAAATGCAGCACTGAGATCAAGTAATACCAAGACTGAAATTTTGCCACTGTCTGTGTTTAAGTGGATGTCATTAAAGACTTTAGCAAGAGCTGTCTCAGTGCTGTGGTGTGGTCGAAAACCCGACCGGAAGGCATCAAAACTGTTGTTTAGTGACAAGAAAAGATTGAGTTGTTGAGAAACCGTTTTTTCAATGATTTTACTTAAAAATGAAAGGTTTGATTTCGGCCTATAGTTGCTCATTAGTGACGTGTCTAGATTGTTCTTTTTTAAGAGTGGCTTAATGACTGCGGTTTTCAGGGCCTGTGGGAAGACACCTGAGAGAAGAGACGTGTTTACAATCTGTAGAAGATCTGTAGCCAAACAATTCAAAACATTTTTGAAAAGGCCCGTTAGTAGAATATCAAGGCAGCAGGAGGAGGTTTTCAGATATTGTATAATGTCCTCCAGGTTTTTACGGTTAATCATATGGAATTGGGTCATATTGGAATTTGTTTTGCCTGGACACTGTGACAACACATACCCTTTACTCGATATGGAAACACTGATTGTTTGTCTAATTTTCTGAATTTTGTTTTTGAAGAAGGTGACAAAATCATTGCAGGCCTTGGTGGATAAAAGTTCACATGCTACTGGAGGGTTTGTTAACCTATCGACAGTAGCAAACAAAGCACGTGAGTTATTTTTGTTTTTGGCAATAATGTCCGAGAAGAAGGACCGCCTTGCATTCCTCAGTTCCAAATTATAAATGCAGTCTCTCTTTATAGGTGTTGTAGTGGACCTGGAGATTAGTTTTTCGCCACCTGCGTTCTGCTTTTTGACACTCTCTTTTTTCTGTTCTTACCAGTATGGCATTTCTCCATAGAGATCTTTTCTTATCAGAGACAGTTTTTACCTTAATGGGAGCAATGGCATCAATAACATTTGTAATTTTACAATTGAAATTGTCTACAATCAAGTGACTGAGACCCCTGAGAGGGTGAGTGTGGACGAGAAAAGCTGAATGAATGTTTCACTGGTGTTGTCAGTGATATACCGTTTTCTTATTACGTTGTTTGGACACTTTTGTGCACAGAGATAGTGCCATTAAAGAAAACACAGGAATGATCAGAGAGAGCAGCATCAGTCACCACAAACTTGAAAATGTTCAAACCTTTCAAGATAATTAAGTCCAGAGTGTGCCCCTTGTTGTGTGTGGGCTCCATCACATGCTGAGTCAGTCCATAGTTCTCAAAAATACAACACAGTCCTTTGGTCCCTCTATCCTGGGGGGTTGTCAACATGCATGTTGAAATCACCAGTAATAACTACACAGTCAAAGTTAATACACATTATAGACAACAGTTCACTAAAGTCGTCAAAGAAGGATGCACAGTATTTAGGTGGCCTGTAGATAATTAGAAATATAGGTCGAGAGGGGGACCTTAGCTGAAGAGCCACATATTCCAACGAAGCAAAGTTTTAGCCCTTGTCAGAGGTATATACCTAGATCAAATGAAAAATCCAAACTTAAAGGAGAATTCCGGCCAATTTTTATGTTAATCTTGATCGCTATAGCTATGTGAGTACTTTCGATAGAAAAAACCCCGACCCGAATCAGTGCAGGTAACACAGAGAAGCTGCAGCTACGTACTACAAGCGTCCCTTAAGCTAAAACGGCAGTGGTCGGGGCAAGTTTTAGAGTGCCTTTGTGCCTCTTAACAGACACAAAATGCAATTAATATGTCTGTGCCACATGAACAGGGCCCTAACGTGTCAACAAGATGCGTTTTCAACTCAGACATTGTTTAAATTCACCTACCCTGGTCCCTGTCTCGATCCTGCCGGTAGCTAGCTTGCCCTGCTAGCTGATAGCCGTTAGCCGTTAGCTGCTAGCTGCCGTCCGGTGAGTGTATTCAGACAGGCTTCTGTGATAATCATCCCAATAAAAATCCATGGAGCGGTGGTGGTGTGGCTATGTCCTCCAGAGGACAGTTCATGTCACGTCTTGAAGTGTATTCCCCCCTAAAATAAACAGTACTGCGGTAGTAGCTGTTAGCTGCTAGCTCCCCTCCGGTGAGTGTGTACAGCCAGATAGCTGTTAGCCGTTAGCTGCTAGCTGCCGTCCGGTGAGTGTATTCAGCCAGGCTTTTGTGATAATCATCCCAATAATAATCCACGGAGCGGCGGTGGTGTGGCTATGTCCTCCAGTTACTGAAGGCTAGCTTTAGCTTGCGCTTGGAGCAGCAAGTTCATCTGCCTGTTTCCCCTCTGTCTGTCTCGTTCTTTCCAACTCTTGTGAGGCTAGTTCTTCGTCTGTATACTCGGGTTTGAATAAATAAGGACGACCATCAAACTCAAAAGGCTCTTCCGTGTGTTGTATATCTGCTATATTCTCTATAGTTACATTACTCCAAGCTTCTTCCCTTATAAACAACTCCGCTCTTCACTCTTCACACACTACGCTCCAATATGCACACTACTGTTTACCTTTTCCTGTTACAACTGAATTCCCAGGACACAGCGCGATGCTACAGCTAAGCTTCAGTAACGCTATTACTGTGCAAGCCACAGACATCGTTTATCCCGTTTCCATGTAGTTACATAGTCACTGATATGGTCATAACCACTACAGTGCTCAATTACCTATTTTGAGGGAGAAATAATCTAAACCTTTCGCTGCGAAGGCATGATCTGTCCTATGCAGGACATCCACCAGACTACCGGGTGCTCCGTGGATTGTTATTGGGATGATTATCACAGAATATTGGCTGAATACACTCACCAGACGGCAGCTAGCAGCTAACGGCTAACGGCTATCTGGTTGTACACACTCACCGGAGGGCAGCTAACAGCTACTACCGCAGTACTGTTTATTTTAGGGGGGAATACACTTCAAGACGTGACATGAACTATCCTCTGGAGGACATAGCCACACCACCGCCGCTCTGTGGATTTTTATTGGGATGATTATCACAGAAGCCTGTCTGAATACACTCACCGGACGGCAGCTAGCAGCTAACGGCTAACGGCTATCAGCTAGCAGGGCAAGCTAGCTACCGGCAGGATCGAGACAGGGACCAGGGTAGGTGAATTTAAACAATGTCTGAGTTGAAAACGCATCTTGACACATGTAAGGGCCCTGTTCATGTGGCACAGACATATTAATTGCATTTTGTGTCTGTTAAGAGGCACAAAGGCACTCTAAAACTTGCCCCGACCACTGCCGTTTTAGCTCAGGGGACGCTTGTACTACATATCTGCAGCTTCTCCGTGTTACCTGCACTGATTCGGGTTGGGGTTTTTTCTATCGAAAGTATTCGCGTAGCTATAGCGATCAAGATTAACGTAAAAATTGGCCGGAATTCTCCTTTAACTGAACTAGCCTTGAGTTGCAGACCCTCTAATTGCACAAATAGACAAAAGTAAATCTCATTGGATACAAAATTGAAATAAACCTTTGGAAAGTCAAAGACGAATCCAACAATTCAGACAGCTGAGAGTGCCAGAATTTGTTCAGGCAGCATAAACAATCACAGCAGACGATTAAGTGTTGGTGGGGAGAACCTGACCAAACAAAAGTCATTGGTTTGATGGGCCATTTATTAATAATAAAATGTTTGATGTGAGGTGTTTTTATATTTGTCTGTCATTACCATAGTCATTACATTATTATTACATGTCATTTAGCTGATGCTTTTATCAAAAGCGACTTACAATTGCTACATATGTCAGAGGTCACACGCCTCTAGAGCAACTTTGGGTTAAGTGTCTTGCTCAGAGACACATTGGTTGATGTATTGCAGTGGGAATCAAACCCGAGTCTCCCACACCAAAGGCATGTGTCATATCCACTCGTTCGTTCGCTCGTTTAAAGGCACTGTTTCTGAATATGGGCTGTGTGCATTTCAAGGATTGAGCATTTTGATACTTTCACAATATTTATAAAGAACCTTGACCTGCTTTATAATAAAAAAAAAAATAAAAATGGAAATATCACTTTTTACAATACAAGGTGTAGGCTGGTAACCTGACATGCCAGATGGTTTGTCAACACAGAACCATCTGAGAAGCAGTCATTGGAAACTGTTTTGGGAAAGGGCAGGCACTTTAAAAAAATAAATACCTGGCAGGCGATTGGATGATCCATCTGTCTGCCACCTCTGCCATTGTGGTTTTTAAACGAACGGCCGTGGCTGTCACACACCTAAACCACGGTTCGGTAAGCTGATAGTTCAGACACAAACACATTAGATTGGAGCCTGACAAGATTGATTTTTCGTGATATCTAATCTAATGTGCAGCACTTAACCCTGTGTGCAAATAGTTTCAACATTCACATACACACATTTCTCACCAGGAAGAGCCACCTGAACACTTCTTAAACAGTTGGACATGCAGCCTGGACTGCTGCGATGTTCTTGGTTAATCACTACCTTAGCCAAGAGCTTTCAGCACTGGATTCCATTTGATTGCAAGCAGTCAAGACTCAGGTTTGAAACAAGCAGTGCATGGGTATCACAACTATATTATGTGGAACAGTACAGGCAAATTGTGTGAGCTGTGATTCAGTGACAGCAACTCATTTGGAAACTCAGCAGGAGGAGCAACTCCTGTAGACAATGGAGGGGAAGCAGATAGAACATATTTGTATGCTACAACATGTACTACTTACCTGCTGTGTAGCATGTTGTAGTATTATATTAATCATAGTGACAACCAGCAGCATCAATCAAATCAATGCAAGGTTATAATGCAAAGTGCTCCACATAGCAATTACAAGAAAGATCTACAAGTGACCAAAAACAAAACGAGCTGAAATATGACGTGAGCACTAGCTGGAGGTAGAGAAGTGTTTTTCGTCCGTCATGCTATCTTCGTATAAATGTTTGGATTGTATGATCAACAATGCCTCCCTTTGTCTCCATGCATCATTAAAGCCATTATGGTGGCTCTGTGGTAAAGTTATTTCCCACCATAACAATATTTATATATGGATCTTTCTAACAAGTTAAGAGTGCAAAACTGGATGTATGGTGGGGGATAGTGTTATTAATCATCTGATGTATGCTGATGACTTAGTCGTCCTGTCTCCGTATAGTGCTGGCCTGCAACTGCTTAGTGATTGCTCACAGTATGGTGTGCAGCATGACATCAAATGTAACTCTAAAAAGAGTGCTGTCAAGATTGCAAAAACCAAGGAGGATCAGGGGCAAGTTTTTCCTTCCTTCTTTATGGCAAACCCAAGTACTAAATGTGGTAAACAAAGTGAGATATTTGGGTCACATCATCAGAAATGATGATGTGATCCAAATGATTTATATGACGATGATGTGCAGCGCCAGTGTTGCAAACTGTATGCACAAGCCAGTATGCTGGCACGCAAATTTCACATGTGCACAGATGATGTTAAAACTGCCCTTTTTAAACCCACCCTACTGTACTCTACACTACACAGCCCACTTGTGGTGCAGCTATAGTAAGGCAAAAAAGAAAAAGCTTCAGGTGGCATTTACTGATGCTTTCAATCTTTCTCAAACTGCCAAGATGGACAAGTGTGAGTCATATGTTTGTGACTAGTTATGTTGCTGTGTTGAGAAATGTTATGTACAAATGTATGTGTTGCTTAAAGCTTTCATGCATAACTTTTTGATATTAATGAATGTCCGTTACATTCAAGTCATTGCCAAATGAGTTGCTACAAAGCTAATTAAGACTATCAGCTCGACACAACTCTCTCTGTATTTCTCAGTATGGCTATGTTCACAAGATTGTGTTGTCCGGTGACTTTCCCACGCAGAAACTTGAGTGTAGATAATTATCTCTTCTGAAGAGTCCATCATGTTTTGATGTTTTTTGTTTTGTTTTGTATCACGTGGACACGTCGACAGTTTTGTTGAATTCTTATTACTTAGAAATCCTCATGGGGGCGGCAGAAACTACGCACTATAGCTTTAACTTATTCAAAAAATGTAATTGTAATGGCTTTAACTGACCCCGAACAGAGTGACACAAGGTACACTTCTTGCTTTTGGAAACATTGGAACAAATGTCTGCATGTGTTTTATTCACTTTGATCTTATGAAATTCAATTTACATAACTTTTTTGTTTTGTCTGTGTTGTTGTGTTTTAAATATTGTTATACTGATATGGACCTGAGATGGTATGAAATAAAGTTGAATTGAAATAAGGAACACAATTATTTTTTACCAATAATTTAGAAATCACACTGTGGGAGAGTACTGCTAATTTGCATTTTGTGAACTCTGCAATAACTCTGAATTAAAATAATGATGCTAGATAATGATGACAGAGTTAGATACACCGGTAGAAGCAGTTTATTAAAGCGCTACGGCATTATTGTCACATCTGATTGTAAATAAATCCAACCGAATGCAACATTATTAATCACTTCACTGAAACAATATTAAGTCAGCCAGCAACATTCTTGTGCTACAGTGTTATGAAATGCAGACACGATTACTGTGTGGATTTATTTCTTTTTGTGCATCAAGCGGACTCACAGAGACCAACATTCAAGTCCCAGCAGTGGTGCCTTTGGCAAGTGGAAATGGACAGAATGGACAAGTACAGTTCCTTCCCTCTCAATTATTGTCATCCAATGAAGACACATGCTGGGCTCTCTGTTATCCAATGTTTGCTCTTGCCTTATCATATTTCAGCTTAGCTGTGCAGCTCATTGTATTTTAGTATTTACATGCTTCAACATTTTACCGTATGTGATCTTTAGATAGTCACATGGGTCATCCTGCATGACCTTTTGTGTCTTTGATGGTAATACCCCCCCTTAGCTGATAAGAACGAATCCCTGTGTGAGTATGTTGTACGTGAAGACCACTGGCAAGCTCTGAATTGATGAAAACTTGACGTTTTTTCAAAAAATCTTGAAATCGAATGCATTTCTTGAAAAAACTGCATTGGAAGAAATTGACTGCATGGTGCAGTTATTCAATGACAAGAAATACTAATGTGTTCCTTTATTTCGACAATAAAGGAGTAACTCACCATATTAATAATATTTGGCTTTACCTGCAGCTTTCATAAGGATCCACATCTATGGATTCTAATGGGACAGCAACACAGCAGTATCTTTACACAGAAATTACCATAGAGACTGTATTACGACCTTGTTGCCGAGAGTTTTGTTTTCCATATGTGGCACCTTATCCATAATTAGGGTTGATTTCTTCCTCACAGTAACACAGCGGCCCACAAGGTGAATGGGAAATAAGCAGCATTCTGGGTACACAGTAAACATTAATGTGATATGCCACTATGAAAAATGTGAAAAATGTTTACTTTGCCAGAGTAGAATAATGACCCTTATTGTACGTACTGGGATGTTTGTGTAATTCATTTAATCAGCGCCTGCTTGCTCTTTTCTTCAGGCCATTACAGAGGATTACAGATTACCTTTACCAGCTGTAAACTGTGGTGTCATTTAGCATTCAATGCATTTAAATCAAGCCATTCAACCATGGCCGGCCTGTTCGAAATAGTAACTGTTTATAATGGAGGAGATATTCTCTATTCATGAAGTTGCTCTTTATTGATTGTTGCAGCCTGCAGTGTTCCAGCAGCGGAGACCAATACGAGGCTGAGGGAAGACCAGAGGACGCTCTATTAAGTCCCCAAAGTCATGCTCGCTGTTCGGAAGGGGAGAGTTCAGTTTAATTAGGGAAGCTTAATGCTGCTTTTTATGAGGCCTGGAGGGGCTGCTCTCCTCCTCCTCCTGCATATTCATGATTCCTGTTTTGTTCGAAGGACCAAAAAAGAACATCAGGATCACAGCTCTGGGAGTTTTGGTTGTAGAAGCCAGTTTGCATAGAGGCTGTTTAAAACACAAAAGGTACAATGTTAAGACATCTAAGCCCTGTCTATTTTATACTGCACTGTCCATGTAGATCTAATTATTAACTAATTGCTTATTGTTATCATTACAAAAGCACTGCCTTACAAAAGAGATTTTCATTATTATCAGATACATTATTTACTGGTACATTTTTGTTGCATGCCACATTTCATCGGAATTACTTTTTGTGTATTTCGGTCCATGAAATTATTTTTCATACAGTAGTTGGGCACAGTAGAAAATAGTAATCGAGTAGATTTACTCAAGTACTGTACACAAGTACAATTTTGAGTGAATTGTACAGTACCTTACTTAAGTATTTCCATTTTATACTACTTCAAAGCTACTTTGTAGCTCTACAAAATATTGTACTTTTTACTACATTTGTCTGACCGCTCTAGTTTGTTGAAAAATAGTAAGCTTATAAAATGCAGCACATTGTTAGAGAATACACCATGGATTCCCAACCTTCTGTTTGTGACCTCTCACATAAAAGCAGTGTCTTGTCATGTTTAATATGTCTATGAGTTTTTAGCAGTTCCACCAAAGAGACATCCAATCCAAAATTCTCAGATGGTTTCAATTAAAGGACAATTCCAGCGCAAAACGAACCTAGGGCTTATTAACAGATGTGTACCCACTCTATCGCTCTGTCGAACATGTTTTCATGCTAATCAAATTAGTTTTTAGCTTGCAAGACGCTAGCGCGGACCGCCAATTAGCTTACAACGCTAGTATTCGGGGCACAGGGAACGTAAAAACAAATCACTATTTATACCACTAAAAAGGCTCAAAATATCACCAAACTTCAACGGTAGCATAATGAGGGTCCCAAAATGTTAACCGAAGTATTGAGAACATTTAAATGTGTACAGACAGTTTATTGAACGAAGAGCTGCAGGAGCTCCGTGAAAGGGCTACGAGAGAGAGAGAGCTACCGGTAGTCAATGCCGCAACACAGCCTCGTACTTCGGGAAACTGGTGGTGTACCTGCGGACATTGTGAAGCTATGGCCACCCAAAAGGAGTGTCTGTGTTGCACGGAGTGGGACCTGTTGCGTTGCGATGCCCAAAAGACGCAGTGTTTTGTACAGTCTGAAGATTTCCCCTTTCTGATAAACAGGGCTGTACTTGAAACTTTTTCGGCGACCTGGACCGGAGGGACCAGATGGACAGTTATCCACTCAGTAAGTTCACTAGACAAGTTATGCAGAGTGCGATTATTTCAGATATATTGAGCAAATTGCTTTTGATTTTAGTTTGCATCGCTAGCTGTAAGTCATGACTGGTTTCCAAGATGGCGGCGGCATGTAAACATGAACGCGAGTGTCTTTATAATCTATCTTTTCAATAAACTGTCTGTACACTTACAAAGTTCTCAATGCTTCTGTTAACATTTAGGGACCCTCATTATGCTACCGTTGAAGTTTAAAGTTGAAAAAACCTTTTTAGTGGTATAAATAGCAATTTGTTTTTACGTTCCCTGTGCCCCGAATAATAGCATTGTAAGCTAATCGGCGGTCCATACTAGCGTCTTTCAAGCTAAAAACTCATTCGATTAGCATGATAACATGTCCTAGAGAGTGACAGAGTGGGTTCACATCTGCTAATAACCCCTAGGTTCGTTTTGCGCCTGAATTGTCCTTTAAATAATAGTTTGAGGCCTGAAGAGGTGAAATGTTCAAATTTAAAAAAAACAAAAAACAGCAGAGCAGCAGAACAGCAAGATTAGAAAAGGGTGAAAAAGAAGAGGAAAAATGAATACACATGCAGAGTTCTCCCGTCCTGCTAGACGGTCGGGGGAGTGACTGTGTAGTGCACGCACATAATGAGTGGGCGCTCGCTCCCGCTGTTTACACAGTGCGGGAGTGACCGGGCTCCGCCTGCGGCACCACATGTGTGCAAGGCGTCAGAGCCGTTATCTGAACTCGAGATAGCATGATAGCTTTTACCACGCCGCTAAGAGCCGGGGAAGGCTGGCGAGTTGAGGCATAGTAGCCGTGTGTTGTTTGTTGTCATAGCAACAAAGAGCGCTGAGCCTTGCCACTGCGAGCGAGTGCCCGGTCATCACAGCCCATGGTAGAGCGTGACCGAGAGAGCGACACGCGCATGCCTGTGTGTCAGCTGTTTACACAGCAGTGAGTATCGTTTGTAGGTTTGCGAGTGTGGACCTAGTTTCGGGGTGAAGGCAGTGGGGAATGCTGCTCAGCATTCACACAGGTCGAAAACAAAAACCTTAGTGTTGGGCACGGAGCCGGCCTGCTGCGGAGGAGAATAAAGAGGAGAAAGCCGCTGGTGTGGTGCTCCTCTCTTGGAACGGAGACAGTCGCCGTAGCGGGGCTCCGTAGTCCTCCGCCATTACGAGCTCCAGTCCTCCCAACGGGGAGGAGGGAGGGCCGGCAAGAGAACCGTCTTCGGGGGATTGAGTCAGCGGACGCAAGCCCGCCAAAGAGGTCCCCTTACCGGCTGTCTGGGTGTTGCTGCTGGTGGTATCCTTACCTAACTCGACTGTCCACTTGGCTGCCATCGTCTGCCGCTTCAGTTGCTCTGGCGGTGAAGGACCGCAGAGCTGCTGGCGCCCAGCGGGGGGGGCCAGCCCGGTGAACAGGGTTGAAGGCACACTTCGCGGCTTGAGTGGAGGGCCGGCGGGAGGATGTAGCCGGTCGGTTGTTGGTACACGGCGGACACCACTGTTCTTCGAAGTCTTCAAACTGCTTGTTGCTGAAGAAAAAATGGGAGCAGATCTCTGGTTGCGCCACTGTAATATAGAGTATCTGCGGACGTAAGAGAGGCCCGTGCGGGGCACAGGGCGCGAAAGAAATCTTTATGACTACGCATGCGCGAAGGGATTAACCCAATAGTGACAGCCCTTAGGGGGTGAAGCCTATACGAAATAGAACTAAGGATGTTAAGTTTCTGTATGGCAGGGTCGGGGTCGTTTGACTGCAAAGGCTCATGGGAAAAATGAGCCTTTGCAGTCTGACTGAATTTCACTTCGGTAGGTGTTAACTCTCTATACATTCAACAAATAGAGATGTAGTAGTAAACATTCAGTAGACAAATAGTAATATAGACACTTACAGTACAATAAAGACACCAATATACATATAGGCACATATCATCATCATCTATCTATAAATTGCAGGAACGTCTGTATGTCTGTGTGTGTGTCTGTCTGTTTGTGTGTGTGTGTGTGTGTGTGCTATGCGTATATCTGTTGAACCGTTAGTCCGATGGATTTGCAAAAGATATCGTTAAATATACAGTATATTGGTAAAAGAAGCACACATTGGCTTTTGCCACTCTAGCTGCTGGCCACTCCCCCTCTCACACAGAGAGGGTCGAAGAAAGCAGCTGAGCTTTGGCAGCTAAAATGTAACATACACCTCAGACCCACACAAACGTGCAAAGTAGCACTACATTGGACTGTCTTTGACTTTGAATAAACAACGACAATTACCGAATTTAAGGATGTTTCACAATCCCACACATGCAAAGCACAACCAGCTACAGACAACAAGTGGCAGACAGAGCGTGATGCCACTTATAAGCAGGCTACCAGACACTGTTTTTGAGTCACATCGTCGTCCGTGTTTGGGGGCGTGTTTTTGACTCTTTTCCAGCTTCCAATGTTAGCTACATGATGGACTGGATATACCAAACTTACTTTTCTTCACTTTCCTGGAGCACGGGCGCATAGCTGAAAGGAACATTGCATCCATTGTGTTGAATAAGGTTGGTGGAAAAAAGGCACTACGCTTTTCCGTGTCTGTTTTTTCGCTAAGAGGAAACTCAACAAAAAGCCATTTGCCAACACTAAATATCAAACAAAAGCCAGACACTATATAGTATTAGGTTGCTGTGAGCTGTAGATTACATTCACCACTTCTAACCAGAGGCAGAATATAAAGTAATCTCGAAGATTATTCCTTCATAGCGCTGAGCAATGTGAGAAAATCTCAGCGCTGAACCGGGCAGACACAGCACTTTTCATCACACTCACCCTGGGTTAATTAAGTCTAGCCTACTGCTAACTAATAACATTACCGTCGCCAAAATACTCCCGCGAATCAAATCCCCTACTTTACCGTTTACTGTCAAGCCACTAAACCTGTATGGAAATTAACACCTCTGCTGAAATTCGTTAGCGATCATACATCACGAGACAACACTGTCTCGCTCTCTCTCTCTCTCTCTCTCTCTCTCTCTCTCTCTCTCTCTCTCTCTCTCTTGCTCTCTTTCTCTTTGTGCACACACACACACACACACACACACACACACACACACACACACACACACAAACAGTCCTGTTCTGGTGGTTGATTAACGCCACCAACGTGGTTGGTAGCGCACTGCCATGAGTCCATGACTGATAATGTCTGATTACTCCACATTGTCATTGTGATATTTTGTGATTAAGCCTACATTCTGAATCTGCTACATTCTCTGTCAGGTAAATCAGTAAGTTAGTAGGGTATACAGGGGAGTTGCATATGAAGTGGTATGGGGTCCTTCTCTAAGTAATTTGGGGGTACAATTTGGTTTTGATGCATTCTACAAGCAACAATACCACAGGCCAAGCAATCAGCCCGTTCCAAACAGGTACATTTTCAACAGGCACTGCACTAGTTATATACAAAATTACAAATATACAAATAAGACATAATATCAAGACAAGTACACATGGAGTGGGATGTAAAGTGCAAAAAGTAATATTGCAAAGTAGTGGGCAAGATGCATATTGGAATGATAAGTATGTAATGTGTAGAGAAGTGGGTGAGTGGCCAAAGTGGGGAAGACCCCACTTATCTTCAGTTCAGTAGAGTGATGGCAGTGGGAAAGAAGCTGTTCTTACTGTATATCTGGTTGTTTTTGTGTGCAGGGATCTGTAGCGCCTGCCAGAGGGGAGGAGGTTAAAGAGAGTGTGTGCAGGATGTGTGGGGTCTTTGGTGATGTTCTCTGCCTGCTTCCTGGTCCTACCAGTGTAGAAGTCCTGTAGGGAGGGCATGGGGGCACCAATGATCTTTTTCAGATTTTTTTGTAGTATTTTTACACTGTTGACTTGCCACTTTTATTTAAGCAAAGCTTTAGTGTGTAACTAAAGTATGACTATGTTCAGAAGATGGTGGCGTCCGGTGACTTTACCGCGCAGAAACTCAAGTGAAGATAATTACCTCTTCTGAAGAGTCCATCATGTTTTTTTAATCCTCTGTGTCCTCCTTGGCTACTAGCAACTGCATGGAGGAGGGCGGTGTGTGGTCACGGAAGGCTTGTAGGCCTATCATGTGAACGCGCTGACAGTTTTATTGTCATTACTTAGAATTCCTCATGCGGGCGGCAGAAACTACGCACTATAGCTTTAAGTAAAGGCTCTTCTTCCACCACTGGTTAGGCATTGTTTATGTCAGGTACACACAATCTCAACTGTCCCAATAAATCTTCCTAAGTTTCAACGCCGCCTTGAAATATGTGAAATACAAACTCAAATAAGCACATCCACAGGGGCAGCTACCTCCAGCAATAATTCTTAAACGACACCTGAACAACCGCTGTTGTTTTCCAAACCGATTAATGCCAAATAAGCAGACTGATGGCACAGTCGCATGAGGAGCTACTGTCACAACCTTATCCCAAAATAGACAGTTTTCTTACTATAAGAGAAACCAGTCGATCTGGAGCTGAAGCCAGAGGGGGTTGCCACATGTCAGGCAGATGACAGCCTGGATGTGATTCTAATTGTTTTCAATGATTCTGTTGGATTTTAATCATCACACAAGTGCACAGAGAGGAGGGAACAAAATGCCTGTTTCCTTGCTAGAGTTACCACTTTTGGAAAGTCAGACTGAGACTTGGGGAAATATTTGCACATCCAAAGGGGTTATCTAAGTGCATCAGAGTCAAGGTTACATATCATAAATTGAGGAAACTTAAACACACCGCTCTTGCATAAACTCTACTTGAGCAGGCATGTAATGTTTTAGTGTTCAGCAGCACTGAAACATTAGTTTGAGAATAAAATAGTGCTTGAGTGAAGGATTTAGTTTTTTGAGCATTGCCACATACGATAGATACCCACAGTCTGCTTTGAATCATTTAGATTGTCTCTATCCTCTAGATCAGTGGTTCCCAACCTGGGGTCCGGGGACCCCTCAGGGGGGCGGCAAAGATCACAGGTGGTGCGCAAGTCTTTCTCTGGTTTGAGGTTGAGGTAAAAAAAATGTTTGCACATGTTAAACAAATTATGATAATACACTAGAATATATAATGTATACAAAAGTCTGTATGAAAACGATATATTTTTGTTCTCGCTTAAAATTGTAGGCAGGCTACTTAGTAGGCCAAACCTCCGGGACCTCTTAACCTGGGACCCTTGCTGTCAGGTCAGCTGCTAGCTGCTATCATCCCGCCATGGCGTCACTATTTTATGAATGAAACATAGCGGAGAAACGTAAAAGTGCTGATAACTACTCTGTATCAAAAAAGAAAGTAAGGCTCTATCTCGAGAGTTACCTCAACTTCGGTTTCGGAGGGGGGGCTCAGCTTTTCTTAGACATGAGTAGGGGGGGCGCCAAGGAAAAAAGGTTGGGAACCACTGCTCTACATTGTTGTGCATATCAATAAAACATTTATAAATTGATATATTCATAGCTTGATATGTATAGCTTGATGTACTGTATAGCTAGACATGACTGAAAGCATAAATTATTTCCCTCTCTCTTCTATCGTATAAAACATCATACTGTACACTTTATCTTTGCAGACATACTGTATAATCAACAACGGAGTTATAAGCTGCATTCAAAACCTCATTGACACTTTTTGAATACTACAGCATGTGTCTTAGGTTGCTCCGCTTTCCTATCATTTGCTTCGTATTTCTATTGAGAGGAAATATATTTCACAGGCTCACACGAGTGGCTGTCAAACAGAGTTGCTATCAAAGAGCCTTTTTGCTCCCCATCCCGCCTCATCATCGCACAAAGAGAGAGGGCTTCACCCTGCAAGTTACTGTCTTTTCCATCTTAGTGTGAAGGTTTTGTATGCACTCTGACATCAGGGCTTTTAACAAGAGGACAATCGGTCCAGCACTCTGTCACCACTCTTTTATTGTTTCACATGAAGTGGCAAAGTCCTTCACCAAACAGCATGAGGATTGCAGACAGTGCCTCCAGGTCCCTGAGGAGGTCATTACGACAGGGATGAGCAGCTCGGAAGCACTATAAGACGGACAGCATAATGACAGCAGGGGAGGACAGGACACAATGAGGGGAAAAATATAAATTGGAATGTGCTGAGTTGAAATAGCTTTCTGTTAAAGAAGAAACTTTTGACAGTTTGGGAGTCACGCTTGTATCAGCAACCTTCCAGTTGAAGAAATATGAAAACAATATCCCTGTGAAATTCCAAACCTATAAAAATGTAAATGACGTAACTGTAAGTCAATTCATTTCTATTTAAATTATAAACGTGTAATATTTCTTGTGTGATTATGTGACTTACAGTATATCATACTTTTTACAAACCTAGGACTTGTTAGTAAAAGGTTTTACATGTTGCTGTGCTAGAGCAAGCAGATCTCGAGTAGGTAGAAAAATACAAGAAATTATGCCAATTGTAGTTTGTTTGGAATGAATTAAAGCTGTTCTGGGTAATTGGTGTTAGCACTTATAGACACCATGGTGGTTGTAGACATCACTTAAAACAGTTTGATTGAAAGGTGATCTCTGAAAAGAGCAGTGCAGAACCACAATTACAGTATATGAAAAAACACTTTATATATAATAATATACAATTCTATGTTTGCTCCAGCTTTCTGTCTGGCTGGTGTCTTATCTATACTATGATAACTGCAATAGTGTACCTTCTGTATCAGCTCTTCAATGGAGCAACATACCATTGACAGTGAATGAAATATTCAAACCCACATTTTCATGTTTTTTAAGGTTGCACACTTCCGTCAGTTGAAATTTCCTGTGTTGCTGTTTATCGTTTTATACACATTTAAGTTCTGTGAGTTTGAAGATTTGCTGCACATCACGAGTCTGTGCTGACTTATCCACTGTGGGCAGCTGCTTGTCAAGGCGTGCTGAACAGTGTTCTGTGCATATCAAATTATAATTCATGAAAACAGACAGTACACTCCCCACTTTCTTATAGCACACAATAGCATCCCCAGATTTCAAAATTTTAACAATGAGCTGAGAGGGAGTGATTTGAGAGTACTATTGTGTGCTTAAACTTCATCGGGGAATATTTTTTAAACGCGAAACAGCAATTACAGTATATGCAACTCGAGTTCCTCATTGATCTTATTAGCATTCAATTGAAACTGTCCTCACCAGAAAAAACAACAACATTAGCCGTTTATTAAAATAAGTTTGTTTTCCTTGTTTTCCTAACATGTAAATTCATGTAAAAGTAATCCCTGTTGTTTTTACATAAGAGATGTATAAAGTGTGACACTGTAATTGTGCTGAAAAACCTCTAAACCCAGATTTAAACTTTTTAGTGGTCACTACTTATTCTTTCATGTTTTGTTAAAAAACATATTCAATACTAAATCACAATAGTTGTTTGTAATAATCTTAAGTATGCAGTTTACAGATCATATTAAGCAGAGATAACTGGATGTGTCTGTATGGGAGGGGCGGGGTCATTTGAACCGTTCCGTTTGCTATAGAGACAGTGCGCATCACGTAATACTCTGAACGACACACCCACTGGGGGGGAAAACATCTCTCCGCTCTCCATTGACTTGTATTGCGTGAAGGTGCATCCTTGTCAATTTTGTCTGCTAGCGGACAACAGAAAAATGCCTAAAAGCTGCTGTGTGGTGATATTCACTACCGAGAATGTAAATAATCCATAACTTAAGCTTTTATAAGCTGCCAAGCCAGATATCCATTGCCTTGGGCTTCCTTTGTGTTTGCATTTTAAACTTTGGTCGATTTATGAGGACGATGGTTAACCTTTTCTCAGATCTCTGCAGGGTAAATCTAGACAGCTAGCTAGACTATCTGTCCAATCTGAGTTTTCTGTTGCATGACTAAAACAACTTTTAAACGTACACGTTCCACCAAAACAAGTTCCTTCTGAGCCTACTTTGCAGCGGCACTGCGGCTTTTTTCTGGTGCTTAGCGCGGCCCAAGACGATTGTGATTTGGGACTAGGGACCACAATGGAAATAAGTCTTTAGGCTTTACTGTATTGTGTCATCCCTGACTATTTATGTATTTTAATGTGACACTAAGTACTGTTTCATATTTTATATTTAAGTGGTCAAATAAAATCAATCAATCGATTAATCAATTGTTTTAAAGAAATATCATTAAACCAGAGCACGTTTTCCTCCCATCCCCGAATGCTTTGTGGACTAGCCAGACTCTCCTCCAGCGCGCTCTGGAGGAGGGTCTGGCAAAGCGAGACTACCCTACCTTTAACCATAAGTACCATCTTCTCCTGGTAGTTTTAGTTGCTGAAACGTGTCAGACCTTAACCATAAAGGTGGCAGATCAGAAAACCCCTCATATGAGTACTTCTTGGAACAGTTATATGGGACTGGCAAGCAATTTTTTTTGTTGTAGCTATAAGCACGCATTAATTATTTTTCAATTAGCTCACTGGTAGAAAAGGCAACCACAGGGAACATGTTTTTGTGATTAATTGTATTTGTCATGCCTATGACAAGTTAAATGACATTGAGGTAGAGGGGCACAACCATTGACATAAAATGAATAGAAAGGCCATTTCCATTCAAATCAACATAGCAGAATGGTCTGAGCAGTAGCCATTTATTTTTTGCTATGGTAACGTATAAACTTCCGATAATAAGCCGACTTCCGGCAAGTCGTGAAGCTGAGGTTTTGCAGTAACGGACAAACGAGCAGTGGAGTAGTAATGTTACGAGGCAGAGAGCCAGCCGCTAAATTAGTCAAATTAACTTCATGCTTCATCCACACAAAGCACATTGCTATTGCCACGTGTGACAGCTTTATTCTGCTCGTTTTCTGTGAACGATGTGGCGAGGGGGTAACGTTAAGGCGAAGTTGGCAAGCTATTGTTAGCCAACTAACACCGGCTGGCTGGTTCCGCTGTGCTTTGCTGCATCAGAGAATGAGCCTCTCAGCCAGCTGCAACAAAGTTTATGGCCCCATTGACGTGCATTGTCTCTGTGACAACAATCGCCATTTTGTTGTGTACCAATCAAATGACCACGGAAAACTTAATGGCCTTTCTATCCATTTTATTTCTATGGGCACAACATTGCAAATAGTGCTGAAGGGTCAAAAACTAAATTACACAGAGAAGTCATCTAGGACATCGCTTGCATTGACTTGCTTTGACCAATGACATCATGACCTCATCTAAAATGTGAGGTCAGACAGGAATTTAAAGTTTGAAGGCGCTTCAGATATTAAATATTTATCCTTTAATCTCAAACTTGCTCCCTATCTTATTAGGCTTCGGGCAGCTTTCTCAGGGGAAGTTTGACCAGAGACACATTAATGCTTGAAATATTAATAATTTTCTCAAAACTAAGCACCAATATGCTGTTTAAACATACCAGACACTGCAGATTGCAGGTATAGCTGTGTGCGCTTACAGACTTAAAAAATTATTAGTTGGGTTGTAGGCTCAGGTAGTTTTGAAACTCTCGGTCGACTCATTTAGAGGTTTCATGAAAATAAGCCATATTTAATCACTAATTAGTCTGTGTACAGGTATGTATACGTTTTTTCAAATTGTGAGTACAATTAATATTAATTTATTCTGTGAGACTAGGGATTAAAGGTGCTGTAGGTAGGATTGTGAAGATCCAGGACTTAGCCAAAGAATTTGAACATTGACAACTTCTCAGTCTCTCCCCCCTTTCCGCTAAAGCCCAAACGGTCTCTTAAGCCCCTCCCCCCACAAGGGAGAATGAATGCATGTGCATGAGCAGTGATTGACACGCAGTTAGACACCTCCACTGGCCCTGATTGGTGCATCTGAACAGGGAGCTGTGGATTTGCAAATCACACTACAGGCTGTAGGTGGTGCCAGAGGAGTCAGATGTTTTTTTTTTAATTACCTGCTTCATGTAGTTCTACTGGAACATAGGGTCAGTTTTAGCAAATATGACAGAAAGTTAGTTTTATAAGTCTTACCTACTGCATCTTTAAGTGGAGGACAAAACTCATATAATGCAATTTACCCACTTAATATGAATCTTATTAAAGTTAATTCTTAATGGAATAATAATACTTTTCAGAAGCTCTGTATACAGGAATGGCATGGCACACAGCAACATTCTTAAATAATTTTTTGACAATTACATGTTAATTCATATTCACCTTAAAACTCAAATTTATTCTCAACATCGAGTTGTTTAAATACAGGATTATTCTGTTTAGTGTATTTTGTCTTTATTTTTTAGCAACTATAAGTTCAGGTTCACGAGTTTTTTTCACTTTTCAAGTCAATTTGTGTCAGTGCTCTCATTATAAGAACAGAAAAAGGACTTGAGTTACCTTCAATGTTGACAATCCCCAGGATAGAGGGACCAAAGAACTGTGTTGTATTTTTGAGAACTATGGACTGACTCAGCATGTTACGGAGCCCACACACAACAAGGGGCACACTCTGGACTTGATTATCTCGAAGGGTTTGAACATTTCCAAGGTTGTGGTGACTGATGCTGCTCTCTCTGATCATTCCTGTGTTTTCTTTAATGGCACTATCTCTGTGCACAAAAGTGTCCAAACAAAGTTAATAAGTAAATGGTATATCACTGACAACACCAGTGAAACATTCATTCAGCTTTTCTCGTCCACACCCACCCTCTCAGGGGTCTCAGTCACTGAGCTTGTAGACAATTTCAATTGTAAAATTACAAATGTTATTGATGCCATTGCTCCCATTAAGGTAAAAACTGTCTCTGATAAGAAAAGATCTCCATGGAGAAATGCCATACTGGTAAGAACAGAAAAAAGAGAGTGTCAAAAAGCAGAACGCAGGTGGTGAAAAACTAATCTCCAGGTCCACTACAACACCTATAAAGAGAGACTTCGCATTTATAATTTGGAACTGAGGAATGCAAGGCGGTCCTTCTTCTCGGACATTATTGCCAAAAACAATAATAACTCACGTGCTTTGTTTGCTACTGTCGATAGGTTAATAAACCCTCCAGTACCAGTAGCATCTGAACTTTTATCCACCAAGACCTGCAATGATTTTGCCAACTTCTTCAAAGACAAAATTCAGAAAATTATACAAACAATCAGTGCTTCCATATCGAGTACAGGGTATGTGTTGTCACAGTGTCCAGGCAAAACGAATTCCAATATGACCCAATTTCATATGATTAACTGTAAAAACCTGGAGGACATTATACAACATCTGAAAACCTCCTCCTGCTGCCTCGATATTCTACCAACGGGCCTTTTCAAAAACAACTCAACCTTTTCTCGTCACTAAACAACAGTTTTGATGCCTTCCAGTCGGGTTTTCGACCACACCACAGCACTGAGACAGCTCTTGTTAAAGTCTTTAATGACATCCACTTAAACACAGACAGTGGCAAAATTTCAGTCTTGGTATTACTTGATCTCAGTGCTGCATTTGATATGGTCGACCATGACATATTACTAGACCGATTGGAAAACTGGGTTGGCATTTCTGGCTCAGTACTAAAGTGGTTTGAGTCTTATTTAAAGAATAGGGACTACTTTGTGTCTATAGGGAATTATACATCTGAGCATACAAATATGACGTGCGGAGTTCCCCAAGGCTCCGTTCTGGGGCCTCTCCTGTTAACAATAAAATAAGTTACCATGCTTATCCGGATGACACACAAATTTATATAACCTTATCGCCAGGGGACTATAGTCCAATACAACAACTGACTAAGTGCATTGAACAAATTAACGACTGGATGTGCCAGAACTTTCTTAAATTAAATGATGAAAAAATTGAGGTGGTTGTTTTTGGAGCAAAGGAGGAACGATTAAAAGTCAGCACTCAGCTTCAAACGATAATGTTAAAAACAACAGACAAAGCCAGAAATCTTGGTATAGTCATGGACTCAGACTTGAATTTTAACAGCCACATTGAGACAATTACAAATCAGCCTATTACCACCTTAAAACCTTAAAGGACTTATGTCTCAGCAGGATTTGGAAAAACTTGTCCATGCTTTTATCTTCAGTAGACTTGACTACTGTCTTTACAGGTCTCCCTAAAAAATCAATCAGACAGCTGCAGCTGATTCAGAACACTGCTGCTCGAGTCCTCACTAAGACCAAGAGAGTGGATCACATCACTCCAGTTCTGAAGTCTCCACACTGGCTTCCAGTGCCTCAAAGAATTGATTTCAAAATACTTTTGCTGGTTTATAAATCACTAAACGGTTTAGGGCCAAAATACATTTCTGATCTGCTACTACACTATGAACCACCCAGACCTCTCAGGTCGTCTGGGACAGGTCTGCTTGTTGTCCCCAGAGTCAGAACTAAACAGGGGGAAGCAGCGTTTAGTTTTTATGCTCCACATATCTGGAACAAACTCCCAGAAAACTGCAGGTCTGCTGCAACTCTCAGTTCTTTTAAATCAAGGCTGAAGACCTATCTTTTTGATGTTGCCTTTCTTTAAATAACTGTTCATTTCTTATACTGACGCTGCATTGTTGACACTGTATAACAATCTATATAAGCATATAAAGAGAAATTCCTATTTTATCTGCTTTTATATATTTAACTGTTTTAACTGCTCTTCAATGTTTAATTTCTTATACTGCACTGTAACTTTTTTTTCTCATATTATATCTGTTTTTAATTTTTTTTATCTGTTTTCATGTAAAGCACTTTGAATTGCCCTGTTGCTGAAATGTGCTATACAAATAAAGCTGCCTTGCCTTGCCTTCAAACACATCAGTGCTCATCATTCAACTCGCGCTACTGTTATTTACTTAACTTTTTACTGCAAGTAGTTTTTTTTATATCCATGGCTAGCCTGTTAGTAGTCAGCCATCAATGCCTTCACCTCCTCTTTTTCAGAGTAATCTCCCACCTCTGGTCTCAGGCAAGGCTCTCTGTCTCCAACTGTTGCAAAAATGCATCTATGCCACTTCATTTTCAGATTTACTTATACACCTTTAATTAAACAGCCTGGACCGTATGATGAACAACCATCAACCTTGCTCTGGATGTGCACTTTTCATTTGATTTTAAGGTAATGTAGGTTTTAAGGCAGTACATGTTGCGGCTCCCAGTGACATCACACAGGGCAGCACACAGGCTCCCGCCCTCAGGCTGGCTCCTGGCATGTCCAGTCCAGAGGAAACAGCAGAGGTGACTGAGCTATTACAGTCAGAGCATCTGGGAAAGCCCTGGCGGAGGAGATCCGGCCAGCAACAGCTGTGTTATCTCACTTATCAGAAAACCCTTTTGTGCACGCCTCCCTGTTTTTGTTTCATTTTTAAATTTTTTTACATTGTTTATTTTTCACTTGTATTTCACATTTTTATTACTCACTTATTGTAACAGAAATACATTATTATTTTATAACAAACTATTGCTCTACATGCAAAGTGTTACCAACCTTTCATGGTTGTCAGATTAGGTCCTGGGTGCTCTGTCCTGCAGTTGCATTAAATGGAATTGAATTGTGCTGCAGGGATTTGGTGAGAGGAGATTGCTCTGAGTCTGGAGCCACAGTCAGACTGCTTGATGCTGTTTCACCTCCATTTTACCATTTCAAAACTGCTCAGAGATGGCGATAGTTTTCTGTGTATGAGCAGCAGATGCTGTTATAGAGGTTAGATTTGACCGACAGGAAGACAGACGCAGATATGCTGCCTTCTTTTCAACAGGAAAATACACAGTACAGGGCTGTTGTTGACAGCTATTTTAATTTTATTTATTTTTAAAAAGCCCTTATATAGAGATATACAAAAGCAATAATTAAATGTGAAAGTTGTCTGTGGGTGGGTTCTGTGTTGAGTGTGTGTACGTTTCTGTGTATTGAAGTTTGTGTGTATGGAGGACTTGTGTGTTTTAATTTACCAGAAGTCAGAAAACGACTAGTCTATATTGACAACGTTTAACTTCTGGGATTGTTCAGATGTCGCCAAAAATGTTGCCGGATATCCCTCATTTCGGCTGAATCTGTTACCTTCCGCTTTCTTTGTGTTGTAATTTTAAACTCCGGTGGATTTATGAGGAATATGATTAACTGCTCCTCAGATCTCTGCAGGGTAAATCCAGACAGCTAACTAGACTATCTGTCCAATCTGAGTTTTCTGTTGCACGACTAAAACAACTTTTGAACATACACGTTCCACCAAAACAAGTTCCTTCCCGAGGCTATTTTGCAGAGGCACCGTTGCGCCGTCCGGCGCCTAGCACCTCCGAAGACGATTGTGATTGGTTTAAAGAAATGCCAATAAACCAGAGCACGTTTTTCTCCCATCCCGTAATGCTGTATGGACTAGCCAGATCCTCCTCCACAACGTTGTGGAGGAAGGTCTGGCAATGTGAAACTAGAGAGCGACTAACTTCAGCTTTCAGTTCTGGGAGATAACTGCCTTTGCTGCAGTTTAATAAAACATAATGGATTTCTATCAATGATGAATTCATTCCTCTGTCTTCCTTTTATCTGTCCATCCAAGCTGTTCATAGTGAAAGAGTGGGCCCGTGGAAGACCTAACTGAACCCAGTAAAGTACATTTTATTAAAAAGAAATCTTAACAGAAGTTCTGTTAAAAAAAAAAAGCCTGAATGAATTCCTAATTTAGTTGACCATGACATACACCCAAGTAGAGAAAGAAAAACCACACTAGGAGCAGCATGATTAGCCATTAATTTAAAAACCTGCTGCAGTCGAGAGGAGCAGAAATACGTACATTTTCTTGTAGAAGAAAACACATTTTACTTTTGCGATGAGTATGATGCAAATGGTGACAACATGTCTGCTCTAATCCACTCAGGTATTAGACATATTGAAAAGACACACAGACCTGAGACCTGCAACAATGCTAAGGCAACCTACCTGCACGCCATCAGATTGAATATGATTTGGACCCGGTCTCGATTAGGAAGCAAGCGGATCAGTGAAAAACTTTACTAATTTGTAGATCTTGGTTTTTGATAGACATAATGCCTGAAGTGGAACACAGCGCATATGCTTATTAGTGACTTAGAAATTCTCAGTAATCTTTAAATGATCAAAGATAGTCAGTTTACTACTTTAATGACTAAAGATAAATGAAGCTTAGCGTTAGTTCATGCAGGACACGGAAGTCACACATCCGCTGACTGAATTATCATTCCTATCAGACACACACCAATCACAGCCATTCTCACATCAAGGCGGTCCTTTTAAATGTGACTCCCTCCTCACTGATCCCTGCTACACTGATGCTGCTTCACTCACTCACTCACTGCTGCAGCTGGCAATGCTTTCCCTCCACCACCCCAGCCTCCACCTTCCTAGTTCAGAGTTCTAACATGACTCAAAGTTTAAAATGTTCTTCAATGTCTTTCTTTTGGCTCACTCTTTTTTTTACCCAGGGGGTTTCTCCATTGTGCTCCCTGTTTCAATTTTGCATGCTGCTTGGCTTGGAGCATCATTAAGAGCGCAGCATCAGCGCCAAGCATAACTGTATTTCCATTTGTTGCAATAAAGGGGTATATCTATGACAAGAGTGTTCCTGACTGAATCAGGGTTAATAGAATTTGTTTTCAGTACTGCATGGAAATCAGACTCAGTTCATGCAAAAATATGCAATTTATGTACAATATGTTCTTTTGTATACAATATCTTTCATTGCACAGTCACACCAAGTATTTTAGAACTGTGTTTATCAATTTTGGGCAACTAGAGGGCAGAAAGCAATATTTATAAATGCTCACTTTGCAAGATAAGTAAACAAATTGATTACAAAAGAAGGTATTCAGAGGTTTAATGTTTTTTAAATAATGAATCTCGCCATAGTTTGTTCTCTGTCCAGATTCCCTGCTCTGCATAGTGATAATGATTTGTAAAACTGTATACAGTATGATAGATAGTAACATGGTTTAATTCCAAAAAATGTCACAGATTTCTTATCTTTACATATAATTGTACTAAGATGTTCTAGGCATTTTTGGGGGGATATTTATTTTTCTTTAGCATGTGAGAAGTGACCAAACTCCTGATTGTCTGTGTTCTTTTGAATAAGGGCATTCTGCACGTTGTTAAAATGAAAACATAAAACTTTTAGGTTATTCAGATTACCCGTAGAATTGGCCTGAGGGTGTATGGGACTAAAGATTAAAGTCCCTGATGTTCATAGATCTCTGGTGTGAGAACAGAGGGAGCTTGTTGAAAAATGTCTCCCTCTGTTTGATCTGCACCTGTCTGTGCCTTTAATTATTTTCTGTAATTTCTCTCTACAGGGTGGAAACACAAATTACTAAATGTCTTCTTTGTTGCTCGTACTTGTGTGGCATCCAATGGTGTACTAGAATCAGATCAGATTGATCTTCCTACTGTAGCACTCTTCAATTCATAAAGTAACTATATTGTACTCCAACTGCTTATCCATCATATCACAGATGGACAACAATGATGGACTCATGTCAGATCTCTAAAAAAAAGGCTAATATCAGCCCCAAATACATCAAGCCCTATGTGCCAATTTGTTCCCCTGCTGTATACCTAAAATAGACAGAAGCCAAGTCCTGAGGCATGTACCAGATGAGGATCTGGATGAAGATGAGTCAAAGAAAAGTAAAAGAAGACGTTTTAACACGAAGTGGACAATTGGCGACAACGGCAAGGTTCGTGAGTGGCTGATTTATGACAGCAGTACAGAACCAATGTACTGCAGTGACTGTTGTGTGTATGGCTCAGAGAAAGCAAAGTCAAATCCTTTTGTAATCAGGACTAAGGGACTGTTTGTTATTTATATAAAGAGCCACCGGAGGAGTTTTGGGATTTTTAGTAAAATTAGACTTGACCCTCCCTTTACCAGTACACCAGTTTTTTTCTATGACCCTCCAAAATGATTGTGAAAAGAAGAATTTCCCTCTCCATCAATATACGGATGCCTTCTATACTGGTTAGCATTTGGCGAAGAGGTGTAAATGCCCTTTATTTTTTATAGCCATGACTTACATGATTTAACCTCTGCCTTCTCATCTTATACATCACAATCCTCTGTTATGGTGTGGTGGCCATTTCAGTAGATTTACTCACTAACATTGTTGTGGAAACACAGTAAGCATGGAAACTAAATGCACACTTCATGCATTACTTCAAATACTTAGTTACTCCTCTAATTAACTAGTATTCACCTGAAATAAAACAATAAAACATTGAGACCATTCAGCAAAGCCCACTGGGTAATTAATTCAACACACAAACTGGTTGCTATGGACTCGTCACTAGGCTTCCTCAGTCATTGTATATTTTAGCTATATAGGTAAAGCTGCCGAAGCTGAACATTATCCAAAACATTATCCAAAACATATATGTTTATTTTTAAAGCAGATTTTAAATTACATTGTAACAATTTAACAATTCGCCCTTATGAAATCCAATCATGGCACGGCTGTCTTGGAACACAATAGACAGACGGTGGCGGAATGCCCCGACACTTAAATTCAACTAAAATGTAACGGTGAACAATCAGTGTTGGACCTACAGTCTGTTGAGATGATTCTCCAAACGCAGAAACCAAGTGCAATCACACCATAAAACGTCAAGACACGTTAAGAACAAAAATCCGTATTTTGCCTTAATCCAATGACACAAAAAAAAGTAATCCACAGCGATCAGTAGATCCACAAAAAGGTAAATGATACGGTGTATCCAGCAAGGCCTACGCGCGTCACATTCACCAGCCAACTCCAAACAGGTGAACTTCGCAATTTAAACAAAGTGGAATAAACGTATAAAAGTCGCAATCAATTAGTAAGCTGACATCACATTTATATACATGGCATTTAGGAAACCTTTATTGCAAGGTTGGCACGGCAAGATGTCTAGACTAGTGCAACAGTAATTTTCGTATTTTGCTGCTCCCATCGTCAGCCAGGTAGCAGTATATGAAATCAGATGTATTACCTGCTACCATTTAGTTGTTTTGTGTTATTTAAAATATTTATAAAATGTCTGGTCATGCCAAACATAATTATTTCACTTATTTTTTAAACAATGCAATTACCCGTTTCAGTCACCAGGGGAGCAGTGCTCTCTCTGCCCCCCCAGCAAACTCAGACCCATCTGGTAGCGGGGGCCGAGACTGAGAGCTACATGGAAAAATATGCACCAAACAAGCCACTTTGAAATTTTGCTGTTTTCATGAATACAAAAGTTGTGTGACCCCCCCCCCTAAAAAATGTTGGGTGACTCTCCCCTCAACAAAGAATAAAAAGACATGACCCTCCCCTATTTTCCTCCAGTGGTCTATTCCATAAATACCAAACGGTCCCTAAAACATCAAAGACTGCGCTTCCGGAGGAGACCGCTGCGGTCAAGGCTCTGACGTCCATGAAAGCAGTGCAGTTTGAGAAGATGCGACTACTGTTTCGGAATGTTCATGCGATCGGAAAGAAGATGAGGCCATTCTCTGACTACGTTTGGATGCGCGAGTAAGTATTACCGTGCATTCATGGACATCGGAAAAACATTTTTACCAGTGAAAACGTCACCATTAACGTCACTTCCTGTGGGAAACTGGGGCTAGATTTTGCTAACAGTTTCCCAGTTGGTGATGCATTGTTGACAACTGACATTTGATATAGGCGACTTTGGTTCACTGAACATATTTCAATGACAATAAACTGTTTAATGTGGACAAATGCCTCTGGCAAGAAACATAACATGTTTCAAATTATTCATAAAATTATTCATAAATAGGCCCATGTATAAAAGAAAACACATTATCTGTGTCCTTTCCCGTTCGTTGTCCTGCAGATAACACAAACAAACACCTGTCCATGTGCTGTTTCTATGCTCGTATAACAAAACAGCAGCAAATCTTTTGTTACTGTGGCCTCCATGTTTTCACACACCTGACGCTCTAGGCTACGGCCAACAGTTGTTATGCCAAACGCCAATATCACAGAAGAAGAAGAACACGCATCCCGACCATGTGAACGCTGGCAGTCGGAAAAACAACGTTATCACGGGAAGATGCTGTTATTCCCAGGTGGCATGAACGCACCATTAAACTGTTGGTGAGATGGGATGAGATAATGCAACGCTGACGTAGGCTACAGTACAATGACAGTTGCACAGATGTGTGTTCGTGTGCATGTTGGGAGTTGGGAAGGCTGAAAATGCCCAAAAAATAATCTTTAAAAAAAGATTCAACCAAACCACCCAACAATTGCTCTTTTCAGTGCATATTTTCTGTGGCCTTTTATCACAAAAACGATTACCAACCACATAACCTCAGGGTAGAAAATGATTTGTCCAAACAAATGGAAGAAGCCTTGATGTGGAGCCATTCAATGATGAGTCTTTCTCCAGGAAAAATGAATGCATAATAGGTACAAGGACAGGGTGATAAAAGGGGCAATAACAAGGAACTTGTTTTATTTGTTTCCACACTTGCAATTTGAGTGAATACGGTTAAACAAGTAATGTTCAGTACCAAATGTATGGGTCTCTTGCAGTGCTGATAGAAAAATTGTATACTGCTAATGAACACACTGTTCAAGGTGACTTCTTCTCTCCGTAGTTTTACCTTCCCAGAACCCTCTCTACAGTGCTACACATGAATGCATCTTCAACACAACACTGTTATGCCTGAGTACAGTTCCAGCTTCAGAACATTAGTGACTTAAACACCTTCTAAAACACTTTCAACACAGAAGATGATTAAACATAAATCAAGCATTATTTAAGTATAGAACTGGATTTAGGGGGGAAACTATTTGTGCAAATGATGCTGAAAATTCATAAATGGCAAGCAAATTGCTGCTTATCTTACATTTAGAAGGTTCAACTGTGATAGCTGTCTGTCAATAACCCTGTAATCATATTCCAAAGCATCTCTGTCTGCCATGGGCAGCACTGATGACAACTTAAATCATTTAGATTAACACATTTAGTTCCCGTGAGACTTTGTTGCTATGTCAGGCTCAGACTGACACGCTATAAAGCCCCAATAGGACTGACTTTCACTTACCGACCTGTTTACAGTTGGAATAAATGGACAGAAATAAGCCAATATTGCGGTGTGTAAATGTGTTAGCACATTAGTTCAGCAGCATGCCAAACTCACGAAGTTGGGGAGTTAAGTCGTCTGTTTCATATGATGTCATCTGTTACAGAAATAGGCTTCAACTGTCAGAGTCAATGATGTTAGAGATGGAAACGTGAAACCGTCTGAATGTGAGGGATGATTGCTTCAGTGTTGCATCAAATTGATGTGCACTGAATGAGACTGTTTGAATGCATTTCATTCGAGGTGTACAGGGCTATTTAGGAACTGGAGATATTCACAATAAATTATGACTCTATTACAAACTTATTTTCCAATTTTCAGGTTTTAATACAGTTTAGATTTTTTTATTTGAACCTTCTGCACATTATACAGACTGAATAAGCTGTCACCGCAAGATTTTATTGTCAACAAACTCCACTACCTGAATTAAAAAAAAAAAAAAAAATTCCTTAACTGCATTGTTGGAATAAATGCAACACTTCAGAGTGTTTTAGACGTCTAAGGTGTCACTCATGGGCTGATGCAACCTTGTGCAAATAGGTTGAATAATTAGTAAAGGGCTCCTTGAAAATGATGTTCTTCATAACCTTTTATGGTTCTGAATAAGTCAGTTACTTTAAATAACTGTCGGGCCTCATTACTGTATCCAAGTTGCATGAGAATGCCTTAAGGTGCCTTTTCTTTCCTAAACAATTAACATCAGGTTTTATTATGAGGCTGTCAACCTTTTTCAGAATGTCTGGTTTTATTTAAATTTTAATGAGCGAGTCAGTGCTCAGCTTAAATTCCATCGCTTAACTTCCTGACAAAAACAAAGAACATTGTTTGATCACTAGCTTAGTTTAACTTTGTATTTGTACCTATTGTAGGTTTTGACGATACTGTGCAGAAAATACTACATTCTGTCTTATTTATGGCAATTGCTCCTCTCCTGACAATGTTTTCATTTTTTAGCTACGCCACAGGTGTTTTTATTGCCTCAGCTGATTCATACACTAAGATGCTGCTTCTGTAACAGAAAGGAAAGATTTTAAGACTCAATAAAGCATTGAGTGAAGGGTAATGCCAGTGTTTATGATCTCACATCTCTACCTTAAATTACAAGCAGTGCATCAGTTGTGCTATAAATATATATATATATATATTTATTTTTTTCTTACCTTATTAAAACCCAATATAAAAGTATTGAAGTAGTAACCCACACACTGGACTTGCACATTCGATGAAGGTGCCACAATACAAAATTGACAAAAAAAGCATGGCTTTCACACCAAATGAGATATTTCTTTCATATAATATATGGGCTATTTATGAGCAAATATATGTAATTTGTTTGCTAATAAGTCATTCACAGACTGTACACTGTATAGTGAAGCTACTAATGTTTGGAGGCAGTTAGACCCCAGAGAGGCCTAACACCCCGTTAGACCTCATTTAAAAAACTGTAATAAAGCTCCAACGACAAAATCCAAATAGACTTATTTGGTATTAAGGAGGGGTGGTGCTGTGTAAAAAACGTACTGTCAGCACCAATCATAGATATAGAATGTGTCAATATCCATTGTATTTAGCAATGTGTTGCAGGTGGAGTCTTAAAAAAAATTGTTATTGCTACAATAGATGTTACAAAAACACTCATACGCACATCATAACTGTCAATGAAAAAGAAACAAGAGCACACACGTCTTGCTGGTAAGCCTAGAGAAACCCTTTCATCACATTCAAACAGAATCATTTAATTAAAGACTGAGAATGATGTCATGTCTTTATTCAGAAAGGTTAATGTTGACTGAATGACATTCATTAGAAGGGCTGCATGAAGGTCACAGGTGGAAGCAGTCAGAATATCTCCATTTTCTCACATTTATGTTTATAATGCTCTCAGAGAATGTGTCTAATCTAATAGAAGAACACAGCACCTGCTCATAGGCCACAGAGGAAATAAAAAAACGCAACGCCAGGGAGGCCACAGTGTGAGAAGGCAACAGAGCCGGTCGTGACATACTTGTATCATTTGTTTCTTAAAAAAAACGAGTACTTTGTCTCTGCACTGTGGATGCACATTCACAATTGTAGCCTTGGGGTGACTTTCCCCCTGCGGTTCAGATTGGATCTCTGTCTGGGAGGAAATGTTCCCTCACAGCCAGGCATGACGACAGCATGCAGAAGACACTACACAAAGAGGTAGCCTGCTGGCTCGGCTCTGATGAAATTGAGAAGACAAGTATATTTCTTCTTCTTCTTTGTTATGTTCATAATCTCTGGTTTCTGAATGGAGACGTCTCCCTAAGACACAGACAAAATCAGGGTCAGGTCAGGATTTTGAATGCTCAATTTGGCATAATACAGTCTGTCAGTCTGGTTGGCTGCACAGCAGTGAACAGAGACTTTAAAATATGATCTTTAGTTGCCATGCTCAGCAAACATTGTACTGCATTGTAGAAATAGACAAGACATTCATTAACCAAGTCACACTTTACAATCAGTTTCCCTTTAATGTTTTTCACATTTAAACCTGTAACTGCAGTGCTCCCATTGGACACAGACGTAAAAAGCATACTTTGTGCAGGTTTCTTGCAGTGGCGTCTGAGGCATCATTCAAGACAAATGTTAAAGAAACTAACCTTAAACGCTAGCAACTCTCTGGGTGATAACGATATACAGATGGATGCAAATACTAAATACTACTTTAAAGGCCCAGTGTGTAACATGTTTAGTTGTTCAATATCAAAATCTGTGTTGCCCGTTCACAAACTTGTCCTTTTTCATGAATATTTACCACCACCATCAATTCCAAGTATTCCTTTTGCTTGAAATTTTACATTTGCATTCGTATGAACTGGGGTAGATGCTCCATATTCATGCGCCATCTTGAAATACGTTAGCCGGTAAGGGACATACAGGATATACTGCTCCGCCTTTCACGTTTTCGCTGTCACATGATAAACTCATAGGTGCTGCTAATGCTGCTAATGCTGCTAATGGGTATCGTAGCTTCCTGGCCCCGGCAAGTTTGAAGAAGGAAACATGGAGGACCACACGTATTCAAAATCCAAATTTTAGGAACAGAAGTCTTCTTCTTCGCCCAGAAAAAGAAAAAGGATATTGAAAAGAGCAAGAGACCGTCTTTTTGAAACGTGAAGGCTACCGTAGCTGTAATACGTACTTTGAACTGCGTGGCGTGAGAGAGTTGATTGCGATATATGATCTCAACGCTAGATGGGAGAAATTCCTACACACTGGACCACAACATCTTTTTTTTTTAAATGTGTATTAAAAGACACTATGCTCATTTGTGAATAAGTAGCCTGTGTTGTCATTTCAGATTGCATTGTATCACAGCAATTTCTTAGTGATATTGTGGCCTGCATGTTACAGTAACCCAAGCAGGATTAAATAAAAAAAAAGTGGAATTTAAGGATCATAACACTTGCAAATGGACTTTTACTTCTCAATCTGCACAAAAGTCTGAGCCAGGCATCTATATATCCTGGAAATTGTAAACGCTCCAAAGCCCAAATAAATCTTTGTGCAAGTGCCATTGTTTAGGGATAATTGTGTCTAAAAAAAAACAAAGAGCTTACACCACAATGATGAATGTGGATGCTCTTTCTCACTGAGCAAGAGATGCTTGCGCTGACCCACTTTAGACCCATATGTGAAGGTGATGTATGGAGGATGTTGGAGAGGAAGAAATGAGGCACTGTGTGAAGATGTGTAAAAGAAGAAAGCTGTCTGGATTTCCCTACTACATTTTAATTGCTCAAGTTTATATTGCCAGTCGATAATTATCATGTCAGGCAATCAACAGCAGCTCAATAAACGGATGGTTCTTCTTGAGATTATAACACATCAAGAAAGATATGGTTTAATGAAAATTGTAATAATAATGTAATAAAATGTTAAAATTTTAAATTTAGAGCAATTCATTATTGACCAAATACTGAGCCCTGTGGGTCCAAATAACAAAGACTCAATATTACTTTTTTTTTTTTTTTAAATCTCTGTCAGTGTCAAGCATAGACTATACCGCTTTGGACAAGAGCGGTAGTGTTTTTACCACACCTGGTGTCGTAAAGGTCTTTTCTTTACGGTGCTGTTTTGCCCACTGTATATTACCGAGTTAGCGTTACGGGGGGGTCATACAGTTGCGATGAATGTTTTGCACAGACAGAAAATCATTCATTTACAATAAGAGAATAAGTTACAGATGCATTGTTGCATTACAAGTGTTGCATATGGTAACTAAACCTACTTTGTATGTCTCGTGAGATAAACCGGGTATCCCTGTCACTGTGTCACGAGCCAAAGCATTAAGAGTTTGTTGCAACCAATGTAATAATAACTATAATTCATATAGCGCATTTCATTTCCACGCTTTACACAAGGACATAATTTAATGGAGGCTACTGACGTACAACCACATTGCGCATTGTAAAGTTATTTTATGAATGAAATAGACATATTACTACCTGAGGGCCAATTTGAGTGGGTTTAGAAACATTTACAATTCCATTATTGTCTCCATCTGTTGATAGCCCGATCGAGTGTGACTCACGTTATCACCTTTTGTCTTTCCCTTTCCCTTTCCCTTTCCCTTTTAGCTTTTAGTTCTTTGTTTAATTTCCTTCTTTTCTGTGATGGTCCTGGCCCAGTATCAGCCATAACTACAGCAGATGACTTGTAAAATAACATTAAAATACAATAAGGCCTATATAAAGACATTTCCTGCTTCCTACCTGGCTCAAAAGTCTGGATACGCTAACACAGGCTTCCCGGTGTTACACGGAAATCTGTGACTCATCAGAATGTGTTACTGTAGCGCCATCTACCTGCCACAAATCATTCTGTGGCTGCCCGGGAAAAATCGAACCCGGGCAGAGGCCTTACTAAAAACTATATAAAATATTGTTCTTTTCACTGTTAGTCTCATTTACTGTTACAGGTCATTTAAGATCATTGTATGAAAAATGACAGAGCTTCAGAAAAATGTTAAAGTTACATATAGTCACTTTAAGGTATGGTACGCTGCTGAATACACTCTCTAGTCTAGTGTGTTGGTAATTGTATTCATAGCAACAAAAAAACCCACTATATTTGAGGTCATACTCTAATGTAGGGGCTATGTTTGGCCTATTTGGATCAGCTGGGATTTGTGAGGTCCACAGATAGTTTCTGAGAGTCAATGATACATGATGCCTATAAGGATGCAGGGTAATTGCCGGTTACATTGCGAACTTGACAAATTGCCTCCACCTCAGCGAGGCCCCTCAAGTGTAACAAGCCCCATGAGGTCAGTCTCAGGTTAAGAGTGTTATCAGCTATTGACCTTGACTGTTCACTTTCACTTGTGCATGGAAACGGGTGGCCCGGGGATTGAGGCAAGAAACATGAATGCCCATTAAAAGTCTCATCGCGATACTCCAAGTGTTGGGTAAGAGCTGTATGCTCAAAAGCCCAGATGAACATAAGGTCAGTCCAATATGCATGACGCACGATTTTACAATTCAATTTCAAGCACTATAGATTTTTGGTGTTTTTCTGCAATATTAAAGGAATAGTTAGACATTTTGGGAAATACGCTTATTCGCTGAGATATAGCTGAAATACTGCTCTCATGTCTGGATGGTAATCTGAAGACACCGCCAGCAGCTGGTTAGCTCAGCTTAGCACAACAATCTTGCATGCAGTTTTTAATCTTTGGTTCGAGCAAATTAAACAAATGAGATATGACGTATTAAATTAGTGAGCTGTAGAGGTGCTGGTAGGCAGATATTGTCACCGTTTGACAGAGCCAGGCTAGCTGTTTTCCCTGTTTCCCTGTCTTTGCGCAAAGCTTAGCTAACCAGCTGCTAGCAGTAGCGTCATATATTTACCATAAAGACATCATGTCTTTATCTTAACTGTCTTAGACATGACATCTAACTCTCGCCGAGAAAATATCTAACGATTCCCTTAAGGCCTGGTTCAATAGCTTGCCTGTGTCTGACAGCAAAGTGGAATTTCTTTTCTTAGATATGAATGTCTCTCACTCCACTTACACTTGTTTTGTTTTTTTAAATCCCTTAATATTCATGAAGCTCCCCATCAAAAATAAGTAAATACATTATCGCTTTTTGTGTCCCATCATTCAAAAAGAAATCACACCCTTAAGACATTAAACTTAGAAATATAAAAGCACAGCTTTTCCAATGACCCATCAATATTTAATTTGCCTGCATCAAATTTGCCTTTGGAGCTCATATTTTTAGATTGAATTTGTTATGCCATATTTCGTTGGGTGGCACCCCATGTGTGTCCAAATGGAGAATGCGGTGCAAGGACGATAACATGCTAACTCCCTTGATCTTTGCTTGGCTTGGCTCCATGGCTGAATTATATGTGGTAATGGTTGCTGCTATTTTAAAGAAACCATGGGGGATGCATCTATTTTGCATTATGCCATTTCATTCTGACAACTCTCCCTGGGCTGCTGACTAATACAAGTTTCAGAGGCCGGATAGTTGCATACATGCAACATATTAAACAAGAAAGCCCCTGTGATATATCATCCATGGTACATTTGACAATGAAAGTGTTTTAGAATACTGTACGTATGAACAGGTCCTGCTCACATTTTCAAAATGTTTCGCAAAAAACTTTAACAAAAGGACCCACAAGTGTACACAACTGTATTTCACCTTTTTTCACAAGGTGGAAAAGCCTTTGAAATCATGTCCTGGTCTAAATATAACTCACTCAGTCTTACCTTTCTATGTGTAAACAGGCAAACACAGGACCACTGAGCCCCCGTGGAGTGTGAGAGGCAATTATTTGGAGAAAGCTGCAATGTTACAGGTTGAGGGAGGGATGTTAATTACCTTGGTGGATTAGCAACATGCTGCCTCTTCCTTTTCTTTTCTTCAGTGTCTTTATGGGCTAATTAATTATGAAACAATGCACAGGTGATTCATCTGAGAGCAGGAAATATTGAAACCTTTCTTTTTTCTTTCACATCCATGCAGCAGCTAGGGGAAGGCTCTTTATCATATGTCAGAGAGGTGCGCAGATCTCCGTATGTAATGTATGGCAAGCTTTAAATGGAGCATCAAAAATAGACAGACACAGACCTCAAAGCAGTCATGGATTTTGAAGTAGTAAGCAATTAGGGCTGGAGACTTTAATTTTTATGACTTCATGCTAATAACACAGGTGTCTACATGTACTGTAGGCTACCTGGGGAGATAATGGTGGTAGGTATGTATACTGTATAATGTATAATGTATACTTGTATTTTCATGTGTATTTTATACTATATGTAAAGCACTTTGCAACTGAGTTTTAGTTCATTACGAACATGCAAAAAAAAGAAAATGAACACATATATATATATAATGCGTTTGCTATATGTTCAATTTATTTTTCTACATACATACATACATACATACGCATAATACACAAGAATTAAAGCACCTGAAACATCGTTAAGATGATATTCCCCAGTTGTTAGACCTCTTTCAAAATGTACCTTTATACCATACTTAAACCTTTAAAAGAACTGGATTCTATAATTCTTCCATTTATCTGGAACTATAAATCCCATAGAGTCATCTGTGCAAGTATAGAGCGAGCGGGGGGCTGGCCCTACCAGATTCCTAACACTATTATTGGGTGGCAAACAATCGCTGTCTTTCCTAGGCTTTGTTCAGCTTACAGGCTTTCAATGCTCAATTCCGATTTTTTTCCCCCAGATCCGATCTTTGCCTTGACTGTTTACAGTCGTGTTTTAAGTGACCCATATCTTCAGTGTGTCTATGGTGTTAACAGAGCCCAGAAACGCCGCCCATGCAACCAATAATGTCACACACGTGCGTTAGAACAACAACAGAAAACGTCACATTTGACGGCTCCCAAGATTATGGAGGTTATTAGATTTAACTGCGAAGCTGCGTGTCGTCAAAATAGCAATGGTAAAAGATATCACTACACACATGTAAACTGCAGCCTTGCCAGGTTTAAATTAGGGCAGTGAAACGATTCATATTTTCTTCACCGTGATTAATCGCTGAATTTCTATACTTAATCGCGATTAATCGCATGTTTTATCACATTATTAAATAATTTTGCTTTTTTTTTTAAGTACATATTAACAATGGAAAGCAATTCTTACCAGTGTATCTTGATTGGGAATCAAATGAATGCATAGAAAGTTGCTTTATGAACTTGATTTTAAGATTTGTATTGGTTCATTATTTATTTACTGTAAACAAAAGAAAAATGTGTGAATCTGTCATTATTGCACAATTCAGAACATGCCAACCATAATACGTCTTTAAGACCTGAGTCCTCTACGATGCTGACAGGTCTGCAGTTAGTTGCCACCCATTTTTGCAAGAGCTGTAGTCATTTTTTGGGATTTGGTTTCATCCACAGGTCGGCAACTAGCACTCTCCAAAATAGTGCTTTGCCTGAGCCCGCTAGCATCAACCTGAGTCACGTTAACTGTACTACTATGCTTAGCTCGTAGGTGGTAGCTCAAGCTTGACGTGCTTCGGTGATATTTTAATTCGGCTTTACACAAAGTGCATATGGCTTTCAACTTGTCTACTGAGTCATCCGGGAGTTTTGGAAAATAAAAAGCGCCATTCAGAATTGTGTTGCTGCTGTCTTTCTCCATCATGCCTGCAGCCTGCAGCAGCAGGATGTGTTACGAGGAAGTATGGCAGCTTGATGATAAGTAAAGGTGCGACAAAGGGTCAAAATAGTAGCCTAGCCCCAAGAGGCCGTAGATTCTAGTGATTTTAGAACAGCTAAGGGGCGTTGTTAGGCACGACGCGAAGCCGAGTGAAGTGTAAAATAAATTAATAAATGGCGGCATACGATTAATACTATTTAAAAACATTAGCGCGTTATAACGCGTTAATACTGACAGCCCTAGTTTAAATATTCACCATGTTGGTTTCTTGCATTCACCCCAAAGGGAAACATTCACTCATGACATGACCTTTCTAGAAAGATTACTCTTTTTAAACTCATCATAGTGGCAGCACTGCAGGAGAGAAAATTGTGATGCCAGTGAAGAAGAGCATTCTCCAATCTCACACTTACTGCATACAGTAAGTGAGGGAATATAATTTGCAGTTGAATGGTTGTGTTGTCCCGACAGCAGACCTGTCAACTTAACTGTAATGAAACGGGGAGAAGGGTGATGAAAAATGTATAGAAATCAGTGTAACCTCTCAACATCCCTCAAGGCCTGGTATTGAACTTGAAGCATCACACTGCAGAACTTTCTTTAGTTGTGAGGTCAACCATATATATCATGAATGATACCCATAACATGTAAATATTTCTTGTAGTGATGTGATGACCATTTCTGCTGACAGCACTGTCATGAGCACATCAACTGAAGCCAGGAAGGGTGCTCAGGGACGAATCAACATTTTACAACTGAACTACAATTACAATGCAGACTTGTAATTTATTGTAATAATTATGGAAAAATACACAAAGGCATTAAGACATATCGTTGTCAAAGGTAAATTTGTTTGTATGTGAGGGACAAGTATTATGCTGAATATACTCAGTAAGAGGTTTAATGATTTAACCTTGTCCTTTCTGTATCCATTAACAACGCTCTGTTTGGGAAAATTGCAAAAAAACAAGAAAAACATTTGCTCCACACATAATGCTGGAAGAGCACTTATTAATCAAAGAGCATTTATGTGAGTTAAAAAGATTTCTGTTTCTGTATTGTTTGACAAGCTAGGCTGGCAGTTCACTGCCACACAGCACTTGCTAATTTTTATTTAAGCGGGAACTAGGCTTATTAGAAAAATGTGTTTTAAATTTGTTTTATTTTGCATTTTTTTAATGTTTTTTTTACTTCCCATTGCATCTACCCCAATTATCAAGAGGCGGCCCACCAGTAAACCTCCCGGTGCTCCAGATGGCCAGTGTGTCATTGGATACTGGAAACGTCTTGCTTCAGTGTTTTGTTGAGATGAGGCAAGCCAAGACCTCTTCTCCTGTGCTGTGAGGTTTGGCAACCTGGTTGGTGTGGTTTATGCTGGAGGATGTCTCCTTTTGGAATTGTTTCACTGTGGTAGCATGGATGTTGTTTTTTTAGCTGACTTAAAGGCAGTGTTGTTGCAAATGCAAATTTGAATCTTTCAGCCAGGATGTCAATATCCAGCTAGGTAAGCCTCTCTTCACTTACTTCTTTTTCCCACGTGGACATCTCACAATGTTACCTTTCCTATTCCCTGTCAATCTCTTAACTTTATTGTCCAGGGTTTGCACACTTTTGGAGTAGTGAAACAGGATGTATAAGAGGTAAAGGCTGTTGAGGAAGCAACTCTCATGCATGAAGATGATTGCTCAGAATATCAGCTGTCATCTCCTTAACCGGGTCTCAACAGTGGAGGCCACGAAAGCAAGCTCAAATGAAACCTACAAAAAGGTCACACTGGAACAAGAGTTGGCGATCCATAGTAGCTAGCGGCAGAGATAATTGAGAGCGTGTAAGCTCCAGCTCATCCGCCCCATATCCGGGTGGAACTCCCCGTCTCTGGCGGAGGAACGAATACTGAGTATCATCAAAGACCATGGAGAAGGGGCCATCACAGCGGTTTCCATTGGACTTTAAGTCCCCATTTAAGTGGCACATCATCTTAGCTTTCGACAATCCTTGAAAAAAATCAAATCGACACACTCTTCCTCATTAGATGGCTAGTTTTATTAATTAACATGCACACATGTCCACACCTGTGTGGCTGAGAGCAAATGCTCAGATGTACTTATTATCATAATTATTGTAGCTCAAAGCGCAAGAAAAACTCTGTTTTGTACTGAAAACCAAAAGCTAACACTTCTAAGTAAGTCTTTCAATATTTTAATGTCAAAGGATGTCACTTTAATCTGAATTCCTCTCAATATCTCTTTGTGATAGCAGTGGGATGGTATTCTGTCTTGTCTCTATGTGTTGTCACCTGGTTCTTCTCCCTCTCCCATGAACTTTGGCCTCATCCTGCGCTCTCGCTCTGCCAAACACATTCCCCTCTTCTCTCTCTCTTTGTGCTGACAACAAGTTAAATAAGATTTAATTCGTATTTTGTTGTATTTGTTGCATAACCCAATGCTAAGAATAGTCTTTCTGGAGCTTAGCAGTCACTACCAGCTGTGAAATCAAATATTGGCATCCACTGATGAAGTCATACATAGAGGATAAATAAAACGCTTGCAGCCATTTGCCCTCCTGAACAGAAGGAAGAGTAGCTGGGTGTCTCTCTCCATCATCTGTCGCGGGGCCCAAGCTCAGCCTAGAAACTATCAGGAAGATGATGTGTCCCTGGAGAAAAAGATGTCTCTGGAGAGAGGCAGCTCTCAGGGACTCACTTCTCTGGCACTTCTCTCATTGTTGCATGCTCAGCTCACATTGGAAAGATGTGCGGGGGTCACCTGTCTTGTGTGGCTATGACTCACAAACACTTAAGGTCAATTTAAGGAGCCCATGTTGCTGGGTGACAGCTCGCATGACAACATTTGTTTCCCAGTTCGACATTGAACACAACATGTCTCTGGGAAGGACATATATGTGCTTTGCACGTATTTCTTTGCACCATTTTTAGTTAAGGATACATCTTTGTGGAACCCCAAACTACATGCTGTAATGTCTCTGAAAATCCTATTCTATTCAATCCTTTCAGTTACTTTATGCACAATTCACAATAGGGATTTTGCCTTGGGAATCATTTTCTGCTCACATTTTACAAAAGAGAGAAAAGATTACTGGGGTTATAGATTACATTCTTTAAAGTTTGCCTTTTTTCACAAAACATGCTTGAGTGGAGAATGACAGAGGGCATCATCCATTTCCAGTTGCCTCTGCCCTCCATTAGGGCTGTATGGGAGCAGCCGCCTGCCAGTGTGGGCCCTTACAGCCAGAAAGCACAGAGCAGCCAGAAGGATAATCATTTGTTGATTATTAAAGCCTAATAGGCAGACAGCAAGTGAGTATTTTGTCAGCACTTTCTGAATTGACTGACTGATAATTAAGATTGAAAAGTAGGAGGGAGGGTCAAGGGGCAGGGATGAGGAGACAGTACATACTGTTGCTACGACTGTCAGGATACATATATATATATATATATATATATATATATATATATATATATATATATATATACAGCATATATATGCAGTTTTACAATGACCGCTCAGGCAGATTTAACATTGGAATTTATAGTAATTTCTTAAGCAATTGGGTCCGACGTTTCCAAGCCAAATGCCAACTAAACAACCATCCGGACAAATATAAGCTAGCTAATGTTATGCTAACTGAATGTCCATTGTGTGCCCACACCATGCCCACCTGGGTGCAAACTGTGGGAATACTAGGCACACTGTGGGTAAACAGTGGGCATTGGGCAGTAGGCACAGCAGGCAGTAGGCACACTGACGCATTTTCTCACTGATGATTTCCTCATATTTGAACTAAAATAAATAAAAATGTTCTTGAGAGGTTTGCTGACAGTTTAAATATGTGGAAATGTGTTACAATGCATTATGAGGTGACTTTCCCTATACATCTGCATGCATGTGACTTACCTAAAGTTTGCACTTTATAATTTATTTTGTCTATATCTACCCCCCCAGGCTCCGTATAAAACTAAATAGATATACTCACCGCTTCCCTTTTATATAAAGCACACCTAGATTAAACTAATCCAGTCTAATACAACATCCATGCTTACTTGTTTAATGAATCTATTAATTCTATCCTAGAAAGTGGTGGAAAAAAGAAACATGACAGCTTAAATTCCACAAAGCCCAAGATGACATTTTCAAATGTCTTGTTTTGTCCGTTTACAGTTTAAATAAATATAAATATGTTCAATAAAAAATTATGTAAAACAGAGAAAGGATATATATATATATATATATATATATATATATATATATATATATATATATATATATATATGTCAGTATAAAACACACAGACTTAAGAAACAAAGCTATTCATTGTTCTGCGTAACAGCACAGATATCAATCTAATCTTAAACTATATTGTAACTAATGGGAGAAAGTAAGCTCCAGTTAGAGTTTCTGCTGGTGCTGTGTGTTGGGATGTGACGTGTTTGTGTGTCCAGTTTGCTCTGTGAACTCCAGCCTCCAGATCCTGCTAACACTAATGGACTTCAGAGATGTGAGCTGCCAAGAGGGGGTGTTGCAGTTAGTGCCTGAGGCTGAATCATGTACAGCAACCAAACACACACACACACGCACACACACACACACACACACACACACACACACACACACACACACACACACACACACACACGCACACACGCACACACACACATACTCTCATACACTAAAAACAAACACACTGTCCTGAACACTACACTGAAATAACAGAACTAGAGTAGAAACAGAAACTCTCCATCCTACCTTTTCTTCACGATTTGCAGAAGATTTAGTTTAGTTTCTTTGACCAAATTTGAATACAGCAGTAAAAGACATCATCAGGGATAACACATACACCATACTGTCCACGCGGACCAACAGCAAAACCCCTTCCTCCCCTTTTCCAGCCTTTTTCTCCATTACTTTAACCTCTGGTTACACGCAGATACAAAATACTGTTGACAATTTCCACATTCAAATCTTTAGTCTCATTATATTAAATCAGAATGCAACAGATCATTTTAAAAGCGAACATTAGACGTCAGATACATGATGCTTGTTTATCTCTAAAGGGTCAGGTAAACATAAATAATAATATATATAATAATACAATACACTAACTCTAACCCTAATAAAAAACATATTCCTCCCTTATCCCTAGTTATTATTTATTATAATTATATGTTTTATGAGATCATGTTTTGAGATATCTTCCTGGGATACATCTGCCACCACTGCAAAAGAATGCATGTTTTTGGGTTTTGTTAATTATGAAATTATGAGTAAAACTCCTAACCTGGTGCCTGGAGGTCCCAGTCCAGCAGAGACTCCAGGAATACCTGATGGTACGACCATCATTACACACACACACACACACACACACACACACACACACACACACACACACACACACACACACACACACACACACACACACACACACACACACACACACACACACACACACACACACACACCGAAACACAGAAACACTGTCTGTGTTTGTATGCTGTTGATGTGTTATGCTGTAAATATAACTAACAGCATGTTGCCTCTGTACAGATTTGGACCTAAGGTGTGATTGTGGTGCCAGCCAGCAGTCCACCTTAGTGACCCCACCCAAGTGGGTGACATCTCATCCAACATCCAACTGTCGCCCACTGACCTTAAAGGTCCCATGACATGGTGCTCTTTGGATGCTTTTATATAGACCTTAGTGGTCCCCTAATACTGTATCTGAAGTCTCTTTTATATAGGCCTTAGTGGTCCCCTAATACTGTATCTGAAGTCTCTTTTATATAGGCCTTAGTGGTCCCCTAATACTGTATCTGAAGTCTCTTTTATATAGGCCTTAGTGGTCCCCTAATACTGTATCTGAAGTCTCTTTTATATAGGCCTTAGTGGTCCCCTAATACTGTATCTGAAGTCTCTTTTATATAGGCCTTAGTGGTCCCCTAATACTGTATCTGAAGTCTCTTTTATATAGGCCTTAGTGGTCCCCTAATACTGTATCTGGAGTCTCTTTCCCGAAATTCAGCCTTGGTGCAGAATTACAGCCACTAGAGCCAGTCCCACAATGAACTTTCCTTAGGATGTGCCATTTCTGTGTCTGTAGCTATTAGGTGCTTTCTGACCGGATAGTACTTGTACTTTTTAGAGGAAAAGTACACTTCTAAGCAGTTCTAAGAACTACTCTCCCCCAAAATATTTTTTCCATTTGCATTCCCACTGGCCAAGTGGCCATAGGGACTGGTAGGAGGGGTAAGGGAGTGATGCAAGCACGGCAACGGTCATACAACAACAACAAAGCAGCATTCCGTCCATTCTCGTAGTAATTCACGTAATGTCTTGCTCAACACAGATGGGGCTTTTTTATACTCGGAACAGACCCCGCCTCTGCCTGCTGCGCTGTGGACGTGTGTGTGTGTGTGTGTGTGTGTGACGGCCGGCGAGCTGCAGGACACGCTTGTGGAGTTTAACTCCGAAAAGACAGTTAACCACAGCTTCCCGTTAATCTTATGATGGACATGTGTTGTGATATTTAAACAAACGAACCGTCAACGACGAAATAAAAGCCTCTTATTTAGGAGAGCGGTCTGAGAGACCTCCAGCTCACAGCGAGGTGTCTGAGCATGACTGGCCGAGCGACGAGCTAGAGGCCGGGGCAGGCGCTTGCTGGCTGTCGCCTCACTTCATCGAGCTTCTCAACTCCAAAAACTTTGAAGCAAATTGTCAATTCGGCATCAATTTTCGCAAGACTGCCTATATTCGAAATCTAAACAGTTAATTTCTCGCCTAAAACGTTGTCAGAAGTGAATTTAATGATGAATAAGATGGTGAAAATTGTCCCGTTGTTGGTTGTTGCTCTGTCTGCAAGTTCCGAGTTGGCAGTGGGCGTGACTTATAAGTTCGACCAATCAAGTACACCTAGGAATAGGGAAAAGGGAAAAGACCCTGTTCTGAAGTAGGAGCTAAAAAAGTACGCTACTGCGGCCAGAGGAACTTAAAAATCCCCAAATTGTTCCTGTCGGAACACGACGAAAAAAGAACATTTAGTTCTAAGAACTGCAAAAATCCCTCCAATCGGAAAGCCCCTATTGAGGAAGAGAGAGGGGGGGCAAGGTGGAGGGTGGGGGTGTGGCCTTGACCAACTGCCACTTTGCTCATTTGAAAGCTATGATGTCTCTCTCTTTCTCATGGGTGGGCCAAATTCTCTGGGCGGGCAAAGCAAACAAAGGGGAGGTAATCTTGCTCCTTATGACCTCATAAGGAGCAAGATTCCAGATTGGCCCATCTGAGCTTTCATTTTCTCAAAGGCAGAGCAGGATACCCAGGGCTCAGTTTACACCTATCACCATTTCTGGGGGACCATAGGCAGGCTGGGGGAATGCATATAAATGTTAAAAAAACTGATGTTCATTTTCATTTTCATGCCATGGGACCTTTAAAGATCCGTATACGAGAGTGTTCACTCCTTAACAACACATCATCAATTGCCTACAGTTTTAGGAAGCCATTGGTTTCCATTTGTTTCTGCACAATGGGAAAATCGATTTGGAGACTCTTAACACTTTCTCATTATGTAGATCTTGTCCACCAAAATAAAAACCAAGTTTTGATTACTTTTAGTTGCATAGTCATAGAATGTTAGCACAGACTGAATAGATTAGATTATTATCTATAATTGTGTGTCCATGAGCCAGGTTCCTTCTGATGTTTCTTCATCGTCCCTGTAAGTGGACCAGGCCGAATCAGCACTCATCCCCTTCATACATCAGTGTAATTTGGTACTGGATTGGACTGGACGTCATTATTTTTACTCTCATGACATGGGGATGAGTTGGCCTGTAGTCACTTGGCTTGCTCTCTGGGAAAGACGGTAATAAAATGTTAAAAGTAAATAAATAACTTAAAATAATGACACATGATTTATTTAATCTCAGTGCCAAGTCTTTTTTAGCTCAGTAAACAATAAGGACCATCATTTTCTTTAATGTCTCCACAACAACATCCTCTGAGTGTTATGTTAATTTAAGGACGAGTGAAGGAAAAAAACAAAAGATTGAAACAGTATGTGTGTGGCCACACACAACTCTGTCTCCTACAAATTATGTTGATATGCTATCAAATGGTTTTGCCTATTGCATTTCAGAGGACGCTTAGCTTTTCCCAGTTAATGAAGTGTTACGTTCTTTTAACGCACAGACATTGTAGGTTGGCTGGCTTTTGATTTTACAATGTTTGATTTGAATGTCAAGTGAACCAAACACAATCCCAACAATACAAATCAGACATCTTTACAATAAAAGGAAGATACTTTTTATATAAAAAAATGAAAAACCTAACTAAAACAATCAATAAAACAACAATTTGCAGATTATAATAACACTAAGATATCTACAGCATATGCCTCTCCAAAATCAATTGGTAACGACCAAAATCTCAGTTTGCAATTTACCCGTGGATGTACATATTACTTTGATGCTGCAGACAACTTTAAGTATTATAAGTACTTTTGTTTCTATGATTGGATTTATGGTCGTTTATTTGCAATGAATATTGGAGATTGTAATAACACTGAATGACTCTGAGAAGAAGCTTAAGAACTGTAATTGCCTCCATGAGTTGTGTGTCACAGCCACTGCTGCTGCTGTTGACTGTGACTGTGTAAGCGGGCCAAGGGGGGTATAGCTCCTGCTGCTGTGTGAGGGCTACAGCTATTTCATAAACCCAAAGGTCATAATCCTACAAACGCTTGTCGGTAACAGAAAGATGTATTAATCTAACGCATTACAGACTCTGCAGAATTGTAGAGCAAAGTGGAAGAGGCTAATATTTCATACATGAACGGTGTTAGTTTTGTTCCAGACTGTTGGTATAAATAAACTGTACCTGGATCATTCTGCATACTGTATATCCAATCATGAATAAAGAGAAAGAAGTTCCATGCAAAATTGTTTCTCAGTGTTTTCCTCATAAGAATATCAATATAGTTTCTGCACTATTGAGCAAGAAATAATTGTACAATGTGTTTGTAATTAGTATTGAGCTGCTCTGTGCAGATGAGATAATGTTTTCTATGATAGAAAGGTACTTTCTGATCTCTCCTCTTCCTCTTTGTCTTTCCCTTCTTGTCTTATGTGCACAGCTTCACGGCAGCATGCCAAGCATTTTCTCGAGAGCAGTCGTAGTCTCAGCTGCACTTGTCGAGACTGATTTGTCTGACCTCTGTCTAAGGGAGAAAAGGGAAAGAGGGAAATGCACATGTGAAGGGTGCTTGCTTCAGACAAGCCAGCCATTCTCTTCCTCAGGTCATATTATCAACCTGCAGCAACTCTGCACAATGAGAACTCATCTGCTCTGTGCATAATGACGGAACTGGGCTGTGAAAACACCTCCCGAAACATTGATGTCTTCCCTTGGAACTGTAAAATTCTAAATTTGACAAAAGAGAATATACATCCAATACTGTTTTGAATGCATCTACCTTGTTCAGAGTCGAGTCAATGCCACATAAAGGGTGAGCATGAAGAGAGAGAAAAAGTGGGGAGAGGAAACTCGTCGACTTTTTCCCAGCATTCCATCAATCATACAGTAGTAGGCTATTAGGCGAGGTGGCAAGCCACAACCAAAAACTGTCAGCTTCCATAAACGCTATCAACACAACTCATGCAAACCAAACAACAGAGAGAGCAGCAACAGAGAAGACAGCTAGACAGGGTCTTGATGGCTAAGCTGGATGTGAAGCGGTCATCTACAGATAAAGGCCCAATCAGCTGTGTATGGCGCTGATGATGCAACGTGGAGAACATGTTCCTTATCTCAAGGGTTCCTTTTGACTGACTTTCAAGTTTGGCATGTATGTCAATAAACAGATGGAGCCCATCTGTAGATGCATCCTGGCTGATAGTAAACATGCAATCCAACTGCAGATTGTAGCTTTAGTTGTACAAACATTTCCAGGAGGCAGAACTCTTGTTAAGTTAGAAACCACCTCATTGTTTTGAGCCCAAGAACTAGCCTATGGCTAGTAGTAAGAGAAAATTATTATATTAGCCTCCTACTCAAGTTCTTATTTTAGTATTAGGAGGCTACAGCATGTAGACAAAAAGTCTGAAGAAGTTTTATTCCAAACTATTTAAAAGTATTTGTAAAAAACAGTTTGTAATCAATAACCATAGCCTATTTACGGTATAACAATATTGGATCAAACAGTGTACCATTAGTCATCAACGACGTAGCAGTTTTAGTCAAGTTTAAGTCCAAACTATTAAAGTATGAGTATTAAATGGACAACTTTAGCTACTTCCACATTAAAATCTAGCTATGGCTATACCCACACAGGTGTTGTTCTTACTTTTGCTCAGACTAATCAGAATTGTTGTGTACAGACTATGCTTGACCCTCCTGTGAGTTTATTTTGCACCTGTTATGGCAGGATGACTTTAACCGTTATCATTCTTTTTGGTTAACAGAGTTTGGTAAGTAAACCCCCCAGGATAGCTCCGCCCAGCCTCAACCTGAGCACAGGTCTAATTAGCCAGAGAAAAGGATAACACATACGTGGGTATGAAGGGTCTTTGTCACAGAATACATTTTGACATGTCACAGTAGGACAATCCCAGGCTTATATAAAATCAATTATGACAGAATTCCATTTAGCTGCTTCAGTTTCAGGGTCCTGGTATGTGCATGCTGGCTCACTGTCACTGACTGGAGCACTTCAATAATACAGAGCCATGGTCAATGTTATTAGTAGCACCTGTGCTTTTCCTTCTAGTCTGCTTTAAAAAAAGATCTATTAGCATTACAATTGCCAACCCAACAGGATTCCAATCTAGTGTGTAGAATAGGTTAGTCTAAATCATCTGGCTTTAGAGATCAGATCAGTGTAACATAAGTCTAGTTGGGTTCACCGACTGTAAAGACATGCATGCATTGTGTTTAGACTTGCATACACTGTGCTGTTGTTTTCTTCTGGGCAAGGCTTTTAACTTGTTTTCTCAGCATTCAACAACAACAGCTCTAAATATGTATTGATAGCCTGCTTATTATAGGTATCATGAGAGCTCTATTTGAATGCTAACAAAATAGTCATTGATGTATATTGGTAAAGCTGATGAGATGCTCAAATTAGCATCCAGCTGCTTCTATTTATTTTTTTATTCATGTTTTATCCACATTGTTGAAAGATCAGCATGGCAAAATAGATTATCTGACAGAGGGCATTTTAACGTAAAGTGTAAGGAGTCATTATGGCATCAACAGTGCTACTCATGCTCTGGATAGATGATGCTACAGTGGCTAATGATGAGCATTAAACTCATTAGTGCAAACATAGTTGTTGTTCTTTGATGCTCTTTGTAGTTAATAGGACTGAAGTTACACTGGTACCAAACCATACCAATGTACTTTTGCCCTCTCACCATTACAGCATGCTGGGGATTATCAACATCCTTGTGTGCATTATCTGTAGAGGGTGTGAGTAAAATGTCTCAGTCTACCATAATATCTCCATTCACTGTCAGTTATGTTTAAAAAGGTATACTCGAGTAATTCACCCTCATAAATGTAGCAGCCGTATGTGTTATTGTTGGACTACTACCAAGCCATTAAAATGTTCCAACAGTCGTAATCTGGAATAGAAATACTGTGAAAGCAGGTACAGTCATGTGTCACACAAGGCCATTATGTTCTCACAGTGAAAAGCTCTTCCCTAATCACCAGAGATTTTGAGGAGTCTCTCTTTAGCGAGTGCTTGCTTTATTTCATCCATTACTGACTGTTAGCTTGTCAGAATAATGTAAAGCTACAGATACACTCGCAGTCTCTCTCCTGTCCCGCTGGGCATTTTGCCTCTTACTTGCAACACATGACACATACGGATGCAGAGAAGGACAGTTGTGATAAAAGCCTCTCTGTCCATGCATTATTTCTGTCTTTAGAGCCACTGTGGCTCTAGTGTTTATATAACGGCAAAAACTCCGAACTGCACAGGTAGGTAATAAGGTAATGAAAAAAAACTCTACTTTTCCATTTACTCTAAAGTCATTGCTTCTCACCTTCTCCCTGGTCCCTGTCTATTGTAGCTTCTTTTTTTAAAGTATGATAAGACTACACACACATGATATCATGGAGTTTTGATAGCAAATTACAGAATTGATCTGGAGCTCAGCAGGCAATTATCAGTGGAATAACCACAATGCATATCAATGAGCCCAGGCAGAGGGAAAAAAAAAATCCTGTTCCTGCAGCACATTGCTAATATTCTAGATTGCGAGGCTGTTTTCATGTTAGTACCTGGGAGCTCTGTGGGAGGACATTTCCAGATCACTATTGTATTTGATTTCCTCCACTAATCAGTGGAAACCGATTTCTGACCCTTCTCAAAGGCATGACAAAAACGGCATTATATTGGATTATTTCCTCTCCTAGTCACCTCCAAAATGCTGCAAGTCCTTTATCCCTTCCCCACCTGCTCTACTCTCTCTCTCTCTCTGAACAAACATCCTTGTATTTACAGGTACGACGGAGAGAAAACCAATGTTGAAGCAGACATATCCGCAGACATTTTTGGCGTGCCGTTGCCTCCAACAAGGAGACGACAACAATGACTCTATTCAGTAACCTTGCTGGGAAGTTGGTAGCCGCTGCTTGTTGATAGGCAACTCTCTCTCTCTCTCTCTCTCTCTCTCTCTCTCTCTTTCCCCTACAGCCTGTCGACTTGGAAAAGGCAATTAATATTCCTTTGCTGAGTAGAGGCTTTAGTTTAAGGCTGATCACGTGGAGCACACTGGCTGCCACCTCCCTACTCTTTAAGTCAGATAATTACCTATTTAGATGTTGCTGAAGAGATGTGTGTGTGTGTGTGTGTGTGTGTGTGTGTTTGTGTATATGCATGTGTGTTGGCCTGCTGCCACTGCTTGTAAAAAGAAGCACCATGAAGTGGATCTGTCACTATGAGTTAGAGACACAGGATGGATGGCCAACAAGAAAAGAAAGAAAAAGCACAGGACACTAAACTGAACCATCAAAACCACAGAAACGGACTGCGTATATTCATGCTCTGCGAAGCGAATCACACTCATCGTGGTTTTTTTTTTTATGTTGTGGTTGCAGTTTTTGAGATTCTACATTATAGCAGCCCACAAATTCCATTAGTGTCTTAGGTAATTACAGTGGATTTAATGGAAGGCTGTCATATTTCTGCGGTTAATGAGTCTCTACTTGGAGGCTGCTGAGGTGAAGGGCTTTTTGAAAGGTCAGCTGAGTCACCACTGCTGCTTACCTCCTTCAGCTCTACCTACCCACACCTCGTAAATCTCAAACAGGGATGGGATGCGTGGCCATTCATTAGCTAGGTATCCAGCGGCTGTCTCTTTCATCTCATCCCTCACGTGTCCACCACCACTACGCAACTGCTGCCTCTTATTTTCCAGTCCTTTTTCCACTTCCTCAGTAGAAGCACTTCCTGTGGACCCTCAGAGGTACAAGGGTCGAACTGCTATTGAACCCCCGCACACACACGCACACACACACACACACACTCCAACCTCCCCGATTCACACCTGCTGCCACCATATTGCCCTCCTCCACGTTGAAACTATCACGATCCTTCGATGTCTCCCGGGCTCTGCTTCTCTCTGTTTTTTTTTTCTCCTTGCCTGCCAATCAGTGGAGCATTTCTCTTAAAGCTAGGAAGGAGTGACAGTGAGCTCGGGATTGTGTGAGTGTGTGCTTGTGTGTGGGCGAGCATGCGCGTATGGGCAACAAAGCCTTGCACTACAGTAAGCTGAGGGTGGCTCCAAGGTCCCCCCCTGAGGCAGAGCTGAGATTGAGTTCATTATTCAGTCGGAGTGGGTTCCAGCTGTGAGAGGAGAGAGATGGCGAGCTGCTCTGTCTGTGTTGTGGCTTCTCCAACCCTGCTGTCCACTGGGATCCAGCACAAAATATTGCAAAGGAGAAAGACTGTCACACACAAATGGACAGACAGCTATTGGGCTTTTTTTACCCTTATAGTGAAGGCTAGCTCTCTTTTTACTCAGTGAAGGTTTCATTTTTGAATGTAAGATCAGACTGAATGTACTTTGTGTCCGTTTTTGGTTGTAATTTTATTGGTTCAAGTGATATAGAGTTTGTACATGTAGCGCCCCCGATGTGAATATGATGTACACATGGAGCAGCACTTAACCAGGATTTTATGTATCCCTAGATGGCAGTAGTAAGTCAGTGCACTGCAGCTATAGAGAAGAGTGTGTCTTTAATTGTGTGTGAGCATGTGTCTGCTTGTTTGTTTTCCCTTGAGGTTGATAAAGTGTGTTGGTATAAATTCCCAAAAAGAAAAAAAAAAAAAAAAAAGTAATAATAACTGAAAAAAATGATACATTATTCTCAAAATAGTCTTGGTGCCATGCTGTTCCTCACTTACAGGACGAGGGTTTCTCCTTCACTCATGAATAAATAGAGATTGCAGAAGCTTTTCTTTTTTAGTTTTCACACGAAGGCAATTAACTTGAAATTGCTTTGTTTGAAATTGCTCCTCAAACTGCTTAGTACGAGCACAGGAAATGGCATCACAGCTACTCCGTATTTGTGAGAATTAAATTCATGATGTTCATCTCCTCTGAGATGTGCATGAAACTGCATCGAGGAACAATCAACTCTTGTACAATAACATAATGTTTGGTTACATTGACACTGGCTGTTGAAGACTTCTGTGTGAGACAAACGAGTAATATCTAGCAAAAAAATAAAACTGCCATGCCATATTAGATACAGGAAACATAAAAACACTCCCATTGTTTTTGTTATGGCCAACCGATGTGTGAGTAAAAACTCTTAAATCAGTTTGATGGCAGTAAGTGTGGCTGAAACACACACACACACACACACACACACACACACACACACACACACACACACACACACACACACACACACACACACACACACGCCAAACAGCTCTACCTTCACATTATCCTGACAGAGTGCAACAAGGGTGCAGTTTACATTTGCCTTTTCAAAAAATGCAAGTCATTTTCAGCATGATGAGAGTGCAGTGAATCATACAGCAAATGGCCTGTAATCCCACAGCTTGATTAACAAGCACAGAGACCCTGGGGGACACCCGTGGATCCTCATCACTTTATGGCCCTGGCGGAGGACTGTGCTCGCCCTCCGCAGCAAGACGGAACAAACCTCCATTCAGTGCATTTCCAACTAATAACTGTCAAAAGAAACAAAACGCACGACAGACCAGATTTGCCGGCCGATCCTTGCTCATTCCTCACTTTATAAAATTGCTTCTGACTTCTAAGGGGATACTGCTGAGCCTCTAAGCTGAGGCTAAAGCCACAGCGGCGAAGCTATCAGCCTGATAATGAGCCTGCAACTATGACAGGGGGTCAAACAGGGTCAATAGCTGCTGCTAATTTTGGAGGACGGCATTGCCATCAGAAGCAAGAGTAGCTAAGTGCAGGCCGAATGCAGTGTGAGCTGCAGTGGCGGGGCTAGAAGGGGGGCAGAAAATTAGATTGCCCCCCCTGCTGCCCCCCAAGCCCAATCCATTGGGGTAGAGTGCTGTCAATCTGACAATTGCGATTTCCATTGGATCAGAGTACCGTCACTTGGCTGCCTGTTCTGCCAATCTTCCCAGCCCTTGTCACATGACCAATCAATGTTTCCATGATGACTATCCAAAATTCTGATACCATAGAATCAGCACTGGAATTGTTTTTTTGTTAAAGTGGCAGACTGAGCCTATAGAAAATGTGTATTGTATTTGGATATACAAGTTGTTTAAAATGAAAACAAGTGAAACTAATAATGAACGTGATGTTTTATTTAGCAGAATTATATTGTGTTCTATCCTATCCAATATTTCTAAGCAGATTTTTTATTTTCTATTCTGTATTCCGGCCCCCTCTGGCTGATTATTGGTCCCCTCTGTGCCACTCCACTTGAAAAAAAAAATCCTGAAATCGCTCCTGGAGAGCTGGCGCAGTGATCACTCATGTCAGTCAATGAGAGGAGCGCCAAGGCCACTGTGCTACCCACAGAGCATCACATCGCACAGATGTACGAACCCGAGGTCATGCCAGTTGTGCGCTGTGTAACCGTGTAGCTGCGTGTCAGTGTGTACTCATGACAGGCGGACAGGCCCCATCCAGTCCTGTGTGTCAGGACCTGTACCGCAAGTGAGAGACAGCAGGCAATGCATGAATGGCTATTAGGCCGCCCTAGCCTATGCTATTGAGTGGTACGACTGCCTCTAGCTCCTGATTCCCTCTGGCACATCTGCACTGAAGCCAAGCCTGCTGGACCACGCTGAGCATTACTCCTATTGACTGGTGCATGCCTTCTTTGTGCATCAAATTTACACTCAAATTTACCAAAAGGGCGTTACATGTGAGTTGATGTGATTGTGTATGGGTGGAGGATTTTTTCTAAATAAGGGTGATGGTAAAAAGAAGAGGCAGATAAGTATGGCACTTCCACAGCTCCAGTGTATCATTCAAACCATAAGTAGAGCACTTTATAATGGTCCGAAAAAGTTGAAGCAGTTCAATCAAGGTGTAGCCTAGGGTCTGCTCACAGCATTCAAGGAAAAAACGAAAAAAAGACTGACTCATGAAATTATTCATTTTTTTCCAAGAAGCAGAAAACAATGCAATGCAATCCTGGCAGCGAGAAATAGCAGAGACTCAACGTGAAATGTCCTTGAAGACTTGGACTTCCTTCCTTTGTGACAACTCAATAATAGAACACGACAGATCGTTCCGCTTGAAAGTCAGGCATCTTGCCATCTCATCTGAGATACATTTCTTTGTCACCGTAAACAATGTTACGCTTAATGAATTTATAACAGTGTGTCAGGACATGGCTGCTTGTATTTGAGTAGCACCAACAGCTTGGTTCATCAGCGAGGGTAATGAATACGTGTTGCAGTATCATATGCATTTAGTGGGCATGTTTACAGAGGATATGTGAATAGTTTACAATAATGTATCTCTTAGTTTCTGCGTGCCATTAGGTCAACGGGGTAGTTAAAAACAGAGTCTATGCTTAGTGACTTCATTAGCAACAGTCTTCACCTATTAACGGTCTATTCTCACTGCTAAAAGCACTACACCACATGTAGTAAATTAATGAAGATAACAACCCCTTCTAAAGGTTCGGAGAGTGCTTGTAGAGGGAGGTTAGCTGGATTCTAGTATGCTGTGGACCAGCCGTGGGCGGTCTGCTGTGTGGGCAGTCTTCACTAGGCTGCACAGTTACTTACCTTTTACGTCTGATACATTCGAGCAGTTCCAGAGAGAGCACAAAGGTGGTTTTCTACTGCTCTTTTCTACTGTCCATGTGTGCAGTAATGTTGAAAATACCACCTACTGATGAACCATACATGTCTTATTTTTGATTTAAGACCTAATTTCTGACAGACATGAAAAGTACCCTGTGGAGTTATATATATGAACACTGTCTGTCGCTGTATGTGTTCTGAAGCTCTAAGAAAACATGTTAAATGAATTCACATTCAAAAAGCAGATGACAAAAACATCAAACGCTCAAATTACCTGGAGACAACTTCTTGTATATGTTACATCAAAAGTTTCATTCATGACCTTAGTCATTGACATAAAAACATCTCACCTTGAGTTGACGTTGCCAGCTGTTCCAGAGCTACTAAACTGAGCAAACTCCATCTGCTGATGAAGATCCTGTGATAGGATTGTGATGGCCGCGCCTGCTGCAACACATCTGATTTAAATGTCGGTAACCCTCCTGCACACAACTTTGTTTTCTCTATAGTTTGAACTTAAAGGGGTGGTTCAGAATTTTGGACATAGGACCCCATTTCCAAGTTAGCCAGTGTGTTATTCATCAGTGGAGACCGTTTTTAACACTTTTCATCCAGTCCTTCCAGTTCACTGGTGCTAGGTTAGCACAAGTCAACAGTATCTGCTAGCCTGCCACTAAAAACAGTCTTACCCACTCCACAGTACACCATAGGCAAATAAATTATAACGCCAGACTATCGATGTAAATGTCTGTGTTGATAGAATAATGTTAGAAATAAAACTACCCTTGCATCACATTACAATAGTTATACTTTGTTCCCTGTAGTTGGTAGCATAGGCTACAGCAGCGGTGGAGTGATATTACCTAGGCTACTGAGAAAGCTGGTTTCCATGACAATCACACAAGTTTATTTACCTGCTGCTGCAATTTGCATGTAAACTGTCCGAACTTACATGACGTTTCTGTCAGCAATTACCTAAAGTTAGCGGTTAGCCCAGCCAGGTATCTACCAAGAGTGTAGCTATACCGTTAGCTAACGTTGTCACTTTCCACAATGCATTGAACTGTAACGTTATCTCCACTAACGTTGTCAATCTCAATCTATCAGTAGCAGCTAGGCTAACGTTATGAAAGGGGCTAGCTTAGGGTGACCATATTTCCCGGAACTAAAACCGGGCCACTTTGCGTGTGACCGTAGTGCACGCTTTTTAACGTGAAGCCAGCCCAGGTCATATTTTTCAGAGAAAATTGAGTCCTGCTTCCATATAAATTGTCTTTTCAAGAAACCATGACCTGTAGTAAGTAGCAGTGAGTGATTGGGAAGTAGCCTACTACAGCAATCAGAATGAGAGAATTAGATTTTTATTTCATATTTTCCAGAAATAATAATAACTGAACTGTACGTATTGGAAAGTAATGCAATCATCATGAAAACAAATTATTAGTGAATATTTAAAAAAATGCATCCCTACTGTCATTGCCGATCTACCAAAAATGGTAATTTGTCAACGGTCCCTTATACAGAACCTAGCGACAGAACAGATGATGAAGTGCTATAGCTTAGGCCTGGCAAACTCGATTCCTTTTAAGGATTCGGGTTATTCTGAGTCACTCACTAAACTGATCCGGGTTGTGCAAGTCACTTTAGTCACTTGAGTCAGTATTGTATGCTACATCCTAGGCGAGCTTTTGATTTGGTTAAAATGCCATGTTTTCATTTAGAATCTTTTAATTTTATTTGGAAAATGTTATATCCATAAATGTAAATGGTCTGAAAGAAAAGGGAATATTCATTTAAAAATGACATGAAATTATATTTTGAAACTTTAATAGGACTGACAAATAAGAAAGCCATCCAGACTCTGAACATTCACAATGACTTACAACCTCTTTAATGTAAATTCCACGCGCCCCTTTTTCATGTATGTATGCATTTAATGTTTTCAATGTGTATGTGTATCTGTACTTGTAAAAAAAAACATGAGTTGTCAGCGAGGTGCGCTTATGGACCGTCTGCTCGCCCTAATTGCGCTTTAATATATTACATTTATACACCAAACCTACAGTAGGCCTAGCTAGGCTACGTGCATAACATTGTATGTTATTTCAGAAGTGAAAGAATGGCTTTTGTTGTTGGTTTGCTTTACTCTGAGACTTCACTCGCTCGTCTGAATCAGATCCACTCATGTAGTCGGCTGATTCGCGCGAGAACTCATGAATCACCGACAACTCATGAATCACCCGACTACTCACGAGCCCTCGTTGACTCGTGAGTTCTCGAGTGAATCCCATGGTCTGCGAGCTTCCGGCTCTGAGTCTGCGAGTCTCTCTGCTCACTCAGGCGCTTGAGTTGACTTGTGGAGTTGCTGTTGCCTACGAAATTGTAAGTTATAAAGCCTTTTGCAGCTAAGATGGCTAGTAGAAGCTAATGTTGCAAGAGGTTTGTGTGTGGCGCTGTTATCATTTTAGATTGAATTGTAGTAGGACTCAACTGAACCGGGTTAATGATACTAGAGTCAATTTAAAGACTCGGGTTAATCACGACTTAAACAGGTCTACTATAGCTTAAATGTCGGAAACAAATCTCTAGTTTTCTCTTGATACTCTGTAGTAATGTCAACTTTCTTTGACCCTGATCACGTCATTGACCTGAATTGCGTTGTGGATCTCGAACGAAGGGGAAGTTAAAATTGAATATCAACTGAATATCAAATGTCCAGCCAATTTCACCGCGCTTAAAACGAGACCAGGGTTCGAATTACGTGTGAGCCAGTGGGAGCTGAGCTCCCATAGAGAGAGGACGAGCTCCCATGAAAGCAGTAAAATCATACACGTGGGGGTCTCTAAAAATCATCAGCACCATTATTTAAATCACAAATAAAGCACTTTTCCCAAACACACGGAGCTCTGAAGCAGACCTGTGCATCGCTTAGTGTCCACTCTCGCTGTAGAAAATAGAGATGAGCAGCGCGCCTTCCGTCCGTGGTCTGTACAGCTTCAGGTTTATAATGGAGGCGCTCTGCTGTCGATATGCTGCGGCAGATGTGTCACGTTTGTGCTCCGTGTATTTCTGTCGTAGTTTCAGTTTCCCACCTCTGATGTAGAGCAGCGTACAGCCACTTCCCTAAACTTTGTCTCATTCAGAGACCAGAGTCTCAAACGGGGCTCTGTGTCTGCCAGAAGGTCTGAGATCTACCGTATCAGCAGAGCAATCACGTAATGCACAGCAGACTATGGTGCAGGTGGATTCTTTTCTGAAATATAGTGACTTTATTCTTGTAATAGCCTATTATCACTTTATTTTTCTCAAAATATCACGACTCCTCCAAATCACAGAGAGCACAAATGGGATATATTTTGAATGTGCACAAAGTTTTGAACATGAGCAGTAATCTTGCTCAAACACATCTGAAATATTACAGTCCAGGGCTTTATCAATCCATTAAAATGAATAATGTATCATTGAGGTGAATAATTGTCATGTGCACATTTAAGGAGGTTACTTCCCCAACAAAAGACGCAAAAGAGGAGGGAGGAGTAAATGATGCTAGGCTACATGTGTGCTGACTCAGATATAATTAGAAAAGTTGATCTACAGGAGAATAAATAGCAAAACAGAATGCCTGAGAGCCTTATTGTAATATATTCCATTATGTTTTTATATTTGGATTGTAATCTATGTTTCCCTTTACATAAAGATATTTCCAGCATACATTGATTCAGAAAAACGTAAATAGGTGCATAAAAATTCACCAGAATGCAGGAAATGAAGTGTTTAATGCTTAAAATTTGCTGCTCATAGACTACTTTTTTTTTCTCATCATATTCATATTCAAATCATAATTCGAACCCTGAACAAGACAGCTAAGAAGAGGCATTGCAACAATGTCTACAACTATACATTGTAACGTTGGCTGCACAGAGTATTCAGATGCAGACCGCTACAGTTGACTGACACACACACACACACACACACACGCACACACTTTTAAAATCATACGCTGGACACTTTATTAGTCTTTCTACATGGGTTTCGTTAATGATTGGGCTATAATAAGATCACGTCAGCTATGTAGTCGCTGACAACCGGGACAATTTCATAGTGGTTAGTGTAAACCGGGACATTTTAGCATCCCAAGAGGCTTTTGTTGGGACTCGGGACAAGCAACTCAAAATCGGGACTGTCCCGGTCAAACCGGGATGTCTGGTCACCCTAGGCTAGCTTAATTAGCTAGAACCTACCAAAAGTTATTACCTGTTCATCAGTAGCTGTTGGTGCATCTGGAAAGATGGATGGAACCGCATTCATTGTCAGTGACTTGTTGTCCTTTAGATTGCTGGGTTTTTCAAAGTCGTCTGGTCTAAAATGATCACTACACGTTTGCCACTTGAGTAGAGTCTCCGCCTTGATGTCCAAGCCAGCAGCAAGAAACCACAGTTGGTTCCTCTGGATCTCCCAATGGAAATTTGTGGAAACATTGTGGTGCCCATCTGTTTGGTTTATTTTTACAATTTCTAAATGCACACTGAATCACCATGTTGCCTAGTCCTTAGTTTCCAATCCAATGCTTCAATACCAATGTACTATAGGCTATTACCAGGTGTCCCTAATGTAGTGTGATTCTCTGTTTACTTTTCGGCGCAGTACTACTAACCGGAGTCCCTCAAAATGTAATGCGATCATTGAGATGCAAAGGTAGTTAACATTATTCTATCAATACAGACATTTACATTGATAGTCTGGAGTTATAATTTATTTGCCTCGGGTGTACTGTGGAGTGGGTAAGACTGTTTTTAGTGGCAGGCTAGCAGATACTGTTGACTTGCGCTAGCACCAGCAAACTCTGCAACTGGAAGGACTGGATGAAAAGTGTTGAAAACAGTCTCCACTGATAAATAACACACTGGCTAACTTGGAAATGAGGTCCTATGTCCAAAATTTTGAACCACACCTTTAATGGCGGTAGCTTAGTCTGTAGGGTGTTGAGATGGGAAAAACATTGTAATTTCCCTTATAAGATCAATAAAGTATAAATTATTATTATTAATAGTTAATTTTCGCCTCACTGGGTTTGTGGAGCTTTTGACCTCATGGATATTGCACATTGATGACCCATAGCTTTTGTTTTAGTACATTCATTTATATTTGTAGCGCACACATTTAGTTAACTTCTGTACAGTCACACTCTAGGTTTCCTTAAATCCGCCAGTGGTTGCTGATGCTGGAGGGACCTCTTTTTAGGAAAATATGCACCCTTCTTCTTCTTCTTCGTATTTTAATTTCTGGCCATCTGGATGCCTTTTACGGCACATTGCTGCATCCCACAGGGAAAAAATATATTTCCAAAGATACACGAGCTCCTAAATACAGGAAGTGGCCAAGATTGTACGAAGTGCCAGCCACATCATGGGGGCGGGGGGTCAGATTGCTAGTTTAGAGATTAAGTTTATTTCTGGAGAATATATTAGTTTGTTGGTACTTTTATTTTGGTTAATTGCTAAAATATTTATACTGATAGACTAATTGTCATTGCAGGACTAATTAGGTGGTAGTGTTTGTCATTTGTTTCAAAAATGGTCTGATCAGCCATTTTATATGAGTTCCCCTTTGGTGTTGGGTCAGTTTTGGCTTTGTTAGGTCGGATTAGTTGTTTTGTTGGCCTATTTTATGGGCCCAGGACACATTGCTTCATATTTTGCAAATGGTTTGCTTTATTTTTGGGTAAATAAATTCCTCCCTTTGAAAGTCCACCTGTGACTCCTCATGCCTGCCAGCTTGGTCCATCACCATGATCAAGACCTCCAGAACAGCTAATAAACGGACAATGAGGTCAGTGTTTGGTCAACAGTTGTTTCCAAGGCAATCAAATAATGTTTAAACTTAATTTAAAAAAAGAAATTGCATTTGTTTGCAATCTTCTGTGATGTTACTTCAGATACAGCCATTTTCTTTTCTAATTTAGGGCACATTGCATTGGTGATTTGATTACCTGTAAAATACTGCAGTATAAGCTTGGCCTCTGCAAGGAAATAAACTGTATGCCACCCCTGCATTGACTTTTGTTTTGCAGAGCAAGAGCCTCACACATTCTTTGCTGGTTACACATGCATGCTTTATGCAATGCCCTCACTATCTTTTCCAACCACTGTGTAATGCTATGATGACACCCTGCTCTTCTAAAGTTCTCCCACCTCCATCTCAGATGCAGCATCCATACCAATATATAACACAATAAAGGAAAGGGAAAAAGCCAAAAAGCATAATACGAGCACTTTAACCAGAATTAAGAACAATATAATGCCCTGTAATATACTGATAGTATTGATTAGAGGTTAAAGTCCTGACCGTTTCCACCACTAGTATAAACATAACTACAGGGGGTGGATATAATGGCAGAACATCTCACTAACCTTAACATCAATGCTAAAATACCATCCAGTCCTACAGGCTTTAAATACATTTTACCTTCTAAAAGATTAAATGATTTAATATTTTTGGACTGTCAGTAATTCCTAATTCAACTATGACCATTTTTTGAGTTTGTGGATTTGTGAAGCAAATATCCCAAGCTTCTTTTAGCTGGTGTGGGTGACTGTTGACTTTTCCTCATAATCATGTTTAAGACTCTGGTGAGCCACTTGGACTTAAAAATATATTGAAATGGTGCTTGTGGGGATTCCTCAACCTGCCGGAGGATTATTAAAACACATTTTGCACATGTATACTTGTATGCGCTCAATGCATACTAGATTTCCTTCATTGGCATGTCAGCTATAGCTTGACCAAGTGTTTCTTGTTATTTCTTAATTAAAACGGCAGGAGGAGCTGAAATGGACAGCGATGGTTGACCAAAGGGACGTTTATCTCAGCAGTCCACATCTATTGAGTCAGAAGGCTTTCAAGTTTTTCTTGCTGTGCTTCTGTTGTTTCCCTCTTTCAAAAATAACCACACTTACAAAGGCAGCAACATAAATATTACTAATTACTCTTCAGGTGGTGTTAATTTACTAAAGATCTGACAGTCACTGAGTTTTTATGACAAAGCAAGGCAACTAGACTACAAAGTGGCTGTTGGTGCATGAGGCCAAAGCACTGTTAACATAATACAGCACTAAAATGAACACAGCATCTCTTTCTACGGAAGAGGATTAGGGCCACATGTGAAACAATTTATTGAGTTCTGAGTTTAAAGTCAGAATTCTGAGAAAAAAAGTCAGACTTCTGAGATTAAAGTCAAAATCCTTACTTAAATCTCAGAATTCTGACTGTAAACTCAGAAGTCAAATACGTTTTTTAATGACGGCCTTCCATATATCACAGATTAAGAACGATGTCTTATATTGTCATGTAGGTTTTTTTTTTTTCTTTTTAGATAAATGCTTAGTAGACTATTCCAAGATTGCAAGGTTCTCTGTGGTCCAATAGGTGACAGTTTGGGGTGTCACTGACATGAAAGTCTCACCACTGTTTAATGTCACATTTGCACTTTGCTATTTTATAACACGTTTCGGGCAAGCTAAATTGTGTAGGATGTTGGGTTTTGTGAGAGTATGCTATTGAACTCTACTTGACTGTACTGGAGACAATGGTGAGAGCTGAGATTACTCATGCCTCATCCTCCATTCTCTGACTTTTTCTTCTTTTTTTGAGGACCCCCCTCCGAACGACACCCACTGCACTGACTGCACAGAACCAATGTGATGAATTCCAGGCGAGCTGCGCCACCTTGACGGCATTTAATCATTGAAAAAAGACAGGAAACGTACTCATTCGTTATCCTGCTCCAGTCCCACCCCGCCTTCCCTCTGTCCCTTTTGCCTCTGACTCTTCATCTCTCCTGCCGTCTCCGGTGCGTCTGCTCGCTGTACAGAGCGGCGGTGTGCATGTGTTGCGGAGCGGGGGGGAGCGCTGCACTGTTCTGCGCACTGGTTCCGCTGGACATCACCGAATAACGGCGCTCGACAACCGGGTAGTGGTGGAGGGGGAGACTGGACCCGGACCGGGAGCAGGACCGGGAGAAGCACCGTGGCTCTGTATAGCCCGCTCTCCGAAAACATGTCCGAGTTTTTTTTACTCGCCTTTCTAGCCCTATTCTCGGGATTATTTCCGTGCGCCGAGCCCTCGGCAGTGTCGGGCGAGGAGAGAGGTAAGGAAGAACCGGGCCGTCGGGGATGCGCAGTCCGATCAAACTTGGGACTACGTACGGGCTGTCTCATAGTGCATCTTGGTGTTGTTGCGGGTGCCAAATGTTGTGCAGCTGCTGGATATAAGCCACCTCTTATTTTGTTAAAAAAGCCACTGTTCATAAATGATAAAGAGTTAAGCATCTAAAATTGCTCGTCATTCTTTTTTGTGTATCCAGTGTGGGATGATAGCCTATACTAGAAGTCTGCATCTTTTCCGTTTGTCATTCACGATGTTAAAATGTTGCCTTATAATGCGTGTCAGCTGATAAACCACAAATAACGACACCACCTTTATTCTAACACATTGAACTTGCCCTGCGCATTTAGCACAGCTTTTTGCATTTCTCAGGAAAATTCTTGAGCCTGTTGGGAGCCAGAATAGATTAAGTGGCTCTGGCTGCAGGCGCGTGGCAGCGCTATCCTACGGTGCAGCAGGTGAAAATATGCCTGTGCCAAGTGTGATTTTGTCTATCCCCGAGCTGCTGCTTGTATTTCTGCTATGGGATCATCACAGCATCGGATGGAGACGCAGTTGATAGGACTAGTTCTGCACGGTCAAGTACACCTACAGTGCGGTGTGCAACCTTAATAGTGATGTAGGGGAACTCATTTTTGAGCAATGTACTGTATGACTATTGTACGTTTGAATTTGAATTGTCACAAAATTACAGCATATCTGTGTCCCTGCTGAGAGCTGTCTGTCTCACAGGGTTTTTACAATTAGCAGTCATCCTTCTAGTGTCATATAGGATTGATCAATTCACTTCAACTATTTGGCTATTTTTATTTGCAGAATATAGGCTAGATTTCAAGCACATATTCCGTTTATGTTGCCTACATCTTCTAGCTATTCACACAAGGCTACTTATTGGAAGTATCAGATGAAAGTTTTCTAGTATAACCATGTGGATCCTCAAAGGAGGGACAATCGATAGGCTACTTAATTATGATAGAAATGTGAATTTGTTTTGCTTAAACAGGCCTAATTATCTTTATGCTTATATACTACTTTTTGCCCTGGCTTTTAATTTTTCAGGGCTGCCATTTGAGTATAGACTTGCTGAATTATAGGCACTGGGCATACTGTACCTACTGTACAGTGTTGGAATAATTGAAGTTACATGAAGCAATAAATAAAAAAATTAAAACATGACTAGGCCTAATGCTGTTGTGAAACATAGTATATCCATTAATTGCTGGCCTCAAGTTCCCTCACTTCTTTATTCTCCGATTGTGTCAAGATCTGCTTGGCCGTTTGTGAGACTGTCCCAAATATCACCAAATAACCCCCCAACACAGCGTGGAAAACAGGGACTCAGAGTTTGCCTGGCAATCACAGTAGGCAAGAAGTCTGTTTACCTCTCTCTGTGCGTGGAATGAAAAGATGAATTTGTCTCCTGATGATGCCCCTGCTCTGAGAGGGGACTCTTAAAAGACTGTTGGAGTTTGTGTTTGTCAGCATTGTAGCACTGAGCTTTATTAGTGTAGCTTGAAATGAGTGTGAAGATTTACATGGTATTGGATTGTCTTGTGTGGGCTGGTTTGTCCATATTTAAACTGAGAACAGTTACGCCGAGATATATTCAGACATACACACGCAGATCTGAAAGTATAGTTGGGTCCCGCATCTCTGTCTGTTAGCCGATGCTGTCCTGCTCCTCTGCATTTTCACAGAGAATAAAGCAAAGCTCTCTTAGCTGTGTCTAAATGGACACTAATGATAATAGCATTTCTTATTTCTTCCAACACCAAAGCTGGTTGTTAGTCTAATTAGTCCAAAATTAATTTGCTTTGTGGTAGCAGCGTTGTATGCCAAGTGGTGAGCCTGTGGTTTTCATTGTGCAGATTTGAAGCAATTCCAGCTCATTCATTGAATGCCATTGTCTCTCTTCGAAATGCCTTCACGGTATCCCACTCCTTATCACTTTTAATCCATCTAACATTGAGCAAGCTGACCTGGCCGGGCCGGCATGAGACAAAGACAAGCTTGAGAAGTTTAGACACACCAGACTGCTGGCTGTTTTATTACAATTTTTTTTTAAATCCAAATACCCTTGGTCTCAGTAAGTGACTTCAGCACCGGATAAGCATCACCTAGCACAAAAAGCTCAAGGTTGTTTGAAATGTAAACCCTATTTTAAAAGATGATAGTATGGTGGGAGACACAGATAGGTCCATGCAGTAATGCAAGGAAGGCGGCCTTTAGGAGCTAATTAAGTGAGATAGTGAGATGGTATCGTGTGTGTGTGTGTGTGTGTGTGTGTGTGTGTGTGTGTGTCTGTGTGTGTGCGCGCATAGGCCAGCACAAAATCTATATGATGGAGAGGTGTCTATGTGGAGTATGTTGACATATTGATTTATTTTAAACCCCTTAAATTTAGCTTCCTTTACATTTAGAAACATGAAACAGAAACCTGTTTGGGATAGAGTTTTCAAGTTCAGCTTTGTATATCATAGAATATGAATATAATACAGATAACTATGTTGTATATAATTTATGATCTTAATGTTCCCTGTTGAAATCTGGTATGTTACCACTCAATGGAATGGAAGATGAAACGCTAATTTCTTCATTGTACCACCTTAACCATTTAGTTTTCTAGTTATTACTCTATTTTACTGGGAACCATGCAATACTTTAAGGAAGATACAAAATAAACACTTAACATTAAATGGATGATACACAACGACTAAAGCATTTAAAGGGGCACCCCAATGATTTTTACACTTGGAAGTTCAGGTTAGTCGTCACAAGGTGTAGAATTAAACCTGTAAAAACAGTTGTACAATGTACTCAGTGGTTCTGGAAGAGCTGTCCTTAAACTTAAAAGAAGAGAGCCTCAGGTTGCGTTATGGAAATTGACAGATCCAGTGTTTTTTTAAACTTGACCCAAACAAGGAAGTAGAAGTCAGGATATTTCAGTCTGTGCTGCTTCGATTTTAGCCATTGTTTCTTAAATCTGTCTCTTGTGAGTCCTCTAACTTTATGGAAGTGCATCGCCGGAGTAGCACTTAAAGTCAGGCAGTTACTTGGAAAAATGCCTGGGAGAGGAGGGAAAAACGCCTTAGGATAAACATTAGGCTGTAGCTTTTAAAATTTCGCAGATAAATGTTATTTGGGTGTATACAGAAGTACACATAATGTTATAACTGATGTTTTTCTTGTTACTGGAAGATTCTTATAAATGTTTAATTTTTCGATATATAGGAGTGTCCTGTAATCCCAGGTGGTATGGGCTAAATGTTTGGCACAACATGGAGGGAAATAACTAGCTACAAATACTACAACCACAACCTCTAGTAATAGTATTGTCATTTTAAGTAATGCAATAGTATTGATGAATATTTCTAAAGCACAAAAGGATTTTTACAGATTCCCCTTTTTCATGCATCATGACTGTCACATATTCAGTCCTTACCTTTTCAGAGTTAAAAACTTGTCTCATGCCATTGAATCACTAAGTAATCAAAGCCAGAGTGTTGGTGTTAGAGCAAGGAGCAACATGCCACAATTCAGGGATTTGGGCATTAATAATCTCTGACATCTGCACAATGACCATCTATAACTCTGCTTCCTCAGTGCTGCTGAGTTAAATACATGTTCACTCTACTTAATGTCCCCATTGTATCCTTGCTCATTTAATAGATAGCTTGGAAGCAGGAAATTGGTCACTAAATTGCAGTTGGACATGATAGATTGCAACCAAATGGAGATTATGTAAATCACTTGCCTTTGGCAACACTAAACCAAAAAACGCACATGTATTTGAAGGTCCTGAGGCCTTTCTTTGACATTCAGCCTATACAGAGTTGGTGTTATATGAAGACCAGGGTGTCGTTTTTATGAGAGTATAAGAGAAATGCTGGGCAGTGACTTACGGTTGACCTTCAATGGTTGGACTGAATTCTGTTTTCACAGCCTATTCACATCTTTTTCTGGAAAGCATTAACGCAAAATGAGCCCACCAGCTGCGAGGCCTCCTTTTGTAGCTCGATTTTCTGTCCGCATCCTGTTCTGACACGGCAGCAAAAGTGTCCACCTCAGCAATAGGTGATCCTCAGGATGGAAGGTGGCTCGCACTTACCTGGCTCAGCTGTTTTCACCCAGTGATTGGAGAAACCACATGTAGAGTCCAGTTAAAGCTGGTTTGGAAAAAATAAATAAAGTGAACGCTGAGAGGATGTGAAGAAGGGGGTGAAGGGTGGTCTGAGTAGGAGGTGATGCACTAGTCAGCACAGCAAAGGAAAACTTGGAGTGGCGTGAGCACTGGCTGGTGTTGTTGTTGGCATTCACGTCCCATGTTCTGTACCTCAGGTGCTTTTTTTTTTATTGACCATTGCTTCACAAGTTAGCCCTGTCTGGAAAAAAAAACAGATGAGTCAAAGCAGCCCGTCTGTTGGTAACGGTTCAGTTTGTAAATGAGTAATGATTAAGCACTTCTATTAAACCTCAATGTTTAGATTTTTCCCCCTAGAAGTACTTCAAACATCATACTAGTCATCACTTGTTCGTGTGAGCCAAGTGCTTACACAGCATTTTTGCAGGATTGCATTCAGTCTTTTACAAGCTATGAAAAGACATTAGAACAGCTGACACATCTATGCGGTGATGTCAGCTAAGTGTTGCTGTCACTGAGCTCTTACATCTATCTCAGGACAGAGGTGAAGTATGGCCTCAAGCTACAGGAGCTAGCACTGAACCAGCCCCCACACAATATAATTATGGTATGTGGGGAGTGTGATGGTGGAGCTTGACTGATTCCTTTTTGAAACAAAGTTATTGAATGAAGCCATTGGATTTTGATAGTGTCACATTTAATATCACCTCTCACAGTCTTAATGGGTTACAATTGGATTTCTCAGGTGTTGAAAGCCATTGGCTGTAAATTGACTTGTGGCATTGATTACCAATAGCAGGAGGGACTACATTTTTGACCCACATGATCGATTTGTGTTGAAGTTGTAGGCAAGACTCAATTATGTGGGTGGTGTGGGGTTTGGTATTTAATTTTCCGAAATGTTACATAATTTAAAATGTGAATAATGAATCAATAAGTCCTTCTTCAGAGAAGCCCCATCTTGCAGGAGTTGGTTCCAAGAGCGAGGCTCAGCTGTATAACGGCTGCTTGATAAAAAAGTGTAGATAAATTATAAATGGAGGGAGGCATAACTGTTTTATTGCCAAATATGCTAATGGAAATGGGGCTCATAAGTGCAGTGGCGGGTGTTGAGTATGAGGTCATTAGTGGGTGATGGATAAGATAGAATGCATCATAAAATGAAATGTAAGGGTGATGTTATGTGCCTTGTGAATGGAAATAAAAAAATCTATGCACAAGCAAGGCGATCATCTGCTGAAACACATATTTAAACTATGAAACAGTCTTGTACTTCTATGGGAAGAGGTGAGGATCGCCATGGACTGCCTGGACAGGAAAGGTTAGTATGCAACTGGCTGTGAAAAGTGAGGCCTGAGTTGTGCAAGATTGCGGGGTGGGGTGTCCCATCTCAGGCTAAAAGTCTTTCTCTCAGTTTGAAAGGGTGAACTGCTGGCTGGATGGAGGCAGCACCCTGAGGACATGCCCCCTGCATAATGTTGTGTGCTCAGCATGTGCCTGACGTTTAATGCAGCAGCAGTGGATCCTTCTGGATTGTACTGTTGCTTCCACCTAGTTCCAACATTCTGTCAAGACTGGCCTAGAGACCAGTTGGCTATTGTGTTCACTGCTACCTATATACTATGGGGCCTTTCCTGCAGAGGTTGTGTTGCCATGGGAGTAAGTGGTGTGGAGCACTCTTTAAATATATATAGAGAGGGAAAAGTGGCATTAACCTTACTGTTTTATAGTTCAATCTCACACTTAACTGGCTAGTCTTTATCACTGATGTCTGTTGTCTATCCTTACACAAAAACAAAGACAGAGCTCATTTAATTGATTAGCAGTCTGGTTGGCATGCAGTTGGCTGACCAAAGTCATTTTAGGGCGTTTTCACACATGTAGTTTGTTTGCTTTGGTCCGAATCAGTTGGTACCAAAATGCGTCATTACAAATCAGGCAAGAAGGTCCAGCCCTCTTATTGGTCGGATATGTCTGGGGGCGGGAGCAAGAAAGTAAATACAAGAAGAAGGTCCTGTGTTCTGGTCTAGTGGTCAAACCAGCTCATTTCATTAAAATTATCAGACATTGTTTCGCAAGAGACGTTACTACGTCTGCTCTGGTCACCGAGACTTCGCACTGCTCTGCCGGCGTCTGTCTCCAATTTTAGCGGCAGCTGGTTTGACCACGGAGATACGAGTGACGGACGGCAAGCTGGACTGCAGTCTATTTCTGTGATAGAAACACTGCAAGCTGCTACAGTTTGCTGCCCTTCTGCGTCACAGATTGCTAAACACAGGAGACATTAGCTCAGACTTGCGGAGTACATATAGTTGGGGCGGTTTGAATACAGATCACGTTCTCATCACAAATGAACCGCTCCAGAGTTCGAATGAAAGCGTACCGAGGCCACCTCTTTAAGCAGGTCTCGGTATGCTTGTTTGGTCCGCTTTTGATGCGCACCAGAGTTCGATTGCCGTGTTCTCACCTGCCCAAACGAACCGCACCAGCGGGGCAAACAAACTCTAGTTCAATTCAACAGAACTAAAGGCCATCGGTGTGAAAACGCCCTTAGTGGAGATGTTTTTCTATTGTTCTGTACTTCATTGAATTCTCCAGATGGACAAAATCACACACAACTTGTTACATTAGTGTTATGAGCTGTTGAAATTAACATGATGAAGCATATATTGTTCATTTAAAAAGACTTTTAACAGGCTTTTCTTTTCCGTGTGTGAGGTGGTGAAGAGATACCCTTCTCTGGAGGGAGCAATTCACCCTGCATGGAGAGTGTGCTCATTGTTGTTTGAATAAGCTGTTATATTTCTTGGCACACTCTCATCCAAATATTAAACTGGCAATATGGAGATCCCCTGGTTAATGTATGAGCCTTCTAGCGCTGAGCCTATGGCCCAGCCCCAACAACAAGCATCTCGTTGATTAATACTTAAAGATTTGATTCATCACTTTGTGGTCAGAGAACATTTCCTGTCCATACCAGATACAGCCGGTTTAATTTAGGTGAATAGATTGAAGATGGATGCTCTGCTGTGTTGCAGCACTACTTTGTGATTTAAAGTGATCAGCTCTGGGAATCTTTGCTGGGAAAAACATCTTGTCTACCATAGTTTTAAAATGGTGAATGGTTGGACACACCTGAAACTATTCTCACTCAAATAAATAGTGCACAAAAGGCATATGCTCAGACCGACTGGCTATTGCAGGCATCCATGACCAATGTGCAGGTCAGAAATGCTGGTGTCAAGCCCCAAGTGGCAACGGTGGTGGTCAGAGGACCAGAGGACCAGAGTGAGGGCTGCTGAAGCCTGGCTGGGGACTCTTTCTCCCAGCTGCCACCTGGCACAGACCGATGCTCAGGGCTCCATCATGCAGACTTGGCCCAGAAAACCAGAACAGGGGAGGGATTCATCCCTCCCCCAACAAGCTTCATTCAGCAGACAAACCTAAGGCCAGTTGGTGATGCTACGCTGTGTCCTTCTTAAAAGAAAAATTGGCAGACTGAGCAATTAAGAAATATTGAGCCATCAAGGTTGTTTCATTTTAATGTACGCCTCTGTAATAATCCATATTTTTTTCCTTTAATGGATTTAAACATAAAATGCTTATGCACTAACGGCTAACTCACAGAACGGAAGGTATTGTCTCTTTTGTCATCTCACAAGCCATTGCCTTTTTAAAGAGCTGCAGTATATTCTAGCCATTAAGCAAAATATGAACACAAAGAATGAAATCATCTTTTGTGAAGATGCTGAACAGCGTACGGTGTATTTAAATAACACACAGAACACAGAATTAGGGGTTTCGTGGTTCCCAAGCTTGCCAGAGGCCATCTTTCTCTCACACAAACAGTATATATTGGAGAGCATGCACACAAACGCATAAACAAGCCAAGCTTTTCTGAAAACGAATGGCATTGCCCTGTCTGTGTTGTGGCTGGCTTCCCTGGCAGAGCTCACTGTAGTTAGATGGAGTATAGAAAGAGAAATTATTGGCATCATTTTCACGCCTGTGTGCAAAGCAACGAGTGGCTACATCAAATGTGCAGCCGGTTTATTGTCAACGGCTGTGGGCTGCACTAAGAATACCTACCAGTCTGATTCTTTCAATATCAATTTGGAGGAGCCAGCCTTAGTCTATGTCCAAGCCTGACAGTGTACTAAAAGAGTTTTTTTTGGCTTAAAATATTTGTGAGATTGCCACTAAGGATGAATAATTTAATGCACTTTCATGGTGCATGAATTGAAAATCAAAATTGCACTGGTGCCCCTACTTAACACCTGCAGCAGGCACACAATTCACTCTCAACAGCTGTGATACTGTTGGCCCACGAGGATTGAGTTCAGTCTCACTATCACTGAGTTACTTTGTGTTAAAATTAGATTGCCAAATACATCACTACCAGCTGTCATCAGTCTGATTCAGTATGATTCCCTAACATGCTTCCGAGCTGCTATTGATCTTTGCTTCCCGCCACCCTCCCTTCTCACAGACTGTTGGATTGGGCGTCCTATTAACTGTATTCCCATCAATCACAGTTCACCCATGTTTGTTTGGAGAAGTCTTTGATACGATTAGAGCAGTGCTCCTGCGCTCATGCTACGTGGTTTTCTCCCGTTCCATTTCTCGTGTCGGCTGATTTGAAATGCGTGCAGTCGCGCCCCTGCTTCAGCGATGTGCCTCGCTGCTCTGTAGCAGAGACCAGAGATTAAGCACTTGGACCTCAAACATGTCGGCTGTCGCAGGTATCTCTCACTACTCAATGCCAGATAAGGGCCACTTGTTCCTGATACAGCCCTTTACAAGAAATAAAAACCCCTCCGGACTTACTTAAATGTAATGTTTCTCTAAGGGAGTACATTCCTATGATTGCTTTTGTGGCCTTAGACAAGTTAACAATTGAAGATTAGTGCCCCATCTTTAAATTTTTTTGGCGAATGATTGGATTTTTCTTGCTCAGTTTTTTATATTTTCCAATTTATTTCAATTTAATGCGGATTCTGCCTTTGCATGCATACACCATGATTACTCATACTCTTGTATAAATCGTGCCATACCTCATTCATTCCAAATAAATTGCGATGGAAAACCTCTCCATGAGCACAAAGGTTTCATGGTTACAGCGCCTCCTACGTCACAGCAACATGCCTCGGTTGGATTCCAGCATTGGGACCTTTGTTGCATGTCATACCTCTCTCTCTTCACTATTTCCTCTCTACTCTGTCAAATAAGGGCAGAAATGCCAACAAAATAATAATTAAAAAAAGAAAGGTCATTGAGCACAAAGAATGAGAAGCCAGCAATACGTTTTGAAAGGATTGCCACAAAGAGCTACAGTCACGCTATTCTGACAAGACAGGCAACCTTTGGTGTTAATCTTAAAAAAAAATTGAGGATTTAGTGGAAGGTGGGAGCACACTGATAAACAGCCTTTGAATATGATGCAAACCACAGTTGGTAGGTATGCATTTCTTGCAGTAACATTGGGATGCACCTTGTATTTATATGGACGGGAAATTTGTTTTATGGGGAGTAATTTGTGATAGTTAAATTTAGCATTTGTCTCCAGATACTAAACAAGAACGAAGCTTTTAAATATTGTCATGCTTATCCTAGCTGCATATTGCAAATCGTGAATTAGGTTTAAGTAACCCTTTTAGAAATGTTTTTTTCTGAATTAAAAATATACTATGGTAAGCATTTACTTACAAATGTACTTATAGTTCTTATCACTACAGCAGATCTGTGGCAAACCAAGAGTTGTGCTCTCTGCCATGAAGACTCTGTAGCCACATAGTGACAACATACCTACCTGTTGCTTCCTGTTTGGATTCTATATTGAGCCTTGTGCACACCAACTATTAATGATAAATCACGGGAAGAAGAAAGTTCAATAATCCTTTTTGCATTACTGCTTTTTAATTGTATCCATAATCTGCCGATTTGGTCCCCCCCCCCACCCAACTGTCTATACAGTACCAGCATGTGCTAAGCAAAAGGCAGGCAAACATGGAGATATTAGCACAATCATATTCACACTCTCATTCACACCTACAGTGAGGGCAATTTAGGGTCTCCATTTTACTAGACTTGCATATATTTGGGCTTGGTTGGAAACCTGAACCACATATAAAATGATGAAAAGCATTCCAAGTTTACATGAAAAAGACTGATCACTTATCTGTGTGAACTATTTTGAGTGCATTGACCTTAGTAGTAAAATTCAAATTAATAAAAAAATAAAGATTTTTCTGTGTAGAAATGTCTGCAACCATCTGTGTATTTGTATGTGTGTAATGCAGTGCGCAGATATGTGTGTGACATTCTGGTAATATGCTTCAAGGTAAGGTGTGCAGCAGTAGGTGTAAATTGAGCTTCATGGCGTAGGAGGTGGCAAATCAGTGGTAGAAAATGAGCAAGTAAAGCCGCACCTGCATAGTGTTTATCTGTTGGAAACACATTAGCTCACAGTCCCAGACATCATGAGATGATGGCCTAAAATGTGGAGTGAATACCTGAGGTCATGATCTAATAAAGCCCTGCTTTGTACTGCTGCGTTCATAGACATCGGAAAAACATTTTTCCGAGTGAAAATGATATCATTCACGTCACTTCCTGTGGGAATCAGAGGTGGGAAACTGGGGCTAGATTTTGCTAACAGTTTCCCAGTTGGTGACGCATTGTTGACAACTGACATTTGATGTAGGCGAGTTTGGTTCACTGAACATATTTCAATGACAATAAACTGTTTATTGTGGACAAATGCCTCTGCCAAGAAACATACACAGACATAACATGTTTCAAATTATTCATAAATAGGCCCATGTATAAAAAAACAACACCTTATCTTCATCTTATCACCTGATCGTTTTGTCCTTTCCCGTTCATTGTCCTGCAGATAACACAAACAAACACCTGTCCATGTGCTGTTTCTATGCTCATATAAGAAAACAGCAGCAAATCTTTTGTTACTGTGGCCTCCATGTTTTCACACACCTGACACTCTAGGCTACGGCCAACAGTTGGTGGCAGTCATGCAACAAGTTGTTATGCCAAACGCCAATATAACAGAAGAAGAAGAACATGCATCCCGGCCATGTGAACGCTGGCAGTTGGAAAAACAACGTAATCACGGGGGCGGTCCCTGTTATTCCCAGGTGGCATGAACGCAACATAATAGAAAGGAGGTTGTTTATTGGGGACACATGACCCCTATTTTGTTAACCGTTAGTCACAGTTAAGCATACAAATACATTTAAATAATTTGTACAATTGTGTACCTGTGGAACACACTGTACTTTTGCTAGCCTTCTCAAAGGAAGAGATATGTATTACCATGGCAATTAACTTCCCAATCATAATGTTTTACATTCCTCAAACAAACTCCCTCCCTGTACAACAGTAACCTTTATGCATGTTGCTCTATTTTTTTCAATTTGGGTTGAGAGATAAAAATGTTGCTGTGTCCGGACATAATTTAAACTCTGACTTGTTTTATGTAATCCAATAAGTGCAGGCTGGTTGTGTTGGCGATTGTCTGACATTACTGTCTCATCATACTCACACAGTGCAGCAGGCTTCTGTTATTGTTGTAATATACTATCTATTTCTGTCTGTCTGTATGTCTGTGTGTGTCTCTCTCTCTCTCTCTCTCTCTCTCTCTCTCTCTCTCTCTCTAATGTTCTGCTTCTCTTTTCATCCATTTTCAAGGAATTAATAGCCTTTTTGTGGATAAAAATCAGAGGCATAATTCTCAGAAAGCTAATTTTACAGTTTGGTGGGGCCAGCTGAACAGAAGGCAGCACAGACAGCGCTAGTAAGGTATTTATTTTCCAGAAGAAAGCGACAAAAATATGGTTGGAAATGTTTAATCACTGTCGAGTAATGAAAAACTTTCTAATGCATCTCTCCGTGCTGTTGTGACATTTATGTTAAAGTGCCCATATTATCAAAAAAAAAAACTTTTTCTGGGATTTGGGGTGTTCTTTTGTGTCTGTGGTGCTTCCACACGCATACAAACTTTGAAAAAAATCCATCCATGCTGTTTTGAGTGAGATACAGTTTCTGAATGTGTCCTGCCTTCAGTCTCTGGGTGAGCTGTTCAAAATCGGCACAGCTTGTGACGTCAAAAGCCGAAACGAGCTGGCTAACCGTTAGCTCGTAGCTAACGCTAATGCTAACGCTAATGCTAACGCTAATGCTAACGCTAGCATGCTACCTCGTTCTCAATAGCAAAGCACTGCTACAACACACAAGTTCACCATAATCTACAAAAGATCTAGTCTACTTACATGTGCGCCCTCATTTAGAAGTCTCCCAGCTAATCCTGCCTTGTAACTGACCGAAGTTGGAGAAACAGCCTTTCTTTTACTGTCTATGGAGCTAGCTAGCTGACATGATCTACATCTGAGCTACTGCGCATGTGCGAGTGCAATCAAAGATAGTACAGAAGAAGAAGAAGAAAAGAGGTCTCACTCTGTAGCTAAAACAGAGACCAGGTGAAAAGAGGATCTGCAGCAGTGAGAGAGAGCTGTGCAGTACAACAAAAATATGGTGTTTTTTGAAAATTAAACCATGTAAACCTATTCTGGTACAACCTTAAAATACAATTATGAACCTGAAAATTATCATAATATGGGCTCTTTAATGTGCATTATGCATGCACACTTGTTGGAAGCAACAGCTTGCACAAGGGTTGTTTGGTGACATAGGTGTTATCGCTGCTGCAGTGGGTGTTGTTCCATGATTGTTTGCTTGCTTTTGAAGTGTACGTTGATGTACAAACAGCAGTTACTCTGCAGTTTTTGTCTGTTTGAAAAAGAAAGTTTGATCAATCGTTGTCAGTTCTGATTGTTCAAGGCCCTTGAAGTCAAAGACTGTGTCACATACATCCCAGTAGAGACATCACATCTGTTCTGATCATTAAATCAAATTAAATCAGGCTTATTTGTCTCATATAATCATACACAGTACAACGTGTAGGGAAATGCTTTTGTGCCTACAGCACCAGAAAGCAAGTAACAAATAGAAAAAAATAGAATAGAATGGAGCACTATAGAATACAATAAAATGAAAAATATTTTACAAAAGGATACAATAAAAAAAGATAACATTAAGTTTTAGAGGAATGAAACGATGAAACCATGACCATGATTGAGTATTAGAAAATAGAAACACTTTAACAAGTTCATACATCCAATGTATAGCACAAGTTCATACATCCAATGTATAGCACAAGTTCATACATCCAATGTATAGCACAAGTTCATACATCCAATGTATAGCCGGTGGATGAATTGTAATGGATTGATTTTATGAGTTACTGTATGTGTAATGAGTTAAAGAATCGCTTTATCCTCATTAACCAGTTAATGCCAATAGAGAAAATAGGGAGTACCTTACTTAAGATTAGTGATGGAAAGGATTACATTTAGACATAATAATCTATAGCCATGATGTTCCACTTCCGGGATTGCTCTGTTGCCGACGGAAATTCCACTGGATATCACTGATTTAGGCCGGATATCCGTTGCCTTGGGCTTCCTTTGTGTTGGCATTCTAAACTCTGGTGGATTTCTGAGGACTATGTTTAACTGCTCCTCAGATCTCTGCAGGGTAAATCCAGGCAGCTAGCTAGACTATCTGTCCAATCTGAGTTTTCTGTTGCACGACTAAAACAACTTTTGAACCTACACAACAAGTTCCTTCCGGAGGCTATTTTGCAGCACCACCGCTGTTTTTCCCTGTGCTTAGCACCGCCCAGGACGATTGTGATTAGTTTAAAGAAATGCCAATAAACCAGAGCACGTTTTTCTCCCATCCCAGAATGCTGTGTGGACTAGCCAGACCGTGGCAAAGCGAGAATAGACACCCAACATTAACAAAATGTTGTCAGTTTCCCTGTGTGGCTTTTGTTGTTTTATGATTTCCTTTTGATTTTTGTTTATTGACATATACATTTTTTCATATTTTTAATAATTTAATAATTATTTATATTTATCATTGCAAAGTGTCATTACAGAAAGATTAGCACAGAAAAAAATGTGTTCAAGCCTACTGTAGATTGACCTGAGCATAAAGGGATTAACTTGAACATGGAAAAACATGGGAGAAGCATGAGTCAGATTACCTGTCAGATTTGAGCCAGAGCCAGAGAAAACCAACATCTGTGATGTAGCATGGTGGGTGTGAAGCCTCGTGCGAACTTAATGTGCGAGTGTGAACCTTGATCACTGACAGGCATGCTCCACACCGTACAACACACAGAGCCAGTTCAATTTGAAGGGCACTTATTTTAGTCCAGTGTGAAGCACTACATGTATGTAGACATTAATAAAACATTAAAACACAAGATAGGATAAGATTAATGAAGAACATAAGTAACATGTGTGCTACAGCTGAGTTTGCAAACACACATCGTTCATGCCCTGACCAGTCTCAACAACATGCATTATTCAAAACCAAAACAGAACCAAGTATACACAATAAAAGCAAGCACCATGCATACCTCACCAGATTGACACTCAAGCAAGTTTATTGAACAAATAAAATAGAATATGTTCCATGGCTATGTTTTTAGGATATTAGTCTAATATTTTTAATTCATGGTGATGATGATTATTCTAGTGAATGTTTTCTGTATTCATGTATAAATGTTTTTTGGTCTATAAAATGTCAGAAAATAGAGGAAACATGTCCATCACAATTTCCTGTAGCCCAAGGTATTTTAATCAAAGAGCTTAATTTATCCAACCAACAGTCCAACCCCCAATTATTCAGTTTCTGATTACAGAAGACAAATAAAAGCAGCATATCCGCTTGATTGAGAAGCTGGAACGACGAAATGTTTGACACTTGGAAAATGAATGATCAAAATGTGTCTCCTGATGATCAACGAATAGATTACGTGGATAATTGTTTTTAAAAGAATCAAAAACAAAATGTATGCTTCTAATCAATATGTCTGGTTACCGGCCGATATAAATCACAAACACTCCAAATGAATTAAAACATCTTTCCACGTTTACATTTTGACTTTCATTCAGAGCGATAAATCCAAAAGCCTTGCCTAATGATGAAGTTGACTAATGACAGAGTGATGATTTAGTGGTGATTGTGCTTTAAAGTGCCTCATCTTGTGGCTCAGGAGTCTGGCTCGACCAAATGTACAGCAATTGCATTTTGCCCCCTTCTATTAACCTCTGAGATCGTACAACAATCAAGATGGATCTGTCTTCTGCGAATTAATGTCGTGAGACAGTGTAATGACAGTAATTGGCTATGTGACTCTTCCCCTAATCTCTTATGCAGAGGTAGAAATTACCTGACAAGTGGCTTCAATGACAGAGCGACGGCTCCTGAGATGAAGCTCACCGAAGCCGCCCATTAACGGTGTTGACAAGTACGTCTTCTTGTCAGGAGTGTGTTGCCTGTGAAGCTCCTTAAAAGTGACTCCAGTACATAAATCAATTCTAAAAATAAACAAGACTTGCAATAAGTGTATTCAAGGGCTGTCATCATCAGTTGTGTCAAGCATGACATGACAGTTCTCATTTTTAGATACTCTCCTCTTGACCTTAGTCTTGTTCATCTAAACAACATTTTCATGTCTGACTCAAATTTATCTCAGTTCCTCTGATTCATCATTCGTAACAGGCGGTCAAGACAAGGCACATCAGCTCCCTGAAGTCTTTAGAGTAGTAGCTGCAGAAGTCTGTGGAGATATTTCTAGGCAGCCTGTGCTCTCTGAGAGCACAAGTTTTTCGATTTCTCTGCCATCGCACTGAGCTCCCTGACACAGTTATCAGAGGTCAGGTTCCAGCGTCTGTCCGCTTGAGACACTCCTCACACAGGACATGCTGCTTATCTCCGTGGTTACAGTATCCCCAAGGAAGTCTCAGGGGGATGTCTTTGCCAGAATTGAACTTGAACTTGACAAAAGTTAAATAGAGATTCTTGATACTTGTGGTGACAAACAGGGATGCTCTTATTTATTATAATGAATCCGTATTGACAACAATACTAGCCTATATTATATGGATCAAGCATCAATCAGATGTGAAAGAGCCACATTAAGGCATAGTTTCAAATTTTGGGAAATATGCTTAATCGCTTTCTTGCCAAGAGTTAGATGAGAAGATCAATACCACTCTCATATCTGTCCGGTAAATATAAAGCTACAGCTACGAGATGGTTCGCTTTGCTTAGTACAACAACTGAAAGCAGGGGGTAAATGGCTGGCTTTGCTCTGTCTAAAGTACAACAAATTAAAAAAACAAAAATAGCAAAGCAGCACCTTCTTTTTGAGTTTTGACATTACTCCAGGAAATAGTCGGGCACATAGCTCCCAACCACGAGTTGTTCTTTGTTACACTTTTTCATTTTTTAAATTTTATTTTACAAATTAAACAAGCTAGGATATTAGCGTAGGGTATTAGTCTAATATTTTTAATTCATGGTGATGATGATTATTCTAGTGAATGTTTTCTGTATTCATGTATAAATGTTTTTTGGTCTATAAAATGACAGAAAATAGAGGAAACATGTCCATCACAATTTCCTGTAGCCCAAGGTATTTTAATCAAAGAGCTTAATTCATCCAACCAACAGTCGAACCCCCAATTATTCAGTTTCTGATTACAGCAAAAAACAGCATATCCTCTTAATTGAGAAGCTGGAACGACAAAATGTTTGACACATGGAAAACGAACGGTCAAAATGTGTTTCTTGATCAACTAATAGATTACGCGGCTAATTGTTTTTAAAAGAATCAGAAACAAAACTTGGCTTTTAACCTGGCTAAGTTAAGTTAACCATCCGTAGCTTATTATTCATACTTCATTGTGTCAATAAATAGCGTTGGCTCAATTACTGTTATTTATACATCTTGACACAATGTTTGACCTTTTTTATATACGTACATAACATTAAAGTATACGTACCAATACAGATGTTAATGATCATAGTGTACATACCATATATATATATATATATATATATATATATATATTCACTTATACATACATATCTAAACATTCATGCACAGCATATTGCATAGGTTAGCTAGAGTATGATAGCTTATGAATGTGTCATCTGATAGTCAAACCCTGTCGCTCACACTATGACAGGAATTGTGTCCTGTTTGAGAATATGTGCTTTTGCCCAGCAACCTGGTGTGCCCAATTCATCACTGTTGTATTTTTCTGTCACTTCAGGAAGTCTCTTTTTACTGCATGTTGAATTTTGCTATGTGGCTTATTTTAGTACTTAAAAGTTTTTTTTATTTTTATTTTTTATTTTTTTTTTATCAATAATTAGTGGATAAGTTCCACATGGGAATTAAAATTGTATCCATTGACTGGACTTTAGCTGTGATTTTCAGACAGTGAGGAATGAGAAATAGCATTTAGGGTGTGATTCTTTCTCGTATTAAAATGCTGTCAACCAAATCAAACAACTCTCCCTTTATGTATTGTGTGTGGGCCAGCCGGTTTCTTTCACAGGCGTTGCGGGACCTTTCTGCACCTCCAAATCTTTCATTTCCATAGCCGCCTCAGTGCGAATGTCTGCTTCAGGCGGTGTTTCCCTGTGGAACACAAGCTCTTCATTATCAAAAGTCCCTCGCCGACCATCCTCCACACTTCTCTGACCTAATGACTTTCTTGAGAGCAGAGCCACAGTTTTAAGCTCATCCCGGTTTCTTCTGCATGCACCAGCAGCCAAGGCACAGCATCTTTGTTTTTATTCCAAATGGTAGGATGAGAAAATGCAATTGCCCTTTTGTGGCATTAAATATTGATGTGTATTCTCACACACGCAGTCAAGATCTAAAGTTGAACGAGACAAAAGAAAGACTTAGTGTATTTTTAATGATTGACAATTAACATTAAGGAGGCAACATCTATTTTAGACCGTTTCTTTTTAACATCCTGTTATGTCATTTCATTGTTGAATGAAAGTCTTATTTTAAGTGGAAACTGACACAAGGTTACCCATTGAATATTGTTACTGTTATGAAGGTGTTTTTAGGACATCAATCTTATTATTTTAAGTATTAAACACAGGTGCCTTCTAAGGGCTTTAAAAAATATATTACACCACAAAAACATTAACAAGCAATCAGCATTTTTGTAACTTATATAAAATAAGTCTGAACATATACTTTTTTTTTTTTTTTGCTGTGGCATTTATTTGCTTTCAAATGAAACCACTCTATAACGACTAATTTGAAACAATATAAATTGTTTGAAATCTATATTTTTTGTTTTCTTCAAACAATTCATATCAAATTATTTTATTTTGAAATGTATTGATAAGAAAAAGTTATGTTTTGTGGTGTGTTTATATAAATGATTAGAAGCTTTCCATTAAACTTAATATCCTTCACATTTCATATCAGCTGTTTAAAGCACCCAGACCCGTTTCAGTTGCTTTGTATAATAGTTAATTATTGCTTGTCTGGATTCATGTGACCCCAATAATCAATCCCTAAAGCAATCTGTTATTTTTATCATAATGACTCTCATTGTGTAATGAGGCATGTCTGCATTACATTTGTATTTGTAAATCTGTACTAATTTACATCATAAGGTACCCAGCCTAGCAACTGCAGATGGCCAACAGAGGAAACAAACTACACTTTAATGTGGTGTCACTATATTCTGTTCATTTTATATATTTCATTTAATAAAAATGTCTAATTTCAGAGCAAGTAATGATGAAAAACTCTTAGGGCATAAGGACAGTCTTGCCGGCACACTCAGACAAACGGCATGTAAGCAGCTCTACAAGAAACAACTGATTTTGATTTAGAGTCAACATCAGAAATAGCTTTGTGGTACAGCCATTATTTCTTCTTTTTAATATATTGTTTATTCTGAAATCTCTTGAAAAGGCTGTTGTCTGACTGTGGCTGCGAAATGTTATTACTAAGAGGAGAAACATAGCTCAGAGGCCTCTGAAGCTTGTTGAAATTGAACATCCTGTTATGAAGTAAATAATCTTTATTTATGTAGCATTTTTTGTAGCAATACCCCACAATAGCCGCCCCAAAATGAAACGTGCATACCATACGAGGCAAGAAACATATTTGTTTTTTTTTATTACTTTACAAATATAGTTTTTTTTCTCAAAGTGGCACCAACTTCTGTCTCTATGGTTTATGTCTTAATATTCCAACCCCTGATATTATGTATCACACGGTATCTGACAGTAACCCAACACTGATGCAAATGAAACTGAGGAGGAAGCAAAAGCTCACCCCACGCCTACACTCACGCACAGAGAAAAGCTTATATACAGTTTGTGCTAACAAATGGTGGGCTGTGGCTGTCATGGATGGTTATTCATGGTCAATATAGAAGGCACATACAATTGTTTCTTGACAATTCAGCCAGTTCTGGAAGTTTTTGATTTAAGAACTTACTTTTTGTCATTGTATTATCCATTTGTCGTTTAATAGTGTTTGATTGGATGCATTTTTAGACTATGAATGGTCTAGCTAGCATATAGTAGGCTACATGTCGCAAGTTTGTGTTAAACAAGACAATGTTTCGTTATGGGTACTTTAAATCAATAATGATGGTGATAACAATATAATTATTAATAATAATGCATTTTATTCATCTAGCGCTTTTTACAACAGTCAAAGACACTTTACAGAGTTTAAAAAAGAAAAGAAATACACACACTACAAATACACACAAACCTTAATTAAACCCTAACTCTAAAAAGGTGAGTTTTGACTTGTGAATTGAACACAATGGACAGATTGTTGCATTCGCGGATGTGTTTGGGGAGAGAGTTCCAGAGGGAGGGGGCAGCTATGGAAAAGGCTCGTCACCCCAGGTCTGGCGCTTGGTCCTGAGTGGTGGAGACAGGAGGTTGGCATCAGAGGAGCGTAGGCTGATGGAAAGGAGTGTGGTGGTGGAGCAGGTCGGTGATATGGGAGGGGGCCCTGGTTATGGAGGGCTTTGTGAGTGAGTAGGAAGACTTTGAATTGTATCCGTTTTGGGACAGGGAGCCAGTGGAGGTTCTGGAGGACTGGGGTCATATGGTCATGGGAGCGTGAATAGGTGAGCAGCAGACGAACCACAGAGTTCTGGATACACTGGAGGATTTCTTTAGGACACTGGATGGTGTACCATAAAGAATGTTATTGCATTAGTCAATTCTGGAAATGATGAAAGCATGGACCATGGTTTCGACAGCTGAGGAGAGTGATGGGTGGAGAGGAGCTATGTTCTTTAATCAAGAGTGTATAAAGCAATATTAAAGCTTTCAGTTTCAGGGTGCCTTAGGCCATGTACATGCATTTTATGTCTGCAGCATACTTGACATGTTTTACAGTCTGGAAAATGACATTCTACCCCTATTTTGTATGTGTCCATGACTACATGGAAAAGTTATTATCATAATAATAGTGAAATGTGGCCTTGCTGTTACCTTTGCTACAAAAAGCTTTTAAAAACAATTTTTTTCTGGCATTTTGTAAGGTCCTACTGTTATGTTATGTGTCTGTATGTACATGTGTGTGGATTTGTAGAGACCGTGTGTGTATGTTTTATGTATTAAGCACCTGCTTGTATGTATGCATAAACACATTTAAGCACTTAACATCTATTTTGGAAAGTGCTATGTAAATGTATTATTATTTTGTAAGTACATGTTAATACTGTGTGTGTGTGTGTGTGTGTGTGTGTGTGTGTGTGTGTGTGTGTGTGTGTGTGTGTGTCCGTATAGGGGCAGCCCTGAGAGGTATATCTTACTGCCACCATTTATACAAATATAATTTGTCTGGGGCAGAAAGTAGTTCTTACCTGGAGAAAGGAAACTCTCCTGCAGTCTTTGTTCCGATGCATTTTTAATTAAAGGACAACATAAGAGTGTGTATAAGGCGCCTTGCCCAATGGGAATCCACACACTTTTTATATTCAATTTTAATAGTTGGTTGTATTTCACAAAGGACCTTCACCTGGCACATCTGACTGGTACTGTTCATATACAGAAGTTATTTGAGGAGAAAATTTAATTTTTACTTCATCTAACTCTGACACAATGTCTTGTACACGGGATGCTCTGAAGGCATGCTCTTTGTGAATCTGGTATTTTTGTCTAGTGTAAGAGTAAGAACTTTCACCTGGAGGATTCAGCTATGAGCACACAACTGAGAAGGATGTTTTAGCAGTAATGGTTATCTTGACTGACCTTTTTAAAAGCTATAATTCCATATGTGTATTTGTGTTCTTGCTGCAATATTGTAAGCACACTTGTGTTTGACTGGATTGTTAAACATCTGCATAGTATACGCTCAGTTGAGTCCTGTATGATCCTTTCCATACCATAGGAAGTGTAGTCAACTGTTAATCTCATCAAGTGACTCTGAGGACTAGGCGAAGGCATTAGAACAGCTGGAAACAAGCTGTAAAATGGGGAACTAAAGGGTGGAAACATCTCCTTGAAGAGAGAGCACTGAAACAAGGTGAACCATTTCAATCAGCCCAAAGCAGCAGGAGACTGCAACGTCCACATTCTACATGGTCATAGATCGGTGCAATATGTGCGGCAGTGATAACAACAAACGGCATCATGCAAAACCCTGCTGCTGACATGAAAAGTCTGAACTTTTCACATTTCTTTGAATAAGGATAGTGTTTTGTGCTTTCAAAATGGGCAATACTTATCATCTTTCTATGAAAAGAAAAAAACACTAACCCCTGCTGAGGAGAGGATCCCAGTTCTGAAATATCAAATAGCTGTTGTGTACGTATGCATTGTTGGATATTTTATTGCCTTCGTGTTTAGGGCATTTCTCGGTCAGGGCAGTTTTTGAAGATATACGAGGTCATTTGAGAGAAACAATGAGTTTATATAAAGAGTAGCATGGCAAGAAAAAAGCATCTGAATGATCCGCAGGCTGCCGCTGTACTATTGACAGATGAGTCAAATGGCCATCCTCCTGGCTGATATAAGCCTCATTATTTCCAGTGAAAACTGACAGTAAGAATGTCAGAGATGGGGGTTTGTAGCTTTGGGCTATTTGCTGCGCCAGGAAAGTAAAATCAGAACACTGCGGTTGTTCTAGAAAATAGAGCAACCGCAGGAGCAAGACTTCAATCAAATGGTCAAAGAGAAAGAAATATAAAGTTTTGACATGGCTTAATTGAAGTGTAGGTTGGACTTTCATTTTTAGAAACCAATACTTGCAGCACACAATTACAGTATAAACGTAAAGCAGGTTTTTTTTTACAGGGCATTACACCCAACATTGGGTGTTGCATGCACATTTCTTCAAAAAGGGCTGCTCTTTCTCACATAATAGCATGTCATAAATATGTTAATCTTCCAACGTACATATGTGAGGACATTGCTGCTCAGTTCTTATTGTAATGTGTAATGTGGCATATTATTTATACTTGTCTTTGCCGTAGTAATGTTATGGTCTATTTGCATTTGGTTATCAGTGCTGTGTGTTCTTGAATCGAACTATAGTACCTTTTGAACATGTTATTATAAAATAGCAAAAGTATGGTACCTGAGTATTATATGTTGCACTACATTATACAGTAATTAAAAAGGAATGAACCATGTATTTTAGTTTATTTAAGCATTAATATAAAAACAATAAGGCTTGATACAAGGTAAAACATTGTGCATGGAAGGTCATAAACCAAGAAAAGGCTTATAAAGATACCACTACTACTGTAAGTGACACTAGTTACTAAGCTGCAGTGACAAGTAGGAATTTCTCCCATCTAGCGTTGAGATCATATATCGCAATCAACTCTCTCACACAGTTCAAAGTACGTATTACAGGTACGGTAGCCTTCACGCTTCAAAACGCCAGTCTCTTGCTCTTTTCAATATCCTTTTTCTTTTTCTGGGCGAAGAAGAAGACATGTTCCTGAAATTTGGATTTTGAATACGTGTGGTCCTCCATGTTTCCTTCTTCAAACTTGCCGGGAAGCTACGATACCCATTAGCAGCATTAGCAGCATTAGCAGCACCTGTGAGTTTACCATGTGACAGCGAAAATGCGAAAGGCGGAGCAGTATATCCTGTATGTCCCTTACCGGCTAACATATTTCAAGATGACGCATGAATATGGAGCGTCCAGTTCATGCGAATGCAAATATAAAATTTCAAGCCAAAAGGAATACTTGGAATTGATGGTGGTGGTAAATATTCATGAAAAAGGAATGGCATTTTAGAAACAAAGGAACTGTATTGGAAAGCAGAGACTCCAAATTCAACTATCCTGTCACTGTGAATGACTTACTGTACCAGTCGGGGAATTTCGCATTTACCTCGTGCAGCAATGCCACCATTTTTTTCACATTCAGAAAAACTCTGACATGGAATGATTTCTGTTGTTCCCCTTGACATCGATGCTCTGTATTTTAAGACTGTGTAGGTGTCATACTATAGTATAAGCCATTGTCTTCCTGGCTGACAGGAAGACAAAATATCCTTTTTGTGCTGTGACACAGCCTTTGTGATTTCATCACATGATTCTTGGCTACTGAATATGCCAGTGGAGACCCTAGCTGGAGCCTTGCCACAGCATCTGGCTTACTGCTCTGTGCCTATGATGGGATTTACTGATAATTTTAATGTAGTCCAAGAACCCCTCTGTACACCAGCGGCCTGTCTCCCACCCCCACCGGTGCCCACCAATGGACAAAGTGGCCCTGGACCAGAGAATGGAAACCTGATACACTGAGCCAACACATTCAGTGTGAAACATTGTGTTTACATTTAAACCGTGCCAATTTACTGCTTAAGAGCAACCATTATCAGTTCCATAGAGGCCAAGATAATTGACTGAGAATTTGATTTTCTCAGTCCAAACATGATTATGGTGTTACTTAGTGGGTGTCTGCAAATGCTGATTTGTTGCAGGTTGTTGAGGCTGGAATTCAATCAAAGAGGAACTATTGATAAAGCTATTGCTCTGGCTGTGAGAAAATTGCTCTTCAACAGCGATTCACAATGTTTAGATTCAAAAAGCTACGTGTCAAATTGAACATCGACATAATTAGCATGTATTTTCTTGATGAAAATAGTTTTTTTTCTTCTTCCAGTCAGCCTATCACAGTCTGACCACTATCATATTATCGGATATAACAGTCCTCTTTGACCAAGCACTGTGCTGCAGTGTATAATTTGATTAATAAAATGCATCAATATAAACAATATTTGTATTACTGTATGTGTAAATAAAAGTGATTATAAAGGAAAATGTATGTGCTCAGAGAGAAGGGCTGTGCCACTGGGTAAATCCTTGTTCTAGTAGTCAAACCTTTAAAAACTGCTGAATATTCCCCAGCTCTAAATTATTCTTGTTTCTTGTGCTTCTCTGAAGGAAATCAGTAGCAGCTGACATTGGAGCCTGTTGTAAGATGTCCCAGGTGGCATGCCATAAGGGTAGAAGCAGGTGGCGAGGAGTCTTCAACATTGACTTAGAGGAAAATGCATATTAATTAGTGTGAAATGGTTCAGACTGAAGGCCGTTTTATAGTTCTGCGTCGAATTGACGGCGTTAGGCTTGTCACAATAACTAATTTTGCTGGACGATAAATCGTACCAGAAATTATTGCAATAAACGATAATATTGTCGTTCCGAGACCATTTTCATCTAATATAATGATAATGGCATAATAATGCAGGTACACCTTTTCAAAGATCAATAAACTTTTATTTCTAAAGAATATTTAATATCCACAATATGTCCTTGATCTCCTTTAGTATGTCATCTTTCACGCTGTTGTACAGTTGTGGAAATGCCGTTTGTGACACGTATGTTCTCCCAGGCAATTCGTACTGGCTGTCAAATGTTTGCAGCATTCCTCGAGTGTTTGTTTGTGCGATAGACTACAGACTCTGTACTACATTTAACAATTATTTATTAAACACTAAATATTACATTTAAGTAATATATAATTAATGTTAATTTTTAATTTCATGTTAATAATTAGTTAATTTTAATTAATTAAATCTATTTATATCTATGTGGCTATCTGCCACATGGCAAGTAAATGTTCTGTTTTTCAGTCTTCATTTTGGCGAAGGTACAGCTACTTTCTTCTGCTCCTCTGCAGGTCGGAGCTTCGCAGGGGGCGGGCCCACACACACACACACACACACACACACACAGGCGCAACTCTGACACTCTTTCCGCACTCTGTGTCCGTGGACAGCTGTAGGCTTGTACCGGTTAATGTTCTGTGCATTGTCAGACACTGTGCAGCCACTTTCCTGAAACCGCTTGTGTATGTCCGAGCCTGTCTCCACCGCCTCTACCTGCAGGTTGTCAACTGTGTGGTTTGGAATGAAAGGGAGAAAACAGGACGCCGAGTAACACGGCGGATATCACTCATATACCTTTTTTTCGTTGCAGCGACGCACGTCGCTTGACCGTGGCTTGGTAGCGTTGCATTTCCCCTGACTCATTTCCTGGTTCTCCTTCTCCATAAACAACATGAAATCAAGGAGAGGGTTAACTTTTCCTGCTCCAGATTTCCCACCGTGGTCAGAAAGAACAGGGGAGACACTTGGTTTCTCTCACTATGACTCTAGAGTCGCTACTCGCTCTGAAGCTAATCACGTCACTCTCTCACTTCTCCCTCGCTCTATCACCCACTCGCCACACACACACACACACACACGCCGGCTCAATGCACACACCAGCGCACATCAGGCCACTTACGTAGGCTATGTCGAAAGCTCTGCGTGGAGCCTCCGCAGAACCATAAAACTGACTTTCACACTTTTACACTAGACGGAATATGTCCTCTTTTCCAAACGTTTCCTTTATATATTTTCCCCGTTTTGTGCCAAATTAAACACAGAATATTGCTGCTCTCGCTCTGTGAATACACTCTCTTATTAGCTTTGCAGTTTGTATTGCTTTAACTTCACTATGCATGCAAGCCTCACAGACACACTACCACACGAAAGACTACGGTCCAATGTACGTAAGTGCGGGATGGTTGGAGGCAAATACCTTATATTGTCTTTGTAAAGCCATGCAAGGTTATTCATACTACTTGCAGGAGGTTTACAAATCAGGTGTCACATTGGGTGTTTGTGCTGCACAAAATAATAATATATTGTATAGTATAAAAACCCACAATTCCATTATTATCTGACAAGTGCAAGGGCATTCTGCTCAGTATTTGGTGAATCTGCTCCTGCTTCAGCAACATCATAGCTGGAAGATTGTGGACAAAGTGACACATGAGGGAGAACCTTAAGAACTGCTTTTAATGTAGTTTTGGAATTTAATGTTTAAAGTTTACATTAGTGTCATAAGGGGATATTCCCTAGGCTTAATTACGGGCAGAAAAAAAATGGCAATTTCTTCGATGAATAAGATAATGTGCACCCACTACGCTGGCTGGCACATATTTGAGAAGATAATAAGATCATTAGTCACAAAAAGAAAGTATTTAACGTGGAGTCCAAGGGAAGTCTTTATTCACCAAAATTGCTCAAACAACAATATGGCTTTTTCTAGAAATTCCACTGTGAATGGGTTTTGACTCTGATCTGCAATTGTTGTGGAGATACTTTTTTTTGTCTGCGCCAAAGTGACAACAATCCCCTACTTATGCTGTGGTGCTAAGCGGAACAAATAAAACATATTTCAATATAAAATATTGCTGGAATTGTTTAGATTTGGCATATTTAGCTTCTTCGTGGACACCCTCACCGAAGTGTATTTATTTCTGGATGTGGAAAGGCCCAGTGTTGTGTAAAAATAAGCTAGATTTCTGAGTTTGACATTGGCTTATGGCGTCATCAGCAAAGTTTTAGATGTCACATGTTGCAGTGAAGAATGCACTCACTATCTGCTGTGCCTTTTGCTGTAATGCTGTGCCATTGAAGTGACAGAGGCATTTCAGTGAATGGTTTCTATTCTAATCATGTCTAATGTTCCATGTAAGAGTATATCCGGTCTCTGTCCTCCCTCATCACAGAGGTGTGTGTGTGTGTGTGTGTGTGTGTGTGTGTGTGTGTGTGTGTGTGTGTGTGTGTGTGTGTGTGTGTGAGTGAGAGAGACAGCGGCACATTTGGCTTCTCAGTGGACCATGGAGCTGCAACTCAGATTCTGAAGTGCTCAGATGTCTCTTCATAGCCAGGTCTTTTGGTGCGTGACCTTATTCCCTGTGACATTTTCAGCCATTAATCTGCAGACGTATTGTGATGGAGTACCTCTCTGGGGTTACATTGTGCTCATGTCACAGCATTTTCTAGGCGGTACAGAGGTCGTGCAACCCTGTGGTGCTGATGTTGGGATGAAATTTATCATTGATTCAATCAAGCTGCAAAAGGAAGTTGAAGAGTTATTGACAATTAATTTAAATTTTTTTTTGTTACGATATAAACAGCGTTAACTGAATGGTGGTTAATAATGTTGAACTTTTGTTAATTTTGGCACTTCATTTTGATTTAGTGTCAGTCACATTTCAGTCAATCGATTATTGTTAGTTTCAGTCGATTACATGTTCGACTTTTTCTTTTTCTCGACCTTTTAAATGTTCGAAAACGTCCTTTTTCTGTAGTGCAGTGTATTCTATATATATATATATTAGGGCTGTCAATCGATTAAAAAAATTAATCTAATTAATTACATACTCTGTGATTAATTAATCAAAAATTAATCGCATACATAATTAACGGTGCCTGAACTGATGCTTTTTAAGAAAGTAAAAAAAGAAAAAAAAGGGTACCAAACAACAGTCGGTGACATTAAAGAACGGCTTCTTTATTGCTAAGGCCATATGGTCAAAATGAAACGATTTAATAATAATGTATAACAATAACAATAACTAATTTCAGTAGTAAATTGCTGTTGAACCATCAGATGGGCAAAGGACATTTACAATAACTTCAAATGCACCACGAGGCTGTAGTTTACCAGTTTCATTGAACGCACCGTCTGTGTTGTTTCTCCGATGGCAGCTGCAGATTGTTACATCCCGGTGTTGAATCCTCTACAGTAAAACACAGTCAAACTTTACACCGTTTAGCGTTAGCTGTCAGTAATTTTTCATTGTAACCGTATATAATCCAGCTACTAGCTAGCGGTAGGCTAACGTTAGCTGCTGTCGAGTATAGTGTTAACTAGCGTCATGTGCAGCGGTGTTTGTGTATCAGAGCATCAGAGAGAAGTGCAGACATATCAGTGGCACCAGATTTCGGTAGCCAGGGTTGGCAGGAAGAAGATTTTTACAAGTAAATGTTCCAATTATTAATCCAGGCAGAACATTCTCGTCTCCCTCCTTCATTTTACAGTCCAATGGTGGCTAGAACGGCTCCGGGTCAAATGTCAATATGGAATAGATTAATCTGCGTTATTTTTTTTTAACGCGTTATGTGTTCTCAGATTAATTAATCAAAATGAACGCGTTATTTTGACAGCCCTAATATATACATATATATATATATATATATATATATATATATATGGCACATCTCTTTTAACACTATCTTGTTTCTTTAATATTTGCTATGAAAAAATGCCACGACATTCTTACTTGTTGGACTTTATACCTCGTAGCTGAATAGTTTTCAAAAGAGATTAGCTGTTAAGTGAATATTTATGAGATGTGTTTTGACAAAAGCATCACTTCAGAGTTGTCAAAAGTGTCATCCATGTACAAGGACTGTAATCTTCACATCACTGACAACTTCTGAATGCCTCTGCAGCAGAACGTCTTAACACAGCATTGACAAATTACCCTGACAGCTGGGCTGCTTTCCTTACTGACCACACAACAAAAATACTCAGAGCTCAGGCTAGACATTTGTAATCTCAATTGTGGTCATACTTTACTTTTAAGTCCCCAGATTTAGCATTTTTAGCAATGTATAAATATTTAATAAAGTTTATAATGCATTATAATGTAGGTATGAGAGCATTTTCTAGTTTTTATTCACAATATTTAACAACAATTAAAACATATTGTATGAGGACATTTTGTTTTTATATTATTACAACTGTTTTTACTGTATTGTTATTCATTATCTATTTATACACCAGTCTCCATGCACTTAGGACTCACATATCTATATGAACAAAAATACAAATACATTATTAACACTTTTATCTGCTTACATCTACATTATAGTGTGTTTTAAAAAAAAAAAAACATAAATGCAAAACAGGGGGACTTACAATAAAGTGTTCCCAAAATGGTTTCTAGTGGTTTCTCGAGATTCTCCTGTGTGCTGAGCTTGATACGGATTTACTGTCTCTCGCAGGAGAAAAGCAACATCAGGATAACCAGGAGAAGTAGGCAGAGTAAGGCTGTCAGCCAGGTGTGCTGCAGTAAAAAGGTTAGGCCTGTCAGACAAACAGGGTTGTGGAACAAAGCTGACACGTACTTACAGCAGCACATCTGTCCCCTTCTATCGACATTGCTTTATCTTGAGCAGTAATAACATTTTATAGATCTGTTGACGGACTGTCTGTGGCAGTCATTACACACTGCTTCTCTCTTATCGCAGCCGGCTGAAATTGCATTAATGTTTGCTTTCTGTTCAGTGGGCATTATGGCCACAGGTTGCAGTGAGCCAGTGTCTTGAGAAACCTAGTGATATGTTTTCCCTGATAGTGTGGAATCATTGCTGCCAGTAGAAGACTTCAATTCCAAACATCAAAGCTACGGCTTTTCATGGGACATTTATTTTTGTGGTGACAGCTGTTGCTACAGTCTTTAATAACGCTTTGGCACCACAAACATTCTGGCAGTAGACAAAAAAATCCCTCCTCCCCAAAAAGACATAATAAAATTGCACAATGATAATGTATTTCTCTGTCATCAACAGTTTGCTTCCCCAAATCTTTTCTTGTGTGTGAGGAATGGTAAATAATAAAGACGTCTTGTAGCGACAGGAAGCATAGTTGGATCCCCTCCTGAGCTTTGTTGACTTGAGTGACAATTTCAAAAAACTACTTTTGTACTTTATTTTCATTGACATGGAAAATAAATTTGGATTTCAGTGGCACTCTGTCTTGACCCGACATGGGGGCTGCAACCTCCATCTTTTTTTGGTGTGGGTATTGACAGGTGGGCCAGAGAGAAAAGCCACCTCCAGCTGTTCCAATTTCTCATCTCTGCTTCTGAAATGTTTCAAGCTGCTGTGAGCTTGAAACTGAATTAATAATGTACAAAGTCAATAGGTCTCGGGATCCTATCCTCCAAGATATCACCTTGGAGTGACTTTGCTCGGGTATTGAGGTACTGAGTATGCAGGGAAATCCTACAAATTTACTGCTGGTGTTGGGACTATCTATCGTGTCATGCATGAGATTTGAGCTTCTTTATGAGGGAGGGAAGGGCAGTTTCGAGGACAATTAATGTCCAACAGCATGTGGACACTTTGTGTTTGTTTCCTTTTAAAGCAAAGCCTTAAAGGGAACCAACTTCTTATACTTGGTAGCCTTTTTGTCACATTTCCTTTGCATTCATTATCCAAGCCTTTTGTGATCTCTGCTGAGAGACATTTCAATTTCAGTGTGTGTAAGCACTCGGAAATGAGATTGTTCTACGTCTGTTCTGTTTTGTGCAAACTAATAAAATATGCATCAGCTGGATGCTATTTGGAGACCCGCTGATCAATACACGTGCCTGTTTTCATGAGAATTCTCAGAGAAGCCTTGTCAATCTGTCAGAGATCATTAGCAAGGCTGGTGGTGTGAAAGATTGTGTCTCTGGTGGGAAAGAAAATCAAGTAGGCCTGACAATAACATCCCATTAAGTCTCGTTACAAAACCCTGCTGTAAGGAAACCTACTCAGTAAGCACAAACTGGACATTTTCCATTTTTCACTGCACTAGACTAGCAGTTCTGTCTTTGATAAACACAAGGTTATCCTAGAACAGAATATAAGCCTCTATGCATAATCCCCTAAACTGTATATCTCACAGCTGTTTGATGCATTTCCAAATCATTTTTTTTTTTCCTTTTATTGCAAGACAAACGATAGAACACCAACAGGACAACAAGTGGAAAATAAAACAATGAGTCCATAACAATTACAAAAGTTTAGTCAAAGAATAAGGGTATATAGCATGTTGTCTTAGAGGAGAAAGTAGAGAGGAGAAAGGGAGGTGGCAAGCTAAGGGAAAGTATGGGCAATACGTAGCTTTTTTTGCCACTACCAATAATGATAATATTAACTTTACTACTACAGTATTACTACTACTGCCACCACTACTATAAAGAAAGTTAGGATGGCAGGACGTACGCCTCGGGACACTAGGAGTGAAGCATGATCGGGAACCCCAGAACATGTCAGCCTTCTGGTTCCACAGGATCATTGATACCTTTTGTAATTATTATTATTATGAGCATTATCTCTGCACCATTACTACCATGTTTTCAGTGTTACTTTGTTTATTGTGATTTATGTTTATATGCATTTTCATGTGACTGATATTGGGAGTGGCTTGATCCATTCCTAAACCACTCCCAGACCATAAGTTTATTAGGGTTTGGCTTAGAGAAATAAGGTGACCCAGCCTTTCTTCCCCCATACTGCTTGCTTCAGAGAGATCTGTCAGAGTGACCTGAATCAGCACATTAAACTGTTCTCTCAACAAATACGTAGTAAAAGTAAGAGATTTTTTTTTGACCAGAAAGGGGTAGTAGATGGACAATGAACTGACATGGTGAAATATTAAGATGTGAAGGTCTATTTACCTTCAAAGTAGACAACTTAGGTTCAATTCCAAGTCAGTTCAGTTACTTTATTTTCATTACCAGCACAAGGTTATCTCCTTCAGCATGACCAAAAGCTTCTTTTAACCTTTTAAATTGTTTGTCTTGGTGAAACCTGACATTTTCCTATAACCAGCAGGTGGAAATGTCACATCCAATTTGTCCTTTTTCTGTGTAATTCATGTTTGTAGAATGTTCTCTTCACTTGCGGCTTGGAATAATCCGAACAAAATCCTGACTGACTGCAGCTGGCCCCAGTTTATTGTTTTTAGTGCAACAACAGATTAGACAAAGTGGAATGAATGTCCATCCCCTGAAACAAACAAGGAGACGGGATGGAGAGTTAGCTCTTTTCCACCAACTGATGAGCAGTGGTTGGGAGATGTAGGTAAATATATAGATATATAAATAAAGAGCATTTACCAATGTGTGCTACAATACTTTGATTGTCTTTTGTGATAATCTCACACACCTCTTATGATGTTCAAAAAGCAGTTCATTACAGTGAAAATGCTTATTAAACATGCACTTACATCTGCAACCTTAGAGGGCATTTTTATACCTAGTTTAGCCTGTATACAAAATTGTTTTTGGATGTCTTGTATATAAATATAGATTTCAGTATTTTATGTCTCGCTCATCTAACCTGTATAATACACAATAAGTACAGTGCATGGGTTTCTGCTGTTGCTTTTGCAGCTAATGTACAGCCATGATGAATCAGGGCAATAATAATTGCAGTCAGGCCTATATTTACATACACAACTTCACTGCAGATACATTTTTATAGGTACAAGCTACTCATATATATCATATGCATTGGCCTGATTCATTATGCATGTACTTGAACTGGTACTGAAACCATAGCAGAAAATATCTGAAAAGTTAACAGCCCTATTATGACCATGCAGTATGGCAGAGCCTGCTGCATCAGCAACAACCAACACACTGTCTAACTTGGCTACATTTACAAAGCAGTTAATGTCACAATGAAAGATTTACAGATTTGATAGTAGTCGGCTAGTCAATCAAGAACAAAGCCTTTGTGTCTCAAACATTGGATGTTATAAATCTGCCAACAGCCCAATGCACAGTGTGGTGACTGAAGGCCAATTCATTTTGGCCTTGTCATGCTCCACACATGACCTCTGTTTCAGAGATTGTGCTCATGTTATGCTTCTGTGTTGTGGCCGATTTAGATTGGATTAAAACCATGGACATGCCATGGTGATTTAGCTCCTTCTTCCTCCTGTTAAATTAAATCCATCAGACCCATTCACACACTGTCCAACAAAACCACACTCTTGTACTTTTGGCTACCGAGCAGCTCCACTGGAGCAGTAACAGATTCAATAAGTGTCTTGCTTCAGGGCACCACAATGTTACAGTAGTCGGGGGGGGACACACCTGCTATGTCTGGATTTAATCTGGCACAAACAGAACATAATCTTAAAAGCACAACTGCTTTAAACTGTACCTTTTCACTGGGGAACAGTGTGTGTGAAGAATTTCATCATGAGACATGGCAAAGTAAAGACTGAAACTAGATTGTTGTGTGTCTGGCATGCAAATTGCTTTGGTGCAGCAATGCATAAATTCATATACATATAGCAGAGAACATGTGGGTGAATGGGGAAATTGTTCTATGTCTGTTTCAGTAAAGTAGGCATTTTATGATCACCTTTTCAGACTTTTCCTGCTTTGGAGAGTCCAAAAATAAAAAGGAAAAGGTAATTCAAAAGTTCATAATTGTTCTTCATTAAAACTATATTTGGATGCTAGCTGGAGCCTGTACCTTCTTGTGTTGCTTTGGTTGTTTCTTAACATGAGATAACTTTTGATTGTTCTTTGTTGGAAGTAGGTGAAAAGCTTTCACAACCTGCCACATGCCAGCTGGTGGATGTTTATCAAAAGCACCTTGTAAATCCCAAGTACACACTTTTTATATATATATATATATATATATACATGGACCCAGTGGGAATGGAACTTCTAACCTTGCTTTTGGCATTCAATGTTAATGCTGTGCTCTTTTCTTATTTTGTTTCATGATGTCTTTTTCTGCAAAAGTCCTTGATTGACTGAAGTGCCTCTCTTGATTCTCTTTCTGTACTATTTGTAAATGATATATGGTAGTCGGGATATGCTAATGGTATCTTTCTTTTTTTTTTGGGCTAGACGCAGTTGTGTGTCTGCTGCCTGAGTGAAAACACTGGTCAATTGGGCAGCTCAATTACTGTCTGGCTAGGTGTCTTTCTCAATATACTGTAGCAGTGAGGGGGGGAAAAAAACACTGGCTCATTATGCTTCCCACAAAACTCTACTAACTGACAGTATGCCTACTGAAAAGCTCTCATTTATGGACATTGGAGAATTAGCAAAGCAAATTTCATCAGGGGCCAGATTTACAGTACTGTTTAAACGATGCATACGCACAAAAAACAGGCATATGCCGTTTCCTACACGTAATCTGGTATTTATGAAGTAAGACTGTGCGGTGAGACTATAAGGTTTACTTCGGGCAAGTGTACACAGTTTTATCTGAGATAGCTGCAGGTGATATGATAAGGAGGAGATTGAATATAAGTTGAGATAAGAGTAACATAGTTTCTAGGTTGTTTGTCAATTTCACTGATTAAGTCATTATTTTTGCAGTCTACACACCGTTCTGTAAAATGACAATCAAAGGTGCATTTATAAACATAATTTAATTTTTTTAATGAGTGAATTTCATCGTTCTTTTATTTATCATTCGACCCATCATCTTCCTTTTTAATGATTGTTTCATTTGATGCTGAATTCAGAAGAATTCAGTAGTTCTTCCGTAATCCTGCTGACACACAAACAAACCAACATAGAAAAAAAACGAAAACATAACCTTCTTGGCTGAGACATGGTGTGGACTCTGCAAATAGTCACAGCCATGTGTAATGACGGCTGTTCTGTCCCCATTAGAGAACCACGCCGATGCAACCACAATCTGTGAAATCGCACTGTATTTGTTGTATTTCTTATTGACAGGTGCAGTGTGCAAGTATCGAAATGCAAAAAGATGCTATAATGGTGTTCATTTATACTTATATTTTATTAATTTATTTATTATTACCTTTTTCAAAGATGACAAACAAAAAGTAAGTGGTAGTATATGTAATGTTTACAGCAGGAAAAATCAATCTGAGAGGATTTAAAAAAAAAAAAAAGCATTAATTGTACTCATCATGCAATGCAATTCTTTTTTTCATCCCAATGAGACCAATGTGATAAGATGACATGTCAGTGTTTCCCATATATGGATTTATTTGTGGCAACCGGCCACAATATCAACATTGACAGCCACATATTGATTTTCAATTTTTTTTACTATTTAAAATGGGTAAACTCTTATTCCATTGTCGAGCTGCGTGCAGCGCTTTGATTGGCTTAGGCCATCCTTGTCCCTCTTTCTCTGAAACATTCGGACCCGTCTGTGAATAGCCCTGTAGCCGCCTCCTCTCTGTGCACACGTTGACTGCTTGACCACAGGAAGCCTCATGGCTTTACTGTATATCTACGGTTATGGCTTTCAGAGTTCACCTGAAACTACCAACCACAAGTAAGTCTGTTTCTCTCTCTGCCTAGCATTAGCTACTATTAGCTTAGGTTAGCGCTTGTTACAGCCATCCTCTACACAACATCAGATAAGTTAACTTTTGCCTATATTGACGATGTTTAAGGTGCTGCTGGAAATTCCGCCAGATGTCGCGTTACCTTCCACTTTCTTTGTGTTGGCATTTTCAATGGAAGTTCCAGGTGAACACATTGAAGACATTACTGTATGCTGGCTGTGTGGTGATGCCAGGAGCAGCGGGCAGTGGGTGCAAAAGACTGACCGTTTCTCCAGATCACATGTAAATCACGCTCTTCTCCACTCAAACCACACATTAAAAAACACATCAGAATGCAAAAAGAATTCATAACAATCCCCTGTCAACCACTTCCACAAAACCATGCATGTGATGATGAGACAAGGAAAGCTGCCAATCTCAATGGACCTTGATGGGTCCCATTCATGGGGGAAGTACATTATGGGTTATTAAATTAAATGCCTCCCCTACTCACTGAACAATTACAGCAAAAATACAATATAATACAGTATGACAATTGAACGAGTGCCTGATTGAATTTAGAACTTAAATGTAATTTCTTTTCAGTTGTAATTTTCATCTAAGGTTTATAATTGAAAATGCGAATATAGTGATGATTGTGTGTCATTATGAGGGGCAAACCTTTATGACTGCTCAATTGAGAATTCTTACAAAGGCATAAAGAATAGAAGACATTGTCCTGCTCAAGGAGAGAGAGAGAGAGAGAGAGAGAGAGAGAGAGAGAGAGAGAGAGAGGTATCCAACTTTATATACTGTATGCTTTTTAGCACAAAACTGCAGCAAAATGGAATCAACTGTCTCCCAAAACAACCTTCTAAACTCTACTGCAATACACATACAAGCACTAGCAGATATCCTGTGAGATTAGCTGGTCATTAGCAGTGGGTGGCTCTGGGCATTAGATTCAAACAGTCTACAAAACACTGCTTTTACTCGACCAGGCTGGCTCAAATTGCCTTTTGACTGAGTGAAACCGATACTGTATGAGCTGATATGATTTTCTGTCCGCCCTCACAGAGATTAAAAGAAGGATGTATTGCTTAGCCCTTCACAATCTACTGTATCCCCAGACTTTTCCTTTTAGGTAATGCCCTCCACTGTCTGAATGCCCAGATACAAATTTTAATCAAAAGAAATTTTACGTTGTTATTTATTGGTATGACACATTTGTTGCTGTTTGTTTGTGTATGTTTTCTGTTTATGTGCAGGAAACATAATAAGTAGTACATAGCCACAGGTCTATTAGTCATTGAGATGTCTGGCTTTCGTCCCACGGATTTATCTCGACAGCAAGGACGAGAAGGACTGAGCGTATGCACTGAATGATTGGCAGAGCTAGTGACAATTAAACCGTAGCTGTTAAGCAAAAGTGAGGATTTGGATCATGAGAGATGTCCGCTAATGTCCCTGTGCGTGTCAATCTTGCTTCTGTCTGATGTGCCCTCCAGGCTTAAACGGACAAGCTTTGCTTGCAACCGTGCTGACTGTAGTGGGCAATTATGCTATCGCAGCTCCATGTCTCCTGTATTTTAGTGCTATCTTTTAATTGGAGGAACGGGGGAGTCATTTTATACCAAGGATGAAGGTGATGTTTTACCTGCCTTCAGCTTGCTGAGAATAGAGTGGGAAAGAATAAGAATCTGTAGCTGCCTCTGTAATACGATTTCACCCCTAGGCCACAATTTTAATAGTCAGGGATAGCTCTCCCATTGAGGTAACTTTCATTTCACAGGCATGGCGCGTCTTTTGTGCTGGCCTTGCACAAAGAGATTTTTCAGCTTTGTCATTAATGGCCCTGTATTTAAAAATGACCATCACGTTTCTGGAAGGGTTGCATTCATCATATCTGCAAAAGCGGTTGAGTCCAGCCCTTTGTGAGCTTTTTTTTCAGTGAACGAAGGAAAACATAACCCTACGTGAACGATAGAATCAGGTTACAGGTTTCTCTTCTGTCCTTGCTTGCAGAATGAAAATGACCAAGAATTAACAGCAAATCATATTCAATTTGAATGTGCTGGCAAATTACATGATAAATTATGCATAACTTTTTAATTGGCTGGCGGATGGTGGTTGTGGGATTTCTTTTGAGACGTGAAAGGTGAGGTCATGGCGTGTCTTGCAGAGGCAGTGCTGGATGGTTTCCAGAGGTCACATAGCTGAACACTAGGAGATGGCTACCTGCTGGGCTGCCTCTCCCCTCCAAACCTTTTCCACTACCCCCCACCCCCCTCTCACCCTACACTGCCTCTTGATAGCAGCCAGTTTACCCTCAGGCCAATAAGCGGGACACTTACCACATGGTCATGCAGCTTTGATTCTCTTTTTGTATAAATAGTCTTAATATAGTCGCCCTCCTTACAATGAAGGTGTTAGAGAAAGGACATGCTTTTGACCTTAATTTGTTATCCTACAAATACTTTAAAGGGAAAGGCCAAGCTACCTCTGACTAAATGCTGGCGTCATTGCACCTTTTGAAATGTAAGCAATTGTTATCCAAATGAAAGGGGAATTTTTTTGTTACTTTCTTTAAATGTAGAATAAAATGGAAAATAGATGTTGTAATGTTCTCATATTTCCACACAAAACAGGTAGTTGCAGCAGGATTTACTGTCAACAGGGAGTTGATTTAGGAGTTCAAAAGTATGCTTAACAAAGACACGAGGCTCCTTCATGTCATGGAAGATGTTGATGTGGCAACATCTAACTAATCCAGTTAGACTGAAGGTAGACCTACAGTTTTGCATGACTAGCTTTACCATTAAACTAGCTGGATCTTCCAAAAAGTGATTTGCTGTTCATGCCCTCAACTAGAATGTGTGTGATGTTCTTATGTTACTCTGATAAGGGTGATAATTTCATATTGAAAGGTGTGAAATACTTGCAAATTTGCCATACAATGGTAGGTAGCAGAACAATGTATCCAAGGATTTTAGGTGACAACAAGGCATTTTTTTTTTATTTCACTGGCCTTTAAAGTACAAACTAATTGTTTGTAGTTTTGAAGTGAAAGAGTTGTATAACGGCTTTAATATATATAACGACCTTTGGCTCTCGTCAGCTATGAAAACAAAGCCCCTACATGCTGTACAGTGTAGCAGACATTTGCTGTGACAGTATGCCTGGTGAACTTTCCTAAGAGCCAATACATGTGATTACTGAGATTTGGTACATCACTGTAATGGGCCATTACAAACTATTGCAAAAACTTTTGTGTAAAAACAAGTCTTAAAATCAGCTGCAATAAATTGCAATTAAGAGAGCTTTTTAAATGACTTCTTACACTTCTAATGATCCATTGGCTTTTATATTACATAGTGTGCCTGTATGGTCCAGGTGCATCCATATTCATGGCAATCAGAAAGAGACGTCATCAGTCTGGAAATGTATGTTGGAAACTAAATCAAAAGATGTTTATAAAATGTCTCACCTGCAGTGAGCGGCTACACGCCTTATCAGTGAGGCGTGTATCTTTTAGGACCATCCTGTTGTACAGAATTAGAGCAAATTCAATTGTGAGGAAACAAGAGCGTTTCTTAGATAAGGATAAAGTAAATTAGCTTGTGTCTAGCAAAGTTGGGCAGAAAGCCCAATTGAAGCTGATAACACACGACTTGTCGATGAGTAAGTCTTGAATAAAGAGTTAATGATCATTGAAATTTAGACATAATTACTTGGAGATTACCAATTAATCACTCTCGTAGACTTATATGTGCACCAATAAAGGCCCAAATTAATGCTGTTGTTGTAAATAGCCAATATACAACCTAACCTAAGTTAACTTTATGTAATGGTAATAAGGTGTAACAAATTTCTTTGTCCATCCTTTTTGGACAGCTTTATAAGTGTTTTTTATGATTTGCTGAATAGTATGGGTGAATTAAATTGTCTAAATGGGAAATAATAAACTGTACCTAGGTCATGTGAGCACAGATGCTAAATGGCAGAAAAAATTTCAATACATACAGTTTGTCAAATATTTTTTAGATAGATCTGTGGTGTGATTTTGAATTGAGACACTTAAGAAGTTGCAACATCTGTGTATACTAGCAGAGCCTCAGGCATCCATAAACTTAAGTGGGCTGTTGATGCTATTAAAGTGTTGAAAGCCAAGTGCTCTGATGAAGATGTCGAAACGTTAGTCACTGTTTTGTACCTTAAGTAATAAAACCATCAAGTAAGAAGACATCTGTGTTGCGCCGGCTATTTTTTGTTACTTTATACCGTTTTTGTCCTGCCTTGGTTGCACCGGATTGTTGTGGTCTGCAGAAGTGCAGAGAACTTTCTCTCTTTTTTCTGCTTTTACAGGAACTTCCTTTTGGAAAACAGACTCACAGCCTACGAGGTATGGTTAGCTTTGCTTTAATAGTATTCCTGCCTCCATGCTGCAGAACATGCCTCATCTGCATTAAATTACATCAGTCACTCCAATTGTTAACCTCAAACCCAATCCTTCTCTCTGTCTCACTGTTACTGTACACCATTTTGTCTCTTATGTAGGGCTGTCAGCATTAACGCGTTAATCGCGATGCGATTAAGGGCCGAGCATAACACGTAAACAAATTTTAATCGCATTAATCGCATGCCGCCATTTATTAATTAACACTTCACTCGGCTTCGCTTAGTGCCTAACAGGCTACTATTTTGACCCTTTGTCGCACCTTTACTTATCATCAAGCTGCCATACTTCCTCGTAACACATCCTGCTGCTGCAGGCTGCAGGCATGATGGAGAAAGACAGCAGCAACACAATTCTGAATGGCGCTTTTTATTTGCCAAAACTCCCGGACGGCTCAGTAGACAAGTTGAAAGCCATATGCACGTTGTGTAAAGCCGAATTAAAATATCACGAAGCACGTCAAGCTTGAGCTACCACCTACGAGCTAAGCATAGTAGTACAGTTAACGTGACTCAGGTTGATGCTAGCGGGCTCAGGCAAAGCACTATTTTGCAGAGTGCTAGTTGCCGACCTGTGGATGAAACCAAATCCCCAAAAAATACTAGAGCTCTTACGAAATGGGTGGCAACTAACTGCAGACCTGTCAGCATCGTAGAGGACTCGGATCTTAAAGACGTACTACGGTTGGCATGTTCTGACCCGTCTTATACATTGCTGTCGAGGGGAAAGTAGTTTCACGCACGCATACACAGCCTTTACGACACGGAGAAAGCAGCCAAACTGGAACTGCTGCAAAGTGCAAATGCTGTCTCATTAACCCGTGATCACTGGACGTCAGTGAGTAATCAAAATTATTTAGGAGTTACTGCACACTATATTGACTCTAGATTCAAATGTGTGACTAGATTCACACTTTTTTCTTTTGTTTACAGTAAATACACTGTGTGCACAATTATTAGGCAAGTGAGTATTTTGACATTATCGTCATTTTCATGCATATTTTCCAATTCCAAGCTATATAAACTTGAATGCTAATTTGATTTAAGCATTATCAGGTGATGTGTATTTGTGTAGTGAGGGATGGTGTGGCCTAAGTGATCAACACCCTATATCAAGGTGTGCATAATTATTAGGCAGCTTCTTTACCTCAGACAAAACGGGCAAAAAAAGTGATTTAACAGACTCCGAAAAGTCCAAAATTTTAAAATGCCTTTCAGAGGGATGCAGCACTCTTGAAGTAAGCAAAGATATTGAGGCGTGATCACCGCAAAATCAAACTTTTTTTTGCAAGTAGTCAACAGGGTCACAAGAAACGTGTGGAGAAAAAAAGACGCAGATTAACTGCTAGAGACTTGAGAAGAATTAAACGTGAAGTTACCAGTAACCCATTAACCTCCAGTGCCGCAATTTTCCAGATATGCAACCTACCTGGAGTGTCCAGAAGTACAAGGTGTTCAGTGCTCAGAGATATGGCCCAGGTAAGAAAGGCTGAAACACGACCACCACTTAACAAGACTCGTAAGTTGAAACGTCAAGACTGGGCCAAGAAATATCTGAAAGATTTTTCAAAGGTTTTATGGACCGATGAAATGAGAGTCTTGATGACTCTTGACGGACCAGATGGATGGGTCCATGGCTGGATCACTAATGGGCACAGAGCTCCACTTTGAGTTGAGACGAGGTGGAGTACTGTGGGGTACTGGTATGGGCTGCTATTATTAAGGATGAGCTAGTTGGACCTTTTCAAACTTTTTTATTATGTACTTAAAAACAGTTTTGAAATGCAAAATAATAGAATTATAATCATGTGATAAACATGCGATTAATCGCGATTAACTATAGAAATTCAGCGATTAATCGCGATTAAGAAAAAATGTATCGTTTGACAGCCGTACTATTATGTAATAATTACAACAGCACTATGTGCCCCTTCATATTTTCAGAGAATCATTTTTAACAGTAGTTTCAAGATAGAGCATGTACTGTACGTAAGTTTTTGGTGAGTGTTAATAACAGAGTGAATTGTCTTCGGCATGCGTCCTCAAGCAGCTCACCCAATGCAGTAAAAACTCAGATTAAGAGTCATGGTTGAAATGCCCCTCAGTAATGTGACTATAATGGGAGTACACACATCTTGAAGCTTAATCCAACTAGTAGTATAATTACATTAACATAATCAGAGTCTGATGTTTACATGGACCTCATCTTTTTCACATCACTGCATTAATCACATTCTGATTGGGTTATCTGTGTGCATGTAGACCAATGTCAAGTTTAAAGTGGATTGTCAAAACTCAACTGACAGGTCACCAATTTGATCATTTTTTTGTTGTTTTGTTTCCTTTTTGGCTACCTGTTTTGTGTCTGATATGGCCTCCCTAATATACAGTATCTTGTAGTCATGATGTATTTGAATGAAGTTTGTCTGCAACAAGGTGTTGCATATTGTTGTATATTATTGAAAAAGATGAGTACTGTAGATACAAAAAGCCTTGTCAGATATTGGTTGCTTTGATTAAAGCGCTGTCCGTGGTGCTGATGCTTAGCACCGTAGTTGCAGTGCACAAGCATGGGAGGATTTAAATCATTCTATGGCAGCAGTTTTTCTATGTGATTTATTTCCTCACGTAAAATAAATACCAATTTATCTAAACAATTAATTATATTGTCTGAGTGAGGTACTAAGTTTTACCAAGCAGGTTAAAATTAATTTTCTTTTTTCACCTTGCCTTGTAAAGCTTTCATAACATCTAAACATTCAGATGTTGAATTGAAGTTTATCTTGGGACCTTTTTTTTAACTAAGAAGTAATGGCTTTGAAGCCTATTTCTATTGATGCTCACAGTACTAATGAGTCTCTTAAAAGCCAGCACATGGCCTGCCCCCTTTGCCAACTGCTGCATAAACGGTGGACATGATGAAGGATGTTGTGCCAAGGTGCAACTGTTGTTACCTTCCCACCTGCTAGTGACATAGGTTCCCCCCTCTCTGTTTTGAAGCAATGTGTGATGGGAAGACCATCTGATGATCTTGGAAGGGTTTACACAGCACACATTTCTGAGGCAATCTCTGAATGTATACACACACGAGAGGGAGGGAGGTAGAGAAGTTGTTAATAGTGCTTCATGCAATAATACCATCTATCCTTTTGTCAGTTATATGGGGAAACACCAATGTAATGCTGTTAGTTTGAGTGGCCCTTATAAGAGTCCACTTGGTCTCTCCAGTGTAACATCAAGTGGTAATGCTCTTTGTCCATCAATCTCATACAGTATATATGGCAATATAGCCTCCATATCTCTATAAATCTTGTTATGGAGCTGCAAGTGCAAATATCGGATACTTGATATTATTGTATTCAGCTCTGTCACAGAATCATGGTAATGGGTGATTTCTAAGGCTGAGCAGAAAAATAGTTTTGCTGCTATCATCTCAGATCAAAAATGATCGAGATTGCACTGTAGCAATTCTGGAGACAGTGTGATATCAGATTATTAGGAAGCTGAGAGCGTGGGTGCTTGTTTGTGGAGCAGTGATTAGTGCTGATGCACACAGGGAGGCCAGGATGAAACATTTATGCCCAAAGCAGCCTCTGAGACCCAGCTAGCCTGCAGCCACACCCGCGAGGCACCAGTGCAATCCTTTCAATATACCCGGGAGACTCGCTAAGAGGTGTGACAACTTTATTCTTCTTAGATGCGGCTACAAAGTGACTTTGAGTACAACCGTTGGTCTTCAATAAAAGGAAATGATCCAATCCAGTAATGGAAAGATATATTTTTCAATGACTACTTCTGTCTGCCCATTAATCACACCATATGCCAAAACCAAGTGCAGTAATACTGTACATTAGGAAATGTGTTAGGACATAACTACCTAATCCCTTGTGTTACACTATTGATATTGGAGCTATTGAGGTCATGGACTGCAGATTCTTTTCAATATTGTAGCTCAATTTCTTGAAAACTATGAATAACTGAACAAAATGGGTAAGGATGAATCCCCTTGGCCCTCCTTCTTACTCATAATAGTATTGCAATTCCTGTTTTAGTCTCATACACTATTTTCTATCTTCAGTTTTATTTTTTAATACCTCAATGTTAAAATCTGTATGTCTAAAAGCACATTTATTGTCTGTATCTAAAACATCAGAGGGTAACTCTTTTTGTCATCTCCACAACAGAACCCTGTGGCAGGGATTGATTGCTGCTCTGCTGATTCCTATGGACCCGCTGGGCTGTGCAAATGCCTTTAGACGTGGGGTGCATTTTTAATCCGTCAACTAAAACCGCAAGGCAGAATTACCATGAACTAAATTACAGGCACAATACTATAGTCGTAGAAAACAACCTGCATATTTTAGGCTTTTAGGTGCAGTTCTTGATGTTAGGCTTGGCTCACTGCCTGACTACCTAAATGGCAAGTGTTGCCTGATGGATGGATGCAGACAGCAAACACTAGGGTGGCCGTGCTTAAATGTCATTTTTTGGCTTTATGTTTCAGTTTGACAGTATTGAATTAGATATTTTTTTTGAAGAGCGATGACATAAAAAGGTCCTTGTCCTAATTCACACTTAGTCCACATAACAACTTGAGATCTTAACTACAGGCAAATGAGGCTCATGTATCTATTGAAGGCTGTATTAGGGTCCTATGACCAATTACCATCTTAACATAGTAAAATAAAACTGACAAAACAGTTTTAAGACCTTATTTTAATGAGGTATTTTTTACATCCGCTCAAAAAGGTGACATTGAGTTTCATTAAAGGCTGGATTCCTAAGGAAAATCATTTTATAGGTTAGATCCAGCAGTGCGTAGGGAAACATAACTTGTCTAGCTCTCCACACCAGGGGGTGAAGTTGTAAAGAGCTGCTGTTTGAGCTAACACACTGAGACCTGACCTGCATTCTGCCCACATCTGATGAGTTTATCCTACACGATCTCGGGGTAGGATACTGGCTGTTGCGTTGGCACATCACTTTATTTTGCAATGGCTGGGTGAGCACTGTCGTGCACCACAGTTGGGTGTCCCTGCATCTGTGGACGGCCATGACAAAATCAAAACACCTGAATAGCAACACGTCAAAGTCCAAACTCTAATCATCGAGAACAAAACACTACTACACAGAAAACAAAAAGAGCCATGTTTACAAATGATTCTCGTTATGTCCCTTTTAGCATTCTCATAAGCTTAACTGACCTTTAGGTGATACTAATCATCTGTAGCTAATTACTGGTCTACCTGTGTAAACAATTTATTTTTTCCCCATACTGCATTATAAACATTAATCATCAAACAAGCAAGGAGGTGTAATAAGTGAGATAACAATAATTAAAATTATGGACTACTCATTGCACAAGAAAGGACACACTTAGCATTGTTAATTATCAATGGTGATTTTTCTTTTTCTAAACAGACGAGGGTATCTGGAGCTTTCAACGTGCGTCTGTGCTTTCAAGAAACTTCAAAGTTGAGATAAGATGATAATACTTATTCAAGTCAGACTGGATGTATCTCCTCATCACTAATATGCACTACATTATGTAGTTTCACAGTGTGAAGAGAGGAGCTGCAGCAATGTGCAGTACAACAAAAATATGGTGTTTTTTGAAAATTAAACCATGTAAACCCATTCTTATACAATCTCAAATTACAATTATGAACCTGAAAATGAGCATAATATGGCCACTTTAATGTATCATTACCATTATACCATACTGTACATTGGAGTCATAGAACAAAGCTTCCGATTTTCCAATAACATACAAAAAAAAAACTAGTTTTTTAAAAACCTTAAAGGTCTTTAACATAACTTGCCTCTGTACTTAAGATTTTCCTGAATCCGCTCTGCTGACAGCTGCAGACTTGTACCGGTGGCGCAGCCACGGCGTTGTGTGCATTGTCGTGGACACATGCAATTACTTTTCTGGAATGCTTGCGCATCCATGTGACAGACACACAAAAAAAACCATGTTCAAATGTTTGTTTTGATAAACCTTTTTAACGGTCTAACTGATATTATTAATCAGTCAAAATTTGTATTGTCAGTTAATCATTTACATCCCTAGCTCTGTTACTCAAAAAGTATTGATGTCGCTGTCAATTAGACAAGGTATTATAATTAAGAGGTAACTCAGGTGTTGCATTGTATGGAGAAGCAAACCGTTTTTTGACCGTGCGTTAGATGCGTGTTACGTTTTTGTTTATGAGTGAAAAGTTGTAGACTACGATAGGAACAAAGTGGCTGTATTTTGTTTTATTACAAACAACAAGAAATAAATTGTGTTGTTATTGGAAACATTGGACATTTTGGTCATTTACTATGCGTCTAAAACTATTTGAGCATGCAACCGTGGTGGCGTTCTTTTGGATGGCAAAGGGGTCACTACACACACAAACCTGTTTTCTATTCTTTATACTGATACTATATTGATACTGTGCTTGTGTTCCTGTGGCTGAAATGCCTTCATTTTCAGTAATCTGGTATTTGTGACAGCTCAAGCTACTGTAACGCATACACTATTTCAGTGAACTGCTTCCATCCAGTATACTTTGTTATCTACACTGCTCCAGTCCATCTCATTCACTTTTGAGCACTCTCCCTTTACATTCTGTTTCAGTCGTACAGAGTTCTTGAATAGACGGACAGACAGCAGAGAAAGCAATGACATGCTATTTCCTTGTGACTTTAAAAGCAAAATCTGAAATAGATAAACTGTTGTCATGACTGAGCACATACTGTACAAAAAAATGTGGGCTCACCAAAACTGAACCTTGTTTTGCATCCTGCAGCTGCATTGGACTTGTCTGGATTTTACTGACACGTGATGTGATTTCTAGATAATGAAGGCCAAAGTACATTTTACAAAAAACGTAAATTTCAGAGCAACTGAAAGCAGATGGCACTTCTTATCCTTAATGTTATGTTACACATTCAATATGTAATTTTCTGCCGTTATGGGTCTCTCAATTGAAATTGTGGATGTAAACCATGGACTGACGATGGCGGTGGCATGTGTGGGATCATGGAAAATAATGTTCACGGAGAAGTTAATCTATTATAGTTGTATTCATGTTAAGTTTAGTAACGTTTATTCATGTAATGTAATTCTAATGAAATAGCAGTTTTTCCTACATAATCACTTAGATTCTATTTGTGGTGGTAGCTGACAGATAAGCGAGCAATCAAGCTTACATTAGCCAGCAGCTAAAGCCATAATATCACAATATATTCTATATGTCTGTGTCCCCTGCCAGATGTGTTTAGCACCAGGGGGTTAAGGGGTTTGTTGTCCTCCCTGACGCTGGGACTTACTTCACCGGTGTGGGGGCAGGCCGGTGCAGCAGCTCCAGGGCGGACCAGATACCTTGGTTGCCCACTGTTGAGGCTCATTTTTGGCCAGACGCAGGTGCCTGAGGTCTGACATGGTCTGTTCCGTACAGATCATTAAACTTTCAGTCTGTGTTATTTATTAAAATTAGATTTATCTGGGTTTGAACATTGTTGGAAACGTTTGGCATAATGTTAATACAAAACAAAAAATGTTTAACAGGAATAGTCATTTCTAGATTATAGATGTTACACATTATATCTTTAACAACTTAGAATAAAACTCCCCCAACAGATCTGTTTTCACATCAGAAGACTAGGGGACATTAGAACTTTTGCCAAGTAGGCAAGTGGTCCAGATGGAAAGGCCATTAGCAGATGGTGGATGCTAGTGGAGAGGAACGGGTCACAGATGGGGAAGGGAGTCTTTCAGTCTTTGGAGCTATTCTTCCAGCAGAGGTTGAACCATAGCGCTGCTAAATCTTTACTGAGCACTGTGACTTTTATTTGTTTAATATTTTGGTCGTTTGTTTGTTTGGGTAAGAAACAAACCCCTTAAAATCATTACCTTCAAGGACCCTGGCTAAACCAGGGAATAGCAGTTAATGACCTTCTGCAGATGCTCCAGATGTTTTGTGACAGATGGGCCATCTTGTTGCACATGTGGGAGGTGATCTGCATTCCTATGGTAAAACAGGTGACATGCCCACAAAAATGGCATTGAAGTACTCTGTGGTCTCCTGTCTGGGAGCCATACTGCCAATACAGTTGCTTGCTATTCCCTGCTCCATGGTAATAGATGGATGTAATTACAAATTGCAAAAACGTAATACACAATCTGTATGTTTTAATTCATATGAGTATCTCACACTCATACATGTCAACCAAACAAGAGAGACCAGAGAGTGTTGAGTATATACATATTCCATTTGGAGTTGTTTGCTGTCGGTAATATTGTGTGGGGCCGTTTCAGTGGAGAACGTCACTTGATTAGAACCATTCATCAAGTCGGTGTGGAGTGGATAGGGATGATTACCAAACTGGGCAGTGTGTTTTGTCTCAACCACTCTCTCAACAATCTTCACATTTGACAGACCTGCTCTACCAACCCCATCGCTCATGCCGTGCAAAACTGTCCAAACGAGTCATTTAGCGGTGAATTGGAGTCCCTTTTAGCCCGTGAAAACATTCACACTAATTTCTTGTTAGGCACCAAAACAATTACTCTCACAGTGTCACTTTAATCTCAGCACTTTGAGTTTTCTCGCAGGACAAGCACAGTTGGAGATTAACTAAAACATGCAGAATATATTAATTCTAGACCTCTATCATTCCATTTCCATCCATCCCCCTGAGGATGCTCATAGCTAATTTGCCCTTGAAGCTACATTTTTCTTGTTAAGACTGGAGGGCTTTTCTTTCATCTCAGCCTTGCCTCTACTGCACACGTTGAGTATGTCTGATGTATGTGCAATAAAATGCCAAATGGAGCTTTGCATTGAGAGAAAATTAGATAAGCAGTCATATTATTACGCAGGAAAGCATTATTTTGTATTCCAAGGATTGGCTGCTATGTTTGGCTTCTGCCGTCCGGTAAAAGCAACATCCGAGATATTTCTGCTTGAGTTTTGCAGAAAATGTCTCTTCAAAGGTTACTCTAAGAAGTGCATTCAGAAAAGACGGGATTACCTTTCACTACTCGCCTGTTAGAAGGGTCATTCAGAAGTGTGTGATGCTGACAGAGGAAACACCTTGATGATCTTGTAAACCATGACTGGCTATGGAAACACAAATCTGTTGGAAACAACTGAGCTACAGTACTAGCTCTATGATAAACCTTGGGCTGTATGATAATATCCAAGGCCCTGAATGGAGTAAGAATGGTATAACATAAAGCTTTAAAACAAACAAAAACAACTTTATTACCATAGCTCAGAGCTGAAGCTTCTCAATCATGTAGTATGCAGGGAAAAAATGTGTAACAAGAATTAATTTAATTTGTCTTCAGCCACAGTGGGTATACTACTATGTTATCACATATCCCAGCACCATGTACTTATACTGCTCTTGCATTAAAGTACTATAATGCCAATTATTCATTTAATCAATCATTTAAATGTACTTTGTGTTACTCTACATTAGGGTGTGGTATTGATTTCAGACACAATGTCATGGGTTCTTCAACCAATATATGAATAAAAAAAAAAAAGTAAAAACTAATTGTGCTTTCCATAGTAATGCGAGCCTATTAAAATTATAAATGTGATGGAAATTGGTGCTATATTATTGCACTAACTCAATTTAAATTTCACACCGGGAGAGCTCGTAAGTACAAGTAAAGTTCTGTTTGCATCTTTGCAAAGAACACTGTCCTTAACTGTTATATCTTTGGAGTTCAATACTGTCTTTTGAGAAGATAATAATCACACATTGTTAACTGTAAATAAAAAAACAAGACTGAAATATTTTAAAAACTACTCTGTGCGTCTTCCACTATTGTGCAGCTATATCAGCTCAAGGGACAGCAAAGTGATACAAATTAACATTAACATTTCAACACGTTTGACATGTTTGAGGTATGTCAAAATACCAGTTAGTATGTTAGTTTCCCCCCTGAAAATCACAATAAAGTCAAACATGCAAAGGTCAAAGTAGTTTTTTTAGCCTGTAGCCTTATAGCCAAAATAGAGGCCGATAAAGTCCATTAAGCAGTCGCTTCTGCTCATAAAGCATACTGCTGTGAGCGCACAGTAATGATTGAAGGCAAACTACATGAGCATATCCATTTTTTTTTCTGAGCTCATGAGTCATCTGAAAGGTGGCTGAGCAGTAAGAAGGCACCGTATAGAGAGATGCAAAAGTGTACATTACGCCCCTTGCTTTCCGTCACCAATTAACACCATGCAGCATTTTTTTTAAGCGTTTAAATAAACAATCCATTCCAGCAGCAAACACACTGCTGAAACATCAACTGATCTAGCTGTGGTGATATTTTGTTTTCTGGTTAGGTTATCAGGGTTTCTGCCACATTTGCACAAAGTCATTTGTAAATCTGTTATTTTGTCAAACTCAAAGTAACTGTTGCTCTAACAAAATGTTAGCATACAAGAATATTAACCACTGTGGGGGGCGGGGGGTTGTACTTCTTGCTGCTTTCATGATAGATTCTGTATTTTTGAAAACAAGTGGAAGTCAACAAATGAATCCAAACACAACGGTTCACTCACTAGCGTTCAAAGAATTAAATGGCATCCGACTTTCTTTATTCCTTCCTGCCTAAATTAAAGCTTGGCTGTAAGCTCAAAAAATACTACTTGTTGTAAATACTGGGTGTATTTGACTATTTTTGTTGCCTCTCTGACCCCATGTAATGTGTAAGATTAAGCTGAGGTTCACAGAAAAAAGCAGTGGTGCATTCCTTTAAACGCTGGTAATATTTCTGCTCTGTGCTGTGGACGCTAAGAATCTGTGACAAGTGGCATTTGGCCTCTGCTCCTCCAAGTGTGGCGAGAGATGCCAGGTGGGAAAACATTTTGGGCGGGGGAGAACAGAAACTAAAGTCACCTTGCCTAGGGGCCGAACTTGTGCTGTTTCTGGAGTAACTTGGTCTTGGTGCTGAGAGCCAGTGACTCATGCTGGCCCAAGGCCACTAGTGTCTATCACCTTCAGATGGCCATTGGCCCATTGGTGGAGAGACACTTTGACTGCTAGTGCTCCAGGCTCGGCCTCATATACAGAGCAGGTGGCGGGAACATACTGCCAACAGGGACGTCTTTTTTTGGCATCAGTCTCTAATGAACATGCAAATCTTATCAGAATATTTCTACTCTGCATTGAGGACATTCACTGAACTGATTTTTAATTACAGATAGGTGTTTGAGACATTGGATGCCTTATAGCAGAGTGACAATTCTCTCCTTATTAACTCTTGACTTATTACTAACAGATGGTAATCTGGCTGAAAACTGGAGAAAAAAAAAATTTACAAAAGAAACATGGTTCAAAGCATCAGTTGCAATGTGCAGCAATGTAGCAAATTGTTTTCGACTAGTCTCGCATTGCCAGACCTTCCTCCACAGTGCTGCGGAGGAGGATCTGGCTAGTCCACACAGCATTCCTGGATGGGAGAAAAACGCACTCTGGTTTATTGACATTTCTTTAAACCAATTAAAATCGTCTTGGGCGGCGCTAAACACTGCATGGTGCAACGGCGCCTCTGCAAAATAGCCTCGGGGAACGAATTTGTTTTGGAAACGTGTACATTCAAAGGTTTTTTTAGTCATGCAACATAGTCTAGCTAGCTGTCTGGATTTACTCTGCAGAGATCTGAGGAGCAGTTAACCATAGTCCTCATAAATCCACCGGAGTTTAAAGGTCTTATGAGATGCTGCTTTTTGGATGCTTTTATATAGGCCTTAGTGGTCCCCTAATACTGTATCTGAAGTCTCTTTTATATAGGCTTTAGTGGTCCCCTAATACTGTATCTGAAGTCTCTTTTATATAGGCCTTAGTGGTCCCCTAATACTGTATCTGAAGTCTCTTTCCCGAAATTCAGCCTTGGTGCAGAATTACAACCACAAGAGCCAGTCCCACAATGAGCTTTACTTATGATGTGCCATTTCTGTGTCTGTAGCTTTAAATGCTATTGAGGAGAAGAGGGGGGAGGGGCAAGGTGGAGGGTGGGGGTGTTGCCTTGACCAACTGCCATGCTTCGCTTGTTTTCAAGCCATGATGTCTCTCTCGTTCTCATGGGTGGGCCAAATTAACATAACATTGACTTGCCTTGACTTGAGATCAGGTATAAGAATAATGACCAATAACTAAATGTTAATCCTTATAATTAACAAGGCCATTCCAGCATAAAGTATGTATAGATAAGTGTTTAAGGGAGATCCCACACCATGAGAGCTGTTTGTTGAGATGCGGCAGTGAGCGTGATGAAGCATGTGTGAATCCTTGGTGGTGTGTGGGGTTATTAATTGAGAACATCAATAACAACGGGCCTTGTTTTTCTCTCTCTCTCTCTCTTGAGGGGAACATTCATCATGTGAGGTCAGTGCAACTAGGCAAGAGAAAATAGGGCAGATTTGGTCATAGTAAGCATGGTCTTGCTGAACTAAAAAATCTCCCCTACCCACACCAAAGGGACAAAGCCACAACATCAGCCACGAATTACTACAGCATGTTTCTGCCTGTGGTCATGTGCATGGGTGACAAATCCAATCAGGTATTACACATGTCCCCCCCCCCCCCCGGATCCTTTTTTGTCTTTGCACATATTTGGTTGAAACTATAACTGGTATTAGGACATGCAGGGCCTGGAACACGATGGCAATTTAAGTTTAAAAATGTGTCTGAAAATCCTTCACTCAAGGAAGTAAGGACTTTCTGTTGTTATAGTTAAGGACAACCCAAAAAGTGCTTCTGACCTCAAATACTTTTTAGTTTTAGTTAGTTTAGTTTTTTATTTCTGTGTCATGCCACACTTGGCCCATCCCATATGGGATTAAAAGACACCACAAACCTATTTAACAGACATCTTCCGGTTGCATATACAGATCATTTGGAGAAATACATGAATACAAGAAAAGATAAATAAATAAATATATATATATATATATATATATATATCTTTTTAAAATGTCATTTAGTTCAAAATAGTCAGTTTTTTTACGCTTGCTCTTACAGTGTGTCATGATGACTAAGTCAATTCTTATAACTGGCATTGTGTTATTTAGCCTACGTAATGCTCCCCTACCTAATGGAAACATTAAATCACCACTATTCCCACAACAGCTATTAACCAGCTAATGTTATGCTACCAAGTGCTGACTATCACTGCATATTTTCTGTATTACAGTATGTAAGGGATGTAACCCACCCATAATTTTTTGTTGATTCGACAAGAGTGTCATGCACAAACAGCTTTCATATTTATGTATTTATGTGCCGCGACTTTTTTGCTCTTTTTTTGTATACAGATATTTATATAAGTGCTGTATATTATATACTTACAGGCTACATGCTGTATGTAATATTGTATCATTTTCAAACTTAACATGTCAAATGTCACATTTTATCCAACAAATGTAGTGAGTTAAACAAAAACAATTACCATGATCAATACCTGCTTCTTCCATTTTGCAAATTTTGTGTGCAGTCCATGACCCCTGCAGCAGCCTTTCACACACCCAGAAGAGCACTATCAACGTATCTTTCTTTGCTTTATTAGCAAACAACTCAGCAATACAATCAATGCAATCCGGTTAAAAACGGATGTGGCTGACCCACATAACTCAAAACACTAATTTGTACAAATAGATTTTCCAAAAATATAAATAATTGGACTTCTCTTCTCAAAATATCTTGATTATGCATAGTGAAATAAAGTTTACTGACTAGAAATGTATTTTTGAAACATGCAGCTCTGTCCTGGAAAATGGATTCCAAAGCATTGGTAGTGACATGATTTTTCTGCTTTTAGTTGCAGGCCCTTGATACCAGATTGAACCCTGGATTGTTTTTAAGAAAACTGACTTTATTAATTGTTTGATAATGCTGGTCTTCAACTATCAATCAGATTTTATTTTAATCTATGCAGGCCGATTTTAGAGATAAGCCCCATGCCAGCCATGACCATTAAATAATGGAATAAATGTTGACTCTGTAGATAAGTATACTGATTTCATCCCTGACAATTGTCATATGAAGCACACACTGATTCCTCATATAAGATGGAGCAGTGCCTGTATTGCCTTTAAGAAGCTGAGTTTCTTAAGAATTGACAAAACTTGTATTCAACGTCTTTTACTGAGTCAGCTGTCAGTTTCTCCTCTAATTTGTTTGTTTGACAACTACAGATATCAAACGCGGGAATGCCCTAAACTACATTATTGACCAAGCCTGTACGATTGGAATGGCGAGGCAGATATCTTTGTCAGAGCTTCGACTGGCTCTGTAAAAGACTATTCACACTGACTATCCGCCCCACGATGAATTGCTCCCTCTGGTATTGAGTACCATCTGTCTAAGATGGGGTCAAAGAAATACACAGTCCTTTATCCATCAGCTATTTCATTACTGAACATTACTCCTGTTAGCTAAATGCGTGAGGTTTGTATAGTTGCATTTTGTTAAGGGTTTTGTCTACCTTGTCTTCCCTTGCTGTTTTTTTTTAGGTTTCTTTAGATGTTTTTAACATTCTGCTGCAACTTCATCATTAATTTAAAAACAAGTTTACTTCCAGTGGTTTACTTTGAAATCTGCCATAATACAGAATGGACATTAGCTCTATTTACACAATTACATATTAGTTATGTTTCATATATATAAATTGCCTACTTTATTAAATATACACCTCCCCATCCCCAGAAGATCACTCCTCCTCTCACTGTATCACATATGTAAAACAAAGACTCTGTTCATTAGGTGTCAGGGCCAGATTTAAGCATAAACATTTAGGCATGAATCAGTGGTTCGATCTGACCTGGTCTCTCACTAGGCTGGTTGTGCTTGGAGAACAGTTTCATGCTTTCTTGAAAACCTTTAGTACCGATGCTGTATGATTTGAGAACAATATGTAATGTCATCTGTACAAAATGAGACATAACAAAAAGCCAACCTTCTAAGCAAAGCATGCTTTGCACTTTATTCAACCGCAGATTCAAAACCATCACTATCTACCTGACCAAATGATCAAATGAATCAGAGAAACCCTTGACATCATAGTTGAGTTTAAAAAAGAGAATCTGCCAGTTAATATCTGATCTATTTTCATATTGTACAAAAATGGATGCATGTCCAAGGTCCCTTGATTAATATCTGCACAGCTGTAGCTTGAGTCAAAACAAATCTAATTCCATTATGATGGACCTTTTCCTGCTCTGTATGTTTGCTTGTATTTTGTTGCACTTGGGTTTCTAAGCATTTTTTTTTTTTTTATAATTTTTTGGGCTTTTCCACCTTTAATCGATAGAACAGAGAGAGAGGGGAGAGAGAGGGGGAAGACATGCAGGACATCGTCACAGGTCGGACTTGAGCACTGGACCTCTGCTTCGAGGCATAAGCCTCGAAGTATATGTGCACCTGCTCTACCCACTGAGCCAACCTGGCCACAGCATGATGCATTTCTGGATGTAAATATCTATCTTCTTTTATCCCACAAAACCTTGCATCTTAGGGATGTTTCTTTTAGTCAGTACAATTTTGTTTTCATACTTACCATACCTTAGTACGTAGTTGTCTTGAGGACTGAGACTCACATTTTCATTTTTATTGTCTTAAGCTGTTTCTCACAATGAAGTTGCCCTTTCATACATGTAGCACACAACACGAGCTGTCCGTGTCAGATGCGTTCTCACTTACTTGATATACTATGTTTGGTTTAGGCGAGTGATGGCGCCTGTAGAGCGTGCAGGGAGCATGGTATGGTGAAGATAACGCCATGGCCGCTTAGCCAGTTCATAATTTGGTCATAATGCTGTTCCCTGAATTTTTCTTACAATTTCTGCGTTGAATCTTGTAGTCTCTCCAGCTAGACATTTTCATTAATGACTTTGTGTAAATTGCCTTTGTTCACAATCAGATGTTTGTTTTCTTCTGGTTTTGCGCCAACCACATACTACAGATGTCATCAACATTCCCACTCACTTGCTGTGAGTTATCCAGCTCCTTCGTAAAGTCAAGATCATTTCAAGGTTGCTGTGTGTGGAAAGGTGCTTTACGGTTTAATGTTGTCGTTCATACACCACACAACACTTAACTAAAGGAACACAGCCTAGTGCATATTTAATCCATGGGGAACAAAGGCCAGGAAACTGTTCAATAATTATTTCCATTTTTTCTAGTTTTCTCATTTAATCTAGAATTGGATAGAGGGTGTCTGCAGAATACCAAGAGCATACTAAAATCAAATAGTCCTTTCACAGCAACATGGGCTTCCAGGTTGGAAAGTCCAGTGGTAGAAACCAATGTGATTCATTAAATTAAGTCATATGTTGAGTCTGGTGGCACCACACCTGTTTCCTATGCAGACGTTTGGTGAAAATGAGTCATGGTTGTACTGCACACTGAACGTGAGTATGTATCACCTGTAGGGCTTTTTTTTCCTACAGGATTTAAGTGAGACAGCTTTCTGTGCCAAAATCATTTTGACTGTCAGCGTACGAGCTGTACCACGGTTTTTAAATCATGTACCTAATGAGGTCTTTATCAAAGCAACATTTCCACAGCCTTTTATTAAATAAGTATAAGCTTAAAATCAGGTGTTGACATAATGTTGCCTTGGGAGTTCAGTGAAGAATATGTTATGTGCTTGAACCATTTAATATTGAACGGTGTTCCTTTGAATCTCCTCACATTGCATCATCACTTTCTTGTTTGGGCAATATGGCCACAAGGAGGATGCATCTGTGCTCACACTAGCATTCCCCTCCTTTTTTAATTAAATTAATTTACCGTATTTTCCGGACTATAAGTCACACTTTTTTTCATACTTTGGCTGGTCCTGCGACTTATAGTCAGGTGCGACTTATATATCAAAATATATATAATTTAACATGTTTTTAAATGTTATTTCTGAAATCCAGATGGCCAGAGCTGGAGGAACGAGTCCACAGATGGGTGCTTGAACAATGTGCTGCTGGGAGAGGCTCGTCAACAGTGCAGTTACGTTACGTTAAATACCGGACACCTACCGTATTTAGCCCCTTGTGTGCTATTGTGTAGTTTAATAACTTGCCTTTCCAGATTAAATGTCTGTTCTTGGTCTTGTATTTTGTGAAATAAATATCTAAATAAATGCGACTTATAGTCTCGTGCCACTAATGTTTTTTTCCTCTTCATGACGCATTTTTTGACTGATGCGACTTATACTCCGGAGCGATTTATAGTCCGGAAAATACGGTATTTATTTACATTGATACACTTTGAACAACTTCAGTTTTAAATGACCATTTCATGTCTCCTTCCAACACCCAACTGTGCTTGCATTGGCATTGCAACTGTGTCTTGGCAAAATAGCAAACATCCAACCCTTATTCAAGTCTCACAAAACAGCTACTAGCTATATTGTACCTCTAAAAACCTTCTGTGAAACAACCCATGTCTTTTACATTTTAACATCACTGAAAACCTGGTCTCGCATTGCCAGACCTTCCGTCACAGCGCTGCAGAGGAGGGTCTGGATAGTCCAGGATGGGAGAAAAATGTTCTCTGGTGTATTGGCATTTCTTTAAACCAGTCACAATTGTCTTGGGTGGCGCTAAGCGCCGGACTGAGCAATGGTGCCTCTGCAAAATAGCCTCAGGAAGGAACTTGTTTTGGTGGAACGTGTGTACCTTCAAAAGTTGTTTTAGTTGCACAACAGAAAACTCAGATTAGACAGATACTCTAGCTAGCTACCCTGCAGAGATCTGAGGAGCAGTTAACCATAGTCCTCATAAATCCACCGGAGTTTAAAATTACAACACAAAGAAAGATCAATGTGAGGGAAAACCAGCCGAAAATGAGGGACATCCGTTGGAATTTCCAGCACAATCACAGGGTGAACAATCACAGGGTAAAAAACGACAACTAAAAGCCAAGCTTTAAACAATCCCAAGAAGCGAGACGATAATAGAGGAGCACACAGCATGTTTAAATTCATATTTCATAAAAAGTTAATGTCACTCAAGACAACTTCCGCCATTTTTTTGTTTTGGTTTATTCTGCCAGTTTAGATTTGACCTCATAATGGATGTCTAATAAAAAAATGTGTAGTATTTCTTATTTCAGCATTTTTCCAACCATTTGATTGTTGACATGACTTTCTGCTTAAAACAGGAAACTAATTAGAGAACTGTCAAAAAAAAAACACTCTGTCCTTCAAACGTTGAATCAAAGTGCATTTATAGTATTTTTGTGGGTGCCACTCAGTAAACAAGTTGAGTACCAATTCAAAGTAAAAACCCTCTTTACCTGTCATGTTTGAAAGCTTGAAAGCCTCTCGTCTTTTCAAGAGCAGGAATTGCTATCGTTTTTCTTGCAAAGTTTAAAAGCTTTCAACTTCTTTTTCCAAAAAGGAATTTCTATAATTCATTGAACAAGACAAAACGGAACAGTTCTGACAGAATAGTAAAAATACGTAATAATAATGATGCCTACAGTAGATTGACTGAAGCAGACAGATCAGCCTTTTTTCTAAAGATTCTTTTTTTGGGCATTTTAGGCCTTTTATTTTGACAGAACAGCTGAAGACATGAAAGGGGAGAGAGAGGGGGAATGACATGCAGCAAAGGGCCGCAGGTTGGAGTCAAACCTGGGCCCATACTCCATATATGGGTGCCTGCTCTACCAACTGAGCTAGTATACAGGTGCCCAGATCAGCCTAATTTAAGGCAGACATGCTTAAACATTTACTTATATGCCAAGCACACTTTGACTCTCTAACAGGCTGGTTATTTCATGATGATTATAGTGTGATGGTTGTAGCTTGCGTCTCCAAGTAGGTGTCCACAGTCAGAGAGACTGGACAGGCATATTTCCAATTACTGTGTGTACATATGTGTGTCAGTGTTAGCCCTGTGACAGTCCACCCAGGATGAAATATCCAATCATATTCTTTATATTTCGTATATAGCCTGAATAATTATAGGAATATTACTAGTCTTTACTTCTTTACTTCCTTTAGTCTAAAGGTTACTTTTTTCAGACTGAGAAAAATGTGTCACTAAATGAATCAATTCAATTCAATTCAATTCAATTTTATTTATAGTGTCAAATCATAACAGGAATTATCTCAGGAGACTTTACAGATAGAGTAGGTCTAGACCACACTCTATAATTTACAAGGACCCAACAATTCCAGTGATTCCCCTAAGAGCATCCATGAATGCGTAAGTGCGACAGTAGCAAGGAAAAACTCCCTTTTAGGAAGAAACCTCGGACAGACCCAGGCTCTTGGTAGGCGGTGTCTGACGGTGCCGGTTGGGGGTATGATGAACAATGGCAATAATAGTCACAATAAAGATATTGTAATAGTTATAATAGTTCATGGTGTCGTAGAGCACAGCAGGGCGTAACAGGGCGTTGGCCGGACATAGCAAGTCGAAGCCGGGCATTGCAGTGCGTAGCAGGGTGTAATAGAGCACAGCAGGGCATAGGGCAGGACCACGGCGACAGCTGCCACCATGATGTAGGTGCCATCATCATCCAAGATGATGATGCTGGGCGGAAAAGGAACATAAGGACTCCAGGGAATAAGCTCCCTGGAGCTATAACTAAGAGCTGCAGAGAAGGGGAGATAGGGAGGCTGTGTTCCGTGATTGTGGCTACACTCTTTCCCCCGCCAGTCTAGGCTAACGCTGCGACTCATTACTCCCTAAGTATATGTAAGCTTTCCTTGGGGAGAAGCAGAGATAGGGTGGAGGTGCGCCATGACTGTGGCTACACACCCACCCCCGCCGGTCTAGGCGAACGCTGCAACTCCTCATAACCTAAATATAGTAAGCTTTCTATGAAGAGAAGCCGAGATAAAGAGGCGGTGCGTCATGACTGTGGCTACACACCTTCCCCGCTGGTCTAGGCGAAAGCTGCAACTCCTCACTCCCTAACTATAAGCTTTATCGAAGAGGAGAGTTTTAAGTTTACTCTTACAATAAGGTAAGGACAATAAGGTACTATGAGCTCTTCAAGATATGATGGTGCTTGACCATTTAGAGCTTTGTAGGTCAGGAGAAGGATTTTAAATTCAATCCTGGATTTTACAGGAAGCCAATGCAGAGAAGCTAATACAGGAGAAGTATGATCTCCCCTCTTAGTTCTTGTCAGAACACGTGCGGCAGCATTCTGGATCAGCTGGAGAGTCCTCAGAGTTTTATTTGAGCATCCTGATAATAGGGAATTACAATAGTCCAGCCTGGAAGTAACAAATGCATGGACTAGTTTTTCAGCATCGTTTTGAGACAGGATGTTCCTAATTTTGGCAATGTTACAAAGGTGAAAAAAGGCTGTTCTAGAGGTTTGTTTTAAGTAGGCGTTAAAGGATATATCCTGATCAAAAATAACTCCTAGATTTCAGACAGTAGTGCTAGAGGCCATGGCAATGCCATCTAGAGTAATTATATCTTGGGATAATGATTTTCGGAGGTGTTTAGGGCCCAGCACAATAACTTTTGTTTGAGTTTAACATCAGGAAATTGTAGGTCATCCATGATTTGATATTTCTAATGCATACTTGAAGTTTAGCTAACTGACTGGTTTCGTCTGGCTTGATTCATAAGTATAATTGGGTGTCATCCGCATAACAATGAAAGTTAATTGAGTGTTTCCTAATAATATTGCCTAGAGGAAGCATATACAAGGAGAAAAGAATTGGTCCAAGCACTGATTCTCCTATTCTGTTCTATCGTTGCAGTGGTTGTTTTAATTCCAATTAGGTTGTTAAGTATAGCACCTCGTTGGTTTACGTTTGATTTTACCGATCTCAGTCGGGGGACAGACACCGTAGTTATGGGATTATGAATGGGTGGCTGCTCCAAAGGAAGCACAGAGGAGCTTGTAGCGCTGTATCTGTGATTACTGATATTATTGATTCTTACTGGAATGATATAGCTGGTCTGTGGGTTAGCAGAGTTATTTGTAAAGGAGTGAGAGCTTATCGGAGAGTGAGACTGGGAAGTGCGCTTGTGCGTGTGTTTACGGGATGCAAACAGTCAATCAAAGGTCTTGGTCTGCACGGCGTAACGCAGATTCTCATATAGCATCTGGCTACCACGTCTATTGGGATGAATCCCGTCCCTGCTGAACAGGGAGCCACGTTCCCAAAACAGATTAAAATTGTCAATAAAACCTTGTGGATGTTGCATGTATGCTGGAACCAGGTGTTGAGGATGAGTAGTCTGCTAAAAAGGCATACTCCGCGACCTTGAGATGTGGGCCCGAAATAAAAATCTTCTTCCAAGTGCTTTTTAAAGCTTCAGTGAGAGTACCAAAGTCTTTCTGTGCGCTCACTCTGCTGATAGGACATCAGGGGAAGAGCGGATGAGGAGTGGGGGGGCATGAATGGCCGGTGGCAGGAACAAAACAGCCAGTATCAGTTTCAGATGGATAAGGAAAAGAAGAGGAATATTGCTTACCATCTGGGTAACCACATCGGCCGTTACCGGGGGAACATTCGGCTTTGACGGGGCATCGAAGTGACTGGAGAGGCTGAGGGCAGGAGGCGATGGAGTCCTACCCGAGGCTCTCTTTCGGCCGCAAACCACTTTAGTCCAGGATGGCCTGATGGTCGTGTCGAGCAAGAAGATGGATGTGGGCAGGCGGATGGGTCCCAAATCGCAGTATCCTGGAAAGCCGCTGAGAGAGTTGTGATTTGGAGCGATTGATTTTGAGCAACGTCCAGGTAGGCTGTTAACGAGGCATCTTTGGTTTGTAAGTCCTCTGAGAGCCGACGAACTTCTTCCCTAAGGTCAGAGATTTTTTTGTTTGCATTTTCAAGCAACGAGGAAATCCTGTGGGGAAATGGGGACTCGCCAGGTGTGGAGGTAGCCATGGAGCTGGCGTTAGCCTGAAGCTAATGTTTACTACTCGTAGAAAATGTGCGGTCCTCAACGCACAGGTACGTAGATTTGCGTAGATGCTGGCTCTTTCTAGAGACTAAAGGCTACCAGGGGGCTAATAAGAAACAAAAAACTAAGCAACTAGTACATTTTTCTCGATATAATACTGTTTTCCTCCGTCTGTCTTCTCTCCCTCCACACTCTCACACTGCTTTACCTTCCGGTTCCGGTTCAAACAAGTCCGAAAAGCAATTGAAATTTGTCTTTGATGTTGCTAGCCTGTTTTTGTTTTTGTTTTTTTACCAGAGACTAAGCTAATACGGTGTGACCCTTTTAATCTTAAATTGATTCTATTAAAAATGCATTGGTTAAATAGGACTTTGACAAGACCCAGAGAAAATGACCACCTTTAGAAACACCTTGCCTGTAAAAATGCATCTGCTGATGTGCAAAAATCAACAAGTATTCACACTGAGCAAAAGGCAACCTGACTGTGAATACATTGAAAATCCTATACCGTATCTGCATCATTCAGCCACTTTGTGTATATTGATTTGTGTACAGAAGGAGCTGTAAAAACCCTTTTGAAAGAACGCCTTCAAACTTTCTTTATGCTGATTCTTTTATGATTTCTTATTAAACAGTAAAGCAGTGCAGCATGGTGACTACATGCTGTTTGATTCTTTGGTGTGTGTTATAAATGTTAGGCTGCAGTTTTCACTCCGATAATATAATCTTCCATTTGCACCGTTTGTTAGCGCTGCTGTGCCACCCTGCAATCCTAATGTTGACTTGTTATGAATATTCTGTTGATAGTGTTGATTAGTGCATGACAGAAGCCAACTGGCAAATATGTCTTCCCCCTGAACACACATGGACACCTACAATTATTGTTGAGATATGACAAAAAAGATGAGTGAAAGGATTAATCCATTTAATGAGTTACTATAGAGATAAAAAATATTACTGATTAGCACTTTAGAACGCACAGCCTTTTGCAATGCATGACTATGTTATTAATATATTCATTTGTACTGTATCTTGTCTGTGAATTCATGAAATTGAATGAAATTACAAGCATGGCTCCTTGTAAAAAGAGATAAAAACAGGGTAATAAATAGAGCTCTATGAATACATATAAAAACTTAATTTATGTTGAAGGAATTATCCTTTTATGTGCTATTCTTTGTGCCTTTTAATTGACCCTTGGGGAATATTACGTTTTAGTAATCATATATGTTTTTATAGAATTATTTGAAAAAAGTCATAAAACACTAAGGTATTTTCCAAGTCAATATATACATATTATAGGAGTAGGATGGCAATCGAATGAATGTAGTTATTTGGATTAAAACGTAGTTCAACTACTTTCCACTTCATTATTTTTCATTACATATGCCATAAATATCTAATTAAAATGCAAGGAGGGAATATTAATTATTACACCACCGAACGGCCTGTTGGGTAAATTGCACTCTTTGTCGCTCGCTACTGTACATTTAAGAACAGATGAACAAAGAGAGACTGGAGAGACTGGAGATGTTACATTGTTTCAAACTCAAACATTTCAAGCATCAGCGATGTAACTTTAGAAATGAATGATTTGTTCCCAAAATGGTCCCAAATACATAGCTAGCTGTTACCAAATGACACACATACTTATTGCTAGGGGACCAAACTATGTCATGGAAGGTGTGTTGCTCAGGAACCAAGGAAACACAGTGTTGAGTGTGAAGTTGTTTGGATGAGCGGTTCTCGAGAAAGTTGCAAGCAGAAATACTGGAAGCCAAGCAATTGTAACAACAAATTGGCACGTTTTGAACCGGCATTGAAGTGTAGGGTAGATGTTTCTTTATTTTAAGATTATATTGAACCCACTGTTTACCCTGGTGTCAGAGCTGTGAATTTTTTTCTTACAGTAGACTGATGGATCTCATTAGTAAACTCACACTTTACACATCTAAAATAACTTTATCTTAAACTGTGATAACGGTTGGTGACAAGGCAGCTCAAATTACAGGTACAATAACCTATTCAGCTGATTATTTTGTATCTCAATCAGCCTCACCTTTTCAGCCAGTCACCGCTCACCGGTATCTTTGGCGCTCAGTGATAGAGTCTTGACCTCTTATAATTTGTACTGGTAAAGTGTTACGGATTCTCATTATGTTGCATTAGATATCTTGGAACACATGGTTGCGTAACACTGTAATCAGCTATGGATAGCTGAAGGCTACATTTACATTGCTACGTTTTGGTTTAAAAACGAATATCTTTTTCTATGTTTACACCTTGCATTCACACTGCTTTGGCATTTCAGAGCCCCTGAACCGGAGAAATTTGAAAACACTTGAATGATCCCCCTGCGGGGTTGTGTTGCAGTGTCGACGGCCGCAAACGGAGACCTTTGGCAACACCGACACTGCCAACGTTTTGCCGCCTGATTGGGTCATGACGTCTCGTTCCCTGAGACAAAGCTGCTAACAATTTCCATGGCAACTACCGGCATCGGGTGGAGTATACGTGCTGCTTACTGTTTACCCCGGCACGCGCATGCTCAGTATACGAGAATGTTGATGAGATATTTGGATGTGTTACTTTAAACGGAGATTAGTTCTTCTACTGGAGCTGAAAACACTTGTGGGCACGGAGATCACTTTTGGCTCAAAACTCTGCTTAAAACCAAAACGTAGCAATGTAAATGTAGCCAAAGTCAATGTAGCTTTATCAATGAATCTTCATATTAGGAGTGGCAGTGCCTTTTATAGAGAGACGACCAATGCCGAGACAAAAACACCTGATGGAGGAAGAGCATCATGCTGGTTGTTAAGCTGAATGATTATGAATCTTTATGAGAGGCCGTATAGGAAGTAATTCATACTTCTGTCTTACACACACTATCATAATCTTGCATATACACCACTATACTCATACACACACACTATTATAATCCTTTTACATGTATGTATGAGAGGGTATAGTCGTGTATGTGAGAGAGTATAATAGTGTATGTGAGAGTATAGTAGTGTATGTGAGAGTATAGTAGTGTATGTGAGAGGGTATAGTAGTGTATGTGAGGGAGCATATAGTTGGGTATGTGAGAGTGAAAGTATAGTTGTGTGTGAGAGAGTATAGAAGTGTATGTGTGAGATAGTATAGAAGTGTGTGTGAGAGAGTATAGTTGAAAAGGAAGTTGGTTTGATCAATCAGGAAGACTTAATTAAATTCTCACTTCCTCATTGGCTAAAGGGGCCATTTTAAATTATCATTATCCAGTGGGCTTGCTGCTTTGAAAGTACAGCTAGCACCAACTCAGAGGAACAAGGAACATTTAAATCAAGCAGCAGAAACTTTGACAAAAACAACCTTGTTGGATGAAAAAATGTATTCTTATCTTATTTAGTTTCTTTTTCGAGGTCAGTTTTTGTTTGTGGAAGTAAATGGTAATAAGGAAAACATTGCTATCTTTTTCACTGATGTGTTCAGAGAATTGTGAGGGAAACTGACAATTTGGGACTTAACAGTCATTTTGGAAAGATTCATTTCTGAGCTCAATGGTTATACTCTCCTTATAATCTCTTTCTTGCTCCCGACAGGACCTTAATTTCTATCATTTTACACGGGCTCGCGCTCCGGGTTACGCGGCAATGCAGAGGCAATGCAGAACATTTTAGTTGGGAGTGACAACGCTGAAATGAATGAAGACCCCCCCAGTACATCTTGAGACTTCAAATAATGTTGTGGTTCCAGAAAATGACTTTATTTTCAATGAAACAGTTATAAAAATGAATTCTAGAAACTGTAGACCCACTAGCCAATGACGGTAACCATGGCATTCAGTTATTTTTGGGCCTGGTGAACTCCATCAGTGAGCAAGTTCATTAGTGTCAAGACAATTAATAAAGGCTAATAAAAGGCCAGTGACAATTTCTGCTTCACAATTTTGAACAATAAAATAAAATAACAAAATGGTTTCCTTTTTAGTCAAATGATTATTCCATTTTCAATTGTTTAAACATGTGTGTGTGTGTGTGTGTGTGTGTGTGTGTGTGTGTGTGTGTGTGTGTGTGTGTGTGTGTGTGTGTGTGTGTGTGTGTGTGTGTGTCTGAGTGTAGGTGCTATGAAACTATGTTGTCTTCCTGCACCTGCTATTCCCACACAAAGTTAAACATTTTTATATAAATTGTTATGGCTGTATTGATTTAAAAGCCTAATAATGTGGTGGGTCCACCAGAGCTGGGAACATTGGCCGTGTAACAAAAATATGAACACCTTAGAAGGGTTTATTATGTTTGCTAAAAAATGGAGTTACACAAACCTTTGAAGTGCTCCACTGACTCGATGAACCACCTGAAACATGATGGTATCCTCCACCAAGAGATCTTTGTCTTCTATGTGTTTCAACGTCCTTAGACACCCAGCATTGGCCAGATAATCTGTAATAATCATTGTATAGTATGAACAACACAAGATTAGATATATTAAACAAACTGTTCTTTCCTGGAGGCCAGGCCTGTATCTCATGATGAAATTAGGTGATGCATGAATTTATATGAATGACATCTTTTATTTAACTACTTCAGTCACAGTAGTATATTGAGCACTGACCAAGCCTGGTGTAAACATTCATATGAAAATCAGAAACAAATCACACAAACTGAAGTGCAGATTGCAGAAATATAAAAACAAACATGTGGCTTTACCACACTTAGTAGTATTTAGATTATTATTCACTGTAATACATGTATGTAAACATGTGGATTGCACTTTTTAAAATTGTTATTAATAATAATAATACATTTTATTTATATAGCGCTTTTCATGGTACTCAAAGACACACAGGCTGAACATCGTCACCCAGTCAGATGATTGCAACTCAGCTAGCTAGCCAGCCGATGCTAGAGCTTTCTCATTTAACGCTATCTTTGCTGTAAACAGCCTACTCTGATGTCTCCTTACCCTAAGATAGGCGAAATCCACTAAATGCAGAACTACACTGTAATAAGCTGCGCATTGAATAGCAAATTGCAATGTGTTTGAAATTGAATAACAGGAGCGCAGCAATGGATACTATAACCACCAATATGCTGCTGCTATCTTTTTCTCCTAGTCAAAGTCAAATGTATTTGTACAGTAAAATATTATATACTGTGGTTAATCAAAGGGCTTGACAGATTCTGTGTCCTCTCTCATGTAACAGCAGATTTAATTCTGAAACCTGATTTCTGAAATGATTTCACACAGCTTGCTCAAACTTGCTTGATCATATTAACTAGCACTAGCTAGTGGAGATATTGCAGAGTTTTCAATGGAAAATGGCTAGCCCGTGTTGTATGTGGGTAGCAACCATAGACTGTTAATACAGCAACTAGCTAGCGGCGCTAACGTCACGACCATGCTAACATGAATTTGGGGGGACACTACAGATAGGATGAAGTTAATAAAAAAGGGTCCTTGGCTATTTTTTAATCAACTTACCTCTTCCTGGATTTCGACGACGATCCACCAAAATGCTGTCTCGTCTGGTAACGGGATCCTCCGTGTTCCATTGAGCTAGCTAGAAGTAGAAGCGCTAGCGCTGGAGCCAGGTCTGACTGGATTTGCAGTTCCATCCCTGAATAATCTCTGCATCTCCGAATCAGAGCTCTGTTGGACTTGATTTAATTGTCGAGACATCGTTGACAATAGCGCACCATTTCCTAAATAAATAATAAATAAATATTATTTAGAACAGTGCTTCCCAACCTTTTTTCCTTGCCGCCCCCCCTACCTATGTCTAAGAAAAGCTGAGCCTCCCCCCCCCGAAACCGAAGTTGAGGTAACTCTCGAGATAGAGCATCACTTTCTTTTTTGATACAGAGGAGTTATCAGCACTTTTACGTTTCTCCGCCATGTTTCATTCATAAAATAGTGATGCCATGGCGGGATGATAGCAGCTAGCAGCTGACCTGATGACAGCAAGGGTCCCAGGTTAAGAGGTCCCGGATGTTTGGCCGACTAAGTAGCCTGCCTACAATTTTAAGCAAGAACAAAAATATATAGTTTTCATACAGACTTTTGTATACATTATATATTATCATAATTTGTTTAACATGTGCACATTTTTTTTTTTTTTTACCTCAACCTCAAACCAGATAAAGACTTGAGGGGTGCCCGGACCCCAGGTTGGGAACCACTGATTTAGAAGACCCACAGCTTCAGTTAGCCTCTCTCTTTCCATTACAGCACCACTTCAGCCAAACTAGTAATGACAGTGCAGGATTTTGACCGTCAAATACCGCTTCTTCTTTGTCAACCAATCAGGAGCTGAGTAATCAAACTCCCTTCCGTTTCAATCAAACTCTCACACACACACTACTATACTCTCTCACATACACGACTATACCCTTTCATACATACATGTAAAAGGATTATAATAGTGTGTGTGTATGAGTATAGTGGTGTATATGCAAGTCTATGATAGTGTGTGTAAGACAGAAGTATGAATTACTTCCTATACGGCCTCTCATAAATCTGTGTGTTTTGTCAGAGCTAGATGTCAGCATGTTTTATGAACTACAAAACAAACATTTGGTTAGTATTTATATTACATGACAGTGTAAGTGTCGCCACTAATCTACGTGGTGATCTTATATTATGTAACTGGAACCACATCCTCTGATCCGTTTACATAGTGGACACAAGTGTGTATGTGTGTATGGACTGTATGTGAGAGATAAGTGGGGGGTGTATTATTTTTTTAATGATCTGCTGCCCCTCAGAGTTTCTGGTCACATCCCTGCAAGGTAATTCACAGCAATATCTTAAATCCTGGCATTGATAGATTATCCCTCTCCTTTGGTTATACCATGACAGATTTAACAGACTGCTGCTCCCACAAATCTGTGCTCTATGTTGCCATGACAACTTATTACTGCGACAGTATATGAAAACCCCTCATGATTCGTCACAGGCACAGTTATAAGATATGTTGTAAGTAAAATAATTCAGTTGTGGGGGACTGTTAATTTTTAATTCAAAAACCTGATGCGCTAAACATGATTGGTCTGATTTATTTTTATTTGCATTCATTATATTTCTTTCTACAATATCAAGACAGACACCAACGTTGACTTAAAATCTGCTCGGTGTGCCATAGGCATGTTTATTTTCTCACTCTGCAAACTGCTAACATGTACCCTAGGTGTCTTTATGGCTACGCTAGTGAGCTCACTCTGTTTCTTTTCACTGTTTGAATCTTAAGGTAAAGCAAAATGAGATTTTTACATCCCATTGTTGCTGCACAGAGCTTTGCTACGGTATAGTTTATAGTTGTGTTGATGGTGATGGTGATGTTTAACCAGGCAAAGAGAGCATATACGGTGCTGCACATATTAACCCAGATCCACAAGTTGGTGACAACCTTGTTAATTAGCTGTATAAAGGTCATATACCAAGTAAGTAAGGGTCATACAATTTCACCACAACTAGACATTGTTCTTGGGCATTAGGAGCAGTAATGCTGGACTGTTATTTTCACACCAAATTAGACTGGAGAGTGTATAATAAATCACTGCCTTCACTGACATTAAGTATTTCTGCGTATTGGTACTACCATATTTCCCTGTCTGGTAATTGTCCATTACCTTCCGCTTTCTTTGTGTTGTAATTTTAAACTTTTCCTAATACTATGAGTCTCTTTTTTTCCAGAGATAAATGAATGCCTACAGTTTGACACATGTCCTCATTACTGCACAAACACTAAAGGATCGTTTAAGTGCACATGTGACCGGAATTATAAGGAGATCAATGGCAATTGCATAGCAAAAGGTATGATTCTAAAGTTTAATATTAAACATTCTTTGGTGTACTCTGCATACATGGTAATTTAGTGATATTACCCTCATTATAAAATAAGTACAATATTAAACTGTATTTGTTGTCAAATACCCAAAATGGAATTAAGCCAATGTTCTTTTGTTTCCTTTTTTTTTTACATATTAATAACTCACCGGGCAGGACCAGAAGATCGCGTGCTCTACATTGCTAATGATACTGAAATCCGAAGTTTTGTGTATCCATTTAACCAGAGCCATGGACACAAACTGCTCACACACATCGAGGACAATGCCCGCATTATCGGAATGGATGCTCTGTTTCACCACCAAAGGTTTATCTGGGCTACCCAGTTTAACCCTGGTGGAATTTTTTACAAAGACAATCTAGAAAGAAGTCAAACTAAAACAAATGTCAGAAACATTGTAAGTATATCTAATGTGTGGCATTTTTTTATACATCATAGACAATTTGTAATGTCTGTTGCATATTTTTTCAACTCACTGAGTTCAATTGTTGAGAAAATATGGATAAAGAGAATAACAAAAGCCTACTTCTTTAAAAAAGCTATTGTAATGTGTAAAAAATAATCCCTACATATGTGTAGTTCTTACTATAGATATGAAAAGCATTAAGCTAAAAAATGCTATGACTGGTCAATTGTTCATGTTGTCTATCAATTTCAAAGTAATACCAAATATCTCCTTGTTATTTCTTCTATGAGACACTACTCTAAGTGAATGTATGCACACTTGTGGCTATTATTGGTTGCAGTGTTCAGACTTCCGTCGACCTAGAGATATTTCTGCTGACTGGATCACAGGCAACATCTATTGGACTGATCACTCTCGGATGCACTGGTTCAGCTATTACACAGCCCACTGGACTAAATTACGATATTCCATAAATGTGGGGCAATTTAAGGGACCAAATTGCACCCGCTTGATTACTGACATAGCGGGAGAGCCATACGCCATCGCTGTCAACCCAGCCAGAGGGTAAGTTGTTGTTGACATTCAGTTTTTTTTTCCTAAGATGGAGATAATCACTCCTATCAACAATTAGGCAACGTGTCTTGCCAAACATGCCTTTCTGTTTCCTCTAAATAAAAGCCTTTTACTGGCTAAGCACTGTAATGTGAACCAGCTACAGAAAAATGCACGCTTGGCCATCAAGATAGCTGTGAAATGCTAAATCAAGGATTGACAAAAACATTAAGATATGGACCATTTTTTGTGCACATTTTCTCAATGGATCAATTTGCATACCTTAGGAAAGCAATGCAATTTGAAAAATTCAATCAATTAACCATTGCTCAGTGGTCATTGAAAATTCAATTAAATTTTATTTATAGTGTCAAATCATAACAGGAATTATCTCAGGACACTTTACAGATAGAGGCGGTCTAGACCACACTCTATAATTTACAAGGACCCAACAATTCCAGTGATTCCCCCAAGAGCATACATGAATGGGTAAGTACAACAGTGTCAAGGAAAATCTCCCTTTTAGGAAGAAACCTCGGACAGACCCAGGCTCTTGGTAGGCGGTGTCTGACGGTGCCGGTTGGGGGTATGATGAACAATGGCAATAATGGTCACAATAAAGATATTGTAATAGTTCATGGTGTCGTAGAGCACAGCAGGGCTTAACAGGGTGTGGCAGGGCGTTGGCCAGACATAGCAAGTCGAAGCCGGGCATTGCAGTGCATAGCAGGGTGTAACAGGGCACAGCAGGGCGTAGGGCATGACAACGGCGACAGCTGCCACCATGATGTAGGTGCCATCATGATCCAAGATGATGATGCTGGGCGGAAAAAGAACATAAGGACTCCGGGGAATAAGCTCCCCGGAGCTTTGTTAGTAACAAGCATTTCTGTGACACGAATACACACAGATGGAAAGAGAGAGGAGAGAGAAACTCAGTGTGTCCAAGAAGGTACCCCGGTAGTCTAAAACTATAACCGCATAACTAAGAGCTGCAGAGAAGGGGAGATAGGGAGGCTGTGTTCCGTGATTGTGGCTACACACCTTCCCCCGCCGGTCTAGGCTAACGCTGCGAGTCATTACTCCCTAAGTATGTGTAAGCTTTCTATGGGGAGAAGCAGAGATAGGGTGGGGGTGCACCAAGACTGTGGCTACACACCCATCCCCGCCGGTCTAGGTGAACGCTGCAACTCCTCATACCCTAAATATAGTAAGCTTTCTATGAAGAGAAGCCGAGATAGGGAGGCGGTGCATCATGACTATGGCTACACACCTTCCCTCGCCGGTCTAGGCGAACACTGCAACTCCTTACTCCCTAACTATAAGCTTTATCGAAGAGGAGAGTTTTAAGTTTACTCTTAAAGGTGGTGACGGTGTCTGCCTCCCGAACCCAGACTGGGAGCTGGTTCCACAGGAGAGGAGCCTGATAGCTAAAAGCTCTGGCTCCCATTCTACTTTTAGAGACTCTAGGAACCACAAGTAACTCTGCATTCTGGGAGCGCAGTGCTCTGGTGGGACAATAAGGTACTATCTTCAAGATATGATGGTGCTTGACCATTTAGAGCTTTGTAGGTCAGGAGAAGTATTTTAAATTCAACCCTGGATTTTACAGGAAGCCAATGCAGAGAAGCCAGAGAAATATGATCTCCCCTCTTAGTTCTTGTCAGAACACGCGCTGCAGCATTCTGGATCAGCTGGAGAGTCCTAAGAGTTTTATTTGGGCATCCTGATAATAGGGAGTTACAATAGTCCAGCCTGTAAGTAACAAATGCATGGACTAGTTTTTCAGCATCATTTTGAGACAGGATGTTCCTAATTATGGCAATGTTACGAAGGTGAAAAAAGGCTGTTCTAGAGGTTTGTTTTAAGTGGGCGTTAAAGGATATATCCTGATCAAAAATAACTCTTAGATTTCTGACAGTAGTGCTGGAGGCCATGGCAATGCCATCTAGAGTAATTATATCTTGGGATAAAGATGTTCGGAGGTGTTTAGGGCCCAGCACAATAACTTCAGTTTTGTTTGAGTTTAACATCAGGAAATTGTAGGTCATCCATGATTTGATATCTCTAATGCATACTTGAAGTTTGGCTAACTGACTGGTTTCGTCTGGCTTGATTGATAAGTATAATTGGGTGTCATCCGCATAACAGTGAAAGTTAATTGAGTGTTTCCTAATGATATTGCCTAGAGGAAGCATATACAAGGAGAAAAGAATTGGTCCAAGCACCAAGCCTTGAGGAACACCATGGCTGACTTTAGCGTACTTGGAGGATTTATCGTTGATATTGACAAATTGAGATCGATCAGAGAAATAGGACTTAAACCAGCTTAGTGCGATTCCTTTAATGCCAACTAAATGTTCCAGTCTCTGTAAAAGGATGGTATGGTCAATAGTGTCGAATGCAGCACTAAGATCTAATAAGACAAGTATCGAGACAAGTCCTTTGTCAGCAGCAATTAGAAGGTCGTTAGTAATTTTCACCAGTGCCATCTCTGTGCTATGATGCTTTCTAAATCCTGACTGAAAGTCCTCAAATAGACTATTCCTACGTAAAAAGTCACATAACTGATTAGCGACTACTTTCTCAAGGATTTTGGAGAGAAAGGGAAGGTTCGATATAGGTCTATAGTTGGCTAAGACCTCAGGATCGAGGGTGGGTTTTTTCAGAAGAGGTTTTATCACAGCTACTTTAAATGACTGCGGTACATAACCTGTTAATAAAGACATATTGATCATATCTAGTAACGACGTGTTAACCACAGATAACGCTTCTTTAAGTAGCCTCGTTGGGATGGGGTCTAATAGACAGGTAGATGGCTTTGCTGAAAAGACCTCTAGCATTAATTGTTGATGGTCTATCGGAAAAAAGCAGTCTAAGTATATGTCAGGTCCTGTCGTTCTTTCTAGCACACCTGCATTCAAAAGTGAACCGTTAGAAGTTAAGGGCAAAAGGTGATGAATTCCGTCCCTAATTGTTATAATTTTATCATTAAAGAAACTCATGAAGACGTCACTACTAAGAGCTAGGGGAATAGATGGCTCAGTAGAGCTGTGACTATCTGTCAGCCTGGCTACAGTGCTGAAAAGAAACCTTGGGTTGTTCTTATTTTCTTCTATCAATGACGAGTAATAGTCTGATCTGGCATTTCTGAGGGCCTTCCTATAGGTTTTCAAACTGTCTTGCCAATCTAAACGAGATTCTTCCAATTTGGAGGAACGCCATTTACTTTCAAGTTTTCGTGAAGCTTTAATTTGGGAGTTATACCAAGGTGGTAGTTTCCTTTGCTTCCTCATCTTTTTTTTGAGGGGAGCAACAGAGTCTAAAGTTGTCCGTAGGCAGGCTGTAGCACCGTCTACAAAATTATCAATTTGGGAGGGACTAAACCTAACATAAAGCTACTCTGTTATATTAAAGCACGACATTGAGTTAAATGTTGGAATATTTTCCTTAAATTTAGCTATAGCACTGTCAGATAGGCATCTAGTGCAGAAGGTTTTATTTAATTTCGTATAGTCGGGTAGTAAGAATTCAAAAGTTATTAAAAAATGGTCTGATAATAAGGAATTCTGTGGAAATACTATCAAATCTTCAATTTTGATGCCATATGACAGCACAAGGTCGAGGGTGTGGTTAAAACAGTGCGTGGCCTTATGCACACTCTGACTGAAACCAATTGAATCTAGTAGTTGAAGGCAGTACTAAGGCTATTGCTGTCAACGTCTACATGAATATTAAAATCACCTACAATAATTATTTTATCTGATTTTAGGACTACACATGACAACAACTCTGAGAATTCAGATAAAAATTCAGAATACGGGCCTGGCGCTCGGTAAACAACAACACATATAATTGGCTGTACTGTTTTCCATGTTGGATGTTGAAGATTAAGAACAAGGCTTTCAAACGAGTTATAATTAAGTTTAGGTTTAGGATTGATTAACAGGTTTGAGTCAAATATGGCTGCAACTCCCCCTCCTCGGCCTGAGCCTCGAGGAATTTGAGTATTAATATGACTGGGAGGAGTGGCTTCATTTCGACTAACATATTCATGTCCCAGTCATGTTTCAGTAAGACACAATAGATCAATTTGATTATCTGATTATCTGTAAATGTAAGCATTTTATTAATTACTCAGTTGCAGTGGAAGTAGCTTTATCTGTTACTTATTACATCACTTAGTGTCACTACTCACACCAGCTCTGTGAAAGGTGCCTTTCAACAACAACAAAGCCTCCACACCCATGTGTGGTTGTGATGCATCACTCACAGAATGAATCTTGAGGCTTTCCAAATCCAAACTAACTTCATTAGTTGGCAAGTAAAGATGTAAAAACATTGTCTGCAATTTATTAGTTTTGGAATTGCACTTACATTAGGTCGTTAGATATGACATCATCACCAAGGACAATAGGATTTATAAGAATCTGTACTGAGAAACAAAATGTGTTGCTGTAGCAATTGGACATTATCAGGCTATATGAGTGTCAATGCATTCATTTATTAGGCTGTATAGGCACAAAGGGTGGCTGTATAGGCCTTTAATATTTCTATGCATACTGTATGCCATTTACAAGAAGATTGTGTCAGGGAGGTACAGTATTTCTCTTTGTTGCAGGATGATGTACTGGAGCGTAATAGGTGATCACTCTCATATAGAGGAATCTGCCATGGATGGCTCCTTACGCAGAGTGCTCTTGGAGAAAAATCTCAGGAGACCCACTGGTAGGTTGTTTTTTTTTTTTTCCATAAATTATTTACGTGTTACTGCTGTGTGAAATAATTGGCAGAAATGTGAAAGGCTTGTGCGCGTGCATACGCGTCCTTGTGTAAGTTCACGACAAAACTATTGCTGGTGCTGTTGGTTGTCCAAACTCCTTAAGGCACTCATTCAAGTCCAATGTATTCACATCTGTTTGGTCACCTGTCCTAATTTTCATACTATATAATTTAATTTCATTTAAATAAGACACTCTTCCATTTTGAGGGAAAATGTCTGCAGTACTGGGACTCTTTGACATCAGTTAAGTGCTTGTATATGTAATCACTGAGCTGAAAATTCAATGATTACATGGGCAGAGATGTAGTAGCAATATGTTAAGAGTAACACCAGAAGAAATTAAATTCTGCCTTACATATACAGTGTATGAAAAGAAATTAGAGAGGCAAACCGCATTGAACTATTCATCTATGGACATAGGAACAATTCACATCCATATGTCTATAATAAATAGACATACAATAAAATAGACATTGTTAGTCACAGCCAGGACATTATTCCATCAAAAGCACAGATAAGGAAGTAATGAAACCATTGTGATCTCTGTGACATGTGATGCACTGCACTGCATGCACGTCTCTGCAACTCACTAAATATACAAAGCACTGTACAATATTGAATTGGCTGCCAACCTTATTAGTCAATACTACATTTGTCATGGTTGAAAATGCAGGACAATGGGGATAGGACCCAAATGCAACCATTTGAAGTTGCTGATTGTATGATGATTTCAGATGTTTATTGAGGTAATCTAGCCTACAGGAATGCAGGCAGGCAGGCAAGCGATGCATACTTGACCAGGTTGGAAACAGGCAAAAGGCAGGAGTTGGCAGACAGGTAACAGGCAACAGAAACCACATTGCAACTTGGATGATCTGACAAAGGAACAAAGGAAGTGGACCAGTATATGTAGAGACTGGCTGACTAAAGAAATGCCACAGAAAGATGATACCTGCTCTGTATTACGTAGATGCATTGGTTATAGTGCTGGATGGATATGAGACCCATATCCTATTGTGGAACTATGGTGAATATTCATATGTTTATATGTACCACATATACACTGCATATTATTGCACAGCCAGTGCAGTCACAGCTTTTAAAGTCAAAACGTTAACATTTATAAGTAAGGAATACTTTACAGCCACTCGAAAATATGTTGGTGTGTCTATAGGGAGACACTTAGTGCTGATCTAGTTTTGAAGAGCAGCTTTGGCCTCTTTTAATTCAAGGGACCCATGCTCTGTCTTGGTCACAGCAAGAAGAATTCATCATCTGTGGAAAAATGCAAACCTATTTAAACGCCCCAGCCAGGTGCTCATTTATCCAGTCAGACTTTTGGGAGAAAGTGAAAGTGAGTCACTGATTTGAAATTGTAATGTAAGCACGCCAAGATAGTAGATCGACTGTTATTTTTGACACAAGCAAAACGGATGTTGAATGCAAACGGCCAGAGGGAGATATAAACAAGAGAAACACTGCCTCCACATCTTGTTGATCTACAACATTCATATAACTATTCTGACCTGGAGGTCTCCTCCATTGAGGGATTCCATTATGATCCCTGTGTAATTTGTCAAGTAAATGAATCTCTTTTCTTCATCCTCCCACAGGGCTGGCCATTGATTATTTCAACCAGCGATTATACTGGGCAGATCCTGAGCTCTCACAGATAGGGAGCATGAGACTGGATGGCTCGGACCCTCTGGTGACAATCAGTGACAGACACGGTAAGGACAACTGAAAACAAAGCACAACTTCTTCTTTTAAACACATAATATCCATGCTGCACTTTGGTTTCTTTAACTTGTTATCAAGTAATTGCAACAACAGCACTGCTTTTGTGTCTCAGAAGGGTAAGCTTCAAAACAATGTGTATTGACACAAGATACAAACGTTCATCATCTTAAGGCTACAAGTGTTCTAAAAGGGTAACTTATTATTTTCTGCTTTCTTTGCTGGGTTTACAGGAATTTCCCAACCATATAGAATTGATATATTTGAAGACTACATCTACGGAACTGGACTGAAACACGAGGTCTTCAAGATTCACAAGTATGGCAAACAGTCGGTGGAATTTTTCAATTTGGGGATGGAGAAGCCCACTAATGTTTTGATCTCCCATCGTTACAAACAACAAGATGGTAAGTTGTCTTTTTTAAGTTTTAAAGGCAGAATGAGTGGATTAGTCAGTTGCAGTTTGTAAACACAACATTCAAAGTTGGTCCCGGCTCAACAAAGGTTACGTTGCTCAACAAGGGTTACAGTGCTCACCAACGGGTGACAGATTTACTTTTGTTTTGGAACAACTTTGTCCTCTTGGAATTTCACCTTGCAATATTTGTGTTTTTTGGGCGCTTTGTCCGCCTATTTCATAGCTTCCTTTTGGATGCATGCAGATGATCTGCCACCTGGTTGCTACGTTTTTAATGAGGTTGAAAACAACAACGTCCTGAAAACAGAAAAATAAAAAAATACAGGCATGGTCTCTGCAGATGCGGACACCACCACACACATCTAGTGGGTCATAAGTGAGGACTGAGAGGGATTATTTTTGTATACGTATACATTAGAGGTGTCACGATTCTTCAAATCCACAATTCAGTTAGATTTTTTATTTTAAGGTCACGATTAAATTTTTGATTAAAACATTTTTTTTTCAACAGGGACGGCAAAGCCACAATAAGGGCCACTAGATAGCAGAAGGGTACTTTGCAATAGTTGGACTTTTCTTTTTAGTAGCACAGTTGTACGCACCATTAGTTTAAGAATGATTTAACAGAGTTCTGCGGAGCGCACATTCTTTACCTTCGTTGTTTGTTAACATAACTCAAGGAAGGCAAAATGTTGCCACACCGGTGACTTCAGGAAAGCAGGAAGATTTTCTGTTGTTTCTCTGTCATCTCCGACTCCAGCAGTAGCCATGGTGTCTGCAACAGTCAAGCTGCAGGCATTTGGTAAGCTAAGGTTAACCTGTGTCTTTAGCTGCATGCTACGCTGTGTCTGTTGTTGTTTTATTATCTTCGGACGTGTGCAAGCAGGGTTGAGGAGAGAAAAAAAATACTGGGGGAATTGCCAATCCTGCTTCTGATTTCGATAATTTCTGATTAATGAATTTCAAGAAATCGTGACACCCCTAGTATACATAGTTTTTTAGGAAGGACTAGTTGGGCCTTTTAAATAATAAATATTCATGCTACTGTATATTCATATAATATCTTTTGAGGAATTACAGAGAGGAATTATAAAGATTACAAAATGAAGGTGGCCCCTACAAGGAGAATTATATTTTTACGTGTTACATTTTTTCATTGATTTCATTTAGATATAGATTTAGACCCTACATTTTAGTTTCAGTTTATATATTTTTTAGTTTTTAAGATGTCACTTTTTTATTTTCTGGGAAATACTGTTTTTGGTAATTTTTTACTTTCTTTTGGTTTAAGGTATTTCTAAGGCATGATTAAAGACAGATTGAAAATGTGCTTCTTCTTATTAAGACTCAGATTGTCTGTGACGTTTATTTTCACACTTGACCTGCACACAGTATTTACCAGTGATAAACAAATAAAACAGGCACTCGTAACAACCTTGAGACCAACGGCATATATTGTACTAATTGCATTACAAGCTGGAGAGTGTCAGACAAAGAAAGCCATTGTAGCCAATTGTATGTACATAACATGCTAATAAAAGGCACTTGTACAAGGCGCATGTGGAGAGGGTTTGTTGAAGGTTATCATAAACCGTTATTAGAAGGAATATAAAATTAGTTATATAAAGTATTAATTGACTGAATGGTGTCTGGTTTGTGTCTTTGTGTGGATATTCATGGGTGATTGTGGTTGTTTGGACCTTAGTTACATATAAACAACGCAGAATGAAAGTATAGGATGAGCTATACTTGTAAAAAAATGGTGTTATGGTATTAAATTGATTAAAAAAGACATACTATATTTAATTTATGCCTATTGGTTAAATAATATATAGAGAAACAGCACATGCTCTGTCAAATTAATGCTCTCTTTGAGGCGTGTTACTGTTTCAGGAGTGCAACATAAAATGCACCCATCTGTTTCCTGAGACACAGTTAATCAATACAACCATGTCCTCTCACTTTCTTCATGTAGTAGACCAACTTCAGTTATTTGTTACATCGCTGGTTTTAATGGTTAGAGAACATCAGACAGCTCAGTCTTGGTCATTTTTTCACTTAAAGGGCAGCTGTTTCATTCCCCAGAGACTCATTAAGCCAGCCATTTATTGTGTACTGTGTAGTGTGAAGTCTGTGAACTGAAGATGTGCACAGCCTGCAAAAAGTTATGACATGAGATCTTCAGCAAAACCCTAACAACCATTTAGATTTGTTCTGGGCTTTCATCCCTTTCATCCTTGTATAAGAAATCTAAGAACTCATTATCTTGAGTGTATACTGTGGAACCATTAATGATCAATCCCTCCAGGATTTCGCTGCCTTTTTTTTAGATTGTTGCGGCCCAACATGCCTGATTTCGCGGGAACTTTTGTAAAACATTGCGATAAAAGTTGCGATGTCTTTTGTATGTTTGTTGCAACGAAGTTGCGGGAGACAGTGAAAGTTGCAAAAAAGTAGCGATTTTTTTGTTTGTATAGTTCTTTAAAAATGAAAAGGAAACTTGTTTTGGGGAGAATAAAACTACACTGGGCTGAGATTTCCTAGTAACCTTACCAAAAAGGCTCAGGATGCTGTAAATGTTGGTATAATATGAAAATGGCTGGTGGATTTAAGACAAAAAATAATAATTTATTGAATCAATCAAATTTGAACATATCTGTCAGTGGCTTGTTGATCTTTACATTGTTAGTTACTTTCCTATCCTGGCCTGGCCTGGGACACATTCATACAGTTTGATAAAGTACTGACTTTAACTTATCATTGCACTTACAATAACGAGCGTAGCTGTCCTCAATTTAGGTCATTGTGTCGTCTCATCTCTTTTTTCTCCTGCATCCACTGTGTGTGTGTTGTTTGTGTGTGTGCAAGCGTCAGTCGCGGGGGGTATGGAGCAGCAGAGAGCCGACCGCCAGGATGGAAACGGCAGCAACTTCAGCGATTTTTAAACCGTTAAAGTCTACATTGATGTTAAAATGTATCGGACGGTCTGAAATGTTTTGCACGGTCTTTCGCTGTACATTTTGTTGGTAAATGAGTCACACACACGTCTCGTCTTCATATCAAAAACAAGGAAATGATCAACTCGTTCTTACTCCCAATTGGTCATTGGCTCTCAGAGTGCACGTGGGACTGCTGTGATTGATTGAAGTCGCGGGAAACTTCAGGTTATTGGTCAAATGTGCGGAAAAGTTGCGGTTATTGGTCAAAATTGCGAGTCGCACCAAATTCGCGGTGATTGGTTGAACATCGCGAAATCCTGGATGGACTGAATGATAGTCAGACATCAGTGCAGTTTTTAAACAATCTGCAGTTTTTGTGTAATGCACCTGCAGTTTGGACAGTCTTTAGCGCTCTGTTAAGGCCCTGACACACTAACCCGATAATCGGCCGTCAGACAGTCTGGCGAGGTCGGTGACTCAAGTCTGTTTGGTGTGTTCCGTGCCGTTGTCCGTTGGAGGGGTCTTCGGCCTTCATTTTGGCTGACCTGACTTGCTGGGTCAGAGGGCGGGGAGTCGGACTCGATGACCAATCTGATTGGTGGAGTGCTAACCCAGAAATGGTGACTGGGATGAGTGACGAACGGCTCGCAAAATCTGACAAAAATCTTTTAAATTGACCTTTGTCGATCTGAAATGAAGACAGTCAGCACAGACAGTATGGCCTATTTCTCACTTAAAATGTTTTCAGAAGCACGTTTCAGTGAACTGTTTTCGTAAAATACGAGATCATATTTCAAACAATCCGCCATTATCGGTCAGCTGGAGAAGCTAGACCCACGTGACGTGTTCGTCATTTCCGGTTTTCATTTTTTTTTATTACAACTCGCACACTCGCAGAACGTACGCTCAAGGCGGCGTCGCTTCGTTGTGTTCCAAGGCACTTTTTGGACCTTGGGGAGCCGACTGATCAGTCCGACTGCCTTTTCTGCTGACGGTCAGCCGTCGGGTTCGTGTGTAAGAGCCTTTAGATATCTTGGTTACTTTAAATTCAAACAATTTTAATGTAGTGATCGCCAGACATCTTTCATAGCTTACACATTCTGATTACCATGTTGAACCAAATGTAACCCGCCTTTGTTGAAGTGTTTGCTATTTTGATTAATTCAGAGTACTTTTCATGACATGTTTATATTATTTTGTCTACCCAGTGTAGGCGGCAGGAAGAGCACTTCAAAATGCAGCTAATCAATTACACAACAGTCAATTCTTAACACGTTCCATAATTGTTGATTATTCAATCTGGAGAAGAGGCCTGTGTGAAGATATTCATATGCTTTAGCCTTATGCCTCTCTGGGCTTCAAGAAAATAACTAACTCTCCAAAACAGAAATGAAAACACTTGAAATAAATAGCTTCACTCTAAGAAAAAGCAAACACACTTTTCACAAACAAACGGGTCTTTGTCATCTCAAGCCAGACTGACAGATTATCTTCTTGTCTCTCTTTTTTTTTTTTTTTATTTCTCCACAGCATCAAATCCCTGTCTGAGAATGACTTGTGATTTCATGTGTCTGCTCAACCCAGCGGGTGCCAGCTGTACCTGTCCAGAGGGGAAGGTACTGGTCAATGGCACCTGTAGTGATGCCATCATCTCAGGTAAGCCTACTCTTGCATCTCCATGCCATAGTTAAGATCACTTATATAATTTTGCGGCAGCTATAATGGTGTATGATGCAAACCCTCGCTTGTGGTGTGATAATCAGAAAAAAATATTCACTTTGAGGAGATTTTGATAGCAACATTGTAAACTTGTCAAAATACAGCACCAAAGTAAAGTTTGAGCAAACATCCATAGTTGTTCATAGCTTGGACCACAACACACTGTATTGCGAAGATTTGATGCATGTTGAGGTTGAAAAATGCCACCTTGTGCATGCAGTTTTTGTTCATGCTCAACTATTAGATAATTCAGCTTCACACCTCTATGGTTGTTGCTGTCTGACAATAGCAGCATAGCACTGTTTTGAGTGATTGACTTGCTACACACAGCACAGTAAGTGATAGGGCTTTGCTGTTGTGAAGGAGAACTGTGCCGTCCCCCCTGCGAAAATGGAGGCCGCTGCTTAGCCAATGAAAAGGGAGACTGGAGGTGCTACTGCTGGCCTGACTTTTCAGGGGAGCGCTGTGAGGTCAACCACTGTACAGACTACTGTCTAAATGGAGGCACCTGCATGGGCTCACCTCTGGGTAAGTCTGCTTCAAAATATACTACCTGATTCCTCCCTGCAATTGCAGTAAATTTTATTGCCGCTGTCTTTGTGTCAGTCTTTGTTGATTCATCTCTATGTTGACATATATTTAGCAATCATTTGTGAAATTATCCTCACTAAAATCTAAGCATCCAGTTTGTGAATGAAAAGATTCCTGTTAGGGCTTATCAATAATTCAATAGGATAATTATCGTTTTTCAATAGAATCGTATCATGATGAAATCGTACATCAAAATATCGTGATACACAATTACGTCATCTAAATTGATAAAGATATTTATAAATATTTTAAGGGAATATCATTTGAAGATATCAGTTTTGTTTTTACATCAGACTTTGCATTTCCACTCAGTTCAATGTGAATTAACAAACTGGACTCCAACTGACAACCTTCCAGTCACAAGCTGTTCCAACCTTAAAGCTCTATTACCCCACAATAGCGCATACAGCAGGACTGGGTTCTCTCTGCATAATAATGGTGGATCATAATGTGTAAAGGTCGCTCTTGGAACCCAAATGTTGGTTAAAATAAATTGTGAGTAGTGTTTTCCAACAGTAGTGTGCAGGATTTTCTTTATTCATTCATTCAGCTTTATTGTTCCTGCATACCTACACCCAAGCATTCTGCTTCTAGGAATACCCCAGTGTAGTTAAATCAAACTATTGTAATCAGATTACTCTGTCAATTATATAATTCACACAGGGGAATGTAAAAATAGGCTTTACCTTGTGGATATTTCATATAGACTATTTATTTATTTATTTATTTATTTATTGAATTACCAGAAAACATGCTACATCATGATATATTGTTATCAAGATATGAAATGACCAATATCAGGATAGAAGATTTTGGCCATATCGCCGTAGTTCATATAATCCTTGATATTCATCTGTTGGCAGACCAAACTTGCTGTGAAAACCTGTTCCCACCACAGACGGTAACACTTTACTTGAAGGTATCTACATAAGAGTGACATGACTAAGGTGGCCCTGAAGTGCAAATCACAACAGCAAATAGAAAAAGGCAACAGCAAATCATAAAACACAACAGAAAATAGTCGATAGTCGAATCTCAGGTTGAAGAGGAACAATGCGGATTCCGTCCTGGTCGTGGAACAACGGACCAGATCTTTACTCTTGCAAGGATCCTGGAGGGAGCCTGGGAGTATGCCCAACCAGTCTACGTGTGTTTTGTGGATCTGGAGAAGGCGTATGACCGGGTGCCCCAGGAGATACTGTGGGAGGTGCTGCGGGAGTACGGGGTGAGGGGGTCCCTTCTCAGGGCCATCCAATCTCTGTACGACCAAAGCGAGAGCTGTGTCCGGGTTCTCGGCAGTCGGACTCGTTTTAGGTGAGAGTTGGCCTCCGCCAGGGCTGCGCTTTGTCACCAATCCTGTTTGTAGTATTTATGGACAGGATATCGAGGCGTAGTCGGGGTGGAGAGGGGTTGCAGTTCGGTGGGCTGGGCATCTCGTCGCTGCTTTTTGCAGATGATGTGGTCCTGATGGCATCATCGGCCTGTGACCTTCAGCACTCACTGGATCGGTTCGCAGCCGAGTGTGAAGCGGCTGGGATGAGGATCAGCACCTCTAAATCGGAGGCCATGGTTCTCAGCAGGGAAACCGATGGAGTGCCTTCTCCAGGTAGGGAATGAGTCCTTACCCCAAGTGAAGGAGTTCAAGTACCTTGGGGTCTTGTTCGCGAGTGAGGGGACAATGGAGCGGGAGATTGGTCGGAGAATCGGCACAGCAGGTGCAGTATTACATTCAATTTATCGCACCGTTGTGACGAAAAGAGAGCTGAGCCAGAAGGCAAAGCTCTCAATCTACCGGTCAGTTTTTGTTCCTACCCTCACCTATGGTCATGAAGGCTGGGTCATGACCGAAAGAACAAGATCCAGGGTACAAGCGGCCGAAATGGGTTTCCTCAGGAGGGTAGCTGGCGTCTCCCTTAGAGATAGGGTGAGAAGCTCAGTTATCCGTGAGGAGCTCGGAGTAGAGCCGCTGCTCCTTTGCGTCGAATGAAGCCAGTTGAGATGGTTCGGGCATCTGGTAAGGATGCACCCTGGGCGCCTCCCTAGGGAGGTGTTCCAGGCACGTCCAGCTGGGAGGAGGCCTCGGGGGAGACCCAGGACTAGGTGGAGGTATTATATCTCTAACCTGGCCTGGGAACGCCTCGGGATCCCCCAGTCGGAGCTGGTTAATGTGGCCCGGGAAAGGGAAGTTTGGGGTCCCCTGCTGGAGCTGCTACCCCCGCGACCCGACCCCGGATAAGCGGATGAAGATGGATGGATGGACAACAGAAAATAGGAAAACACGACAGCAAGTATGAAAACACGACAGCAAATATAAAAAAAAACAGCAAATCATAAAATAACGGCAAATAGGAAAACACAACGGCAAATATGAAAACACAGCAAATCATAAAACACAACGGCAAATAGGAAAACACAATGGCAAATATGAAAACACGACAGCAAATCATAACACACAACGGCAAATATGAAAACACAACAGCAAATAGGAAAACACGACGGCAAATATGAAAACACAACGGCAAATAGGAAAACACGACGGCAAATCATAAAACACAACGGCAAATAGGAAAACACAATGGCAAATATGAAAACACGACAGCAAATAGGAAAACACAACAGCAAATATGAAAACAAAACGGCATAACTTCTACTGGAAAAGGTATATCGTGATATTATAAACAGTCTGAACTTTGCACTTCCTCAAATCAGACTTGCATTATTCACGGTTATAAAAGTGTGCTAAGATTGCAGGTGAATGAGAGAAGGCTGTTTGGTCTCCCCAATGACCAGATGTCTGGACCTGAAGGAAGCCTATGAGCAAAACGGGAGCTGCTCCTATTTAGTCACAGGAAATAACAAGGACCAAAGACCAACTATATATAACAAATAAAGTCTAAACAAGAAACAAAAATCAGATGATGATGACCTTGTCTTCCAAGGGGGGGGGGGACTTCAGAACAAGTGTTATACTTCCCTTACTGTAACAAATGTAAAACTAACACTGTTCCGATGACCTGCAAATCTTTCATGATTTCCCATTAAAATTAATCATTTTTAATGTATATATAAATTGCTGCACTGCATTAAGGCTGTCCAATCAGGAGGGTCCATCCTCTACTAGATAGGCCCTACCTTTTCCGGTAGAAGTTAATGCCGTTGTGTTTGCATATTTGTTGAAGTGTTTTCATATTTGCTGTCGTGTTTTCATATTTGCCGTTGTGTTTTCATATTTGCCGTTGTGTTTTCATATTTACCGTTGTGTTTTCATATTTGCTGTCGTGTTTTCATATTTGCTGTCGTGTTTTCCTATTTGCTGTCGTATTTTCCTATTTGCTGTCATGTTTTCCTATTTGCCGTTGTGTTTTATGATTTGCTGTTGCGTTTTTCTATTTGCTGTTGTGATTTGCACTTCAGGGCCACCGTACATGACACTGTCATGAACATATGACACTGTCATAACACAGTCATGACACATGAACCCTAACCCTAACTCTAACCCTAACCATAACTTGTCATGACAACAACCGAATGACACTTACTAAAATAAGCGTTATGTTATTAACGTTTATGACTTGTTTATAATGTTTATGACACGTTCATGACAGTGTCATGTCATTCTTATGTAGATACCTTCAAGTAAAGTGTAACCACATTTTCTTTTTTCTCCTGCACGCTGACCCAGTGCATGATGACATTCAACCACATTTGTCTTCCTTTAAACTTCCACGCTTTTCTCACTTTGGCTCACATTTGCCACATTACTTCTGCCAGTTGAGCAGGTTTTGTCATTAATGTTACTGTCGAACAAGCCTCAAATATCGATCTTCCTCCAGGTTGGGTTCTGGAACAAACCAGTTCTACCCCACAATTTAGCGAATATGCTGAGATGTCAGAGATGGAATTGAATCAGGATGCACAGCCCCTTTAAACATGTTATCATTGAATTATAAGCCTGAACATCATCTCCTCCATCATAGCAATTACCCACAACATCTCCATTTCTCATAAAAATAAAGAAAAAAAGATTCACCAGAGCAATTGCCCTGATACAGAAAGTGTGGTTTGTGTTCCCACATTAATGTTTTATAATGGCAGAGCCTTATTCAAGTGGTTTGAAATTATTAAAGATGTATTCATTGAATGACACTTCGTAAATAAAATGAGAAACCAAGCAGTATGTTTGGGTGAGTCATAGCAGTTACGCCAAACAGTTAGAGAGATAAAAATGTGGACTTTTGATTTTACATGCAAATGGTTTTTAATAAACACTTATTCCTTGAAATAGGTCATCTTTCATTCTCTGCAGGCCTTTTTAAAGTATAGCATAAAATCTGGACAGGAAGCAAAGTGATATTTTTGAGAAAATAAATCTTTTTTATCTTGTTTTCAAATTCTGTTCTTAAAACAGCTCTACGTGACATAAACAGAAGTCAGGATAATCACTGCTTCTCATTAAACGAAATAGAGTCCGTCAAGATTGAATTCAAATCATGTTACTTGCTGTGGGATCTCTGCAGAAGGGCTTCAGGACTGAGTAAGAGAAGGCAGGGCTCCTACTGGTGACAGTCAGTCTTATTTTGTTCTTCATTCACTGGCTCCGTAGTCCAACATGCTACACTGGATGATGAATTGTATTCCTATTTGTGGTAGACAGCTGAGAGGAAAATGAAAGTGTTGTGATATGTATTGTGCTGCCGGTGACACAATGCCTTTTTCTTTCATTCATGCTTGGCAATTTGTCTGTTATCATAGGAAGAGGTCTTGCTGCATTGACCACATGTCTTTGAGGCATAAGAAAATTGGTCTGAAATTACTAAATATGAGCGATGTGGTGAATATAGTCAAATGGGTTTCCTAAAGTCACTGGTTCGGTGATAAAAGAGGACTGAAGGCAACTTCACAATCAATTAGAGGCTGGACATTTTCCAGTTTTATCTATAAAAATGCAAGGTGTCATTGAATTTCTGCTCTCCTATCCCTTCAACTGGTTTACCTACACTCTAATGGAAATTTTGGCAACAAAACACATACTTAAACCATAGACACACAACTGTTCTCGTTTATCTATGCTTTTATGGCATTAATGGGTGTCTTTGTAGTATGTGTTCAGAAAAATATGAAACATAGAAAAAACCTTGCATAAAAGTAAATATACTCATAGTTATACTCATAGTTATTACTCATTAATAATCATAACATTACCACCATTGTATTTTTTTCTGACAATAGGTGCTATAATAGGGATGATTTTGATCTTTTTTGTTTTTGCAGTTGACATCTCTGAATGGCTATCAAACTTAGTATACTACTTCAGTCTATGCTAGTTTAGAAAGCAAGCAAGTAAGATGGGTACTGCACTCTTAGCTCCCTGTGGGGATTTGCATATCCAAGCCACCTCATCAAATTATGTTTCTGCAGTGTCATAGACAGTACACATGTCCTGACTCGCCGTAATGTTGGTAAGGACTTTCCTTTGAAGGGTCTCAATGAAGCTAATAGGGTTGGATTTAAGTTCAACCAGTTACATTCAGGGTGAAGTCAAGTAAGAAGGAAACCTGTTCAGGTGGCCAGATGTGACATGGTAGCTAGTTTCTTTGATGAACCCCATATTTGTGTAGAAATGTAAAATATTCCTCAGTGTAGGCAGTAAAAGATGGCACTGATATAGCGTCATCCGCATGAGGAAATGCCTCCATTATGTGTTTACTTGGATTTTTCCTACAGTTTTATTCTGCCTTTTTTTTAGATTAAAAGTAGTTCCTGTAGAGAAAGCTGCCATTGAGTTAACAGAGAAGTGATTGGAGGCAGAATGATTGTCTCTTGGACATTTCAAACCCAGATTATCCCAGCCACAGAGTTGTGGAGTGTGAAATTACCAAGTAGTGTTGTGTGACCTACATGGCAAGACCTGTATCCATGGCAACTTGCTTGTATACTATGCACGCAGTTGCGCCTGGGCAGCAACAATTGTTGTTTTTACTGAACATCGCTTAAACCAGCCTTGATTATTCTGCCTTTCATTATGAAAGTGTGAGTAAATCATGGTGGAGAGTGCACTGCCTTTGGAGGAATATGAAGAGCTGATTTCATTTCATTTCAACCTACTGATAGTGTTACTCTGACTAACAATAAATCACACTCACCCTCAACCAGGAGAGTTGTGGGGGGAGGTACCCTAGATGGTAAAGGAGTGGCCTTTCCTCTCAAGTGTGTAATATAAGAATATGTAAGGCTATAAAACCTGTTGGAAAATGAAAAAACACTGTTCCCTCATGTTGAAGCCACTTAAGGTACTTTGGACATCTGATTAGGATGCTTCTTCAATGCCTCCCTCTTAGAGATATTCCAGACATGTCTGAAAAGGGAGAAAACCGTGGGCAGACCCAGAACACGCTGGAGGAATTACAGTATATGCATATTATGTCTGGCCTGTGAACGATTTGGGATCCTTGCAGGACATAAGTGAGACAAAGGGCACCTTAGCTCTCTCCATACGTGGCAATCTGCGGTCTCCTTGACCCATACATGAATATGTGTCTTAAATGATGGATGGAAGGATGGATCTTTGCCTTTACTCTCACCAAAGTCATGGAGGCTTTTTACTTCTTCTATTTAACATCTGTCTTGGTGACTATAAGGATTATCTTTTGCATACAATATGTAACTATGATGACATGATTGACAATGGCAGATTGATGGCCAATCGTACACTGGAGCTCACCACAAACTGTAATGAGTTGGGTATTTAGATCGACGCAAGCATAAGCATGTAAGATAATATTACTAGAAGTTTTCTATTCATTGTTTTAACCGGTCAGAAGTATGTAGTTTGATTTGTTTTAAAAGAGTCATTCATTTGGCAAAACAGCTGGGTCATTTAACTTTTAGCAAACATTACTGAAATTGGAAGTGCATTTGTTCGGGACTTTTTTCAGCCATAAGCGCTATAGAGTACTTACAGCAGAAGGAGTGTGTATGTGAGAAAGACACAGAATGGAATATGTCATCCAGTGTGTGCATTGATGTGTTAAAGGTATTTAATAGTTTTTCGACAACAATGGTGAGCTATGGCAATATTAGGATTTTGATACAGAGACGGTACTTGTGAGTAGGATCAATGCATTGTTGGTTTTGGTCTTTTCAGGCTCTCTTAATTTTTCCTTTTTGTCTTTGTCCAGGTAAGTCTACATGCCGCTGCCCTGTTGGCTTCTCAGGGCCTTTCTGTGAGAGGAGGATTTGTGACAACTACTGTTTAAATGGGGGAACATGCGACGTCACTCAGGGGAACCAGCCAGTGTGCCGCTGTATGGCAGAATATACTGGGGACCGCTGTCTTTACCGTGAGTCCTCCACCCACTGCAAACACAACAACAAACAGGTTATTGCTGCACTTGGCCTCCATATGATTGACATTAGCCTTTCAAGCCAAGCCACAAGAACACTCACAACAAAGCATTGATTTGAATTCAGTTATGCTGCATGCAATCTATAGAACTAAGCATTTCACACACAGTGTGTGGAACAAACAACCCCCTAAAGTATTTTCTTTCCACAAACACCGCATTTGACTCTATTTGCAGATAAACTAAATCAAAATGCTACCATCAAACAACCTTTGGGTGTTTCTGTGCTGAAGTGATAATGTATTTAATTTTAAATTGCTTTGTCATAATGGGTTGTGGGAAAAGAATTTCAATTCCACATCATTAGTATTTTCCTTGTCGTTGCTTGCCCAAGGGGTGAAATTATTTCATCTGTGGCTAAGATGTCATTTGATGTGGATAATTAGGTCCCATTAAAACTGTGTACAATTCCAATCAAACTATCTTAAACTATGTTCCCAGTTTCTCATTACACACTACCTCTCTTTCTCTTTATATTTCTGTGTCTGTGGAACAGACATCTGTCATCACTACTGTGTGAACTCCAAGGCCTGCACGCTATCCAGTAGCGGGTATGTGGAGTGTGTGTGTCCCGCCAGGTTTGAGGGAAACAAGTGCGAGGTGGACAAGTGTCTTCGATGTCACGGTGCTCCCTGCCTCATTAACGAGGAGACAGGAGATGTGGTTTGCAAGTGAGTGCTTGGTATCTGCTCATTTTTTTTGTCCCTCATCCCTTTTTGCGATAATGCCAAGGCTGTATGGTCCTCATCATTTCTGGAAAAGCATTAGTTCTACAGCGTATCCTCAGGTCTCAGTTGCTGGATCTGCAGGCTGCAAGCTGAATTAATTGATTTGATTAAACCTGAAAAATGTACTGGGCCACACACCCTACAGCAATTTAACTTCTGGTAAAGCCAGTGAATTAGAAGCCAGGTGAACTATCCCGCTTTATATGAATTATGCATATGTCTGACAAACCACCACTGACTCATTTTGCTTCCTGTAAAAGTGTAGTTCTCTGTTGCTAGCATCCATTATTTCTTCACCCTCCAGTTGCACAAATGGCAGAATAGCACCGAGCTGTCAGCTGTGTGACGGATATTGCTACAATGGAGGCACCTGTCACCTGGACCCTGACACCAACCTGCCTTTCTGTCAGTAAGTCACTGCTTAATGGGTGAAGGAAAATGGGGGAAAAACATGTAATGCTCTTCACTTTAATTCACACTCTCACTGTTCACTCTCACTCCATTCAAATGCTGGCTCTGTGCCCCAGAAAGCTTGGCCTTAGAAGTAACACTGAAAATCACCAAGGGGTATCATTTCCCTGCTTGGAGAACAAGATAGATGTCTTCCTCTGGAAAGAAATCCTTAAGTTGAGGGAATGTTTGATGTCACTATGTGGGGGCCATGGCACAGCAAGGGGCTGAGTGCCAGTACACCATCTTATGCTGTGTGACACCTCACTGTGGCTTATGGTTTTTAGGCAGATAAAAGATGGTTTCAAAGCGCATTCAAAGCTTGCAATTCTGAACATATCACACTGTTCCTCCTTGCAGTAAAGAGCTGATGTCAGGCCTCTCTGACTCTCTTCAGTAGTAGGTTTTAGAAGTTCTAAAAAAAGAAGCTGAGGTGTGTGTCAGTGGTAGAACATGTCATGATATCCAACGGCACAGACTTGTAACAGACAAAAGCTTGACTGGCAGACACTTGGGAATTATTGTGAAAGACTACTCAAAGCGCTGCCCATAGATTAATACCACCTCATCTATAATCACATGCAGTGCTGTGTTAAAAATCTCTCCAAGGAGGAAATTGGAAATTCATTTCAAAAGCCTAACTCTTTATTTTTTTAACTGGCCATTGTCCAGTGTACTTAAATTGAAATTTGCGGTCATCACTCACAAATTCCAGGGGATAGAATCAATTTCTATGCAAATGATCTTATTCGATGAGGTTAACAGATCTAGATAATGTGGTTTATTATTTGCTGCAAAGAACAGAGATTATGTGAGATGATGGATATGTCAGTGTCAAGAAATCATAATGTTTGCCCTTAATACTCTGAGTAAATGCATATTTCATCAAGCCTTCCCAAAGCGAAAACCTTGCAGGGCAGAACTGCTTCAATTGCAAACAATTCTTGCACTAAACACTGAAAAAGGTTGAAGAGATTTTCAAAATGCATGAGTCAAGACAGCTATGGTAAACGTCTAAGCCCTCACTGCTATTCAGTGAGAAATATTTGCATATTCTTCTTGAAAAGCATTTCAACTATACAATTGCTCTTTTTCCATACAATGCAAAATGTCTCACTTATTCCAGCAATTGTGTTCCGTCAGTCAGTCAGTAGTAAACCACAACAGTATTTTAATTGGAAGTATGAGTTATCTCTGAAGCTGTAGTTGAGAAACTGGCTTTGGACTATGTGTGCACAATAGAAGGACTTTCTTTCAGATGAAAATATGTTCTTGACATGGCACAATGTTTATGTGTGACTTTTGACTTCTTCTGGCATTCTCTTCCTCAATAACATTCTTTCCAGACCAACTATGAGATAACTTGTTAAGGATATCTTTGCAGAATTGGCTAGCATTTTCCAATGGACCTCAGTTTGAACAGGTCCCATATTTGTCTAACAATAAATCCATATTATGTATATAATTTGATTTTGATTTAGAGTTATCCAGATGCAAAGAAATTTGCTCTCTCTGTTAATTTTTCCTATTTCCTAATTTTAAGTCATACATTTAGGTACAGTAATTCCCAATTCTTTCTTACAATCTTCCATTTTGAAGTATTGCAAACCTTTTTGGTAACACTTTATAATACTATATATATAAAATCACTCATAAATGGTGAATTGATAGTTAATTAAACTTAATAGTTATTCTACTGTTTACAAACAATTACTTGATAATGTTTACTAATTAAAAGTAAGGCTATAAGATATGTTTTAACAGTTTATTGTTGCACACATTACAACAATATGTACATTGTATTGTAAGCCATCAATAAACATTATTTGGATGGCTATTATAAAGTTGCAACTGATGATTATAATACATTGTTAATGGTTAATAAATAATTTGTAAAGCATCTATGAACATTTAGATAGCTATTATCAGTGCACAAATAATGAAATAATCATCTCTTTTATAGATCACCCAAAAATGCTTTGTAAAAGCTTAATAAACCACTTATTTATCATGATCTCATTATAATAAGCAGTTGTTACAACTTTATAATACATGTCCAAACAATGTTTATAGATGGTTTACAAAACAATTATTAGCCATTTATATTCAATATATATATTTGTACCATCTTCAGCTGAAATTAAATGGAAATAACATTTTATTTTGCCTTGTTCTATTTTATTTTATTTTTTTGTAATCAATTGACCAAAAGAACTCTTATTAGTCTTCTTATTACAATTACATACCTTATTTCTCTTGATTTGTGTGCATATATTTATTTTTTGCTAATTTGCTTGATGCAGACACAACATTGATTTACTCCATGTTTATGACTGAAGCTGCTAAAAGGGATTAGAGTGTCAGTCTCCATTCATCAAGCAGCAAACAGTTCAACAGTATACATTCTCTGGGCCCTTTTATCACTCCCAACACAATGTTTTGCAGCTGCACGTCAGGGTTCAAGAACCAACGTTGTGATGAGCTGGCCAACCCCTGCGATTACTTCTGTCAGAATGAGGGGATGTGCACATTAACAGCTCTTAACAAACCACGCTGCAAGTAGGTCCTTCTCACCTCTCCAGCTGTATTCAGAGCCCACTCACCCCTTTCTGTCCACACCCCCACCCCAACTCCATCTGGCTCCATTTCAGCCTCAGTCCAGTATATGGGCTTTCGGTCACAGTGCCGCCTTGCAGCAACTTATCATGTAATAAGTGTAATAAAGTAATGACTTGTCAAAAAGTAACCCAAAGTAGTGAACTGAGAGTCAGTGTAGTGACATTAATATTTCACTAGATCATAATTACATTCAAATATTTTTTGGAAAGTCTTTATTAAAATAGTTTTCAGCCATTGGTTGTGACTGGAGTGTGCCATTAGTAAATAATTACTACTGTGACATACAATATTACTAAGCTTGTAAAGTTGTTGTCAAACACTGGTTTGCCCTTTTACCAGCAACAGCTTTCATTTAAACTGGAGAGAAAATGTTTTGTCACACGCTCATTTTATTTATTGTAATAAAATTGACTTCAAACAAAAAATGTTACCTTTAGATGACTTTATTAACTGATGTCAATTTTTATTAGTGATGTTTTTTACATCACATTTGCATTATTATTATTTTTAGGGAACCCTTATTTAACTAGGAAGTCTCAGAGATATACGATAATGAGCTTTAAAGGTGCTCATCGGCAGATTTTGTTACCTTTGGACAGGCTAGCTGCTTCCCCATGTTTCTAGTCTTTGTGCTAAGCTAAGCTGACCAGATGTTGACTCATACTTAAAAAAACAGACTTGGGACAAATTGTGTCAATCCTTGTATCTGACTCAGCAAGAAATCAAATAGGAATTTTCCCCAAATTGTCAAACTAGTCCTTTTATATTACTTATTGTTATTAGGAGTAGGAGTAGTAGTACTTGTGGTAGAAGTAGGAGCAGAAGTTGGGCACAGTAGATTAAGGTATTTCTAATTTTGTATTTTTATTAACTAAAATCCTTGAATTAGAGCTCAATATTTTCTATTTGCATTACATTCTGAGCAGGTATTAGCTGATGTGGCACTTATTACATTATCAGTTGCTGCATGACTTTGTACCTTTGCTGCCCCTCACTGCCACCCATCCACCCATCTCATGCAGTCGTCACCCAGCACACAGGAATCGGGGAAGTGGAACTAAAACGTGACACTGTCTCTGTGACGTGATCATCAGTCTGTGCATTTGTAACCTGTGCATGATGGCAAGTTGAATATGTTCGTTATTGACCAGTCATCACGTAAGCGTATAACTTACTAGGCTGAACATCTCATCAGTTTAAGTTTTAGTGTTTATCTTTAACGCCTTCAACACAGAGTTAAGAGAATTTCTTCATTTCTTAAGGAATTAGTCTTTCCATGGTTTACGCTTCCCAAAGGAGAACTCCCCGATGCTCCCAATTTCCCATTAAAATTCATGCTGCTGTGACATTTCGTTCAACGAGGGTTTGATTCATTTCCCGTGTATATGGGGCTGCATTCTTATTTTCGATGATGTTCTGATTCTTAGAGTGCATGCAATTTAGAGTAATTTCATTCTGTCATCATCCAGTCGCAACTACCAGATCACTCATGCTTTAAAGACCCATCTGCGTCAGTCGTGTGAAATTAGATATCACCTCCTCTAACAAGGGTCATACATCACGCCCATTGGATCCCATTGGAACACAAATGAGATGACGACTTGTTGTCCCGCTGTCATTCTTTTGTTAATTTTCAACACTGAATATTCAACATGTAAATTCACACACACACACACACACACACACACACACACACACACACACACACTGTTTATGGACACAACATGTATGTATACATAGTGCTCTCTCTCCAGGTGGTGGTTTGTTTGTGTTGGATCAAAGCACTTCATAGTGAGAATCATAATGTGTTGTATGTGTATGCCATGGTTACATCATAATGTAGTTCATTTTGTAAAGGTGTTTTTTCCAGCAGTTTTTTCCTGCTAGGAAAAATATTATATTAGTAGTTTATTTTTACTCTCTTTTGACCTCCTTCAGATGTTCAGCCAATTGGGCAGGAACACAGTGTGAGAGACCTGCCCCTAAAAGCAGCAGATCAGACAATACCAGCGGGGGTGAGTATTGGGAATTTCAAGTGCGTGTTATAAAACCTTACGTATTTCCTGTATGAATATTATCATTCCTACTGTGTCCCCATTCAATATCCCTCAAATCTATCGCAAATGATCACATTTTTAAACATCAACACATTCAGGCTTCACATAAGCTATGTTCACACTGCAAGTCTTAATGCCTAATTCAGATTTTTTGCTCAGATCCGATTTTTGGCTGTTCACATTACCTTTTAAAATGTGGCCTATATGAGGTTCCAGTGTGAACTGTGTGCGGTTTTGAACTGACCTGCATGCGCAAAAGAACAATAACAATGACATCAGACGCAGCACGCTGTTGCACTAAAGTTAGGGAGGTTATGGAGGAAGTAAGCATTTTTGCTTTTATTTAAAAATGTTTGTGTAATGGCAGCCATAACCTTAATGAGGAGGTGCTGAGGAGGAGAAGAAGAATGAAGAGAAAGAGAGTCAAATTGGCTATTTTGGCCTTTTGTGGGGTTGGCTGCAAATTCACTATAGAGGTCCGTGTGACCAGACGACCGATTTGCATGTCAGGACCGCTACGGGCCTACACCAGAGTTTCCTCTGGCTTTGCCCTCGCACGCGCTCATGCTCCACCTCCCTGACGGTGCGGGACGAGATGGGCCGGTGGTGCGCCCGACCTCCATCCAAACTAGCCAGTTTGCTTATTTGAACAGAAAAGCCTTCACTCCGCAGGTTTACTTCATTAGAATTAGAAGAGCAGCCCATCACAGTTAAGTTATCTGACTGTCTTTAAGTTAATGTTAAGTATTACATGGAAACCTCTTAAATAAAAATACTCTGACATTCTGGGCTCTGCATACCATTGGGACTTCTTATAGTCCTCATTTTCTAACTAAGATCTTTGCAGGTGTTTAAAATAATGCATGACTTTATGGAATTTATGCATTTACATAAACATTACTGTATAGCGGCTCATATGTAAGACGGCTGTTCTGTAAATAGAGGGAAATGTGCAGTTAACCAAGCTTTTTTAAAAGCCTTTTTTGAAGCCACAGTCAGGCATGGCTACATACAATGTGTCACTATCTGAGCCCATCTCAGCTCCTTTCACTCATCTCTCCACACCATCTCTCTCCTGTCTGTTTCCCAGGGAGCATAGCCATCATTGTGCCTCTGGTCCTGCTGGTAATCTTGATTGTGATGGTGGTAGCAGGTGTTTACATCTGCAAACGGAGGCAAAGGTAAGTAAATAAATGAGGAAATACAATATAAATAAGAGAGATGCTTCTCAGCAGCAACAAATGATGAGAGAGACAACACTACGCAGCTTTGAAGATGAATGGACATATTTGGTTTATAAATGAAAAGTTTCTTTTCGTTTGTTTCAACATGCTCAGCAGAACGCCTGACCTCTGCACTGAGCCTCTGATTATAATCCAGCTTTTAGGTCTGCCAAGCAAAGTTATATACTCCAAGTGTGCCAAGTAGTGTGATGTGATTTGTTGTGTGGAGCCGGGCGAAGCTGTACAGCATGTTGACCTGCATGTTGTGTATCATGTTAATGACTCCTGGCTCCGCACACCTCAGGGGAAAACGTGTCCAGAGACAGCCCATGACAAACGGAGGGATAAACGTGGAGATTGGGAACCCGTCATACAACATGTATGAAGTGGACCATGACAACCATGCTGATGCAGGCAGCCTGCTGCGACCCAACTTCACACTGGACCCTCACAAGGTTGGCTTTATGAGCTCAATATTAAACTAACCACAATGCCAACAGCAAGCTGAAGCTTTACATGTGCCTGAAAAGCAAATTCGTTTTTTGTTTTAGCTCTTCGCTGTTTTATGCAGTGCAACATTACAGCAGCATATTGCTGCCACTATGACAAAATATACATAAGCTCGGGTTCACATTTTGACTAAAATAGTTTCTTGTTTTAACAACATCCTTCTTATAATGTTTTCATGTATTCATTATCACTACATGTCAAATTATTCAGTTTTAACAAGTTTAACACGTTTTAACAAGAAACACATTGTATCTTGTTACATCATAAAAACTGTGAGCCTGGTGGTCTACAATCACTGATCTTCCCTGCCATCAAATCTACACACAATAATTAGATAGGGGCACAAAATAATAAGAAAGCAGCTCACAGCTATAGTAAATACAATTTAAAAAACCTTTACATGTCTCGATCGATGCTATATGATTGATCAATTTTGTGATATTTATTTATTTCCTTTTATTTATTCTATCATCCTGTTAAGATTAAAACTGTCTTTTACAAAAGTATTAGATATGATTGATCAATAATGGTATATGATGTATCTTTTTTATGATCTGTCAATCAATATGGTATTCATGTTATATGATTGATCTACAGTGTCTCTTTAGCTATTGACTGGATAACACTACTCACTACTTTTTTTTAACAAGATGGATCTGAAACGAGGTTTTTCATGTTATAACAAGAACTTATTTTTGCTATTTTGTAAGTCTGTCAGTACTGTATGCTCCAAACTCATTGTGACAAGAAATCCACTATTTCCAGAATTGTATTTAATTTAGCAGGAAATACATTTTAGTTGCAGTATATTCATCTTCTAGGAACTCATATTTATGTTGCCATATGTGTTGATGTCCTCTTACACATCCTTGAAAATGAGTGCAGTACTTGAAAAAGGGAGAGGAGAGGAGCTGATTTGATTGGCCTTCATTGATGCCAATCCGTTTCACACCTGCCAATTATATAATAATATACTTATAAAAAATACTATTATAAATAACATGTTGCAGGAGCGTCACTGTTGCACCAGCATAGTCCTGAAAATAGGGACACCCTGTCAATTACACCCAACTAAACCTGCATAATTGCCTGTGCTTCGACTTATTGCATCTGCATCCAATAATGCAAGTACAACTTAAAAAAAACTTGAAAAAAATAATAATTTAATTGCAGGAAGGAGCGAGGACACCAACCACCATTTTACAGCTTTATAAAAAATAATTGTGTGTTGTGTTCTTTGTCTCTGCTTCAATAACTGTGATAATGCGATATCTAGTTACATGTTGTTGTTTTTAGAGATGTAGTGAAAAGCTGGATACAGTAGTGTGCAGTAATGTACAGGTGCCATGAACCAAGGGGACTTTTCATCTGGCTGGTGATTTATTCTGTTCATGGCCTTCAACCCCACACTAACACTCAGCATATCAAATGAATCATAACACCTTCACTGATGTTGTTATCTAGCTCACCTGCGAGAGCCTCAAGCCTAATGCTATTGCTTCTTACCCTGCCAACTTTGACATTTGCTATTGTCAGTCCAATCTGGCTGTATTTTCAACAGAGTCACGCTGGCTTGAATCTAAACTAGCTTCTGTATTCCACTACACTCTCTTGGTCCCCTACAATAACCTTCTTCTTTAATTCAGTGCAGTATACTTTATTGTGCTCTATAGAGGAAACTTGCTACAACTAGACTGATTTTTGGAAATTTGTAGATAGATTTAAAAAAAGTAGTTGGCCAAGTGTTATTACATGCGTCAAACTGTTTGGTGTTAGCTGTGTTGGTGTTAATGAATTTAACTTTGCACTGTAAACAGAGGTGGTGCCTGTTGTGTTGCAGGGCTGGTGTGTAAAATCCAGTGACCCTCACACCTTAGGCATCAATTCTGTGCCCAAGGAGGTAATCCCTGGACAGGTGAACTTTCCAAACTTCACTTTGTGTTTTCCCTCTAGAAAACAAATTCAATCTCATGTAGTCAAGCAGTAGTGGCAGTTACCTGGCACACATTTTAAACAAATTGATATGACGACCTGTACCAAATGTAATACAGGCCAAAGTGAGTCACGGTAACATCCACAGTTATCTATAGCTATTTCCTACATCATTTTGTGAGAGCACTTCAATTCAATTCAAGTTGCATTATACTTTGGCATGTAGACAGTGGGCTTGCATGGCTTTACTGTATGTTTACATTGGCTTCTTCCTGCATGTTGCTGTCTGTTACTGTACTATTGCTCACTGAATAACAATCTACTTATACGTTATGCATGAGTCTTGTCTTGTGCTTTTCTTTGTTCTGTTTCCGATAGAGTATAACTCAGATGTTTAGCCCACTTTTTTAAACCTTGATAATCACAGTGGATTTTCTTTAAAGCTGCACTAATCAATATTTTCTTATATTAACTTTAGCTCAAATGGCCCTGTGTAATGTGAAACAGGAGGTTGCTCGTAGTAATGAAGTTCCTCTCAGCTCCACCGAGTTGTTTTGTCTCTTTTGGGTCTTTTTGCAAGCTGTCCTGCAAACTCTCAACCTTTATAACTTAACTTATCAACCTTTTCAGCAGATGCAACTCTGGTAAACGGACTGTACGCTAGTGTCCAGTACTAAACAGCAAACAAAGTTAGCAACTTGCTACTGTAGTAAACAACGTGAAGTATTTAGAGCCAGATGTTTTTTCTCATGAGTTGGTGGGGACCAAAACAGAGCTAAAAGAAGAGTAACTATTGGACTTCATTCATCAGGTGTACAAAACACAACAAATCCAGATGAATCATGTTAGATGTTGTGTTCTCAACAAGAATGTATTAATGCAGCTTTAAGACTCCCACTGTTCTTAAGAAATTTATATCAATAAATATAATTGTATCCATCTTCTTTCCTTCCTTTACAGCCCATGAACTACTCAAACCCAGTGTATGCAAAGATCTATATCGACGGACAAAACTGCCGAAAGCCAGTCATCAGTATTGACGAGAGGAGAGAGCTACTCCCAAAGAAACTAGAGGGGACAATTCATGAAACCGCCGCATAGCCTAACTTTACACTTTGTACTTCTTTTTTACCACAATGTACAATGTATAATATGAAGGAGGAAACAAGAATTTTTCTATTTCCTATGAGGCTCTTAGGTTTTACCGGTTTAGCATCAGCATAATGTCCTTGGTGTGCTGAAGAGATTTATTTTCCATTTACTGTTTGCTTTCTAATGTTTGTCAAACATAAGTTATACAGCAATATACTGTATACTCTTTGACACTGAAGTAAAGCTGCTGATTTGCAAAAACTTTATTAACACCATAAGCCACACTCGTGCACAGTTTAAACCTTAAAATGCAGTACTGAAATTTGTACCCATACCTGTTTCTAGTTTGAGTGGAACACGGACAGTGTGTCGTTTTGTGAAGGTAACGAAGGCAGGTTGGCTCAATTTTTCTGAACAAATGTAAGTACCGAAGAGAGGCATTAAGAGGGTTGTTTCTAAGGCTTTTTTCTTTCTTTTTTCACATGTCATATGACGTATGGATCACAGAGCTTCACAACTGAGCAGTGAAGCTTGATATTTTTTAGGTTTTGTCTATTTTTTTTCTCTCCTCTGTATCTGACAGATCTACGGATTGGATTTCCAGTGGAGGCCATACTATCAACATAATCTTTTCTCACACAATATGTAATTCCATAGGTCTTCTGTCTTTTCCATTTCCGTGGATATCCACCTCCAGCCCCCCGGTTTCTACAATGACATACCACATGAACTAATCTTTTGGTGAAAGAGATTGAAGCCCACCTTGAATGTTCTCCGATCAGATTCCCAGAATACCATATTTTTCTAGGTCTCATATATCTACAGATGGCTTAAAGTTGTAGACAACAGAGATTTGCCACAGCTACAAAAAGGTGAAGAGTTATAAACACATCTGTTATTTCAGAAAAGGAAGATGATAATTATAAGAAATTTTATAATTTTGTATTTGATTTGTATGTTGTTTGGCTGCTTGTATTTTGAAGAAATGTATTAAATGTAAGTAATTTTTATATAAAATGTAAATCGATATTGAATAAAGGGGGCTTATTTCCACATGGTGTCCGTTTCTTAGGCCACAGCAGATCACAACACTGTCTATTCAACCCGTCATCAAACTGGCAGAGTTGTTATATTCACGCGGTTCACATGGCCACTGACCTGACAAGTCAATCAACAGTGTGAGGTCTTTTACTTCCTGCGAAGAGAAAGGTGGCTGATGGGAGATTATTGCCCTCCCTGTGTGAGTGCAGGAAGGCCGACATCCTTCATTACCTGGCGGTGGCGGCACAGCGTCTGTGCCACCTGCTGAATGATAATTCAGTTTCCTTTTGCTTTACTTACAATGGCTGTCTATTCACACACTTCCTTTCTTCCTCACCATGGCAACCAGAGGAGGCAGCGACACTCCTGCCCTTTCTCCATCTGTCTGTGCTATCGGCTGGATCTGCCAGCACACCCAGAACACCACATTTTGACGATGGTACAAATAGATGCCACTGTTTCCAGCTGCTTTAACTGTCCTCCACAGTAAACCGCCAGTGAAATCCACTGATGACACCTGGCATTTCCAAAATGTCCATATAAATGTTTTCATAGATCAGACTATGTTCTGCAAATCACAAGCCGATGTGCTGAGAGAAAGAGGAATCTTCACCACTGTGGAAGGCTCTGCTGCAACTGTATCGAAGACATTTAATGCAGTGAACTAATCTAAATGAATCAAATGTTTAAATTTGTCTGAGCTGATTGAGGTTTCTTGTGTTTCATCGTGAGCATTTTGTTGCAAAAGTTCATCTTCATCTCTTATAATAGTGGTCTGAGGGCTAACGGAGTTTTTTTTTTTCTTGCAATACTGTGGTTAGTCACAAGGGACAAAGGAGCAACCAGCTGACCATTATTGGTATTATTATACCATTCACTTGGGGACTACAGGTCATTGTTGGATGAATTCAGCCACTAGGAATTGGGATTCACATACTCTCTAGTCTGATGGTTGTCATAGTATTTAGAGCAGAGTTGAAATCTTAATTGATTGCTGTGACATAAACTTATAGTATCATTAAACTATTCAGGATTTCATGTATAGCAATATTCTGATTCTTTTTTTTAAAGAAACGGAATTCCGTAATGGTGATTCAGTTGGGGAAAAAGGTTCCAGGAACCAGCAGCACCTTCCATCTCTAAACTGTACATCAAAAATACAAAGGTACAAATAGCACAGGGCCCTCAAGTGACATCATCAATGGTTCACATGTCATCCAACCCGTTCTCACTCCGAACTCGTAAAATACGGACGTTTGGGCAGTGACTGTCAGCGTCAGAAGCGACGCAAAAGGCTCCCTTCAGCATATTGTAGAACGCACCAGGGAGAGCAGCAGCTGCACAGGGTTTGAAGATGACGTAGGTAGGGAGTAGTATGAAAGGCCGAAAATCTGCATAGAGAGTTTGGATGGGGTGGTGGATGGGTCTAAACAACACAGGCCTTTCACCCAGGAGACCGGGGATCGTGTCCCGCGTGTCATGGAAACGTAAGCCCACCCACGACCTTTTCCTTAACCTAACTGCGTCAAAAGTAACGCCAAAGGCACCTGACCAAGCGTCCGTATTTTACGATGGGAGTGAGAATCTGTTGTGTCATCAGTGAGTGTCTGCAAACTATGAAATATATTAGTACCGTCTACAGTTTTGCAGCAGCCAAGTAGAATAATGAAATGATGAATAAAAGATAAAGTATTTGATATGCCTGTGCAAAGCTCCGTCGTCCAAGATTTGAGCTATATTGGCTGCCTAAGGGCCTTGCATTTAGAAAATCTGATTGTTAAGCGGCAAACTCTGTAATGTTTCAGATGTCCCATTAGCTCTTTAACATATCATACATAACGACCTGAAAGCCTTTTCAAAGCAATCTGCACTTTGAATTCTGTTAATTTACAACCAAAACATGACTTTCATATTGAAGTAGGCCATACAAAGGTGCATTAACTAATGTTTTTAGTACTTCTCTAAGCACAAAATGACCTGCTGTGGAGGAGTTATTGATACTAATAATAATAATAATTACCGGTTTTACTTTTTACTATCATAACCGTGTGATTTGATTATAGTCCATGATGTGTGCCTTTAATTTGTGCAAATTACAGGCCATTGCCAGAGACTCATGATTTCATACAGTTCACTGATGGCAGTTAAAATCAAAGATTTAATTCATCAGGAAAAGAGACTTCTTACAATGCATCTAACTGCTAATGTTAATGTCCAGGTGGCCTCTCCACAAGCAGTGTAACCTCTTCTGCTGTGTAAAATGATCTTATCCATCTTCTTGACGATCGAAGTGTTGGATCACTTGCTTTTTAAAGGCGTTTTTTAGGATCTTATTTAATGTCAAACCATTCTCTCTTTTTGTCTGTCACAATACAATACTGCTTTAATGACACTACGTTGCCAGCTGTATGAACTTTCTCAAATCGTTCCAGGTCCCTTAATACACGGGTTTCCTGTTTACAAACATTACAGGGTGCGTGCGCATACCAGGGGCAGAAAGCCAGATTGGTGAGCTGGTCCGCTACTGCAACAACCTTAAGTATTGAAGCTTTCCTTATTGTTTGTATATAACTGCTGACTCAATAAAACATGATTTTAGTTGTATCTGTTTGTCTGTCTTTAATTTTGCAGTGTTACTGTGATATATATGTATGGCTATAATTATCATTTTAGGCTAATATAATGGCCAATGTTAGCAGCAGGGTTAGCTACCTCTGAGTGTACCCCTATGGTTGGTTTATGCCTTAAAATAATGGCCAGGATTTCCGGGAAAAGTTACGATATGTGTGTCTCCATTTCAAAACATCACTGCAGGTTGACTGTTTTTAGCAGCAGAGGTTGATTGTGGGCGAGAGGGCGACAACACTGTCGCGGTTAGCTCGCCGAAACTCAACTGCCGCTGTCTCTGCAACGTTAGCTAATGTCCGTTAGCATATGTACAGGTTAATTATAGCCAGTTAGCTTTGTGTGTAAAAACCCACCCATCTCGTATGAGCGAAGCTTAATATTTCATTCAATAAAATTATACTACAAAAGGAGCACTAACGCCACAGGTCTTATGTTGACAACGTGGACGCAGATATAAGAAACTCCGAAGGTAGTTGTAATATTTACCTAGCAGGCTAGGCTAACACTGTTGCTCTAACGTTAGCAAAACATCGGCGTAGCTTTAGCTAGCAGTCTAAACTTCTCTCGAGTCTGGACATTTAACTGTCTATGGTCCGGACTCGAGTACTACAGCCCTGACAGGTAGATATCACTTAGCTGAACAACTGAACAAGCTGCAACTTTTCTGATTGAGACAATGGGAGCCTGACTCTTGCATATGACCCCAATCTGCCCTTCTTATGGCTTGAAGCCATAACCTCTGCCGGTTTTTGGCAAAAGCATGCTTCCCCACTAGGTATGTTAAACATCAGGCACCCATCACTGGCTCTGTTTGTACAATTAACCACGCAACAACTCCTTGCCATTTTGACTTACGCTATGCTGCTACTACTACTAGCTACACGAAACACGTCTTCTTTCTGCCCCCCGGGTGCGTGCGCAAGCAGTGATGACATTGCAGAGAAATCCATGTATACGACTTCTGAAGCTACTAAATTCTTTTGTTTTCACCTGCTGGATTCCAACAGCAGATATTTTTTTTACTATTTGGTAAATTCAACTGTCCTTCAAATAAAGAATGGGCAGCCTTAAATGGCAATTTTAGAGGTTTTGATGGTGCTATTGATAAAATCTAAGAAACACCCACCTCCTCATAAACGGGACAACAAGTTTATGCAGTTAAAAGAGTTTGGAGAATCTGACTCGGAACGAACTTCACAGAAAAAGTAGGGATAAGGATCGGAAATTGAACTGAATTGTTCCCTATTCAACTTTATCCCCTCGTCTTCACCAGCAAAATTGTATTCAAATTGAAATTGCTTGCTGATGTACCATTAGATGATGCTGAAAGCTCAGAAAAAGTTAGTGTGTGAATTTTGAGTAGATTACTTTGTCACACATAAGGTCAACAATGAGCTTCAGTGCTAACATATTTAAACTGAATTCAACCACCAGCCATGTAACGTAAAAAATAATGTGAGAAACGTTACATTTCAAATGGCCCAATAATTGTTTTTCTATCATCCCCACTGTTTTTTAGTGTCAATTGCGCACTATGGTAGTCTAAATCAGTAAAAAACTAAATTATTAAATATGCAAAGTACATAAGGGCAATTTTGAGGCTTTTGAAAAGAGTGCATGTACAATGCATTTACAATTCACCCCAGGCTCTCTCCATACAACAGTCTTGAACTAAAAAAGACCTCCAGCTCAGCAGTGATAGAACGCAGCTGCACAGGGAAAAGTGAGGAAAGGGCTGCTGCCCACCCACTCAGCCCCTATAGTGTAAAAAAGAAAAGAAAAACTGAAATTTGAAAACTGAACTAAGAAATGCCTGGCTCTCCCCTCACATTGCCTATTGATTACTTGTCTCTTTTCCACTTAGCAAGCATCACCATTCTCCTGCATAAACATCAGAAAAACCCAGAGGGCTCATTTCTCTGACAGAATCAATAAAAGCAGGAGTCGCATTCACATTATAAACGGCGGCTGCATACTCATGCTACAACCCTGCACCAAGGAAAGCTGCTTATTTCTCTTTGTGCGGTGAGAGGCAGAGAGACTGTAAGAGTAACTGAGAGAGCCAGAATGACCCAGAGTCAACATAGCAACTAAAATCTCAACACTCACATTGGTGATTTAAGTGCTCACCAACACAACTAAATCGTTGCATGGTCATTTATAAGTGAGGCGATGGCCAATACTGTTTGAAAAGTCACCTAACTGACAACATCACATCATGCTGCATGTCCGGAAATCAGCTTAAGAATAGATATCACTGAATATTGGAACAAGACTAAGAATATACAGTTTTTCATATAGCCTTCATTCATTCTTGAGGCGAACACCCATCAATAAACTCAGCTATTACCGTGAAACACCCTGCATGTTTTGAGCATTTTTAAACAAGATCATTTTGTTTCAGTATACCAGACAGGGATTTAGACTGAAATAAAGTTCAGAACGAAGTTCAATGTAGATAGTAATTGAAAACATTGTAAGTCTAGATTCATGCTTAATCTTAAGAAGTTGGGTTTTTGTCTGATGGTTCCAAATGTTTCTTTTGGCACTACTGCAAATGTCAGTAATGTCAAGCAACAATCATCAAACCTCTAGTGTCATTTTATCATATGAAAAAAGCAATTAATGGATCCTACTCAACAAGTCCTCCAACCCATACGACTGCATAGGCTTTTTGTTCCTACCCTCTAATACAACCCAGAGTAGCGTTTCCTATAAGCGTCCCTATCGGTGGCAGCAGATCAACATGCCCTCATACCTAAACGTTACAGTCACAGTTTGGTCAGCTTTAGGCAACAAAACTACTTGATTATGTTTAGGCAACAAAAGAACCTTAGTTAGGTTTCAGAAAAGATCGTGGTTTGAGTTAAAATAAGAACATGTGTTACGTTACTTCACTTCCGTACATAAGTACATGACGTAATTATGCATTTGACCTAGAACGTGATGTAGATACGTTTGTTATGTAAAGTTGAAATAACTCAACGTTGACTTTTAGTTTCAAACGAGACACTCTCCTGAGCCAAAGTGGAGTTTCTTTGACCCGTCCACCCCAACCAACACTACCACCACCCCTAAACTAAACAGACTTTCTCAGTCTTCATACCACGTTTACATTACTTCCTGCTTTGCTCCTATCATAATTACTATGGTCATTAGAGGTCGTCACATCACAAATAACGTAAATATGGGACATAATAAGCTGCTTGTACAAACGACCTATGGGCTCAATTTTCAGGGGAGGACAGTCTCATACTGTACTACCGAGCCCAAATGAATGTTGCCATTATACCTTTCACAGTGTTCAAGATTAAAGTACACCACAAGTAAGAACCAAGAGTTTGATCATATATCAGGAAGTTGGGTGTTGAAGGTAGACTTGCTGACCTTGTAGAAATAATGTAGAAGTCAAAGGTAACATATTATACAGACAGGGTTCATGAATCTGTTTTATTACCAGTGGTTTTGGAACGGGTCTGCTCTGTCCTAAAAAGACCTGTAAAATGCATTCTAGCTTTACTTCCTACTCTCATCTATCTCATTTCTACAAGCTGTTTACTAAAGAATGGATCTTTTGTTCTGAAAATGTTGGTCAACAAGTTGTCGTATTTACATGCAGCAGAGACGCCCCGGAAAAGTGGAGGATGTTCCGTGACCTCACAAACCTTGACTAATGACCAGATTAAGAGGGGAAATGGGGCTGAATTGTAATCCCCATGGGGAAAGCTGTACTTTCAATAAGCTTGTTTTATTGTGGGAGGGTCCAGTCTTTCTTTGACAGCTTTTGTGTTTCTGCAACAATTCTGCTCTAGGTTGTTGATCACAGCAGCATGCAGCGCTGAAGAACGCATGCTGATTGGATGCCCCACATTTTCTCCCCTCAATTCTGACACTTTGACACGTGTATTGACTATTCAGGCATTTTCTACAAGGAGATTACAAAGTGTTTTTTAGATAGCAAAAGAAAAGGAACAAAAGACAGAGCAGAAAAAAAAACAAACAAGACTAGATTATACAAGACAAACAAGACTAACCAAACCCACTCTTTCCCAACTTCATTTGCATACATGAGACATTCACTCTAGTAACCTGGTTCAACACATAAATGTCAGAGCAATAATACAATATGGAATTTGCATAAAAGTAGTTACAGTTTATTCTGTGGGTCTTTCTTGTGTAACCCTCAAATTTCACTGATACGGTGGACTCGCACAGCGTTCAGTATCAGCATCTCCATGCTGTATGCATGTTAGCGAACAGTACTCAATATTGCCTTTTCAATACTAGAAATATCATCAATAATTGCATGTACAGTGTATGTAATCCTAGACCAAACACTACAGTTCCTCAAACTATACAGTCCCTCAAACCCAGAATAACAAATAGGATTACATGTACATATATCTGGTAATAATGTGAATAATAAGAACCCAGAATTGGCATCAATTTTCAACACAAATACAGACCCAGTGTCAGTACCAATCTATCGGTGCTCCCTATATTCTATATATATATATATATATATATATATATATATATATATATATATATATATAGCCCCATGGTTGCAGAAAATAAGCAGACAAACCAAGATTACATATACAAAACATACCCCAATAATGCATAAACTCATGCATATATAAGATGTAACAGTTGCCTACTCTAGCTAAATGTTCAGGTTTTTGTACAGTGTTCACAATCTGCACAAGCTGCTAGAACAACTGGTTGCATCCCCATTATTTACTCAAGCAAATAAAATCTATAAAAGTCTATGCAGTCAATTTTCATTGGTGAAATTAAACAAGCCATGGAATAAACTGACTACAAAGAAACTTAAGAAATTAAAGGACCTTTTTTTCATGTGGTACAGTAAGTGGCCATGGTACAAATGCAATAATACACTCTGTGTAAGACAGTACTTCACCTCTACCTTATCAGGATACCTTGCTGTGTCAGATCACTTAGTTGGCAACAGAGATACGAAAGGTTCATGTTGCAGACTTAATCCCAATACAATCTTAACTGCAGCCATTAGCCATGATGTATATTTGAAAATAGCCACTGTCTCCACCTCTCTATTCATATCCTCCCTCCCTGGAGACTGTCTCTCAGATGTACTGAATTACAGAGGGAAAATGGAGAGAGGAGGGGAGTATGTGGCGGAACAATTGTTCCCTACCTCAGCAATATAGTGTATGGGTGGGAAATGAAATAGGTGGACTGGAACAGAGGAGTCTGTATATATTATTTGTTTGGATACAGCCAGATATGCATGGCTCGGGGGATTGTACTCATACAAATCTGACCTATTAGTCACAGACTGACCATCTCTATGGGCCATTATCCGTGATGGATACTAGCAGACTGTAGTGTGTGGTGTACTCCTCTCTGCAAACAAATTCATCCAAACAGGGAAAAAATAAATAATGGTAACACTCCAAAGGTAGCTCAGGGCTCGCCTTTATCTCTCCATTCCTCAGTGCCAAATTGGTGGTTTTCTGTCTGCCTCTATGTGGAACCTTGTAAGGTGGCCTAGAGAAGGAAAGCATTTGAAGCGTCTGGTTGATCATAAACAGCAGCCTGCCTCTCTGAGCCATAGTCACAGTTGGCAAGTCCAAGCTCTGTCTGGCTGCTGCTATAATCACACTATTGGTTTAAATCCACTTCATGTCAGTCGCACAAGGCCCTGCCAGCTTACAGGACGCAAAAACCTGCTGTGGTAGCGGATAATGAGGAAATGGTTTAGCTTTTTTTCATGGAGTCTCTGTGTTATTTGAGCCCCACAGCATGCTAAGTGCACAAGTTCCTGACCCTTTCTGCTGCGAGAGGAATGAGAGGTGACGGTCAGATGAAGTTCAGTTAAGTTTTGTGGCCTGGCAGCGTTGAAACTTACTCGATAACTGCGATTGCTGCCCGGGACCCCTCAAATTCACAGAACTCTATGCACGTATCTGTTTCTGGAGCTATGAGCTTAAATGAACAGGTAAAACAGCTAAAATTTTCCTTCTGATCTTTTGGGATCTGTCAATGCGAATGTGAACATTTTTATTCTAAAGCCCATTGAGTTTAGACATCTGTCTGAACTCTTAGGTTGAATGTAGGTCATGTAGATGTCAGACACTAGTTTAGCTAGAGCTTTGCACTTCCAGGGGAATTACAAAGAAGAAAGTTGGCCAAAGAGTAGTACATACCTGCAAACTAGTCGCCATTTTGAATGGGAAAATGTCATCCACGTGAATCGTGTAGATCCGAAGAGGGGGGGGGGGGGGTCCGAGACCGTGCCTTAACGACCGATATCTACCGGACCGAATAGCAACGCGTATTTCGGTGCCTTATTTAGGTGCCACTTAAATGCCTGCGCTTCTCTCTGATGCTCTGAAAAGCGGGAAGGGAACTGAAACATCGCCACTCGGGACACTGTCAGTACCCGATCCGTAACGCCTGTAAGATCCGTTCTGCGCATGCGCACAATTCAGCGCATGCGCAGAAACTCAATGCGTTTTACGACACTGCCTGATCAGTTCTATGCTTGCGCGAACACCGGCAAACTTCACAGCTCTATGCACGCGTTGGCGTAAAGATGTTTGGACATTTCTGGTTACCAGAAGAAAACATTAGACAGTGACAGTAGACCGTTATGATGGCAGAGATGAAGTTTAGAAGGTGTTTGCTGGAGTTGCCTAAAGTATCTGTTAATGATATACGGAGGGTCGTCCGGCCATCCAGTACAACACCATGTAGCAAATTAAACAAAGGCTTCAAATTTTACGTTTCATCATTTCTTTGCAACTTTGAAGGTAATTTGCTAATACTAGCTAGCACTAACGCTAGCTAGCCTGAGCTAGAAGCCTTGCTTTGGTGTTTTAAGTCATGACTCCGTCCTGCTTCAGGTTAATCATGCTTTAAATAAAGTTTAAGCATGTGAATACCTCTCACTTCATGTGTTTGTATGTCGATGAAAGTATCAGGTAAAAATAGGGCTACAAATGAGATCTCTGTGAGAGACCAGCAAAGTCCTAGCAAACTATTATGTAGCTCAATGCTGCACATTTCACCCCAAATTCCGGTCACTTTACTGTATTTGTATTTGTTTAGTATTTGGTTTAGAAGCCTTTATTGGTGATTTTTTACGGTACAAAGTCCTGCTACATACGTACATATATAGCTAGCTATATATGCTCCGCTATGTCGCGTTAGTATGCAGCTATAATAGTTAGCTATGAGTATGCTAACGTTAAGTCGCTTTTCCATTACATGGTACCTGCTCGACTCGCCTCGACTCTACTCGCCTTTTCTGGTTTTCCATTACAAAAAAAAGTACCTGGTACCTGCTAACAGGTACTTTTCTTAGTACCACCTCAGTCGAGGTTCCAAGCGAGCTGAGGCGAGCTGAAAAGGTGATGTTAAAGCGACAGATGGGGGTGTCCTGAACAAACCCACTATTTTTAAATATTTTAGCCAGCTGTGTTTTTTTTTGCTGCCTCCAGCTTCATTTGAAACTAAATGTGTCTTCTGGCTGTGGCAACAACAACACACCTTCCACATTCTGTGTGTCGCGTTAGGTCACGGCAGTTTCCTGCGGCGCCGCTTGTTTTACAGTTCTGCGGAGGCTCCAGGCAGAGCTTTCGCCATAGCCTACGTACACACACACATGGCCGGCTCGACGCACGCACCAGCGCACAAGTATAAACATCAGGCCACTTACATAGGCTACGGTGAAAGCTCTGCGTGGAGCCTCCACAGAACTGTAAAACAAGCTCAAGTGGCCTAATGTTTATACTTGTGCGCTGGTGTTTGCGTCGAGCCGGCATATAACGACCAGCCACACTTAGGCGGTACTAACATCTGCAATGGAAAACGGACGCACAGTGTGTTGAGTCGAGTCGAGGCGAGTAGAGTCGAGGCGAGTCGAACAGGTACCATGTAATGGAAAACCGCCATTAGATTGTAGTGGAACGAAGCAGCACTTTCTAACATCAAAAATCGCAGATAAAGGCTTCTGAACCAAACACTACACAATTTGACATATTTCAGCAGGAATGTGACCCGGAATTGGGGAGAATTTAACAACATTGCCAGCTAAGATGACATGTTTACTGCCGTTAGCATGTAGCTACTATAGTGGTATACAGCAGTGGTGGCTGGAAGACCTGTCATCCCGTCTTCAAAAGGACACTTATGTACGTTTACACTTCATCGCATTAATAATAGACAGTCTATGGTTATTAGTCAAGACGAAGTATTAAAAATAAAAACATTAACATAAACAACACAACAACGACGTCGCTACACGGTTTTGGATCAGTGATAAGTCTTGATTGTTTGTAGCTATGACTATTGTATAATAAAGATTTAATAAAAAAGTTTGGTCGTAAAGTGTTTCAACGCATGCGTACAGGGACATCGTTAGTTTTCTACTACGTAATTATGCGCATGCGCACAACGGATCGTACAGGCGGTATGGCTCGGGTACTGACCGACGCTAGTCAACACTACACTTAGCAGCAGCTAACGTTAACCTACTGTTAGCTAGCAGCTGGAGTAAACACGGTTAAAATGCTGACAGCTAAACAGTGTAAAGTGTGACTGTATTTCACTGGAGAGGATTATAACACCAGACTGTAGCTGCCGTTGTCTGAAAAACACAGACTCAGCCTCGCCTCGCCTTCAAAGTTATTGTAAAATACCCTTTTCCCATCCAGTAGTTGTTTTCGCCGTTTTGTGCTCCTTTTTTTTTTTTAGATCAACTTTTTATTGTTTCATATTTTTTAACATACAGAACAGACAAATACAATTGAACAAGGTGCTCGTTTTATATATATATATATATATATATATATATATATATATATATGTATATATATATATATATATATATATATATATGTATATATATATATATATATGTATATATATATATATATATATATATATATATATATATATATATATATATGGCTGTCAAAATAACGCCTTAATTTCATTTCATTACACATTAGTTGTAATGAAAGTGTCAAAACTTTGCATTGGTGTGTGTGTGCATGACACACTGGAGGATGACTAAACTGTAACTAAACTGTGTCTCTGGTCAGGTGCTTTGTACAGTAACATTAGTTGATGAGTTTAGCGACTTTTTTCACAAAAGCGACTATTGACAAATCTGGCGACTTTCTGTAGAAAAGACAGTGACTTTCTGTAGAAAAGATGCCAGTATTGTTCAGCACGCAAGGTATTTTTCTCTCCTGTGGCCACCAAAACAGTCAACTCTCTCTTCTGTTCTGTGACTGAGTCTGAGGAGCAGAGGAGCCAGTGCTGTATGCTGAGAGGAGCAGCCCCTCCCCTCTATCCATGTGCAGCAACACTGCGTAGTTGTAAACCAACCAATCAGCGCGCAGCTCATCTAAATATTCATGAGCATACCATATAAGGGAGAAAGCCTCTTGTTTCACTCTAGATCTATTTCACAGGGTTGCATTAGGGAGCATAGAACAGCACCTGGGCCATTTTCAGCCCAACCAATGTTACATACCCTATTAGGAGACCTTAAGGAACAGTGTGAAATACCCTATATAATCATTCTATCACCCATCATCAAAAGAAAAAAAAAAGCCAGCCATTGCTTTTCCGCTTTTGTCATTAGGTTGTAGCATACCTTTTTATTATTGCTGTGTCAAACAGAGCTCAGCATTAGAGAAGCCAGTTTGAGTCCATGCCTACTTGTGTGGTTTGAGTCGCCCTAATCTGCTGTGTAATTTATTTGCCTGTGTATTGTGTGACAAATACTCTTCAGCGAATATCTACACTAACCTAGCGAGAGTCTTGTTTTGTCCCATAGAGTATCTTAAATGTATGTATTGGTCAAGTTTATTTTCCTTTCCTTTTGTATTTCTCGTATAGCCAGAGTTTTCTCGGCCTATGGAAATACAGTATGAATAGTAGAGAAACATACTTGCAGGTTGGGTGTTCAAGGTAAACTCATTGAAGGCATTACCATATGCTTGTTCTCCTCCCATTAAACATGTTTAAAGCAGACCTTCTGTGGGCATACGGCTGGGCGGTATATCAACCTTTTAAGGTAATTTTCAAACGAGATATGGGATAAGACAATATCGTTTATACAGACACACAGCCTGGTCCACATGGCTGACATCTGACTACATTTTTAATAGTTTGCACAGATTTATATTTATTTAAACAGGAGAGGAAAACATGTATTTGTTGTAAACTGTTTATGCTGGTAACGTTCTGTTGTGACGTTTTTTTACACTCTCTCTTTCTTCAGTCAGTTGTTGAAAAGAGCTGAAAGAGCATTCTCAGAGTCAGAGATAGGCCTGTTTTTTATTGAATATAGTCTGTTTAATTATAATTTTTCCCTTACATGTTTGCAGCTGTATATTTTAAAACAAGGTAGGAAACCCTTTCTTTGCATTTTATTTTGACCAGTCTGTTTTAATAGAAGTGCTGGTGACATCTCACATGTGGCTTTGACAACTGAACATTTAGCCCACTTTGTAGAAAATACCAAGATATATATTGTGTATCGCCATTTAGCCGAAAAAGACATAGATATGATTTTTGGTCCATATCGCCCAGCCCACAGTGGGTGCTCAGATCAGGAGGCTTTGGAGAAATGTGTCTGCACTACATTTAAAGCAGCGCTAAATTAAAAAAATGTAATTGGTAAGTGTTAATGAAAAGTAAATGGCTAGTGACCTTGTTAATCATGGTGAGGGTGTTGTCCTCAGTCCCTCTGTGTTCAGGTATATGCAAATTGTAACGAGCCCAGCTGATCTGCTATGGATGAGGAACAGGGTACTGAACAAATACGCATTATGCATAGAACGGTGTATACGCACTGTGCCTTTTATTTTATTTTTAAATTTTTTTATTTTATGAGATTATTATTTTAGGCTTTATTTTGACAGGACAGCTGAAGACATGAAAGGGAATAGAGAGGGGGGAATGACATGCAGCAAAGGGCTGCAGGTCGTAGTCGAACCCAGGCGTGCTGCGTCGAGGAGTAAACCTCTATATATGGCTGCTTGCTTTACCAACTGAGCTATCCAGGCGCCCACGCACTGTGCCTTTTTAAATGCCTTTAACACTAGAACGGCCATGACGGTCATTTTGACCGTTTTGAAATGTATATGTGTAATAACTTTGCTGAATAAAAAAATACAATCCTGCTGCTGCCTGACTTTTCCTAAAGTATTTTTTAATTAATTTAAAATTGTTTTTATATACATTACACAAAAGGCAAAGAAAATACAATCACTTTTACCTATTTCGGCCATACACGGTCATATTGACCGCTCAGATTTTCGCGGTATTGTTTTAAATTTTTCGTGCGGTTGAAGATGCATCTTGGTTGCTTAGTAACTACCATAGTCTCTGTCAGAGAAACGTAACTAGCGGTCTCAAGTAACAAGTGTGGGCATCACCGATGGGCCAAAGGCAAAGCCAGAGTCGGTAACGTAGGCTACTACGACGTGGATGCACTCTGTTCTGAATCAGAAGGCAAACACTGGACGCTCGCTCTGTGAAAGGCGTGGAACATGTAGATGGACGGTGGCTGTCTACATGTTCATATAACTTTATACATTCTCGAACTGGCTGGAATCATTGCACACATCCTCTCCAAGGAGTGCACCAGCAGTAAAATTGTCCGGAGGACTGTTAAATGTTCAAATAAAATACTTTAAATTGTTATTTAGCTGTTATGAGTTAAGTTGAATGAATTTCCACACCACATTTTTCGGGATATGAATGTATGAAATAATTACGGTTTACTATGCCATGATATGAATTATTGAAACACGCATTACTACTCAAATGTATAATTAAACTCGTTAAAATGTACATTTCGGTGTTATTACATTTTTCTAAAGATATCCTAACACAATACATAATTTTGTCAAAATGACCTCACGGCAGTTCTAGTAGTTATGGAATTCCAACACTTCTAGTGTTAAATAAGATGCAAATCAGCACTGCTCATCTGTAATACAGTTGCAATACAATATAATATTACAATACAACAGAATTGAATCTCATGCGGGAGATAATTGTGTTGGTGTGGTGAATATGCTCATGCTAAACTGCAGTCCTTGGGAGGAGCTCTAGCCATAGGCTGGTCCACAGCAGCTGTTAGCCGTTCAGCTGATCTGAAGCGTGCAGGAACAGTTTGTAGCTCGATTGACTGGAATCTTTGATCCTCTGAGTCTTCCTCAAGTAATACTTGGTATAAATGTTGTAAAGCCAGGGAAGCTCACCCTCAGTGATGGTCAATCTGTAACACCCTCTGTGTTGCTTTGTGGCTGACTGGAGTCAGGGGCGGGGCTAGAAGGGGGGCCCAATTCATTGGGCTACAGTGTTGTCAATCTGACAGTTGTACTTTCCACTGGATCAGAGTACTGTCACTTGGCTGCCTGTTCTGCCAATCTTCCCAGAAGTTGTCACATGACCAATTAATGTCCCCATGATTTTCTATGCTGTATTCAGAATAAAATGTTCCTGCCCCTCCATGATGATTATTGGTCCCCGCTGTGCTATCCCACTTAAAAAATCCTGGAATCGCACCTGACTGGAGTGTAGTTACCATAACAAACAGTGAACTCTTTACTGATGATATGAGGATGGGGGGGTGGGGCTTAGTCCAGACTTCTTCAGTTGCCTGAGATAGACGAGGTGCTGTTATCACTTCTTTTCTACAGTCCCACTGTGCTCTGTCCCTGCAAGTGGAGAACAGTTCACATCCACAGCGTAAAGTAGTCAGAACAACATTTTGTAAAGGGACACTGTTTACAACAAAAGAAGTAGAAATGTTACTGTAATGTTTTGTGCTGGATGAACAAGCTGATAACTACAGCAATATGTTTTCTGCATGTCAAAGTCTGAGTGTGTTAAAAGAGTGTGTTAGTTAGTTAAAGTGTGGGAATTAAAACCATTGCACAGCTGTACTCTTGGTAAACTGAAGATACATCAGTATCTACAGTAAATTAATTGATGACATTTTTATAATGACTTATCCATTATTATGATGGCAGAACCAGGGTAATTTGATTGAAAAAAAAAAAAAAACTGAGCATGAATAGTCCTTTCAGTTTAACCAGACCTTTTAACCAGTAAACAAACATGTGGAACGTCCTTCCAGGAAGATGATTTTCTTGTAGACTTTAACCTTAAATTATGTTTGAGTTTAACCTTTAACTTCCTAATTAATCATAATACGAGCTAATTTACGACTCCACTTCAGAACCGAACATTCATCCATGTTAAAACCTAAAAATTATATACCACCAACACTCTACCGCACAGAGAAAGCGGACAAGGCGTATTGCAATTAATTCAGCAAAAACCTAGGCATATGGTGGCAAAGACACATTTGGCAATTGTCTGCATAAATAGCATATTTCATATCACTGCAGGCACCATATGGGATACTCCTTATTCAAATGTCTGAGGAACAGAAGAGAAAAACATGAATGATCTTGTGTTTTTAAGTTGACTTGGCACTATATTTTACTCACATTGAGCACAAGTCAGTAGGATAGAGAATCTGGATTTGAATCTAAACTTAGTGACTGGAATGTGAACTGAAATATAAATGGGACCTAAATAATGAGAAAAAAAGTTTCTTTCACTTGTCATTTCCTCAGTCAGTGTAAAGAGTGATAATCATGAGTACAGTAAACGGACATTTCCAGCCAGGGAAGATGCACTGCTTCATTAGGCTGGATTCCAATCACCAAATAGCAAGTATGTTTATTACACAGAGCCTGTACTAGCTAGCTTATTCAGATATTCTGCACAGTAGTATCCAAATACTGTATGTAGCCCTTCATTAGGCTGGATTCCAATCACCAAATAGCAAGTATGTTTATTACACAGAGCCTGTACTAGCTAGCTTATTCAGATATTCTGCACAGTAGTATCCAAATACTGTATGTAGTAAAGTATGCCTTTTTCTTTCATATGTTCTACCACACAGAATTATAGAATTTTAATATAATTGTTGAAATCTGCAATGGCAATAACGCTCAGTTCAACACATTTTCAAGGTTGATCTAATGAGGATTCCAAAACAAAGCATCTAATTAATGTACTCTGAATTTATGTTATTTAGGCCTGCATCACGAACACAATTCTCCCTAAAGCTTGTCTTGACACGAGACCTCTAATTCTTGCTATTTTTTTCAGACAAAAGACAACACCAAACAGTGACGTGGTCCTGCTCTGGGCCAAAAACTATGATAGAACTCCAGGAGGAAAGGTTTGTTTTGGCTCTGAACTATATATTAAAGTGAGAACTTGTTTAAATCGCAGTGTGTGTGTGTAAGAAACTGTATTACTGCGTCGATGAACAAACAAATAATGTAGCCCTCTGTTAAATGTAACCCCAAAACTGCCAGAACACACTGTAGATGAATGTAGAACGTAAGGTGCATTACATACCCAGTTCATCAAAGTGTAATCAATGGTTCTCAGCTACGCTAACGGCAATGCCAGTCAGTTTGCACGTCACTAGAGCACCCCAATTTGTCCAATATTTTACCTTCAAATGATCCATCAGCCTAAGTGCTTGTTGTTCAGTGCTAATTAGCTAATGTTAGCAGGCAAACATACTAAACTAAGATTATGAACAAAGTTATAATCAGTGTTGGGAAGGATACTTTCAAAACGTATTCCGTTATAGAATACAGAATACATGCCCAAAAATGTAACGTGTAACATTTTTAATTGTAACGTATTCCATTACGTTACTCAATCTGAGTAACGTATTCTGAATAGTTGGATTACTTCCACATTGAATTGCATTTTATAAGTTTAGGAATGCGGCCATCACATACAGCTTACTAAACAGGCCTATTCTGGTGTGTTCTTCTGTTCCAACTGGCTGAATGTGTACCTAAACAAGCAGATAGATTTTTGTATTTGTAGTCCCGAACTGCAAACTACAAAAATCTAACCGCAGTCTAAGCTACCACGAGCTAATTTTAGCTAACGTTAGCTAGCATGTCAAACAGGGCTAGTCAGTCTTTCAACGGCTCTGGGGCTAGTAAATCAGCACATAGGAGAATGTAAAGTCGCACGTCAACTAAGCAGGTAGCTACCTGATACAACTGTAAAATAGCAAGGTGACCAGTAAAACTACAGCAGACGACTACCCTTGGCTAATTAAAAAAATAACTTACTTTAAGATGCTTCTTCAGGTTGGAGGTGGAGTAATTTGGACACTAAAAGGAGGTTGGTTGCTGGCAAGCAGAGGTTGCACTGTTCTTTCTTAAATGTGAAATACTGTTTGAATTTCCAAGATAGAAACGCATTCCTGCCCTGGCTCTGTTGTGCCGGTTCCGACTCCATTGTGACTGATCACGCAAATAGCAAATCTGTTCGTTTTCATATAGGGCTTCTGGGAAATGCATGGAGTTGCCTTAATTTATTTAGAGAGTGAATAAACTCGTGAAACAGAAGTATCGTCATGTAATCCATTAATTTCAACAATGTAACTGTATTCTAAATACCAACTATTTAAATTGTAACTGTAACGGAATACAGTTACTCATAATTTGTATTCTGAATACTTAATGCCAGTACATGTATTCCGTTACTTCCCAACACTGGTTATGTCAGTCTGTCTTGTTCCAAGAAGCTAGGAGAACTTTGCTAAAAGCATCTCAAAATGACAGCATCATGAGGGAAATGAGGCAAGTTTCAATGACCTTAGCACCATTAATTTCTTTTAACAAACCCTTGAAACCTTACCCTTAGGAAAACATGTCTGATAACGTCAAATCATATAAAAGTAAAACCAAGAAGAGGAATGAGGCAATGAGCCAATCAGACAATCCAGATCATTCATCCTAGCTAATGTATCCCTTCTTGCGAAACAAAAGCTCTCGTCAATAAAATGTTCAAAATGGAATAATGTACCTTCTCTTCTTTGAAGATTTATGAAAGAACAAAGCAGCAGTGACATGAAAATGTTTTTTTGTGTGATTTATGAATCTGAGATACAAGCCATGGATCAAGACACCTGTATATTATAGAGAAGCCTTGAAATATACAATATAAATGTTAAAGCTTTGTGAGAAGGTGCCCCCCCCTCCCAGCTGTTTGTTGTTGAGTGCAGAAAATAAAAGGTGTCTGTTTTGCTCAGTGGATAAAAGTTGACTAATTCAAATAATTAGCTTTTTTAACAGCTAAGGCAACTGTGTTTATGCCGTTATTCACTGCTCTCGGGCAATAATGTTTTCAGTTACCTTTTGATATGTGGTTTTAGCACCTTTCTTGCTTTAAAAGGTCCCTGCATCAAAAACAGCTAATGTCATCTTGGCGTCCTTTTGAAAGCTGGGGCCAATTGTGTGTGTGTGTGTGTGTGTGTGTGTGTGTGTGTGTGTGTGTGTGTGTGTGTGTGTGTTAGTTTGTCAACACACACGTTTCTGGCTCCCAGGCTGTTTGAAGGTAGTCTGGCACTACCACACCTGACATCTAACCTGACTGCCTGTCTTGTCATAGGGATGGAAAAAGGGCAAACCATTTTGGCAATCTAAAGCTGATGCTTGGTTGACTGCATGGCTGCCACTTCCAGAATACGATACAATACAACTTTATTGTCAGCCAGTGCTGAAATTATTTTTGCATCCCAGGGTAGCTCTTATAAAAACGAGGACATAGACATATATACAGACAGTGTTGGGAAGGATACTTTCAAAGCATATTCCGTTACAGAATACATGCCCAACAATGTAATTTGTAACATATTCCGTTACATTACTCAATCTGAGTAACGTATTCTGAATACTTGAATTACTTCCACATTAAATTGCGTTTTATAAGTTTGGGAATGCGGCCATCAAATCCTACGTACTGAACAGGTCTATTCTGTTGTGTTCTTCTGTTCCAACTGGCTGAATATATACCTAAACAAGCAGGTAGATTGTTGTATTTGTATTCTCGAACTGCATACTACAAAAATCTAACAGCAGTCTAAGCTACCACTAGCTAATTTTAGCTAACGTTAGCTAGCATGTCAAACGGGGCTAGTCAGTCTTTCAACGGCTCTGGGGCTAGTGAAATCAGCACATAGAAGAATGTAAAGTCGCACTAAGCAGGTAGCTACCTGATACAACTATAAAATTGAAAGGTGACCAGTAAAACTACAGCAGACGACTACCCCTGGCTAATTAAAAAGACTTGCATTAAGATGCTTCTTCAGGTTGGAGGTGGAATAATTTGGATGCTGAAAGGAAGTTGGTTGCTGGCAAGCAGAGGTTGCATTGCACAGTTATATTTCGTACTCCCTGTTCTTTCTTTAATATGAAATGCTGTTTGAATTTTCAAGATAGAAACGCATTTCTGCCCTGGCTCTGTTGTGCCGGTTCTGACTCCATTGTGACTGATCACACAAATAGCAAATTTTTTCGTTTTCATATTGGGGCTTCTGGGAAATGCATGGAGTTGCCTTAATTTATTTAGAGAGTGAATAAACTCATGAAACAGAGAAGTATCAACATGTAATCCATTGATTTCAACAATGTAACTGTATTCTAAATACCAACTATTTAAATTGTAACTGTAATGGAATACAGTTACTCATAATTTGTATTCTGAATACGTAACGCCGGTACATGTATTCCGTTACTCCCCAACACTGCATACAGACATACATAAGATGAATAACACCAAAAGGCATACATGATATATAACCTAATTACACAAAAACTTAATCAAATCCTTAATGTCACTTATGTTACTAAAGTTGGCTAAAGAAAAAAACATCACTAAAACCTTACAATTGCTCTGAAATGTGTTGCATCTTCTCTCAAATCTCAATTTATGTTACCACTTCATGGATGCATCCTGTCTTGTCTTACTGAAGGCTTCTCTTCCGTTTGCATATGGGTTAGGAGGACAGCATTAACATTATAAGGGCTAGATGAAGCTCTTGTTGATGTGGACATAGCATCTGTGGACATTTCAAATATGCCCCAAACATAATTAATTTTAGCCTTAATATTTACTTAGGACAATAACGTGGAAAATTGCCATTAAGACAAAAAGTAAAATTACCTGTTGAGCCTCCAACTTGGATAATACAATGTGACTTTCCTTTGGGTTGGGATTTTGGGGCTTTTCCTTTTTGATTTCAATGCAGCCTGAGCTTTCCTAGAGGCAGCATCCAGTCAATTTCCCACCAGATTTTTGGAAAATCTAAAAAGTAAATATGAATTAATATGCAATTCTATCCACTACTGTTGTGCAAATATTAGGAGTTGGTTGCATTGAGAAACAGTTTTTGGCACTAACCTCAGTCAGGTGCTCCTGCAGAAGAAGACCGTGCAACACAATGACGTGCCAGTCTAACGTCAAACAAATTAAAACATTGTGGGAAAACATGACATTTACCATTGTATTAATTTGAGGAAGGTTACAGTCTCCATCACTCCACAAAGATCTGATATTTTCGTCTCTCCACTCAAGGACATTAAGCAATATGCGTACGTCATGACTTATTCACTAGGCCTGTTGCTGGACTTGGTCACGTTTCTTCTAATTTATACACTTTTTAAACCTTTTGCCATATTTCAAGTTATTAGAATTCCTGGCATTCCCCATCAGGCTTTTTGTGCACAAATAGAAAATGCACTTTATAGTGATCATTGAGAAACTGCAGATTTGGCACTTCTGACACTTCCACAATGGTTTTCTCACTGGTGGTTATTGTTTGAAACAGACCAATGATAACTGTTTCAGCAAGCAACCTTAACATTTAGGGCATAATCTCCTTTGAGCAATACCACTTCATATCCAATTCACACATCAGCCCACTTCTGAACCTGTTAGCCATGTGATAAAACTGAATCTTACAAGCCCATTGAACACCAACCACAAACCAGTTTCGTAAAATGATCTGTCTAAAAAAGAAGACTAATTATCAAGGGTGTTCGGTACCTCAAAGGGCAAAGCACGGAAAAGGTCCAATATGCTTGGATGGCGTTAACGTGCAGGACTGAGATGATTAGTGCACTGTCGTAGAGTGAATCGCTTGACCTTGATAATTAAGTTCTTGGTAAAATAGATGAATCCCATCATCCTTTGAGAATCAGTAGACCACCATATTAATATTGAGGCAGCAGAGAGGAAAATCAATGGAAATTTACACATTTTAAGACACTAAGATAGTAACACACTAAAAATAAGACTGCCTGTGAGGTCATAGTTAAAGATAAATAGCTCTATAGTAAGATTACTGTCACTTGACTGAAACATAAATCTTTCCAGAGATCTTCATATAAATAATAGAAATTGAAATTTGTATATATTCACTTTTTTCCCTTTATGATCTTTTATTTTAGACACTTAATGTATTTTAAGGTCAATGTTAATGTTGAAGGTTTATTGTCAGGGTTACTTCTAGGTAATGATTATGAACCTAGGACTACATTTTCAAAAAGGTGGACAGACAAACGGAGATAATCAGAAAGCCCTTCATCATACTGGTTTTATCATGGGAGTGTTATCTCAATTTCTTTGACCCTTCTAATTCTGCTGATTTATTATCACTACGCAAATGTTTAATTGTACAAAATCATCCTAGAGTAGTAGACAACAACATTACAATAAAAATAGCATTTAGGAAGTGCAGCCTAGTAACAGGTTATGGTGGCAAGCAACATAAGCAAAACTGAACAGCAAAATCATTGTATCAAACATATATGCTTTATACTGCAAGCGTGCAGTGTGCACATTTGCACACTGTGCTACGAACCACTGACAGCAAACTCCCTGTTTTGCTGTGATTTGACCTGACAGAGAACATACAGTGGCCAGCAGGGGCATAATCTGAGAAAGGGAAAAAAATACGAAAGATCATGGCAGAGTCTATAATAAAATAAACTGTACTGCATGTGTGCCAGGAAAACTATATATATATATATATATATATATACACATATTTGTTAATAACCAATTTTACTGTTTCACTACCATTCATTTCAGATCCTGACTGCACTGGAAATTAGTTTTGTGCTTTCAAAGTAAAGTAAAATTGGTAGAACTGGTATTTTCTGAAGGAAATTACATATTTTCAAAATGTGGCACCCACTCTTGAAGAGATGGTAATAATTTCTTGCTCTGTCAATTTCTCAATGAATCCTTCAAAAGCATTTGGGATAGAACTACCCAGTATAAAAACCTTGCAAATTTTGTATGGAGACATATAAAATGCCTTAAATGGTTGCAATGCTGAAATGGTGTGCTCAATTGCCTGATCATTTAAAAACGAGATTACCATATACGCCTCAACATTATGGATATTACAGAATTCAAATACATAAGTGGAAAATGAACATTTGTATATATAAATTGTAATAAACAATTCTGTCTATATTGAAATGTGACTGTATAACCCTGACATCCCCCAGGCTTCAACATCTCTCTTTGGCCAAATCCTGCAAGATATAGGGTGTTAAACAGATTACACACATTTACTAATACTTTCACTGAATGACTGTGGTACTATGGATTCACTGTGTCAGTGCTTAGAGAAAGTAAACAACTAGATCAACTCGTATTTCCTTTATTTAAATAAAGACAAGACAGAGAAGGAAATACTCAGTTATTGCTTTTGTTCATTCCGAGGCTAGAAAGACCAAAGGCCTAGTCAGAAATCTTGGCTCGATTCAGATCTTAGCTTCAGCAGACATCAAGGCAATAACAAAATCAGCCTTTCATCATTTAAAGCAAATAGCAAGAGTTACAGGTTGCATGTCTGTACAAGATTTTTAAAAATCTATTAATGCTCCAGCAGGCGGGACTATTGCAAAGGTCTCTTGTTTGATCTTTCCAAAAAAGAGCATTTGACAACGGCAGCACATTCAAAATGCTGCTGCCAGACTTCTGACAAGTACCAGAATAGCTGAACACATTACTTCTACTCATAATTCTGTACACTAGATATTTTAAAGTGCCTCTGCTCATTTATAAATGAGTTAATGGCCGAGGGCCCAACATTTTCTGACATGTTTGAAGAATATAAATGCGGAGGGTCCCTTAGATATAAAGCAGTGCTAGTAGTGCCTTAAGTAAAATGCTTCTTTATGTAGATACGTTCCCAAAGAATTACAGTATATAGTTTTAAGGCTAACAAATATCTGTCTTAAATGCTAAATAATCTGTGTGTTTTATAAAATTACAAACGAAAACCTCAAAGAGAACTTTAAAGAATCCACGAATGAGCACAGCACCAAACTTTTGAAGCCCCAAGGGGGGAAGATTTTCATCTGAGATTATTCTCTTGAGATATTAGGACAATATTTCTGAACAATGACCAATATTTTTTTTATTGATGGCAGCAGATGTCTGAGTGAGCAGTAACAGTTTCAATGTTTGCAATGTATGCTCCTTACATTTATATACGTAATTATAACCCCTACTCTGACCCCTGTCAAGACTTGGACAATAGATTTAGTTTTCTGTTGTTGAACCTGTTAATACAAAAATGTATAGTACACTGATGTTTTGACCAATAATAAACCATTTCATGTAGAAGTTTCAATCATCATATTTTGAACACTTTTTAACCATTTTTTGTGTCCTTATTTACTTCAAGAAACCTGTATATCTTATATATTTCTTCACCATTTAGTATTTGGTGGGTAGGGAGGTGTGGACTTTACTTTGCACCCCTAATAAAATAGTCAAATAGGAATATTCTAATGCTTTTGGTAATCCTTTTTGCAAGGGCCAAATCTTTTGTCATTACAGTGCATGCATTATCTTCTGTGGTTACGCTTAAAAAAATACATGCATGAAAAAAAGTGTTTACTTGGCTCTCTTTGGTTAAACCAATTTGTTTCACAATCCATCATTTTCTACTACATGTTGACAGATAGGCTACATGCCGTCTTTGCCTTGTGTGCACTACAGTCAGTCTATTGAAGTCATCTGAGAATTGTAGTATTTCAAATGAAGAAGAAACCGTGATGGTGGTGAACTCTTCCCTCCACATAAAATCCCCAAGTGTCTTATTGCGCATAGCTAGCTACATTCAGCCAACATCAAAACAACTAGGAATATGGCTTTGGAAATATTGATGTCAGTGAAACATTGTGTTTTATACTTACTCTGTAATCTGCCTGAAAAAAATCTGGAGTTAATAAAGTATGCACAGAGAGAGCATATAGTAGCCTATACTTAAGTGACGGAAACACAACTAAATGTGCATAAATTCAAAGCTATGAATTTTGCAGCTGCTAATGGGTTTCCTCGTTTGAAACTTTAAAGTAAGTTTACATGTTTGTAGCACATTATGCTCAAAACTGTTTTCCATGTTTGTGAATGAGGGAAAAGGATCTGATATAACACCCAACTCGTCAAATACAGCAACTTGTTCTGTGCCGTCAGCGTCTGATAAAGCACACATGGCACCGTTTAGTATCTGTATGAGGAGCATCGGGTTTCGACTGTGGCGCTGTGAGATGACGTATAATATAAAGAGTGCCAAAGTTTGTAGCGATAAAAAGCTCCAAGGTCCATGTGGATAGATACGTGTAACAAACACTTCCTTATATACAGTCTATGAACAAACTCAAGAATCTCCCCTCTCACCCACGAAACCGCTGTGTCTCCAGTATGAAACCGAAAGTCAACGTTGACTTATTTACTTAAATAACGTCACATACGTAATTTACGTAACAATCAAATTACCACCATGACCTTTTCCTAAACCTAACCAAATATATTTGTTGCCTGAACCTAAACAATACTTTGCACGTTGAAAAATGTACCCAGATGATTAAAAACGGCAAGGGATCATCACGAAGGGTCTGTATGTGACGAGTTGGTAGTGAGAATGTGTTGGATATAAAAACAACTCTTTACATTTCAATCTGGAAAATAGGTTTCAGTAAATCAGAAATAATCCAGTCATTGGTTTTGCTGTAAGCTCAGTCACATATTAAAGGAACCATTGATCTTCACAGTGGCTGTGAAGCCCCTTGTCTAAAAGTTTTATGTTCAATTGTAGCATTGATAAAATGATTCTGCTGGAATAAGTATGTGGAAAACATACTTTACACATTTGTGCAGCCTGTGTTGCTTTGACGGATTTATTCTGTGTTTTCCAAAGTGTCACACCTCACAATAATTATCCAGATCAGGCCTGCTACAGTAATACAGGTATGCTATCATTTGAGTAAATGTGAGTAACTAGCTAAGCAGAATGACACGGGATGGCCATGTCAGTTGTTTGTCATTCAGTCCACCAGTTTGGTCCAGACATAAATATCACTCAACTTTTTGATGGATTGCCATGAAATTTTGTACAGAAATGTGTGATGCCCTGTGAATGACTTAGGTTATCTCCTGACTTCTCCTCTAGCTGAGCATGTATAGCAATAACTTAATAATCACACAATATGGAAGTCATAAATATGAGAAAATGTTTTCTTGGATGAATATCCAAGCGCTACGATATGTGCTTGCCTTCTACAGAAAAAGAGAGTATGTAGTACGTCATATCAGTACAAGCCACAGAGTCATTTCAACAGCTTCAAAGATACTGCGCATTTTAACGTACGGGTGATTTGATCAAGTGATTAGCTGCTTGTTGAGTTTAATTTTAATTTATCTCTTACCAATTGCAAGAAACTGTTTATGATTACAGTGTCTGTTTATTGTAATATATTATAGAAAATTATGTATGTCGTTCAGATTGCATCTGGGAAATAATCACGTTGCGTGGTACAATAGGCCTATCACATAAATTGGCGCATTATGAATTGGCACTAGTTAGGCACATTTAAACAGTGAAGGCTTCCATTTTCTGCATTCTCATTCTCACTTTTTCTCATTGGTTTGGTGTAAACTCAATTTTAATTTCCGCTCATGAATGAGTGCATGTACCACCCAAGTGTTGTTTACGGCATGTAAGTCTTTCATGCTTTCATGAAAAACAATTCCTTAAACTTGACTTGCAGTGGGACTAGGTAGCAATATTTATTACGTTAAATGTTCCTTCTATCCCATTTTCATTTATTTCTTGCCCCTTATTCCTCCTATTTTTTAAGATTTTTTTGGGGGGCTTTTCCCTTTATTTGATAGTGACAGTGGATAGACAGGAAAGGTGGGAAAGAGATGGGGGATGACATGCAGTAAAGGGCCCCAGGTCAGATTCCAACCCGGGACTCAGCCTACATGGGGCGCACGCTCTTACTGGGTGACCTGGAGTTCGCCCCATTCCTCCTATTTTTTTAATGTTAAAATGTAATTTTAACATTTTACAGTAACACTTTTAAAACAAGGTCACAAAGGTCAGTTGTTGGAGTACTACTGAGCCTGTAAAAGCAGTTGTACTTTGTAATGTCCTCTGTGTCTCTAAAGGAGCTTTGTCAAATCTATGAGAAATAATTACTAATGATGTCACTAGGGATTATTTCTGCTTTGGTTTAATAGTTACAACAGAAAGCCTGAGTTACATTTGTGCCAGGGAGGGTCTAACCAAAAGATCCAATAGATCCAGCATTTTTAGACCTTGACGTATACAAAGTAATCTGCTGTTTAGAATTTGACTTTGTATCTTGTGTCCTGCTTTGCATGCAAGTGCAGTACAATCCCTTTGAATGGCTTTTGAAAATGTCCTATACAAAGCTTATACACGTTGGATACAGAAACTAAGGTGATCCTTCATTTCTTACTCAATTATTTGTAGATGGCATGTATGTTTAAGAACTGAATTGAGAACAGCTTTCGTACTATGAATATAATTTGTCAAATATCTAGTCAAATATGTGTGCTACCATTGAAGCACTGAAACAGGGACATGTTTATATTAGGATTATTTCATTGCTCAATATCAACCTTATTTATTACTTAGATCAAATAATTAATTAAATTGCTAGAATGATTGTGCACAATGTCAGTAGAAATAATGTTGCAGGGCCAGTCTTATGTGAAGTTTCTATAATACTGTAATGAAGATGAAATTCAAGATCGCACTCCAAACATCAAATAAAAACAGACAAGTGTAATCTCATTACCATATCAGCTTCAGGTTACAGTACCTGTGGAGACAGAAATTAACATGAAATTGCTGTTGGAATCATTAATTCCGATGCATGATTTTTTGTCTTTGCCACTTAATATGTTCCTCCACAGGTGACCAAAAACACACCACATGTTGTATTTTAAGGGAGGATTTGAAAAAAGACTAGAAGACATTTCAATATCTGAATTAATTTGCTCTTTAGTTTTTCATACACCTGACACACACACACACACACACACACACACACACTTTATAAGTGAAGCCACATGACCACACAATTGACAATATAATAAAACACAGTGTATTCTTAACATCACAAGAGGGGAACAAAAGAGGAGAGAGAGATGACAGGTTTTTTTCATTACATTAAAATGGACATAATAACTCTATACACTCAATGTTTATGTTGTGCAGAGGTGCACAACTGCAGACTTTTGGTGGCCCTAACCAGGATTTGGTTTGAGGGTCCCCCTTATTGTAACGTGTTGTCACAGCCCATTACACTGAACCAACTTGTGTATTGCAAATATTATTTTAAGCACACATAATTATACAAATAAGCATGTAAAGCATAAAGTGAGTCATATTAGCAGCTCCACTATCTTTAAATGTCTTAAATGACTGCAGTAAATACAGTATTTATCTATTACCCAGTAATCCTATGAATGATCCTTCTCCAGGCCCTCAGCTCGATCTGGTTAAAGTTTGATGGATATTTTAGTGTTACGTTTTCATCGGAAAGGCCTGACTCTCACCTTTCTTAATACATGTAGAATGTCCGAATGTAGAATGGATATGACACAACCAAAATCATATCATGCATAAAGCAACCATATGGTAAAGAACATACATTCATTACAAATAACTGATAATATTTGGCTGAATACTTGATGGTTATTATTTACTGACAAGTGCATCCATGTTGCCCAATATGTAAAAAGTAGCAATGCCAAAGATTTTTTCTTGGGCAATTGTGACTTTAATCTCAGAGAATATTCTTTAATCTCAGAGAACATTCTTTAATCTCAGTGAATATTCAAGGTTTTTTTCTCACAACTTTACAATTTATATAGTGGAAACTCAAACTTCTTTTCTTAGAACATGACCCCCCTCTCTCGGCTCTGTAATCTTTAATTAAATTTTGCCTACAATGGCCCTAATTTGCGTCGTAAAAGAGAGATGGAAAAAAAAACCATAGACAGAAAAGATTAATTTGTAATTAAATTTCTTCAGATCCTGTAACTCAAGATGCAAAGGAAGGTGTTTATCACTGATGCCTTTCATTTAGAAACTTGCTCCTGTTTCATAAAAAGGGAATTTTATATTGCTCATTTAGCTGTCAAGGAATTAATTGATGGATATCTGATGAATATTCATGACAGCATACTGACACAATGTGACACAAATGAATCCTCCACTCATCTTTATCTTGCTGGCTCAGAGTTTAGAAATTAATTTCGATAAAGCACATTTTTCAGTACAACTATTTTGCAGTGCCATTAAAAAAGTCACTTATCAATCAGTCATGTCTGAATCAATAGTGGACAACTATACAAACTGTTTGGCATTGCTGTGCTAGGTGTTATCATTTGGGTATTGCTAAATACCAGATAATGATCGCATCAATGAAAGCACATTCAATACAAAAGATTTAATCTGGAGTAGAGGTCTGACAGATAATTATGCATATCAATTTTAATCATTCACCTATTGTTAATGTCTACATGGTGGCATGTGTTGCCTAAAATGGATTGCAGATGAGCAGGATTTAGGTCTAGCACTATTTAGCCACAAGCTCATGATTTACTGATATTATAGATGCAGGGGCTATAGTTCCTCTGAGCAACAGACTACCAAGCAGCACACTCCAAGGATGTATTTATTACAAATAAAGCTCTGAACAAAAGTTCAGTTAAACTGAGGACATTTAAAAAAAACAAAAAACATTTTGGTTTCTTTGCAGCTATAGCTAATTCCATTTAGTCACTTTCTTCCTTACTCCACCATCTTCCATCCCAGAAAAAAATTATGTTCGACATCAAGAATGTTCCATCCCCTCAGATGTGGGAGAGGAGACCTCTAGAGGAGTGAGGAGAGACAGGTGTATCTTTTTTACTGGATAAACACCCCTTCAGTGAGAATGTGGTTATTGATTGGTTCACTGCAGCTAATCTAATGGGACTGCTGTGAATTGAACAAACTGCAGTGCTGACTACAGCCGTGAAGTTAAAGAACTTTTTCCATGAAGGGAATAGTACAGATGTGCGTACAGTTCCAATTATAAATGGATTCTAAACACTTTGAACTGTGCCCAGTGTAAAAAGGCTATCTTATTTTCTTATATGTACAAGCTTAAAGCAACACTAGAGAACTTTTCCCACTTCGGTCCCCCTACAGGTTGGAAGCGGGATTGTCCATTACATTACATTATGCAAGTTTGCCAGATCAGGTAGCGGATCTATAGTTCAAATGAACTGGACAATGTAATGTAATGGACAATTCTGTTTCCAACCTGTAGGGGGACTGAAGCGGGAAAAGTTCTCTAGTGTTGCTTTAACACACCTGTAACATTTTAGCAACATTATGTATGTTCTGTTCTTTCAGTAGTAATGCTTTCTGACAATCTGTTAATGTGTGGTTGAAAGCATTAATACATAATTTCTACACATTATAGCACATTGATTTGGACATGTCCACCATACTCTGAATTGAAGAAAATATAATAGAGGCTGTCTGTCAGTCTGTGGATAATTGCTTTGAAGTGCCCATATTATGAAAGAAAACACTTTTTCTGGGATTTGGGGTGTTCTTTTGTGTCTGTGGTGCTTCCACACACATACAAACTTTGAAAAAAATCCATCCATGCTGTTCTGAGTGAGATAAAGTTTCTGAATGTGTCCTGCCTTCAGTCTCCGGGTGAGCTGTTCAAAATCGGCACGCTTGTGACGTCACAAGCCGAAACAAGCTGGCTAACCACAACCGTTAGTTCGTAGCGTTAGCGATAGCATGCTAACACTAATGCTAACACTAGCATGCTACCTCGTTCTCAATAGCAAGGCACTGCTACAACACACACAAGTTCACCATAATCTACAAAAGATCTACTTACATGTGCGCCCTCATTTAGAAGTCTCCCAGCTAATCCTGCCTTGTAACTAAGTTGTAGAAACAGCCTTTCTTTTACTGTCTATGGAGCTAGCTAGCTGACATGATCTACATCTGAGCTACTGCGCATGTGCGAGTGCAATCAAAGATAGTACAGAAGAAGAAGAAGAAAAGACATCTCACTCTGTAGCTAAAACAGAGACCAGGTGAAAAGAGGATCTGCAGCAGTGAGAGAGAGCTGTGCAGTACAACAAAAATATGGTGTTTTTTGAAAATTAAACCATGTAAACCTATTCTGGTACAACCTTAAAATACAATTATGAACCTGAAAATGAGCATAATATGGGCACTTTAATGCTAGAGAGAGGGAAGGGAGAAACCACTTAAGCTTAATGGACAGCAGTAATACATTTCCAAAAGTCTACTGATTTACAACATCAAGTAGGCTAAATCTAACAATGGGATGACACATAAAAAAATAACAAAAGTTGTCAAGAGGCAAAGCAAATGTTTGAAGTTAATAATGATCACTCTATGATATTGAAGTGAATCACAGTTGGGCAACCTATCCCTCAGATCAGTTGTGTCACAAACAGGGACACATGATTATCCAGTCCTGGCAGCATGGACAGGCATTGAGGGTCCCGCCCTGCCTATTATACCCACCCTGGATAAGCCTCCGTCCCTGAAGTCGTACTAGCTAAATGTAATGACCCTCCTACAGAGGTCCGTGCTAAGCCTGTTTATGTCATGTGTAGGCTACTCACCTAAATGAAATGCCAGCCCATGGATTTACGTCTGCCACCAGGTCTCTGATTATTGAATAGAATGTAAGAAAACAGTATAACATATTAGGTCAATAATACTATATTAATAAAGACAAACACTAAGTATCATTACTATTAAGTAGCATGCTGATGAATAAGTAAAGTAGGTTCTACTGCATAATCCCTGGTCTTATCAGCAATAATTATGTTGCTTTCAGCACCTTAATAGTGGACAACAGGTCAATTAGTAGTCTCGCATTGCCAGACTTTCCTCCACAGTGCTGCGGAGGAAGGTCTGGCGAGTCCACACAGCATTCCAGAATGGGAGAAAAACGTGCTCTGGTTTATTGGTTTTTTTTTTTGTGATACATTTTTTATTAGCACCATTTATCTCATTCAGACATACAAAACAAATTCCACAATGTATGACAGATAATGTCAGATGGTGCACAGAACAGAGAAACTACACAAATTACACAAAAACAAAAACCCTCTCCCACCCCCCACCCTCTGCGTTCTCAAGGAAAACAAAACAAACAAACAAACAGAAATCACACCTTGCCTAATCACTCTCCTCTACTTCTTGCTGAGGTCATTATGTCTGATATTTGTGCTGCTGTGCTTTTCCATAGGCTGATAGTTGATGATTTGGCTTTGTTAATCCTTGCAGAGAGCTCAAGCATAACTATGTCCAGAAAATACAGCAACCACTGTTTTATACAAAGCAAGTGAGGGAGGAGCCAGCACTGAGCTATCATTTTCTTGGTTGCAGTTGAGCTGGCTAGCCAAATTCTCCTCTGTCTCCCAAGCAGATGTAATTTAGAGTCGTCGTTCAGTAACAAAACAATCGGGTCAGTAGGAATTAGACATCCTATCACATCAGATATTATTGATGTTGTTTTATTCCAGAACTCATGCACCTGTTCACACTCCCAGACAATATGCAGGAAAGTTACTGACATTTTTTTAAACCAATCACAATCGTTTTGGGTGTTGCTAAGTGCCAGATGGAGCAACGGTGCCTCTGCAAAATAGCCTCAGGAAGGAACTTGTTTTGGTGGAACGTGTACATTCAAAGGTTGTTTTAGTCTTGCAACAGAAAACTCAGATTGGATAGATAGTCTAGCTAGCTGTCTGGATTTACCCTGCAGAGATCTGAGGACATCTGGCCGAAAAAACATCCTGTGGAATTTCCGATGGCACCGGAGCAATCCCGGAAGTGGAACCTAGTTAACCATAGTCCTCAGAAATCCACCGGAGTTTAAAATTACAACAAAAAGAAAGCGGAAGGTAACAGACATCCGAAAAGAGTGACATCCGGAGGAATTTCCAGCAGAACGAGAGCAATCCCGGAAGTGGAACGTCGTGGCTATAGACTAGTCAATTAATAACTCTGTGCTCATGAGTTGTACTGATCTTATGAGAGGAAAATTATACGTTATTTAACTGCCACCTAATTTTCACATTTTGGCAGAAATTACCTGACATACATACCATTGCTTCACAACAAATTTCAAAACGCAACGCAGCAGTACTAAGTCCCTGTTTTGTTTATCTCATACACACACACACCAGTCTTACCAAAGGTGTCAAACTATTCCACTGATCAACAGGTGGCAGTAAGTTAACACACATATGCAGCAATGTGCCTGCAAAGGCAAATAAGAAGAAGGCTGCTAGCAAGGAGGCATGGATGTAAACAAAGTAGGATATAAAATACTGTATATAATGGGGAAGAAAATGCAATCAACTAGTCTGTTAATAGACATTATGTGTTTTGTTGTTGTTAACTGTTGTTCTTTTACGTAAAACTCCACTGGGCCCCTTTAATTTTGACTGCAGACCAGCTATTATTGAGGTTCTACATTGTAGGATTCATAAATCCCTCTAATTCTGTTCATAGTACTTTTTCATCTGACATCCATTTCAGTTTTCAGATGTATACTGTAGGGGTGTGCATTGGCACTGCCCTCACAATTCGATTTGATTACGATTCACCAGGTAACAGTTCGATTCAATTCGATTCTACGATGCATTGCGATGCATCAAAATTCTACTGCACACAACAAGGCAATACAAGCAGTCAGATATTGAACAACAGATTTTATTGGCTGCTATGTGTGTATTATCACTCTCCTGTATCTTTGACATAAATGTCATTAAATAAAATAAAATTGAATGGTACAGGGTATTGGATATGGCATTTTCAAACCTGAAAAAGAAAACATAAATCACTGCTTTCAGTGCTTTGAATGAGAAATGTTTCTCTTCTCTTTGCTTTAGAACCATTTGAAATTAAATAGAGCAATAACAGCCAACTTTTTCCAGTAGTCACCATAAGTGTTTTTTTAGACACAGTAAAATAGCAGCTCTAAGACAGGGCACTTTCTGAACTCCTGAGCAAATATTAATCAGTAATCACAGTCACACTATTGTAACAACAACCACCCAGGCACCCAGCAATAGAAATATTCAGTGCAACACACAGTAACCACTTACTACTACTGTGAAACTTTTTTCAAGTAGTAAAGTCAAGTGCAACTATTCTCAACAAAACAGCAGCTTAGCAGCTTTAAGACAATGACAATTATATACCTGATCCTACCAATCACATCAGCTGCATACAACAAAATATCAAGATGTGAAATACATTGTAATGTAAACCGAAAATAAAGTGTGTAGGCTTAGCCTACTACCAAATTTGTGCAAACAACTTCTTCCGTCTGAGTTCAACATCACCATCATCAACAAACAAAAAGTTTCAGAGTGAGGAAATATATAGTTTGACCTAAGCCTACATCATAACTTCTCACTGTTCAGCTTTTGGAAATTTCAAGGTTCTTGTGTAAGAACACAAGCTGATCGACATGGTCCGGTTTGAGAGCGCTTCTTTTTGCAGTGATAACATCTCATGCAGTGGAGAACACTCTCTCTGCTGACACGCTTGTCCCTGGGATGCACAAGTATCTCTTTGCCAACCTAGAGAGGAGAAGAAATGTGCCCTTATGGCGATGCCACCAGTCCAAGGGATCCTCAGAGAGAGGCACAGCTGGGGATCTACAGTACAACTCCATTTCCTCCTCAGCACTGGCATCGGCGGTCTTACTTTGTCCTGCAGGTTCACTGATGTCATTGAAAACTCACAAGCAGCGATGAGGCCCTTCTTTTGGGAGCGGAGGGGCCTGCTGAGTCTGACACATTGTCATCCACGGACAGCAACTCTTCCTTGGTTCCTGAACTTCCTGTTCTGCCAGGCGCTTCATCTGCTTTTGTCCTACGTCTCCTCTCATACTGTGTTTGAACAAAATAAATAAGAGCAAAAAACAGCAGTTAGCAGCACTTTCTCAGCCAATGCTGCAGCTCACATGACAACAGATAACTATCATAGGACTCTTAACATTTTACTGACTATGTAGCTGCTTATTTAACATTACATTGTTATTACAATTGAATTGAAAGTTATTCCATTCCAAGTTTTACAAGTAAAAATTAAATTACCTCCAGGGATGCAGCCTCTGAAGTCACTCCTGCGGAGACATCCAATCTCTCCTCCTCTGTCAGGAAAGGTAACCCCTTAAAGCGAGGGTCCAGGGCAGAGGTTGTATGAAGGATCTTCTTCTCTGCCCCATTGTTGTACCTCTTAAGGAGATCTGTTTTGATGGCATTCTTCACATCGTGGATCAGTGGTTGGTCTCCAATAGTGTCTGACATGCTCTGGGCATATACTGGTGCAATGAGGCTGACTGTAGGACTGCTCTCCTCTGACATAAAAACAGTGGCATCCTTCACTGGTTTTAATGTCTTCACTACTTCCTCCACGTTAGCCAGATCTGCTCTGCTGAGAGTGACAATGTCACTTTCATCTACATTTAGGGCAGGCGACAGCAGGGTGGCATGCACTGCAGCTTGCAGTTGCAAAAACCTCTCCATCATATCATGAGCACTATTCCACCTTGTGGCGACATCAGTTATCAGTTTAAGTGGACTTGTCAGTTTAAGAACAACTCTCTGGTTTTCTTCAAACAGGTGCTTTGCCTTTGTACTGCGGTGGAAGTATGCTGAGATACGTCGGACTCTGCCCAGAAGCCTGGAGACCGTCGGTAGCTTAAGCGCCCACTGCGCAGCGAGGTTTAACGTATGCGCGAAGCATTTAACATGAGGGAACTTCCCAATTTCAGCAGTACTTATCATATTAGCGGCGTTGTCCGTCACCAGCACAACACTTTTATCTGTTAGCTGCCATTCCTCCACAACATCCAAGAGTAGCCTCACCATATGAGCACCAGTGTGGCTCTCATAATGCTCTCATCTGCAGCACATGTGATACAATCTGCCAATCCTCACTAATATAATGTGCCGTTATGGTTACATAGGACTCTGTTGCGACTGAAGTCCAGGCGTCACTTGTAATGGCTACACGACTGGCTTTACACATTGATTCCATTACTTTTGCTTTGGTTTCTTTGTACAATGCGGGAAGCGCAGCATCAGTGAAGGTAGCTCTTGTTGGTAGCTTATACCGGGGCTCAATTGTTTTAAGCATGTGGCAAAACCCCCGCATTTTCTACCACAGAATAGAGTCATAGATCCTTCGCTGTGAAACATGCCACCGATCGTGTGATCCTCTTTGCGCTCTCGGAGTTGTGTGGCAACGTTGACACGAGCGACTCGTCAATTCTTGGCTGGGCTGTGCCGACTTTTTGTGTTGTTGTTGTTGAAGCCAACTCAGGCTGCCAACAATCAACATGGTTCGTGAAGTTAGTTGTATTGCCATTGATTTTAGTGTGGCAGGTTTTACACACCGCGTAAGTCTTGTCTAGTTTCCCATTAACTTCGTAGAATCGGAAATGTGCCCAGATGTCCGCTTTCCAAGCTTTGGGTACGTTTTTAATTACCCATCTATCGCGGTCATCTCCCTCCGCCTCAACCATCTTGATTGTTGTTGTTATGCCCCCAGAAGTAATTGAAACTTCACAACTTTATTGTCCACTCAAGGCCAGAAAATAAACAGTGACATAATCGATTATGGCACTTTGCCACATCGATGCTGAATCGTGCATGCCCCGCATTGCGATGCATCGCCGAATCGATTATTGTTGACACCACTAGTATACTGTAATTCTGATCATGGACTCCATGATGTATTGTGCATAAGAAGCAAGAGAATTAGGAAAACATTAAGTCATGCTTGTTAAGCAATGGCTCCTCTCATTACTGTGAAAGGTGTGTTGTTTCCTCTAGACATTTACTCCTATTGTTACAAAGCCTTTCAATGTTTGGAGAAAGTGATGAGCTAGTTTTTGACAGCAAAGTGGCCCACATGATGGAAGAGGTGTTTTCAGTTATGCCATAAAACCTGCCACTCTCTTGGCATAGCAGCCTGTATTGAAACATTACTCTCTGTCGCCATAGGTCCTAGTAGAATCCCTTACTTTTAACCAAAAGCATATGGGGCCCATCACTAATTCTAGGCACATTTACTCACATATTTTAGCAGCTGACACATATCCATACAGCAGCAGCAGGTGTTTCCTGTCAGATATTGTCGTTTACTGCAGTTATCTTTGACAGCAAGTCAGACTAGACTAGCGCTAGTGATGTGCTGATGGTCAAGAAATTTACTTCATAGTTTATAGCCATTCTTTTATAAAGAAGAGAAGCTGTTAATTTAAATCCAGCAAACATTTAACAAGACTCATTGTTAGATCCAATACAGTTGCATTTGCATGAATATGTAACTGTCTTGCTATCATGACAGTACAGTTCATAGGTATAATTGGTATAATTACAACAGAGTTTGCCAACACACCCACATGCACACTACTAATGACACAATATCGTACCCCTATCACCATAGAAAACCACAATCATATCTCTTGGGCTGTTTACATTTTAATCCTACTTTCATTCTGTGCAGTTGTTAACACTTTGTCTTAGCTGGGTAAACTCAACTGGTTGATCCAGGTCAAGTCTTTTCACCTGTATAGGCTTCACCATCATCATTATTAAATGGGTCAAGTTGTCCTCCCCCATTGTTGTTCACAGGTTTCTTGGCACATGGTAAACCCACTCAGGTCACAAAGCGCCCAGACAATTTATTTGCAGTCACACATTTATACATATCATTCAGTAAAACACTGTTGAAAAAAACACCACCGTTTTACAGTTTATTTATTTAAGTAATTTCTATTCCACAATAAACTAGGTTACTTAACTATTATTTTGAACTCTCTCTCCTCTCCACTCCCTGGGTCTGAACCAGAGCTAAGGCAAAGTGCTGCTTCATATAGGGCATACAGCAGTCACACTCAGGTGTGCTGATGGTGGGAGATACCATATATCTGGGTCATAGGTGAGGGTAGATTTTCTAGTTGAAAATGTGTGTAAGTTTTTGTGTTATCTGAAGTTAGATGAGTGGAAAATGGTTTGTTTAAGAGTCTGTTGTTTGTTTATGGTAGAAACTAGCAGTGAAATTATCAATGTCTAAATGTCAACATAATTGAGAGATAATTGAAGCAATTAAGAGTTGATTGGTCTGGGCGCCCGGATAGCTCAGTTGGTAGAGCTCGACGCAGCGACTTCGACTTCGACTCCGACCTGCAGCCCTTTGCTGCGTGTCATTCCCCCCTCTCTCTCCCCCCTTTCATGTCTTCAGCTTTCCTATCAAATAAAGGCTAAAATGTGTCAAAGTTTGAGAAACTTTGCTAGTAAAAACTTAAACCTTTTGATTAATCACTTTTTTGTAAATAAAAGCACCTTCACGTTTTGCAACTTAAGCCATTGTGTTATCAAAATTTTTGTTCAGATTCCCAACGCTTTCTTTAACATATGTGTCAGAAGTGGGATGGCCAGTCATAAAACCGATCATGCTTTTAAAAAACGAACCGGACTAAGGTCACAAAGCAAGAAGACTGAGATGAAGCAGGAAGATGACTGGGAGACAGCTGTGACGTCAGAGGAAGAGCTGCTGGATTTTGAGTTACAAGGGGCAAAACCTAAAACCGGGCAGCTGCAGCCTGGGCAAGGGCCGGAAGGGATTCCCCCCAAAACATCTTAAGGCTTATTTATGCTCAACATAAGAGTCAGATACGGATGGAGCCTTCAGTTCGTACTCTGCTTATATTTCGTCCGTATTAGTGCAGGTTTTCTGAAAGCTTATGGATACGGATGAAACGGTACAGTACCACTGGAAATCGTGGGGGCAGTGTAGAAAGTGTAGCCAATAGTTTAATGAGACACAACCATAGGACACAACAAAGACATTTTAAAAATAGCGGAGCTACGCATTATAGCTTGACACTAAGTGTATATTTGTATTTATTGTACAGTAGCTATATAAGCTATTTATTTATACATGAATGTAGTACAGAATTAGTATTTAGAAAGAAAAATCAAAAAGTGCATATAAATGGAGAGTGTGCTCTTCCATGTAGCAGATTCTCTGACTTTGCTTAGAGATAAATTAAATAGTATATTTGAAATATCTAAAACTAATGTTCTATTTTACCTTTCGATGGTGGAAATAAAACTATACTTTTTTAGCGTTTGTATGAATCCACTGTCATAGGTAGATCTTAATGTAACTACATCCAGTTTAGCTACAGTGTAGTGGAAAATGTGCTTGTTTTGACAGATGAAGAAGAATGATGGAGCAATAGCCCTGAATTTTCTCCGAGCGCGCAAGTGATGTTTTGAAATTCAACAGTGTTAAAACGTCAGCAATGAGCTGGGAGGACATCTGGGGATTTAAGGGTTCTAATGGCTATAAGATCATCAGCTAGTGTATCATATATGTATCATATACACTAGCTCCGATCTACCCTCAGCCCTATCTTGTGTATCAGCTAGTGTATCATATACACTAGCTGATACACAAGATAGGGCTGAGGGTAGATCTACATAAGGGAGATGGAAGTCACGTCCATACAGTCTCTTTTTACATTAAATACATACATAGAAGAACAGTTCAGTGATACCAATATCACAATAAAAAGCAGGTCATCAGTCATGGACAACAATGGGGATTAAAATGGTAATAGGCCTTAAGATTAAATTTTTTAATGGATATAATTATTGGCTCCTGTAAGTAAAATACCAGTCTTTAACTAACAGTAATGGAAGCCTGTGGAAACCACTTATAAAGGGTGTCAATTAATCATCTGTAGTTAATTTTTAATTAACCAGAAGCATCTCTCGACCATTTGAAAACCGTCCAAATGACTGTCTTGGGATGCTCCAGGGCAGCAGGTTTAAATTAGCCCAGCCAGAGTCTGTTTCATCTTTGAACCTGAGGTCAGCAGAACTGAAGAGTATCAAGGCTTATCAAACATATCCTCAAATGTGTCTGTACAAGCACTTCCCATAAAACATTATGAAAGAAAATGGTTAGCAATGATTAATAGAGGATAACATGAAATAAGTAAATTTAAGATATCCCAACAGAACGGACATAATGAATAATATATATGCAGACATATTTTACATTTTTAACCAAAGCTATTTAGGAATATAAGTTGCTCAGTAGCATTTGCATTAAAACACAAAACAACTTGAATGTATCATTCTGCCATTTTTTGCTGCATCTTTTACTGTAAATCCAATGTCTGATATAAGCATTTTATAACGGCAATAATCAAATAATTGTGAATTGGTTACTAAATGTGCAAAATTAGGCTTACTGCAGTGTTTACATACACTGCTACATGTAGCTACCTGCTCAAGCCAGGGAAACCTGTAATCTTGATGGAACATTGATTTTGGTGATTTTTCATGGTAGAAAGTGGTGCAATGCTCCATTACAGTCAGTCCACTGCTACATGTAACCGTAATGTTAGCTACATGCTAACGCCAGAGAAAGCTGTCATCTTCGCTGCAGATATTGTTGTTCATTTCATGCATATATATATATATATATATATAAGGGCTGTCAATTGATTAAAATATTAATATAATATTGCTCCGGTGCCATCGGAAATTCCACAGGATGTTTTTTCGGCCAGATGTTTTTTCGGCCAGATGCAGGGTAAATCCAGACAGCTAGCTAGACTATCTGTCCAATCTGAGTTTTCTGTTGCACAACTAAAACAACTTTTGAACTTACACATTCCACCAAAAAGTTCCTTCCACCAGGCAGGTGGCTCTGTCCAGCGCTTAGCACCACCCATGACGATTGTAAATGTTGAAATGCCAATAAACCAGAGCATGTTTTTCTCCCATCCCGGAATGCTGTATGGACTAGCCAGAGCCTCCTTCGCGGCGCTGTAGAGAAAGGTCTGGCAAAGCGAGACTAATCTGAATGTAACATTACTGAGGTTTGTTTCTGCTAGCCATCCACAACGTTACTGCTGCATCAATTCCTGATTTCCCAAACAACGGAGCAAATCACAGAACATGCATGCATTAATTGCGCGTAAAAAAGAGTGGCGCTCAAAGGAATTTGCGTTAACTTGTTATTTTCGCATTAATTTTGACAGCCCAAATATATACATGTATATATATATATATATATATATATATATATATATATATATATATATATATATATATATATACATGTATGTGCACTGGCCCCCTCCACATTGTCCTGTTTTTTTACATTCACGCTGTGTTAACAGTCCTCTCACATGTAACAGCATCCAGCTGGAAGGCCTTCATCTACCTCACACTCCAGTAGCCTGCCACTCATCAACATGCAGATAGTGCCTGTGTAATCTGGAGCTCATTCTCACTCACCTGTTGCTAATACAGCAAAGCTACAGCATTGCGGATTAAATAATGGGAACTCTGTCCATCTGGAAGTTTCATTTCCAATTAATAGCAAAGAATATATTTTGATTTTTGCCCTGGGGAATTAAAATATGTATGTTGAGTTAGTTTATACAAATTCAGTACCTTTTAAATGAGTCTTCAAAGTGTTTCAGGTTGTTGAGGATTGTAACAGAAGTAAAGCAATTCATTCGTCAATGATTCATTATTAGACAATTACATTGAGTTGTACAATGTGCAAGTTATATTTTAAAGTTTACAATTGTGTTGATAACATGTTTCTTCAATTTTTTCTTCATTTTTGTTTTACTCAACCTTGAATAAAGGGTTCAGTATGCTTCAAATGAACTAGCTCATTTGAAGTGTCTGAACACATATAAAGGCAGAAGTGGTTATAGCTTTAATGTGCTTTGTTTTTTTAACATATTGCTATAAAACTTAAGATCCCCCCCCCCCAAAAGTTGCTTTTTGGATGAAACTAACTTTTCAGAACTGAATCCATTGGTTGCTTGCAGCACAATGTCATCTTGACTTCAGTTTGTTTTCAACAATCAAACTTGTCATAAGTAGCTCTGTAAACCCCTGGTTGTATGCACTAGCTGCCTTCACCATATTATCAGTCCGTCCAGGATTTTGCGATGTCGCGATCGTGCCAATTCAGGCGAATTCAACCAATCACCGCGAATTTGGTGCGACTCGCAATTTTGACCAATCACCGCAACTTTTCCGCAAATTTGACCAATAACCTGAAGAGCAAATGACCAAGCGGGAGTGAGAACATTTCCTTGTTTGTGATATGAAGACGAGACGCGTGTGTGAATCGAACATCTCACATTTACCAACAAAACGTACAGCGAAAGACCGTGCAAAACATTTCAGACCGTCCTGCCAACCTGTATACATTTTAGCATCATGTAAAACTGTAACGATTTTTCACTCTAAAGTTGCTGCCCTTTCAATCCTGTCGGCTCTCTGCAGCGGTCGGGGCTGCAGCTCTGTTCCCCCCGCGACTGACGCTTGCACACACACACAGACACACACACAAACGACACACACGGTGGATGCAGGAAAAAAAGGAGATGAGACGACACGATGACCTAAATTGAGGACAGCTGCGCATAGTGCAATGATAAGTTAAAGTCAGTACTTTATCAAACCGTATGAATGTGTGTCCAAGATCAACAAGCCACTGACACATATGTTCAGATTTGATTCATTCAATACATTATTATTTTTTGTCTTAAATCCACCAGCCATTTTCATATTCTACCAACATTTGCAGCATCCTGAGCCTTTTTGGTAAGATTACTAGGAAATCCCAGCCCAGAGTAGTTTTATTCTCCCCAAAACAAGTTTCCTTTTTATTTTTAAAGAACTATAAAAAAAAATTAAAATAAAAATCGCAACTTTTTTGCAACTTTCACTGTCTCCCGCAACTTCATTGCAACAAACATACAAAAGACATCGCAACTTTTATCGAAATTTTTTACAAAAGCTCCGCAACAATCTCAAAAAAAGGCCACGAAATCCTGAAGGGACTGCCACATGCGCCGTCGATTGTGGAGTAGGGTGGCTGGAAGCCAGGGCCAGCACGCTGCTTTATTTGTCCCCAGCTGTCATAATATACATATACATGGATTTGTTCATGATTGTACATTTTCATCTCCTACTTCTTTCTTGTTATGATCCCAAGCAATGATGGGTTCATGAATACAGTCAGACGTTTAGGTCAAAATCACATAATGTTTTGCCGAGATGAAATTTCTTTGAGCTAACACGGTACATGATAAACCACATACGTGATACTGTAAGAAGATTGTGCCATATATAGATGCAGTGAAGTATCGATTATACATAATTGCCCAGTTTTCCTTGAGGCGTGGTCATCACTTTAAATTGAAAAAAGGGTCTTGGCTTTGTAGCCTATGCTACAAGTAACTTCTCCCTCTAGTGTGAACAATTACAATGGTGTGAAGGGGGGGAATAATTAATCATAGTGGAGTTTCCTCAGAGGTTAAACTGTTGAAGATATTTTGTAAAGTTTCAAGCAGTCTGTTTAATCAGGCCCAGTTCAGTTTGATGTATCTCAGTAGGAAGCACAGGGAATTCCTCAGCTCAGCAAGGAGCTAATCACACACTGACTAAAATAATACAATATGAGCACATTCAGTAAGGCAGGCAAGTGAGGCAGGCAAGCCCATTAAATAATAACAGTAGAAACCTTCATTAGTATTTTCTTGAGTGTTCATCACTCAGGTGTACCCCCTCTAATGAATGAGGGGAACACACGATTAACGTGAGACAATGAAGCCTAATGGGCAACTTCAATGACAGATGCCCAAAGAGGTGCTGGCCCCTTGTATCATGTGTGCATGGTAAATCAGAGACACTTGTCAGGGTGGCGTACTAAACAAAGTCCTATTGAAGCTGTATAAAAGCCATTCTTCAAAAACAGAAAAACTGAAACTTTAAGGAAAAAAACAAATCCAAATTTGTTAATACTACATTAATTTAGCTTTTCTTATTCTTTTTATTTCTATTTAGTTTTTACTATTTTTGCTTAATAAGTCATGAGCTGTCGAACGTCTCGTTCAATGAGCCATAGTCTCTACTGTAACCAAACTATCTCTCGTTCTGTATCTTTATTGTTGTAAGTCTCCTCTCTAGTATTGCTGTGTGACATGGCTCTAGGGATCACAATGTCAGTCTGTTAGTTGGTCGGTCTGCTGGGTCCTCTACTTTGTTCCAAAATGATACCTATATCTCAACAACTATTCAAAAGATTGCTATGACATTTTATTGATGAATTTTAAGGATGAATCCTAGCAACTTTGATGATACCCTGACTTTTCCTCTGGCCCCTCCATAAGGTTGACATGTGTGGTTCAGAGTGAAATATCTTGACAATTATTTGACTCACATTAAATTTACAACAGATATTTAAGGTCAACTGTTTCACCTTTCCTGTCAAATATCTCAACATCTACTAAATGGATTGGCACAAAATTTGGTGTAGCTATCAATGGTGCCCAGCTGATATGTCGTGCTGACTTTTGTGATCCTCTGACTTTTATCCTCTAGCGCCACCATTAGGTTGACTTTGTAGTTCTTGAAATATCTTGAGTGCTATTTTGTGTTGTGATGCAACAAACAAATCATGGATTGGAAACATGTTACAATTGCCAATAGTCTTGCATTAAGTGTACCAGCTATTTGTTGTCTCTTAATACGCTCACATATTGGGGTGTGTATGGTTATACCAATGTATATGTACCAATGTAAGAGTTAAGTGTTATAATGTTTTGAACACAGTTCTTCATCTGACTGTGCATTGGCATGTGAAGGGAGCTACTCTGCTTATTATTCTGTCCAAGAGCATGTGAAATGAGAGTGAACAGACTCCTAACCTCCATCTGGGGCCCATGGGGCCTGCTCACTTGACAGTCACTGTGCCTTACAGCAGTAGATGGCCCGTGGAGGTGGCAATACATTCACAAACCACTTTGGTGTGACCACCAATGTCACTTTTTTGCTGAGGAAATGGAACCAATTGCTATGCATTTCTGTGCTTGTGTTTTCATTAAAAGAATGAGCAGGTCACAAGACACCTCCTGAATATTGTTGCTACAGTTGAATGACAATTTAAAGAGCTCAAAGCCATTGTGTTGCTGTAGGAATTATTTCAGAGGAGGTTGGCATCGCTATGGAAACAAACTCAAAAACTAAAAGACATGGTGGAAGGCAAAGTTAAGACTAAAATATGAAATTCTACTCCATATTTTATTTGTGTTTGAATCAGTGTGCTGGGATCTTTCATGTTTTGGCACAAGGTGTGAAAGCACAAGAAGAAAATGACAAAGGACACACTTTTCAAGGTTGCACACCAATACCACAGTTATAAAAAAACAGAAATGTCTGACCAATGCTGCATCCGCTCCTCTGAGCTAATGGAGCTGATTGCATGGCTAAAGATAACATGTCCTCTAGCCTCCTCCAGCTAAATCCCCTCATCAATGTATCACACATCTGTTTGTTAGGGAGGGATCCAGGTCAAAGCCTTGTTGGATCTCAATCTCAGTCAATTTACACAGGATGACGGCTTAGAACGATACAATCCACAACCTCCTGGCACTGCCGCATGGATTGCTAATTAATTAACTTAGATCAGGGCTGACAAAGGAGAGCTTATGTGTCACCATTGTTTCATCAGTATTAATAAATGACTCAGGAGAGAGAACAATATGCTTCTGACTATAACTGCACAAACAGAAGGAGCTGCTGAAAATGGAAATGACCATGACAAAGTATTCACAATTTTCACAAATACAATCTTCAATTGCTGGTGCAAACTTTCATCTCATATCTGCTGATATGAAGACAAAAGGTCTGTGCTTCCATGTGTGGCACCGCGCCACGGATCCATATTAGAAGCCTGACTGACAGAGAGGATGTAAATCCTCGCTGTCTCATTGCCACAGAGACCATCTTCCCCTCATTTGAATTCACAGAGCCGTTGCCAATAAGAGGAGCACATTTATTTCATTTCCATACACTTAATCCCATTCATTTACAGAGTCTCTGGTGTATCTATCCAGAACATGTACCTTTTCTCAGTTTAACAATCAAACCCAGTGCTTGGGGAGAGCCACTGCTGTGGAGAGCCTGAACCAGGAAATCAGCTTACACTGGTAATTAGTTTGCCCATTTGGTTGCTGACAGTTAAACTGCTTTCATCAAAATACCACAAGCTGAGATGCCTCGCGTTGCCGTAACACACTAGCCTTGGTAACTCATGATTGCCAGCCTCTTCCAGAGAAACAAGTATCCTACCTGTATCGTCCTAAGCATCTATGTCATCCATTTAGGATGGGATGAAATTCCACCTCCTGGGCACATTTTCCCTCCAGAGAAAACAACCTTTCTGACACAGAGATGTCAAACCTCCTGATTATCTATGTAACAGTGCTTTGTCTGCAAGCCAAGGCCGATATTGTGAGTAATAAGGAAAAAAGAGGCTTTTGAACAATGTCAGCTTGTTTCCTCAGGTGTCCACAGCTTTTTTCCTCTGAAAGACTCATTAAATTTATGCAAATGACATTGTCACCCCTTGAAACATGCAAATGCAGTCCTTGCATTGTGTTATGAGATGAGTGCTCTGCAGAAAGTGAAATTTTCTCTTTTCCTGGCAGCATAAGTAGTGTTAGCATATCGGTTGCTGACAAGGTCTGTAAATATTTTGCCTTAATCTTATTTCCTGTTTTCTAAACATCAGTGGATGGTGTTTTCCTTATGTCCTTAATTGAAAGAAGAAAATATAGTAGACCCACTCATAGCTTAGGGCCTTATGCAGATGCGTGGGTGTGCATATGTATGCATACAGTATACCTGCAGTTATCATATTAACCAATCAGAAACTCTTATCTCCAAACTTGGAGTCATTTGCTGCACTATCTCTGTGATGCTCTTGACCGGGGACATTTAGGGAGGCATTTGGAGAGCAGGAAAAATCGATCATTAACTGTACGGTATTTCAGGGCCTGAGATATACGTTAAAGGTAATTAATGAGTAGGCAGTACACTAGTTGATGCCTTCTCCTTCTGTGTGTAGCGCAGTACAGACCCACATACTCTGTGTCTTTTAAAGTGTGGAGATTTGATCTTAGTTTATCTTAGATGCAAAGGCATCACATTCATAATATACCATGACAAAGAGTCTACAGCCACGATAGTGTTGAGGCTGCACTTTGACATAATAATGCTTTGAGGTAATGTTTTCCATGATAGCTAACGTTGTTTAGCTTGTTAGCAGGCTAACATTTACCAATTAGCACTAAATACATTTATGGACAGCTTTCCATAATTTGGAAAATATTTTGTCACACCCAAAGTATTGGAGGAATTATATGGAGCTAAATCAGGGCCAAATGTTTTGTTAATTTGAAAAAAATATATATAGTTGAAAAAACTAAAGCTTGAAATTGAAATTAATAAGTTTTGGTCTAAAACTTGAAAAATAAAACCATGTATTTAAACTAAAAATAAGTACACCAATTTTTCTTTCAGTGTGAATAAAATTTAGATTCAATTCTGGAATTATTTTGAATAAATTATTAATTTTCATTTTTCACTTTTATATTTGTTTTTAGTTCCACATTTCATGTTTTCACGGCTTCAAATCTTTTTTTTCAGTTTCAGATCTGTTTTTCAGTTTCAGATCAGGTCTTTCAGTTTCAGACTTTTGGCCCTGATTTTGCGTAGGGGGCGTGGCTTCAACTCAGAGGGGCGTGGAATATATATATATATATATATATATATGGAGGTATAGAATGATGTTATTGGTTGATCACCAAAGGAAACAGGGTTGTATTTTATCTTCTTGTCATTTCAAGACACTCATTATGAATACAAAGTCCTCTTCACATACAGGACCCCATGTGCATGTATGAACTTTAAAATGGCCAGTTCATATTCCCTACGCCAGCCAATGTCAACTGGTGGCCCGCGGGCCACATCCGGCCCACCAAAGCGTTTAGTCTGGCCCGCAGAATAATCATGAATTCAGAAAATGTGAAGAGGAAAAAATGCATTCTGTTATTTAGCATTTACAGCAGGTAACATTACACAGGTAGAGCACAAACCCAGCCCCTGTATTTGCATCTCTATTCACATGCCGGGATTCTGTGCAGCGATGCCCGCGCTCCACACACACAGCTGAGCCGAGATGTGTGTGCGTTAAAACACGCGGTACCTGACTGGGAACATACAAAGAGGATTACCAACGGCCGCTGGGGCAGATCAACTCACGCTAGTCTCGTTACTGTAAGTAGGCTACAATAAAACCTTTGTGTAAAAAGTCAATACTTACCAATGCACTCACCTGTATAGACAGGCATAAACATGTAGAAAGCGATATTTCAATCTGCTCGGTCTGCTCAGTCCACTCTTGTCCACCGCGCTGTTTTACGCGAACACAGCTCTACTCTGCAAATAGTGAATTTTTACAAACAAGCTAAAACAAAAGCTGTCTGTTTGTAGTCTAAGTGTTTATCTTAGTTTGCTGGGAATCTTGAAATTTTGACGAATTCTTATAAATTTAACTGCTGGCTGACAGGCCATCCTCTCCGCTGGAGCCGTAAACCTATGGATGTATTATAAGACCAAAACAGATACATGTGGCTACTTAATATGCACGTGAATGACACGATCGTTATGTTCGCGTTCTTCATTGTTGATGATGATGCTGGTTGTATTATTTTGCAACAGCATCGTTTCATTGCAAATACATGGGAATACATGACGAATACATAGCCTGCTTATCAGTCCATTCATCATTCACCGTTACCTGACAACAGCCATTTCTTTCTGCAAGCATTTTCCACCAATCAGGACGCTGCATACTACAACCATGTTTCCCTAATCACAGACTTTAACCATCTCTCCTCAGTGAACTGCCTCCTGGTCTGAGATCTTTTTCTAGTTAAAGAGCTAGTTATCATTATGGAGTTTCCATGTTTTTTAGGAGTTTGCTCACACTAATACATGTAAAAAAAAATTAGTATAGCATTAATTCAGTAAGAAAGTGAAAATTTCAAACAAGAATAGGCGTATTAGGTTTAAATTCATTTTATTTTCTTTATTTGTAAGTCCGGAGTCAGAAAAGTCTGAAACTGAAACAAACTGATCTGAAACTGAAAAACAGATCTGAAACTGAAAAAAAAAGATTTGAAGCCGTGAAAACATGAAATGTGGAACTAAAAACAAATATAAAAGTGAAAAATGAAAATTAATAATTCATTCAAAATAATTCCAGAATTTAATCTAAATTTTATTCACACTGAAAGAAAAATTGGTACACTTATTTTTAGTTTGAATACATGGTTTTATTTTTCAAGTTTTAGTCCCCGGAGTGTCTGCTTAGAAACATTCTGGCCCTTGGAAAAATGTAGTTGATTTTTAAATTCATAAAGGTCATCTTGTTTGTATGGTTTGCTAATTTCATCTTTCCCATACTGCTGTACACCATTAGGGCTGCTGCTCATTTGCTGTTTTGTCAAGCTATTGTTTGATTTTACATTCAGATTTTGTGAAGTGATATGTGAAGAAACATGTTGAATCAGAAATTATTATTTGTCAAAACAACAGATTCAATCTGGGATTCTCAATTGCCAATGCTTAAAAAATTGGTATGTGACAGAGTATTGGTATTTGCATTTAAACCTGCTCGAATTGATTGTTTTTTGGCCATTTACCATAACACTTTATAAAGTTGTTATGCTGAAAGTGTTAGCAAACAGTTTTCTATTTACACACCTAGCAGACACAAGGCAACATATGCATTCATTTGGAGTCATTTTGGCCTCCTGAAAATGTTTAATATTTAACTAGAAAGAAATTATGTGGTTTTCCGTAACTGTAGTAAATAGCATTAGAATGGTGACTGTAATGATGGATGGTAAACAGAACCAGCCTCAGACTTTCTCACCAACCACCACTGCGGTCTTAGTCTAATTGGCCCTGGCTGTTTATCCTTTCTTTCCTTTTTCTGCCTGAAGTGCCGTTTATCTTTTTTTTTCCTCCGTCTGTGCCTTTCCATGATCCCATCAACGCCTCCAGTGTTGGCCACACATATTGTATTTACAACTAGACTGTTGATGCCTCTAGTGAAGCTCTACTGTGGCGAATAGCTCTCTGTCTCTCTGGTCCAGATCTGCAGGGTCTAGTGGAGCACCAGCATCTCTAGGCTTGGGTTGTGGCTGTAGTGGATATTAGCCAGCTTCCCCCAGTTGGGTTCTTTAAAATAGGATTAGGCGTGCTTACTGGCTTCTTTGGAAACACAGTTACATTGGCTCACACTTATCTGTGATGAGCAGTCATGAACTGATGGTAGAGGAATGAGGAACAAAATTTGCCTTTAAAAAAACATTTAAATATCACATAGTCTGGTGTAGCTGATCTGGCTTACAGCATCACCTTGGTTCACCTGATTCTTTCAGGAATGGAGGTCACAATGTATCCAACAGCAAGCGTCTACTGAGTTGTAGTTGCATTTTTAGTAACATACATTTATGAGTTTCAAACTTGTCTAAAAATACATTATTAATCAGACAACCCTTCATTTAATCCTTTAAGTGCTGAGTTGTCTGAGGTTGTCACGCAGAAGATTATATGTATTTCAGAAGCATTCAATTAGTAATGAAAAAATCAGAAATGTTATTTTTTAAAAGCGAGAGGTTTAGGTTCAAGAACAGTTATTAAAATCATTCTCACTTATATCCTATACGAAAGACATTTTAGAACAAAATAATGATAATAAAAAGAATTGCGCTTGACGATTCGCGCATGGTTAGTTAATTTACATTATCTTCAAATTAGATCATTACTCACTCATTCACTGTAGTTAATGCGACTAAATTAACAGGCCGTCGTCACCCAGAAAACGGCATATACGTTGATTGTGTAAGCAGCTTATTTAACAGCTTGAACATGGTTTGGGCGATAACACATACAGATTTGAGATGTTTTAAAGTAGGGCTGAATGATTCATAATTGTTACGCTGAAATGATGTGATAAAGACTCGGCATTATATTTTATTTATTCATTTAATATTTTATTTTGTATTTCTTCCTATTTTGTTCGAATCAGCTATAGTTTGTCGTCTTAACAAGTTTTAGCTAAGAGGTAATGGTTTTAGCCACAGACTTGGTGGCTCAAATGATAACTGCCACTGAATCATCATCAGCTAAACAATGTCCCTGCGTTAGCCAGACTACAAAATGTTCGTGAGCTTTGAGTACTCTATATACTACAAAAAAAGTAATACCTCTGATGGCATTGGTGCCATCAAGCCATCCACCTTGTTTTGTAGAAAATGTTTAAAGAAGCACCAGATTTCTTTACACAGGACTTATTAAACCAAGGTGCTGTTTCCCAGTTAATTTCTTGCTTTTTTGATATTCTAAATATCAACATGGATCAATATGAAGAATTCTCAAAATTACATTTGCCCTTTAACAAAGTAGTACTTGGATGCAAATATTTCAGTGATATTTCTTTCAAGCTGACTAAATGGCATGCTTTATGTGAAAATTAAAATGGCTGACATTTTATATCAAATGTGGACAAAAAAATCAATTTCTAGTCTGACAATAAAACTCTCATCAGATGATGCAAGGTCAAGAAAGGTGTTTTGGTTGCTTGATAACATCATCTCAAACGTATTGGTCAAACTAGAAAATGACCTGCAGCTGCATTATCTATCATTTCGGCAGCCCAAATTGTTGTCCACACAGGCACATTTGCTTCAGGCAGTGCTCACAATATCGTTGAAAAACATGAGAATAATACTCTGAAACTGTAGAATATTGAATAAATTGCAGGCATCTATGATCAGGAAGTGCAGTGTTGAGCTTCATTTTGTTCTACTGTATCTGACCTTAGTACACATCCTATCAGATTATCTCAACTGAATACATCTCATGCAAGAAAATCACAGGCAGCATTATGCACTTAGCTGTGATCCCTGACCTGACAGATGTTAATGTCATTCTCTGTGCTAGTTCTTTGGAAAGCTGAGAATATATTACTGTGATTCTCAAGGTCAGGTAGAATACATAAAATGAAAGTCTTTGATCCATCACCAGGGAGAAATCCTTGAAAAATTACCTGGGGGTCTGCGGCTTGGTTGCAGTGACAGAGTCCAAACTAGCAGTCTGAAATGGCATTAAATGGATAGATGGAAAGGCAGATTTTGCTCTTTTAGGTCATTTGCAAGGCAGATGAGATGTCCCTTTCTCTGTTGTCTTGGTTTTAAAATCTGTTCATTAAGCCATTGTAAAAGATGTCATTGTATTGCTTGAAAGCTCCGACCATAATGTTCTAACCAAGTATTTCCCAGCCTTTTTTTCCTTGGCACCCAGCCATGATTTTTACATTCTATTACTGGGGTTGTATTTGTTAGGCACCTTTATTTATTTATAGGCCTGCTGTAATACATCCATAAAGCTTTTTAGATCGGAATATCAGTTCATTGTTCTATACCTCTGTAATTTGTATATATAAATTGTTAAGAAAAAAAGACTGAAGCCATGATGGGAATTCTGAGACTGTACTCAGATACAGTGGTGCTTTGAGCTAAATACTAAGATGAGCAAGCTAACACCTTCACAGTGACATTATGTTAAAATGTTGACGTTTGACACGTAATGTTCACCATCATACTTTATCATGCTATGATTTGCTAATTAGCAAGTACAAGCACAGCTGAGGATGATGGAAATGCCTTTAGTTTATTGGTAGCCAAAATTCGTTTTCACCTGATGATGTCGCTACACGAAAAGTCACAGGATTACCAAAGTTATTATAATTCATGCTGATGGGGACACGTCAGTACCAAATATAACGACAATCCATCCGATAGTTGTTTTGAGTGATAAAGGGCCGAGTGTTCAGCTCTTTCAGCTCCATTTATACAGACGGGCATTCAGAAATCCTTCTTTGCATATGATGACATTTATGATATGGCCCAAAGGGAGACTGAATATTGAATAAGTAAAACCGTTGGCCAGCTTCTCTAAAGAACTCTGTGTTAAGCCCCAAATAAAAAGCAATGAAGGTATTCCTGCCAACATTTTTATGGTAAATGTGGAGCTTTGTGTGAAATTGTGGGCTGGATCAATACTGCCTCTCCTAGGATTTCTTCCATTCAAGATAACCTTATCCCAGCAGATAGGGGCATCCAAAGCACTTGATGTGAATGACAAGAAGCGAATACCTTTTTCCCAAAGGGGCTTGAATCTTTTTGTCATTATCGTTACCAGATAAGAGAAGAAAGTATGTGGAAAAACACTAAGCTTTTCGTTAACCTGTGGTGTGCCTAATTTCTCTTCTATTTCTTGTTATTTAACCAAGGTCATTATTACATGTGAAGCACAAGTCCTTATCACTACAATGGCACATCATGACATGACAATGCTATAGTTTGTGGTTCAGAGACAAATGAAACAATAGAGAAATGAACAGCATTGTGTCTTGATTGATGGCACAGTGCTGATGATTCTTTATGATTATGATCTTGACTTAATGACAAGATCTTCACAGCATCACATTTTTCCACAATATGGGCTTCTCCGTTCCCTATGACTGCAGTCTTAGTCACTGCTAACCCTACTGTTGGCCTGAGGAGACAGGCACGTGTTACCGCTATGACACGTGTCACCAGCTGCTTCTTTTTACCTGCCAGCAATGAGCTTCACAGGGTGTAATGTATTAAAGGGTGATCATTTCCCATGCTATCCCCTCAGATCCATACCCAACTGTGCAGGCACCCCAGCTAACCAGTCCCTCACTGGCTTCCTACTAGCGAACGTATTTGGTATTTGTCTCATTCTTTCGTTTACATAATGGACTTACACTGACGTTACAGTGGTTCAGAAAAAAACTGTGGTAGAAGTTTTATCACAGCGTCCTTTAAAAAAAATTATATTAACTTAATTGTTTCTATAACAGATTATTAAAGCATTTTAATATTGTTGGAGTTGTATGTCTTCATTGATGAGATTTGGAAAACTTACTAAAATATAATTGCAAGAATGCGTTGGAGAGATGTATGCTTTGTTGCGATACCAACAAATGCCCTGTCGGTGAACCCACTCACATTTGGCCAAGTGTCTCATCAAGCGCAATCTCCATCAAATAGGGAGGTTGATGGTTTTCATTCAGAGGCCCGATCATCAATAACGATTGCCGTTTGTGGCTCTTATCAGGACTGCCCCCACCTCCTATTGCCAAGGGAAAATTTCAGCACACTCCATCAGCTGATGAACATTTAACGGCTGTGGTAACAAAGTCTTTATTATGGTTATTGCCGAGCTCTGATGGTGAGGGCTGACATTTCAATCTCACAGTGTGACTTTCACAATGTAGAGGTCAGTACCTGCCACATCCCCATTGCTCTTGTGAAGGGAGCACCTTGGCACATTGAAATGTCTGGTTCACTCCCTCTCACAAACAACTTAATGACAGATCCAACAAAAGAGGTTCAGACCAATAGATCTATACATATCCAATCAACATCCAGCCAGGTCATGCTGTTTGTCAGATGTTCCTGTGGTTAAAGGTCTGCAGAAACACAGTGGAGTGTTGTACGGTGACCTCCATCACACAAGGAGTGGCACGAGAAAGCTTTTGATTTATTGTTTCTTCATCTTTTTGACAAGACAGTAAGCTTCCAAGAATGTAATGGCAAGCTCCTGCGATCTGCCATGTATGGCCAAAAGTATGTGGACACCCAAGCATTCTACCCATATTGCATTAAAGTAATATGACCATATGTGTCCACATACTTTTGGCCACGTAGTGTAAGTCAGAAAATATATACAGAAAGTATAGAAAATCAATCTATATGTGTACATATATAGAATGTGAAGTCAATATATATGCAATATATTCCTTTACAATTGTATATGCATGCAATACAACAGGAGAGGAATTATATAATGAAGAGGATCAAAAGAGAAATTTGCATCAATATGTGTTGACTTGTCAAGTTAATAAGTGACAACTTCAAAATAATGCTAAGGCTGTTGACTTTGATTGTCAGTTGTTTTGTATGCTTGAGGTATGATTGACTAATTATAGGCTAATTATATGTATTGTTAGTTACCATTAAAGAAAGTTTTATTGCTTCTTTCATTTACTGACAGTGGCATAGAGTGTACGTAGGATGAGGTTTAAACTTATTTTAATATGCAGATCATAAAAAACTGTAGTGTGATTAAAAAAAAGCTGGACATCTGCTCGCTCCTGATGGAGGATGAATGACAAGAACTGTTATAAGAATAAATCTCCAGTTCTAATTAGTTAGGAACTAAGGGCAGGTTTATTTATGAGGGATACAATATTATCTAAACAAAATGTGTGCATAAATATAAATATGATTGTTGAATGATGTGATGAATGTAAAATTTGTTAAATGTGTATTTTGTTTTGCTAAAACATCATTTTGGGCTGGGCTTGTGTCTAAATGTTATTAAGAAAAATATTCTCATCTTGAGAACATTGTCCTTAGATATACTATATTTGAAAACAGAATCATTAAGACTGGACACTCTATACCCCAATAATAAGCGCCTTCATTCATACTGTTAGGTATGTGCCAGTTCCTGAATTATTCATTGCCATTTTAGTTATTCATAGTCCAGCTAGTAGTGACACATTACCTCCCGATGTATTGCATAACATGTATAATAAGTTGGAAACAAAGCAAGAGCACATTAAAGTGACGGATATGCAGCACAGCCCATATTTTAGCAAATGTTTCAGCAATAGCTTACATTCTTCACAGCTTAAAAAAAGTACCCTGTGGAGTTTTTTTTACCTCTACTGGATCTATGGAGCAATTTTTTACGTGTTTATTTATATCACGCAGGTGACGCTATATACATTCTGCCAGTGGTTTCATACTGTTCCATTGATCTACAGGTGGTAGAAACATGTTGAGATATGCAGCAGTGCACCAATAAAGGCAGTGAAGAAGAACACTGAATGCTAGGGAAGATGGATGTTAACAAAGTAGGATTTTTTTTTTAAAATCAGCTTTAAAAATGTTTATGGGAAAGGAAATGCATTTACCACTTGTAAGACCTGAAGGCTACACAATGCGTTTTCAAAAAGGTTACAAAATTAGCTGGTTGCACGAGATGACATACAGTTTTGTGCAAAACGGTGCTTACAGAATCTGTATCGTGGCAAATAAGCTGAAACTCAAATTACAGCATTACAAGATTTCCCCTCGAAGACACTAACAAAGCAATAGACAACACAAGGAGGGACAAGAGACAAATACGACTCATGAAAGGGCTGTCAGATATTAAGTTGGACTTTGGGGGCTGCTGATAGGTGCCAGTCTTCCATTCTACCCAAGGCAGTGCCTGAGCCAATGAGATAAAGGCCTCTGTGTTTGTGAGGGCCAAACAGTAATACTCTGAAGAGACTCAGGGCAATTAATCTGTTTGGTGACATGAGCTTTGGAGAAATGGCCTGGTTAACTCCTGGTGGCGTGCTGAGTCTGGATCGAAACCCTGCTGCTTTTCTTTCATCTCGCAGCAGACAGAACCATGACGTTTCCTGCAGCAGAGAGAACTTTCTTGAGGTTTTGTCTATGTTTGAAACTGTACCTGTTCTTTCAAGAGCTGAAAAGACAAGCTCTATCCTGGAATCACTTCAACAATCTTTTGAAGAATTTGCTGTCGAATAATGTATGCAAGCGGAGTATGCAGACACTTAGAGCATCTTTCAAGCTCTTTTTTTTTATACCTCTGTAGTGACATACTAGACTAACTGGCAGACCAATGTGTCAACTCTCAATACTGCTGTAGATAAAAGCTAAGGAGACAGTTGGGTGTTCCTCTTCTAGGTCTGAATGTCACATTGAGTCTCACTCTTTTTCTTAAATCTCTTGGAGATGTCTTAAGACGGCCTAACAGCAACCATGCCAGGACTAACAATTTTAGTAAGCCTGAGGGGCATCAGTATCCTTAGCATATACTCCAAATTACAGTGACTGAATCATTGGTGATTAGTGATAAATGAAGTGGATAAAACAAGCAAGGTTCAAGGAAAATAAATACATCACAATGCTAATCCACTGCTCAGCATCATCCTCGCTCTGCAAAACAACCACACAGTGTGTTTTTAAATAGTGTGATTCGATTGAAATGTAATTTAATTTTGAGAATGAAGCCAATCACATACTTGAACTTGAAACCGCCCATTGAGTGCATCTGTTTTATGGCTCAGCTATGGTTCCAGCCCATATTGCAGCCAAGATTAATGCTGTCAACATAAGGTAATGCACACAGTGTTGTTCAAGGTGTTCTCTGTCACAATTGCAGGGATGAGGGGGAGGGGGGGATAATATATCATTAAGGTTTGCGGTTCGATACGAGACGATAGTGGTCATTTTGGATGAGGAGTGACTTTCACGCAGAATACTAATACATCAAACTGTTTTTTTACAAATGACTCTGTTGCTGAAAGCACAACACTGCACACAGCTGAAGTTTCTGCTGGATTTTAAATATTCGACTGCTGCTCTCCTTTATAACCTAGTGCTTGGGTTGGATTACTTCTGAAAACACTGACTGTGCCAGAATCACAGGGGTCTCAATTAGTATACAGAACATTATGTTACGTGATTTAAAACTTCAATAAGTAATCAGGGTTGCCCAAGTCATTCCTCCAGGGCGAAAGTTAATTGGGTCAAATTTTAAAGGGTACATCATTTATTTATCACTATACATAAGGAGTTAATAACTCCTATGAGAATACTTGATTATTCTGTTCAGCAAACATGAAACTGGTTCATGGTTTTTGAGCAAAAGAGCAAGTCGTCTGGGATCCTCATTCAGAATATGGAGGACGAGAGGACCAACATTGCAGGCAAGTATGCGCTCAAATTGGCCGCTGGTTTAATGTTATTAGGCAGTCCTCTGTGCCCATGCAGCAGCTGGTGCTACGCTAATTTAAAGACTAACAATCTCAGGACAAGAGTGGTAACCAACAGTAGTCTGGAGGAGTTCATAAGCAGATGAGGCAATGTTTTGACACGACCCAAGCCCCTTGATAACCAAGCATAACAGATCTGTCTGCTCTATTTGTCCATCTTTGCCGAGTGCATAATTCTACATGTCTCATAGCCAAACGAGCCTCACTATCAGTTTGATATATGAAACAGAATGTGACAGAGGGGGTAATGGAGCGGCGGTGTTGTCTTCATGCATTCAGGCCGCATACCCGAACACTTTGACGGCGCTTGCACCCCATCAGCCCCCTCTCCGCCTACACGCCATCCTGGACAAGACCTGAATCAAAGGGAGGTCAGGATGATTGAAGATAATGTTGTGTCTTATCATGTTGACTATGATATGATGTGACACTGGGGTGGGGGAGGGGGGTCGGGGGAAGAAGAAAGATAGATACGTAAATGGCTTTTAAACAGGAGTGGAATCCTGTAGCTCACTGTGGGAGTTCCTTCAACAGGGGACAGATCTGCTCTCATGAAGAGGAATGCACCATAGTTGGAGGTGTGTGTGTGTGTGTGTGTGTGTGTGTGTGTGTGTGTGTGTGTGTGTGTGTGTGTGTGTGTGTGTGTGTGTGTGTGTGTGTGTGTGTGTGGCTTTACCACAATATTTCCATTTTCAATGCCATCCCTCTTCAGAGCAGGAAAGTTGCATGCTTGCTCTTCATATTCAACCAGATTCGGAATACCTCAGCACCCATTTAAAGCGACACAAAGCACTTTTCCCGCTTTGGTCCCCCTACAGTTTGGAAGCGGAATTGTCCATTACATTACATTATGCAAGTTTGCCAGATCGGGTAGCGGATCTATAGTTTCGAATGAGACATAATGAGACATCACGACAGCGGTAATGGACAATTCCGCTTCCAACCTGTAGGGGGACCAAAGCGGGAAAAGTGCTTTAGTGTTGCTTTAAGTCATAAGCCTTATTTGTTCAGCACCAGAATTACCTGGGGACCTTTAGTAATTGGTACTAATTATAGAGGTCATCTGTGATCTTTATCCCATGGGAATCTGCCATGTCTGTAATTTGTCAAGTAAAGATTCTACCGGAAAATACCCTACCACATTTTGACAAACACAGAGGTTGTGTTATAATATTAATCCTGTGCGAATCGGCATCTCTATGATTCGGGGTTGTGATGGCTGTGTTGGCAGTTTTGACAGAGCCTTCACATCATGTGGAGGATAATGTCAGTAAATTTGAGTAAAATAAAGACTTTGCTTATCCTGTGCACAAATTTGGGGGGGTCATTTCTAAATCACATCAGGTCCCCTGGTAATACTAGTTCCGTGCGAATAGGCCTATAGTCTTCTAAAGCTCTACATCATATTGCTTGTAGACTATTGTGTCAGCATATATAAATTATTGAAAAGAATCGTATTAGTCAAAATGAATATTTGCATATTCCAAATTAGTGTGGAGAGCATTATTAAAACCAACACACTGAGTCATTTATTTCTTTGAGTCATAAATGTGGTATCAAAGAAGCTCTTGGCAATAAAAGGAACCATTAATTTTCAGAGCAGGCAACCACTGTGTACAGAAAAGCGTGTGCATTTCCAACATGCCAGACTTTTAGTGGGCAGCCGCAATAATAGAACAATAGTCAACCACAACCCCACTTGGTGAGTATCAGTATATTACAATATCTCTTCACCTCCCAGGTATTGTACATGCCATATGTTCAATAATGCTCAAGCCCCCACTCTGTCATCTGTGCATCTAGAAGGCTAATCGTTCGGTAAACAAACAACTCCAAATGTGTTGTAATAGGAGCTCAGCTCTCTGCTGAGGTGAGATTATGATGACAGTGAATCAATGGGCTTCAATAACAAGGCTCTGATTTGAATCCTCTGTATGGGCAGAAATCCCTGCTGTCTAAATGTAGGCATCAGTAACCCTTTTTTTTTCGCCACTTGACAATGAGTAATGCAAAAGGATTAATAGCTGCCGGGGTGCTCTTATAGCTCACCGCTTTGTCAAGTTGAAGTGTTCAAACTGCTGTGATGGAGATGTGTAAGGTCAAATGTCTGGAAGGGTTAAAGACCAGGCATGGACATTTGTTGGCATGGTTTTATGAAATTATGATAATATACTGTATTTGTGGCAGGTTGTCAATCCAGTCAATCCTAATGACCTAAAGATGATTTTGGCCATGTGTTGCTCTTAAACAGTATTAGTTGGTATCCAGTTGTTAAATCTCCCACAGCAGTATACAGTATTATCAGCTAACTTAAAAACTAATGTTCAAATGGCAGAGTAGAGAGAGATAATCTAATGTTCCCGTCCTCCACCACAAGATTACTGCTACACTTCGTTGAGCCTTTGGGTGATCATTCAATAATACAACAAAAATGTAATTATGAAGATGTTTATTCAAAATTACATTTAGCAACATATTGCATAGTAGTAGAACACAGAAAATGACAAAAACAATCAAAAACATTAACAGTATTAACTAACATTAAATCACAGTTAGATATTTATTGATATTTACAGTGCGATACTCCCCATGAATACATATCATTCAAAGTAGCTTCATGTGTTTAAAAATAATAGCATACTGTAATACTGTATCCTATGGCCTTGATCTAGACCACAATGTAGGCTATTCAAACCCATTCAAGCTATCAGTCCTAAAAACATGCATATTTGCATTATCCACTCGCTCTGTAGTGGTGAACTTGTAGCGCTTGAACACAATACTTGGGGGACACACTGCCTGGACCACAGTGGAAACCAATGTTTTCAACTTAATTTTGACAATTAATTAGGGCTGGGTACCGAATTATTAGGTATCGAAAAATGCCTCTTCATGCAATACCAAATTTGCAATACCAAATTTGCTGGTGATTGGCTGTTTAACTTTACACGTCACACAGGAGACACACAGGAAAAACTCTACGTTACGCATGTTAAAATGGATTTTATACAATTGGTATTGAAACCGGTATCAAAGTCACGGTATTGGTATCGGTACGGGTATCGAACATTTTTTACCCAGCCCTATAATTGATGGATCTTTGTCACTGTGAATCAAAGGCTATAGCAACAATACGTCACAGTCTCTGATTCTGCTCATTCCTCTATGGTGGCAACAAAAGTTAACAAAACAATAAGAAAACAAAAAAGATAAGAACTTATCTTTTTTCAGGGGTTTAGGTTGTGAAAATCATTTCTCTCCTCTGTCCTCTTCCTGCACCTCTGCTCTGATGGCCACTTTTGGTTGACTGTCCAGTTCCACCATCTCAGCCTGTAACTGCATCTTTGTCAGACTTGTATCCTCCACGGCACGAGGGTCAAGGAAGTGCAACTGTGCATCAACTTGCACACTACTTTTGTATACAGCTTCCAGCTTGTTTTTTTATTTCCTTGGTTAACTGAACGTCCTTGTCAGACACAGATAACACATCTTGTCTGCCTGGCTCAAGCATGGGTGGTTAAAGCTTTCTCCTGACAGAATATCAGTGAATTCACTGACAAGTTTAAGTGCTTTGTGAACAGCCTGCAGGACACCAACGTTCTGCTCTTCTAGGGAAAGTTTGCTCTTTCTGTCATCACACTGAATGTGTCTGACTGCTTGCTCTGACATGCTCTCTGCTATGGCTGGTTTAGATCTCAGCGAGCAATGTGGTCTTGTCCATAAAGAAACCATTGAGTTACTAAATGAAATCATTTAGTATGAAATATATCACTACAAAGAATAAAATGAGTCAGATGTCAAACTGGGAGTCTCAATTCCAACTGATTAATGTTCAGTTCTTTCATTGGCTATCTAACACTAGCCGCTAAGACACTAGGGACTGTTTGTTATTTAAATAAGGGGCCACCAGAGGAGTTTTGTGGCCTCTAAGCTAAAAAGACTTGACCCTCCCCAGCAATAATTTTTCTATGACCCTCCAACATGATATGAAAAAGAGGAATGACCCTCCCCTTGCGTGCAAGTTTACACTTAACAAAGAAGTACAGATGCCATTTGATTTTTACAGCCATGACATACATGAGTTAACCTCTGCATTCTCATCTTACACATCACACTCCTCTGTTATGGTGTGGTGGCCATTTCAGTAGATTTACTCACTAACATTGTTGTGGAAACACAATAAGCATGGAAACTAAATGCACACTTCATGCATTACTGCATTACTTCAAATACTAAGTTACTCCTCTAGTAAACTAGTATTCACATGAAGTAAAACAATAAAACATTGAGACACTGGGAAATAACAATCCAACACTGGTTGCTATGGACTTGTCACTAGGCTTCGTCATTGTATATTTTAGCACGTAGGTAAAGCTGCCGAAGCTGAACATTATATTCCAAAACACATATGTTTATTTTTAAAGCAGATTTTAAATTACATTGTAACAATTTAACAATTCGCCCTTATGAAATCCAATCATGGCACGGCTGTCTTGGAACGCAATAGACAGACGCTTAAATTCAACTAAAATGTAACGGTGAACAGTCAGTGTTGGACCTACAGTCTGTTATGATGCCTCTCCAAACGCAGAAACCAAGCACAGTCACACCATAAAACGTTAAGACACGTTGAGAAAAAAGATCTGTATTTTGCCGAAATCCAAGGACATGAAAAAAAAGTAATCTACAGCGATCAGTAGATCCACAAACAGAGTCACGGTGTATCCAGCACATTCACCAGCCATCTCCACACAGGTGAACGAGGCCTCTGCACTTCGCCGTTTAAACAAAGTGGAATAAACGTATAAAAGTCCAAATCTACACAAAACCCGCAATCAATTAGTAAGCTGACATCACATTTATATACATGGCATTTAGGAAACCTTTATTGCAAGGTTGGCACGGCAAGATGTCCAGACATAGTGCAACAGTAACTTTCGTATTTTGCGTCCTGCTGCTCCCATCGTCAGCCAGGTAGCAGTATATGAAATCAGATGTATTACCTACTACCATTTAGTTGTTTTGTGTTATTTAAAATATTTATAAAATATCTGGTCATGCAGGATGTAATTATTCCACTCATTTTTTAAACAATGCAATTACCCGTTTGAGCCACCAGGGGGGCCTCCTGCCCCCCCCAGCCATCTCCGCGTATGCGGTCAGACCTATCTGCTAGGGGGCCGAGACTGAGAGCTACATGGATAAATATGCACCAAACAAGCCACTTTGAAATTTTGCTCTTTTCATAAATACAAAAGTTGTGTGAAATATATATATATATATAATGCAAATATTTGGGAAGAGATGATGATGATGTATTGTTTTATTAACTCACCACATTTAAATTTAAATTAGCAATAGACACACTAAAGAAAGAAACACACCTGCAGAAGGAAATGTTATAAGATGCTAGGAGTAAAAAATGACATTCAAGCCCTTCTGGCAGAGATATAGGGAGCTACAACCCATGGGAATAGGTGGGTGGGCGATAATATCTTCCCAGAGGCCCCACCAAGCCCAGCACCCATATCCCCCTAGGAGAGAAGATAGGTTCAGTACGCACACACAAAAAGAGTAGTTATTCACCCAAGAGAGTCCTGAGCCATACAGGTGAGACCACACATGAATCACATCAATTTATCATTCTCACAGGGCAGACTTTGCAAACAATCCATAGCTGTGCAAGATCAGCTGATATGAAACATGGCCAGATGCTGGCTTCCCGGCAGCTTGCTGTCCTGAGATGGCAAGGGTGCAAAACAGGGATTAAGTCATTGTAGATTGCCGCAAGTATAAACAAACATGACATCAGTACGCTCTGATGCAATATTTCTATCTCTGTTCTGTTCTGAGGCACAGAGTGACAACTTATTTTAAAATTCTAGGCCCATACCAGTATAATGTCTGTTGGCCGTTTAATTAAAACCTAAACCCACCTCACTGAAATCATAGTTCAATTTTTCATAAGATTGGTCAAGTGTCTCACTGTGAAATTCGTTGATTCAATATGACATGTTGCCTGCTAAAGTAAAACCCAAAAACATGTTGGAATATTGCATATTTGCTTCCTGCTCCTGTCATTAAAAACAGTGCTCCCTCAATTTAGCTCCATGTGTTTATGTTTGCTGATTTAGATGCTTTTCCCTGTGAAATCTAGGAAAACATATAGAATATAATATAATTATGTTGATATTTCCCCTATACTTAGTACCAAGCTATATAAGTATTTCCTGGAAATGTCTTGAAAATTATTAGGACATTACAGACCTGAAAAATAAGGCATTACTAAAAGGTCCACGCTAAAGATCTCATTGTACAGTGGCGTTGGGTAATTATGATTACCCAAAGCTGATGATTATTATTGCAGGTCAAATGCACTTTTAATTAGAATCTTTTTCTTTTGTAACTTTTCTGGGTGCACACAACAGCCTGCTGTTAAGTGTGTATATATATATATATATATATATATATATATATATATATATATATATATATATATATATATATACAAGCTGTGGTGAGACAGACTTGGTATGATTCATCAAAGTAAGCAAAGTGAAGATAACAGCATCTGTGAATGTGGATCATTTGAAGAGATGATTCAAGATTCAAATAGTTCACAGCGTTGCAACCTGTCTTTTAATACCACAACAAGTAAGTCTAAGGTATTAGTTTCTGAGACTAGGAGTTTATTCTGAGCTTTCACTACATAGAACAGGCATATCCAGCTTTAATTAGATACATGAGATTTAGGCTGTGTGAAGTTTTTTTGTTTTTCTCACCTCCAATATTGGTGTTAATCATCGTTTGCCATGGAGCATTTACTGAAATAAGAAAAAAAACATGGAAGGACCAAAGTCGTGGTGGTAAATGCCTGATGGTATTACATTAATTTTGCTTCGGATCCTCAAATTTGCTCTAATACTTTAGATTTCATAGAGCAGCTCTAAATTCCACTTCTCTATTAAAATCACATATTCTATACCGCATGCACCATGCATGCAAATTCACCCTAGCATCGATACCTCAAAGTGAGAGACAATCATTGATAACAAAATGCTGTTGTTGTGGCCTGGCCTTTAAAACCCACTGCTTTTTTTATTTGTATTTGATAGCGTAGCTGTGCATAAACGAAGGTGCTGCTGTATGTGAATGCAAACACAGCACAATTCTGTGATAAGGATGGAGAGTGAGAGAAGAAGCCTATTTAATCCATGCGAGACAAATCAGGAGAGGGAGAGATATGGTGGCCTTTGAACCTAAACACCAGCTTGCTTGAGCAATTGTAACTATCAGCAAAAAAAGTCATAAAATGTGTATATAATCACCACTGGGGCTTCCTGCACCAGCTATAAAATACACACTTGTAGAGATGGATGTGGTGCTATGTGACCATGGAGTTGGTGTTTTTTTTTTACCTTCTAGTGCTGTTTTCAGTAAACACCACACATAAGAGTATCTGTCGGGTGGTAAAAATGTATTCTCCTGCCGAGCTCAAGATTCATACAGCAGGTTGGAAGTCTCTGGATGGCTGTGTCAATGATCCTTACGAGCAACGTTCAGCTGAGAAGACTATACAGTATGTGGAATTGTGAAGCAGTTAAAGCAAATGGAGAGTGATCAGTGTGTGCGTTATCTACTTCACCTTGCACAGCTATTCCCAAATTTCTCTTGTTTGCACATCATTGCTCCCAACTGACAAACCCTCTGCTCTCAGCTTTCAATTGTCAGATGCAGCTAAATCTATGTGTCTCGCCAATTAGAGGAAGAGGAGCCTTGGAAAGCCAGCCTGCTATGTGTCTCGACATTTCAGTCTGGATAATAGCTTGGATATGCCAGTGGTTAGGCGAGTCATATAAGGTGCAGTCTGCCAAGAGAATATGTGCACTGCTAGAAACATAAAGATCAATAATTTGAACAGTGGCATTCCCCGATGATTGCAGTCAGAATAGTCTATGTGTATCGACATCATCACAAGATATGCTTGTTTCACTGTCAATCACTGATACTTAAATGATCGATGATAACATTATCCAGACACTGGCACCAAATGTTGCTTTCTGCAGCAACTTTAAATAGATGAGATCAAGCCACTAGATTGGAATTGATAGCAACAGATAACTGTATGTGACAAAACTAATTTCTTTGTCAATTTTAAAACAGCAATATATCAATATTTTTAAATCAACAATGAGTCAAATGACTATACGTAATGAGAAAGGTGTCACTTGTATTGATACAACTAAGAGAATAATTATCTGATATTATGTCAGTCATATATTTTTTTAATCTTTAATAGATAATCAAAAATAATGCATGTATAACACACATTTGCTGCTGTTTCTGTCATTTTTGACAAGACTACTTCACACACATTTCTTTTGCCATATTGCATTTGTAATGTCCTTATGTCTTGAAGGTCTACTAAAGCCTACACAGTCAATTGCTGACTGTTTGCTGGGGTTAAGTGTGAATTAGTCTTAACATGAAGACCCACTTGAAGTGAAAAAATGTCTTACCACCTCCACCACCTCTCTCTTGTTACCGCGAGGATGTCATAGCTTGTGAGTGTAACAAGTATTGTTTGTTAGTACGCATTGTTTAAATAAGAACCTACCACTTTGTCAAAGGACTTACCTGACTCTTTGCCAAGTATCACTTTTCTTTTGAACATGTAATTTTGAAGGGAAAGGTCAAAACAAAAGAAGACTCCCAGAAAGTGAAATAATGATCTTCTCCACGGACATTTTTCGCCCACCACTGCATTGCTTTTTTGTTGTCAGACTTTTGGAAAATCAGCATGGAGCTTCCAGGCAAATTTCATTGAGTGCTGTAAGAAAATTCTCAACATTTGATCCCTTCCTTTTCTCCCATCATGAGTCAATTCCACACTGCCTGCTTCCTCACAATGCCTTGAGAAGTGATTCATTTGTGTCCCAGTGAAAATTAGTATGGGTTGAAATTTCCCTGCACTGCACCGTGGCCGGTGGGTCTTCACCCATAGGAGTTGTAAAGCTTCAATGCTGTATAGCCAAAATATCACCATATTACTGCAGGTCTTGGTCCTTTTTTTAACACCTTTGACTTCTGAGCAAGCACTGTTGGATTGTATCACTCTTCCCTGATGTCCACTCATTTTCAAATTATATCCTTCCCTGTCTTCCAACTTGAGCAACCGAAACAGTGACTTTTTACCATCTTACATTATTCATGGCTACATTAAACTCTTTTCCCATGATTGGTTTGTTGTGGTTCAATTTCAGCTCAGATTTTTGGCAGTTCCGCAAATGGCATGCCAGATATGAAGCCATTTTATATACAGTGTTTTAATATCTTCAACCATGTAATATGTGAATTTATTTAGCATCCTATCCCTTCTTCACACTTCTGTCAGACCTGCTTGCATGTACTGTATGTAAGTGTGGAAACTGCTTTGCACCTGATAAGATGTGTGAAACATGTTTTTGTCATTAGAATGTGGTACAAGTGTAAGGAAGTGTAGTAATTCACTGTATATCACATTCAAGACTTAGAGTACTTGGTCGCCAATTAGAGAGGATTAATCAGAACAAATTATATCTGTTTTTTAACGTGTTCCTGTTTTCAGCTTTCTTCTTAAGGATTCATGATTTAATGATTTAAGACTTTTCAGAATGAATACTTTAATAAATTCAGCTAATTGATCAAATAAATTCATTGCAATGGTCTGTAAGCACAAAGTGATCTTAGTCTCTCTCCAATAAGTTTAATGTTACAATATGCAAACTCTTATCTATCTTTGTTCAGCCGGTTTTCATCCTCCCACCCCGGCACTTGTCCATCATCTTGACAAGCTGTCTACTTCGTAGCAGCATTTACCCTGAAGCTGTGGTAACCAAAATTCACAAGGCCTCCACAGATGCTGAAGAGGCAGTCAGGGAATTCAAGTCATTTAAATTGGCAGCAAATACTTTTAGTATGAATGAAATCTCAAAATAAAAGAATCACTGATTTATTAGCTTTAAATCTTTAGTTTGGGGTTTTCTTTGCTGTTTAGCATTATATACACACTGAAATGTGTACAACATTGTTGTAAAGGTATTTCAGGTAAACTGAAGCATCTACACACAGAGATTATGTAAGAAAGGGAATGAACAATAACAAGCTATACAAACTCAACTGCATTGGTGAAATAGACTGTACAGTGTACTGTATATGTATGTGTTGTTTGCACTTGGCCTTCAGCATCAAGCCCACAACATACCACTACATTATAGCACCTTTTGTCAGTACAGCAGACACCATTTACAGACACAAAAGGCAGTGAGATAGAAATGTGGCAAGAGCTCAGTTTTTTTTTTAAATCAACCAGTTACAGCTGACAGTAGTAACTAACTGTGGTACAAAGGATTATTTCAGTGTCCTAATGTAGAAGAAATTATTGAAAATGTGAAGGCTTAAGTCCAATAATTTAAATATCTGGACACCTTATTGCTTTATTTTTTTTTCGACACTTTTCCAAGAGGTTGCCCAAAGTTACCTTAAGTTTAATTCTAAACACTGGTTAGTTTAAGACAGTGGTTCTCAAACCATGTGGGCCCCCTTGTAGAGCCATTACAGGGGCTATTATTTCTGCAGCTTTCAAAGACAGACTTGGCATAAAAAAATTAAGAACCACTGGTTTAACCATGAAGAAACATGATTAGGCGAACTTGTGTTGCTGTAGCCTCGTATTAGTTTCAGCTGAATTTTATAAAGTATGAAGTATTGTTACATGGTTACATTATGTCAAATTGGCATACATAAAAATTGCCAACATGTTTACAGTAGATCGGTGTTTACTGTTGATGCAAGACCCAAAGTCTTAAACTTTGCACACTTTGTTTTCCCAATCATCCATTCCAACCTTCCCCGAGGATGTTTTGTCAAAGTATAACAATGTCACATCATGGCCTCCCTTTGCTGCATGGAGAGAACAGTTCCTCTCACAACAAAAGGTAGCTTGACAAGAAAAGCAAAAGCACTGGTTGTTTTGTTTCAACAAAATGACCAATGCAGTCATTTTCTGGTGATGGCAACTTCCAGCATATTGCAAAATGTAGCATTAATGTTATGTTTATGAAATGGCATATGTCAATTTTAGACATTCTCCTTGTAATATAAATGTTGTATCCCCTCTAATAAGCTGCAGTTAAAGGCAGCAGCATGCTAAATCAACTTGATCGGCTCTTTTTGTCTTGTATGCTTTTATGAGCTTTGGTGTTGAGACAATGGCTCTTTCAGAAAAGTTGTGTGGTTAAAAAGCATGCCTTGAATCCCTCTCCCTTTCCTTTGTTCCTCATGAATATAATGGATCTGCCTGTCCTTTAGAGCTCCCAAGTCATGCTTCTAGGGAGTAAGAGAGAAGAGAGGGCTTTTAGCTGCTTATAATCAGACCAGCACGTTCTCCTTAAATGGTCTTTTGGGACATTACTCATTTTAAGCCCACCCTTTATGTGAAGGTAATCTAGCAAATAATACAAACTTTAATCACCGGTACGATCGCCAACATAGGTGCAAAGGTGAACTTAAAGAGAGGAATGAAAATCCACTGGGGACTTTTTGGAAGTAGTGGGAGGTGGAGACAAAGACTAAATCATGGGAACAGTTCTTTGCAGAGATGCTCTGCATTTTAAATACCGTAAGTAGGTGTGTGTTAATAAAAAATTCAGGACAAAATACTTTTTGGAATTTCACACTAGTTCTCATAAACAAAACCCAACTGTAAACTTACAAGACGGCATTTTGTCTCTCAGCGGCTGCAAGTGTGCAAGGACGATTCATCTGATGAAATGCAATGCAAGCAAATGCTGCAAAAAAAAAAACACAGGAGTTATTACACTACACACCAGTGGATAACTTGTGTGTTAACTGTGGTTTATGTGTTTAGGTGTTTTCAATTTTTATAGTATTAAATACATAGTGTAGCTTGACCTTCACGGTGTCCTTCTGGGAGAACAGAAAGTCTGTGTGGGTGTGATACTCTCGGGGTTTCTGCCTGTCTTGACATTTAGCCCACTGAGACTGCACTGCTTATCCATCTGTCCAACTGCAATTACTCAGGGGTCTTTTAAATGTGAGGTGATTAGGATTGTGCATGCCACTGAACTCAATCACTCCTAATTCTATTACCCCCCCCCCTCTCTCTCTCTCTCTCGCTCTCTCTCTCTCTCTCTCTGTGTCTGTCTCTCCTTCTCCCTCAGTCTCCCTCACGCATACATACTTGCATGCACATACTTTGATTAGGGTCATAAACCCTGAGTAACACCTGGAAAGGCCAGGAGACAGAAATTGTTGTCAGGAGCCATGCAGTATTTGCATTCCCCTATTAAAATAAAGTACAGCAACAAAATCTAAGAAGGATGGTATTAAACCCCGAGGACAGTCTTCTCAGCTGGGGACAAGGTTGGGAGATAACCACAACTGACTACTCCAAAGATGAAATGACTTCACCTGAAATCTCTGCTAAGCATTTCATTTATCAAGGATATAAGCCACACTAACTTCAAAAGGAAATGGCAATTAGAGAAAAACTTCAAAGCCACAATAACTGCATAAATTAGCAAATAGTATAAGGTGTTTTTCAGTAACAGGTGCATGGCTGTATTTCATATCTTATCAGTAGAGGCCACATGAAGACTGTAAGCTATGATATGTATTCTGAAGGTTTCATTTCTAATGTAGTGTATTCTTTGAAATAAATGGCACACCTGCAATCAGCCTGGCGCTGCTCATGTGCGTCACTGTGATCTGATGTGTTTAAAAAAAAAAAGAAAAAAAGAAACTGTAGTATTTTCCGCACTATAGGGCGCACTGGATTATAAGGCGCACTCTTAATGAATGGTCTATTTTCGAACTTTTTTCATATATAAAGTGCACCGGACTATAAGGTGCATTAAGCAAAACACTGCAGGATCGGGACGTAGCCTAGCGACAGAATGTCAACAAATGATGTCGAAAGGAAACTCAAAGAAGGTATTTACAGCACTAAAAAAAAGCAAGGCAAGTTTGACATTTGGAAAAAGTTCTCAATTGTCAGGAAAACGAAACAAACAACCCCATGAATCTCTTTATTAATAGCCTATAAAATGACGTGTTTTCCCCTGCGGGACGGGAGAAGCCACAAAATCAATGCATTTCTATTATTGTGCGGGCATAAAAAGTTTTGCTGGTGCTGGACATACACATTGCTGGTGCGGACGGCAATGTAACACATACGTTGCGGGTGCGGGCGGTAATGGTCCGAAATTCAACGGGAGCGGGATGAAGAAAACAGTCTCGCGCATGGCTCTAAAGCACAGTAGGCCTATGTATTACTCCACGACGCTCCTGACTACGGTATCTTGACAGAGCGCCGTGTACCACACAAAATCGCTCCGAGGTCAGTAAGCACAACCAGAATGAATCCATATATAAGACGCTCCGGATTATAAGGCGCACTGTCATTTTTTGAGAAAATTAAAGGCTTTTAAGTGCGCCCTATAGTGCGGAAAATACGGTACTAACAACAACTAATTAAAACATCTTGCATTCTTCTCACAATACTATCAAGCCAGGTGTGTCTTCGGTCAGTCGTCCAGAGTGAAATATCTTAACTACTGGATGGATTGCACGGACAGCCATGGACTTTTGTGATCTACTGACTTCATGTTGTGTCACAATGACATTCACAGGACTTCTGTGGTTTTATAAGAAATGTCATGACAACTATTGGATGGATATCTGTTAGATTTGCTGCAGATATTCATTTTGCCTCAAGATGAATTGTAATGTCAGGCAATCCCCCTGCATTTTCATCTAGCACCATCATCAGGCCACCATCATTGTTTTTCGACATTTTCCGAAAGCACACCTAATATGCTCAAAACTCAACAACACAAATCCACAATCACAAACACAAAAGTCAAAACTCCATGAATCTCCTGCAATATGAAACTTTGCATTATGAAGAATGTTATGTCTTTTCAAAATGTTTTTTTTGTGTTCAAATGACACACACACACACACACACACACACACACACACACACACACACAATATCATATTTTTGAGAACCAAATAAACACTGATATGTTGAATGTAAACCACTGCTATGAATGGAAAACACCAGTATGTGCATTATGAACAGTAGACTTATGCCTTATGCCTTTTGCGTGTTCAGTGTTCGACATACAGTAAAAAAAAGGCTGCATCCTATCTTCTGTTTTAGTGTGGTCACAGCACCTCATCAACATCACAGGCAATGTTCTCCCCCCGCCAAGCAGTGGGGGGGAAGTATCACATAGCATGGCAAATCTAGCCCTGTAAAGCTTCTACAGCTCTATTTGCACATATTGTAATTTAGTATAGTCAGTTGATTTTAAAAACATTTGTTTGTTAAAGATCTGTTGGTTAAAGATTAATTCACACATGTAATGAGCACATGTACTAATGTCAGCCTTAGCTATACTTTGTGTTTGTAGCTAATTACTGTAGTTATATGCTAAAATAAGAACATGGTCAACATTGTGCCTGCAAACATCAGCATGTTAACAATATCAATGTTAGTATGACATTAGTATGTATCTCAATGCACCACTGTGCCTTGTATTTAAAGTGTTACCCTATGCTGAAGAGAGCCATCAAAACAGCCGGGCCAGGCTCTGTCTCTACCTCCACCCTAAAGCACTGTGCTGATCAGCTGTCTTCAATGTTCACAAACCTCTTTAACACCTCACTGGAGACATGCCACGTAACAGCCTGCTTCAAGACCTCCACCATCATCCCTGTCCGTCCCCACAAAAATCAAGGATGACAGGACTGAATGATTACAGACCCATCGCCCTGACCTCTGTTGTTATAAAGTCTTTTATAACAGGTCTGTAGATGATGCAGTCAACATGTCCCTTCATTCCATCCTCCAGCACCTGGACTCCTTACGGAAGGAACCTACGCCAGGATCCTGTTTGTGGATTTCAGTTCTGCCTTTAATAGCATCAGGACATAGCTGCAGGACGAGCTCTCCCAGCTACACGTTCCATTACAGTAACATACATCCTGGAATAGTATCCCTGACCATTGCACATTTTATGTACTGAACGTTTGTACATCCCCTGCTTAATATTTTTGCACACCCTGCAATATATATATTATATATATAGCCACAGGTGGCTGGTGAAACCCCTACTGGATCTGCAAGTCTTGCTGAATGGTGAGGGGACATTATATGTCCATGTAGGCTTGGATAATCCATGCTTGAGCTCAGCCGAAGGGCTGAAGATTAAATACTGCAAGTGGCCCAAGGCAAGCTGACTCAAACTCTGGGGCCAAACAAACTGTTATATTTGAGTCAGGAGGCTCAGTCAGATCAGAGTAGATTTATTCCTCTATCCTACCATGGTTTAACTCAGGGGGACACCTTCTAAACTAGCAATACATCAACACTGTTCCTTGAGTGGAAACCTTTGTTTCTTTGGGATCCCTCATGTTATTCTTAATTTATTGTCTTCTGTGGAGACTTCAGGCCAGTGGTATATTTGGGAATTTTAATGATCAGACAAATGGTCCCCAAATTAGTACACACACACACACACACACACACACACACACACACACACACACACACACACACACACACACACACACACACACACACACACACACACACACACACAGACACACACAGACACACAGCTTCATCATAATTAAAGATCGACAGTCAACCCTCGCCCGCGAAAGCATGAACTGTCCTCTGGAGGACATCCACCAGACCAGCGGGCGCCCGTGGATTGTTGTCAGCCGCGGCATGCGGAGAAGGCGGGGAGGAAGTAAGATGCCGGTCTGGCCTGCTAGCCTGGCTAAGGCAACTAACACACAGTTCGCCACTGCAGAGACTACTATTCACCAACGCCAGATGGATCGCACACAAAATGGATATATATGCTACAAATACACACAGAACTGCTGCTTAATGATTTTTACTGAAGCCTGGCTGAACACACTCACTCATCCCAGACGGCAGCTAGCAGCTAACAGGGTAAGTGAATTTAAACAATGTCTGAGTTGAAAACGCATCTTGTTGTCATGTAAGGGCCCTGTTCATGTTGCACAGACATCTTAATTGCATTTTGTGTCTGTTAAAGAGGCACAAAGGCACTCTTTATGATATGCCCCCAAAACTGCTGTTTTAGCTAAGTGGGAGCTCTTGGCATTAGCTGCAGCAGCTCCATATTGCTGGCAGCGATTCGGCTTGTTTTTTTTTTGCTATCGACAGTACTCACATACTTATAGCGATCAAGATTAATGTAAAAATTGCCCGGAGTTCTCCTTTAAGTTCTGTGCTGTCACTTTTTAAATCATTTGTTAGATTTGGATCTCACTGCCTGTTGAAAATCTCTTTGCAGAGTCTGGCTAAATTATGTAAAAAATAATTAATCAAGATGCAATGTATCATGGATCCATGAAATAACTGGCCTTTAAAAATAAAAATCTGCCTGCCTCTATGGGAATATAACATAGAGGTGTACTCACTTTTGTTGTCAGCGGTTTAGACATTAATGGCTGTGTGTTGAGTTATTTTGAGGGGACAGCACATTTACACTGTTATACAAGCTGTACACTTAATACTTTACATTGTAGCAAAGTGTAATTTCTTCAGTGTTGTCCCATTAAAAGCTATAATAAAAAATTTACTAAAATGTGAGGGGTGTACTCACTTTTGTGAGATACTGTAGCTGATATGAGAAGTGTCAAAGTGAGGAGACTGCAGCTTTGATGGACAGGGAATTTCTGATAGATACTTCAGTCTGTATGGGGACTTGAACGAGCAACCCTGAAGTTTCCAACCCAACTCCCTACAGTCTGAGCTACTGCCACAACCGATGTTACTAAAAGTTATAGTATAGTATGTCGAAAAAAGTGATAAAAAGTCATAGTATAGTATGTCAAAAAAAGTGATAAAAAAGTCATAGTGAAGTATGTATAAAAAATTCATATTGTAGTATGTCGAAAAATATCATAGTATAGTATGTTGAAAAGTCATAAAAAAGTCATAGTATAGTTTGTCGAAAAAAGTCATAAAAAGTCATAGTTTAATATATCGAAAAAGTCATCGTATGGTATGTTGAAAAAAGTCATAGTATAGTATGTCGGAAAAAAAATGACAAAAAATAGTCATAGTATAGTGTATAATAATAACATTTTATAATTTACTAGAGTTTGCAGTGCCTACTTGCTGGTGCTGATAAGAGAGGTGTCAAAGTGAGGAGACTGCAGCTTCAATGGATGGGGAATTTCTGATACATATTTTGGTCTGTATGGGGACTTGAACAAGCAATCTTGCAGTTTCCAACCCAAATCCCTACTGTCTGAGCTAAGGCCACAACCAGTGCTGTTAGTAGTCATAGTATAGTATGTTGAAAAAAGTGATTAAAAAGTCATAGTATAGTATGTCGAAAAAAGCCATAGTATAGTATGTCGTAAAAGGGATAAAAAGAAGTCATAGTGTAGTATGTATACAAAATTCATATTGTAGTATGTCGAAAAAAGTCATAGTATAGTATGTTGAAAAGTCATAAAAAAGGTCATAGTATAGTTTGTCGAAAAAAGTCATAAAAAGTCATAGTTTAGTATATCGAAAAAAGTCATCGTATAGTATGTTGAAAAAATTCATAGTATGTCAAAAACAAATGACAAAAAATAGTCATAGTATAGTACATAATAATAATATTTTATAATTTACTATAGTCTGCAGTGCCTACTTGCCGGTGCTGATAAGAGAGGTGTCAAAGTGAGGGGGCTGCAGCTGTCAATGGACAGGTACATCCCAATACATACTTTGGTCTGTATGGAGACATGAACAAGCAACCGTCCATTTTGCAATCCAACTCCCTACGGACTGAGCTATGTCATTAATAGTCATAGTATAGTATGTTGAATAAAATATCACACAAAGTGATAGTGCAGTGTGTCGAGAAAATCATAAAAAAGTCATAGTATAGTATGTCAAAAAAAGTAATAAAAAGTCATAAAAAATTGTGATAGTATTATTTTCCTACAGTATGTCGAAAAAAGTGCCAAAAAAGTCATAGTATGGCTTGTCGAAAAAAGTCATATAAACTCATAGTGTAGTATGTCGAAAAAAGTTAAAAAAAAAAGTCATAGTTTAGTATGTCGAAAAAAAGTGATTAAAAGTCATAGTATAAGGAGTCGAAAAAAGTGATTTAAAAGGCATAGTATAGTATGAGGAAAAAAAGTCAAAAAAAAGTCATATTATAGTATGTTATATATTTGATATTTGAATGTTTTTTGTAGCTGAACGTATGCAGAAGTTAGAAGCGACCAAAGAAAGTTGAAATAGAAAGAATCGGATAAAATTATGCTACTGTGTAGCTTCCGTGTTAACACGCCACGCAAATATGTTGTTTATGATGCAACATATAAAAGTGTGTCCTTAAGTAATACTTACTTTAAAATGATAGAACAGACATCTTACTTCGCAATGTGTTATGAGTCTTGCTGCCTCACACAACCTTAAATGTGTTATCAGGAAGCTAAATACACTCATGATTCATTTTAGGTAATCACATCATCATCTCAACAGTATGCAGGTTTTCATTTAAGCTTGTTTATCATCTTTTTAGTAATTGCAAAGTACAGTATATTTCTGTTTCTTTATTATCACAATGGTACATCAGAGTGATGATTAAATGATGGGTTGTCTTTGCAATCATGCTGATTCGAGGCAGCACAAACTCTGTTAAAACCTTTTTGTGTGTGAATATCATTCTAAGTGCAATAAAGCAGGAAGGGTCTGCAGGCTTGGGCAGCCAAAGATGAATCAAGTAACAAATCCTGAATGTAATTAGCCTCTAAGCCGTCTAGCATGCCTTTTCCATGACTGAGCCTTTAGATCCTGACAGGTGTGATTAGTAAAAAATTATGAACTGTAGATATGCGTCCATAGTTTTGACTAAAGAGAAGCAAATTTAGCATATGACATTACAAGAGCTTTGTTCACATGGATTTGTCCTAAAGCTCCTCTTTAATTTAGAGTAATATTCATTGGATTTGTGACATCACAGTTCCAGTTAATTTTACTGAAATGCCATAACTGTAGAAAAAAAACATCTTGCATATCTCTGCTGGCAGGATCTTGTGCTGCTCGTCAGTGAAACCATTACATGCAATAATGTAATGACACAAAAGGTGATTTGCCCCAAAATTAAGTACAAATATTTCCACCTATTAATATTTCAGCCCTGGATCTTTTCCACAGTTTCACTTAACCACAAAATGTTACCTTGAGATTAAGGCCTGAAACTGTGGCGTTAAAATGAAAAATCAATCAACGATACTGACAGATATTATTGCCGCTCCTTGGCAGAGGAGCCGTCATTGCTTCGATCCTAATGCTTTGATTCTAAACCAAACCACAATAATCAATCATCTGTATGAGCTGCTGGACAAGTCACTAGCCAGCATTGTAAACTTAAATTCTTAACAAAAAGCAACAGTAGATGCTTTGATATTTTTAACAAGAATGAAATGTTTATTAAAATGCATACTATTCCATCTCCTCTTTACACTACATGTCAGATAGGAAACCACAAACATGCTTTTCGAACAGTGGATCTTATATTCAACATGCTGTTGGCAGTCCCGGCTCGATGGGTGGGCCAGAGGGGGCCTGGCTGACCCACATAACTGCGGTGGCTCACTATAGTCCACCATACTGTTTCATTTAAAATAGATGTAAACAAAAGTAGCACAGGGGAGGCTGGCCGCAGGCGGAGGAGGAGACCTTAGGCAAGCAGCCTGAGGGCTTGAAAAAGACAGGCAGAACTGCCCTGAAGAATTCCACTAGAACACAGCCACAGAGACAGGACCTCTGTGGAACTAGGCGAGGATGGCCCAGGGACTTAAGGTCAGAAAAAGCAGCCGGTGGAACCAGGGGAAGAGGAGACTGCTGAAACACCGTGAGGGGACTGCTGCAGCTTATGTACTTCTGACTGGCGAGGCAGAGGAACTTGGGAATGCTCCAGCTCAGGAGCAACGCATTGCTGCAGGTCAGGCACTTGGGACAGCTGCAACTCAGCAGGAATAGGTGTTGGAGAGACCCCCGACTGGAAACCAGGAACAGGTGTCGGCTGGGCCGCCAACTGGGTACCAGAAATGGGTGTTGGACGGGCCCCCAACTGGGAACCATGAATGGGTGTCGTCCAGGCCAGCTACTGGGAACCAGAAACGGGGTTGGTGTTGGCTGGGACCCCTGACTTAGGAACTGACGATGTCAGCTTGGAGGACCAACTCTGGCTGGGCATTGAATGTGGAGCTGGGCTGCAGAAACTATTGGTTGCTGGGCAGTGGAGACTCAGTGGTGCTGGGCAGCATTGGGGATTCACGCTTCCGAGACCCACACCCTTCTAGGGGCTCTCACACCTAGATAGTTCAGGGAAATAGCCAGGCAAATCCCTAGGATAGGGAACTTCTTAAGGTCTTTAGGGTCAGAACCTGAACGGAGGCTAGCTGGCTCAGGTTCAGGAGGGAGTCTGAGGGCATCAGGTGAACGGATGGAAAATGTCAATGGTTTGATTTGGGGGACTAGAAATATGTCTGGAGAGGAGGGAGAGAAAGACAAAGTGTGAGACCCAGAAAATAGCTCTGTTCCATTTCCTAGGCTGCAGCCAACATGGGCTGCATTTCCACTGACCTGCTAAATATATTTGCTGTCAATGACTTCAGCTATGTTCAGCCTACCTGGGCACACAAGGATTGGACGGATGGTCTTTTCACAGTGCAAATATTAGGATTAAAACGGTCCATATGTATCGTGCAAGTACCCATAACACACACACACACACACACACACACACACACACACACACACACACACACACACACACACACACACACATATATAACGTATATTTTTTCTTTTCAATGAACATGTATTGAACAGAAAATCAAAACAAACCTGTATGTTTTGTATCTTCAGAATAATTATACTCCTTTAAAATGTTACACAAAGGCAGGAGAAAGCTTTCTTTGAATTTGTCTGACCTAAAATGGTGAAAAATTGCCCAGCTGACACAGGCTGAGGTTCCATTTCATGGTCTCATGATTACCGACAAGCTGCTTCACAATATCATTTTCCTTTGCTCCTCCTTGTAAACTCTGTATTTCTGTATTACAGCAGTGCTTAATGTGACTCACATTTTCCAGAATCACAACTCATGCATATGAAAATGGATTTTTTTTCAAAGAAGTCAAGGTTATACTTTAGTTTTTTTTCCAAAAATGCAGCATTGTCCTAGTCTTGGTGTAACTGAGAGTTTTGGAGAGACCGACCATTTGGCCAGATGGACCACTGGAGAGAACCATTTCATTCTAACCACAGAACTACTAGTCTTTCTCCATAGAACCAATAATTGAGGTCAATAAGACTTAACTGATTCAAAACCCTATTTCCATTGATGATAGTGTCACAGTTAACAGTGTATTTAATGTATGCAGCGTTGTTTACATCTCCGCCAGGCAGCGTAAGATGCGTTCATGTCTTATTTATTTGGCTGGACCTCTTCACATCCACCTCCCCATTTCCGCTGCTTCACACACTTTATTTGCTTACGCATGGTTACAGGAAATAAAACCGTCTTAAAATACATCCATGAATAAAACCAACCACAATCCGATTCTAACAACACATTTCCATTTGATGCTGGTTAGTAGGGGTGTAAGAAAAAATTGATGCACTTGAGTATCGCAATATTTTATTTTGCAATACTGTATCGATTTTCAAAAACACAATATAGATTTTTTTTTTAGTTTATGTGCAAAAATATTCATGTAAGACAGTGGTTCACGTTTATGTTGTGTTTAAACCCCCCTACCGCTAGATGGCTATGCTGAGACTCAGCATAGTCGAGATTCTTGCCAATACACAGCTCTACTGGTTAGGATAGGAACCTTTTTTAAAAGCCAGGCCTTGTTTGTGGTAGTGGACAGTATGGATACTGTCGAAGCTCAGCATCAAAATAACTGAACCACCCCTTTGTAAATCACAGGTCGCTAGACACAGTGCCCTCACTGACCAAGGTGCAAACTAACCAACTAACCAACTTTTTTTTCTTATTTGCATATTACCATTTAAAATGGTAATATGCAAATAAGATTAAGAGAATAAATCGTTATGCAAGTACTTTTACTTTTAATAGTTAAAGTACATTTAAAATCAGGTACTTTTTACTTTAACTTAAATAGGGTTGTCATTGTGGTACTTCTACTTTTACTAAAGTAAATATGTCTCTGGTTATTTGTACTTTTACTTAAGTAGAGATTCAGTACTTCCTCCACCACTGCCGACAACTAGGCATCTCCAGAGAATTTTTCTTAATGGTGTGGAGTCTATATTCCCTTTTATCTTGATGTAGCACAGACATATTCTCACTAAATTGTGCAAGATCACGAGCATAATAGGGATCCAGTAGACCATTCACAGAATCAGCCAGACACTCTCTAATTAGTTCTTTATCTTATTTGACTTACATTCGCTTTGAAGTCAAATTTGATTTGTTGTAAAAGTGCAGTGACATTGACAATATATGTCTAACTATCACATGTTAAATTAAATTATATCCAAACTAATTGTATTGTAAGAAAAGGAGAGATGTCATGTTCTTCAGGGAGCAAACTTAATTCTATGGCCTGTCAATGTAGGCAATTGGTGATGATGAGCTACTTTTCTTTGACTTACAATAAACCTAGTCCTCATTTAAATGCACCCAATTCAAAACGCAGTCAACCACATCAGTCCTCAAAATGAAGTGCTGTTTTTCTTAGCCAAATGTGCACCACTACAAATAATCCCCTTAGGTGAAAACACTAAAAACATGGAAACATGTAGCCTGTGTGTGTTGTCTTTTGCTACCAGCAAAACCACACTACTGTTTACCACAAAGATTTACAAGTGCTGTTTATCTGTAACAACTGACCCGTTCCCCTGTCTTCCCAAGACTCCCACTTATACCCCTGTCCTCAGGATGGCTCTGAGCAGTTAATGCAAGCATGTGTTACTGAGCCCAGTCTATGAGCACACAAGTGCTGTCAGAACTTATTGAAGCAACGCAGCAAAGGGATGAGTGGGAGGTCAGGCTCTAACAAAACTGAGGAGCTCTAGATAATTCATGTTTTATGCACTCAAGTAAGACAAACGAATAGGGAGTAAGTACAGTAATCTTCTGATCATTCTATTTCAGCTCCATGTGTTTTGGGATCATATTTGTGTTCACTTAGATTAAATTGAATAAGAGTTCACAACTGAGGGACCCTGGTTTTGTGACCTAGGGCCAAACACAAAGCTCAGTCAAATGTGCTGCACCAAAGAGAGCAAAACCTGTCTAGCCTCAGATTTTGGATCTGATGAGCATTGACTCAAGCTTCTTTCTTAGAGACCAAATAAAGCCAAGCATAAGATGAACACATTATCACATGAAACGTTGTGTTATGCTGTTGGTGATTGGTGATCGATAGCTTGGTTTAAGTACCTGGCATTCTGACAAAAAATGTCATTTTTCAAACAAGGAAACAAGGATTGTAGCTTATTGCCAAATGAATACATCTAAATGTAATTGACAGAGAGATCACTTATACTGTGCACTTTCACCTATGATTTTATCTGTTGATATCTGTAATTGAATGAGTAGTTTTAATAGAGTTGAACATTTAGAAAGCCAGAATTATTATTCTCAGGGTTAGGCAGCCGTTGATTACAGAGTTACATACCGTAGTAGAAGAGGTTCAGAGGGAGACTATGGAACATGGTGTTTGGATGAGTAAAATGCTGCTCACATGATTTTATTGATTGAAAACTCTGTGTACTAACTGTTAATAATTAATACATGTTGTGTTTTCAGTAATGTTATTCTTTTGACTGATAAATACATTTTTGTCGTGTCATGTTTACTTTGTAAGGGAAGACACAACGCGTGAAAAGGGTAAACTAACTAATATATTCCCCAGATGATTTCTTACATTAAGAAGTCTTTCTTTTCCTTATGTTTTTAAGGAATAAAATGGTATAGAAATCCGGCTATGAATGATATACGAAGAAAGCCCTCTGTAAAAACATTCAGAATATAGATAGGAATGAAACTGGAAAGTTTGATGCATGTAAGTGCTACTGAAAACAAGATGTCTGACTCAGATTATGAGAAAACAGTACAAAATAATGTGTTATTCCATACATTTTTATTGGAAACCACTATTCACACACAATAATCTAATCTAACAATCTAATCAAACCCTGGGAGAAATCTGTAGATGCAAATAGACAACGTGTAGTAAAATAAACACCTACATTTGTATTTTGGTTGTTTACTTTCCACTATTCTGAAAGAAGACATATTATGAAAGCAAAATCGCCCAAAATCTTAAAACTGTCCAGTGCATGCCTGCCGTGTCGATGACTAAACATCAGTTATAAGCTTATTTAATATAATCAGGTGTTGGCATGACTTTAGAAAGACTAATCCCTTAACTCCCTGAGAACCTCAACTTCTAAATCCCATCAAATTCCAATTTAAACCCTGCTTACACCATTCTCAGACATATCTAATCTGCATAATATCAGATTCTAATTGTATAGGACTGTCTATTTTTTGCCAATGGCCAGGGGTTGGCGACTAATGAAACTGCACTGTGCAACGACACCCGTTCTGAATATTTTTCACTAGAACGGGTGACACCTCAGGGCTGTCCTTTATCACCATCTTTGTTCGCCTTGGCTATTGAACCGCTGTCCATCGCATCACGATCCTCAACCTGTTTTAAAGGTGTTTTTCGAAACAGTGTTGAACATCGCTTATCGCTATATGCGGATAATTTATTGTTGCATGTATCCGACCCTGTGTCCTCCTGTCTCCTTCTGTCTTACTGACATTCTAGATACGTTTAGTTCTTTGTCTGGATATAAAATAGATTTACAAAAGAGCGAATGTTATCCCATTAACACAGCAGGTTTGCTACTTTGGCAAACAGATTTGCCTTTGTCACTCTGGCTTCAAGTATCTTGGTATTAACGTGACACAAACATTTTCTGGTCTGTTGTCTGATAACTTTTCCCCGCTTTTAACCAAAATTAAGTCCGACCTTCAGAGATGGAATAATCTGCCTCTCTCTCTTGTTGGGAAGATTAATGTCGTCAAAATGAATGTTTTGCCTAAATTTCTTTATCTGTTCCAATCAATTCCTCTGTTCCTACCTAAATATTTTTTGACTCCCTAGACAAAATGATAAGTTCATTTATATGGGGTGCGAAGTCTCCACGGAGCCGTAAATCATTACTTCAGCGATGTAAGTTTGGTGGTGGTCTTGCCCTACTAAACTTTCAATTTTATTATTGGGCTACTCACATTCATAAAATACGTTGCTGGATTGTCTCTCCTAATTTACCTTGGTGCAAACTGGAAGCCTTGCTTGCTGTCCGACATCTTCTATATCTGCTCTCATATATTCCTCCCTTCCAACCAAAATCTCATTGTATGTTAAAAATCCTATGGTGCTTAATACTTTAAAAAATGGTATGAATTCAGGAAACATTTTTGTAACAGCATCTCCATTTGGTCCACTATGTAAGAATAATTTGTTCCCACCCCCATGTCTTGATTCCACATTTTTAATATGGCATGGCAAAGGGTTACAGTGCTTCATGGATTTATATTCAGATGGTATTTTTGGAAGTTTTAACTATGTGTCATCATTGTATGGATTATCTGCAAACCATTTCTTTAGGTACCTTCAACTTCGTCACTTTGTTTCAAAAAGTTTTCCTAATTTCCCCTCCTTACCTCCTCAACAACCATGGGAAGGATTGCTTAACTTTAAGCCACAACGAAGAGGGATTGTCTCAGAAATGTATAATCGCATTCTGGATCTTTGCAATCTCACACACTCTAAAACAAAGACTGCTTGGGAGGGAGAACTGGAACTCCAATTCACTGACGAGTGGTGGCAGAAAGTTGTTGATGGACTGAGTACTGTGTCTTCTTGTGCACATCTTGGGCTGATTCATTTTAGGGTTGTACATAGGGTCGACTTTTCAAAATCAAAACTGTCTGTTATTTTCCCGGAAGTAGAGGATAAGTGTGATAGATGTCTGAACCCACATTGCCACATGTTTTTCCTTTGTCCAAGCTTACACATTTTCTAGTCTGGTTATTTCAACACAATTTCAATTATAACAGGAATAGATTTTCAACCGTGCCCCTTAATTGCTATTTTTGGGACTCCAGGCCAGTCAGATCGATTAAATTTGGCACAGAAAGAAATTCTTAGTTTCACATCTTTACTAGCCAGACCTTACAGTAGAAGTCTCCAAACCCTCCTTCAGTTTCACAGTGGCTCAAAGATGTTATGCTTTTCTTGAAACTTGAGAAAATTAAGTACACAATGAGAGGTGACACTGATACGTTTTTTCGTATATGGCAGCCTTTTCTATCATATTTCGCAGACTTACAAGTCCTACCAGACCATGTTATACCTGCTATATTTTGTATATATGCATATGATTCCAACTAAGCAAGGGTGGGGTGGGTGGGTGAGCTGTGTGCCTTATTTTATTTATTTATTTATTCTTTTTATTTTTTTCCTTTGCCTTTTATGTATAATTTGTTGTGCTCTGTCATTTGGTCTTGTGTGTCTTTTTCTGTTTAAAATCTAAACTGTACAAAATGTCTATTTTCAAAACATGATTCTGATCTCAATAAACAAAAAAACAAACAACGGACTTACTTTATATTACTTGCAGAGTATACATTATGTTTTGTCCCTGTTGTGCCATCTTGTTTAGACTTTGCCATGTCAGATTATCAGAGCCATAATTCAATCTCTACATCTGATTCAGAGGAATCCAATGATATGAATTGCAGCTCTGTAGTCCCTTTTATTCTCCAAGGCTACAGTATGGAGCTCATCGGTCGTATGTGCATATTGATCAATATTAATTGCGTTAATTACTATTTCAATGGGTTTGGAAGGGTTGTGTTATTTTTAACATGGCTATGAATATAAATAGTGTTTTGAAGTTAAACTCCCAGTAAACAGTCAACATGTCAAGTAAAAATGGCCAAAACATGGAGGCCGTCTAAGTATATCTTTACAAATTGTAGCCTATTATAAATGTTGTATTTTGGTGTATTTTCATCAATACAGTTACAGTTGTAGTAAAGGAGTAAGGGAATACATTTGTTTGCATTATTGTCTACTAGATATTGGTTATAATGGTGATATTACCTTTGAAATCAATTTTATATAGGCGAGAATTAAAAATCTTAATTTTTCTTCCATTGCATCTCCATTTACTTTGGAAAGGTAATATAAATAGGTTACTGAATGAGATCAGTTCTATGGTAGTGGAGCTATACCTGATTCATTTTGGGTTTGTTATTTTGGTTATTTTGGTTTCTTTTCCAAGGGATAGGCTAGGGGGCAAGAGTATAAGGGGGAGGGACCAGTATGTATTTTCCAATTTCAGTTTCACCATACATGTTTTACAATGCACCTGTTTCTCTGTTTCTCTTTAAATATTTTATAATTGTCAGTTGGAAGCCTGTCAGATAATGCTGCTTTTCATTTTAGGAATAGTTATGCTATGTGGATATTTAGTTCTCCCTTTGTACTGTAGTTAAAGCTTTTGCATTGCCAGAACCAGAGAATATCCAATCCATCACTAAAACTGTGGGGTTGCTTGTATTCTCAGGATAATTAGATTGAGGGACTTGTAGTCATTAACTGTAAATGTATATGATTTATTTAAAATGGATCTGTAGTGACTTCCTGTTGGTCATTTATGATAGCACTAATGGCTCTCTTTAAAGCTTTAGTGCGTAACTTTTTGATATTACTGTATTGAACATCCGTTACAGTCAAGCCATTGCCAAATGAGTTGCTACAAAGCTAATTAAGACTAACCGCTCCACACAACTCTTTCCCAGATACTGATTAAGACTAATCATAGACTAAATTGGAGATTTAAGCTGGACTATGGAATTGAATTTCTCAGACATGGTTTAAAATAGTCTCAGACTTTCCCTAGTCCTGAATTACAAAGTCTGATTTCCAGAAGTCTGATTAGAACTAGTCTAGATTTAAGTAAAGGCTTAAACTAAACCTGGCCAGAGGCAGGTTTAACTTCAGATTAATTGATGTTGGCCTCCAGATTGACCTTAGCAATAGAGGACTATATTAATGATGATGAAAGAGCTCCATTTAGACCAGACAGAAGGGTGGTTATGGACAGGAGCAACCCACTGAATGATATTGATGAAATCAACTTTTGTGACCGTTTTCGCATGTACAAAGCAACTGCAGCAGACATAATTAGTCTGCTTGAGACAAGGCTTTCATCTGATTCTTTTAGGGGAATGCCTATCCCTGCTTCGCTACAACTACTGATCACCTTAAAGTTTTTGGCATGTGGAACCTTCCATCGTGAAACAGGGGATTTGTGTGGTGTAAGTGAACCAACTGTGTGCAAAATAGTCCACAAAGTGTGCAAAGCTATATGTGAACTGAAGGATGACTACATCAAGTTTCCTGATGCTGCTGGCCAAGCCAACTACAAGGTGGAGTTTTTTGAACATGGAAACTTCCCTGGAGTCATTGGCTGTATTGATGGCTGTCATATTCCAATAAAGTGTCCCTCTACTGCAGATTCTGAGGAGTACAGAAATCGTAAAAACTGGTTCTCAATAAATGTACAAAGTGTGTGCACTCCCACTATGCAGTTCTCCAACATTGTTGCACGTTAGAAAGGTGCAACTCTTTGAACGAAATTCTTTGAACGTTGTCTTTCACCTTTGTCCATTGTTTGGTTGGGTGATTTACTCCAGTTCCACACAATGTTAATGTTTCTTAAGGGTCCAGCCCTGGTTTTTGAAGCAACCTCAGGTCTGTACCAAGTGCACAACATTACTCTAATCGGGCTTCACAGAGTGTAGCTAGTTAGTCTTTATTAACCTTAGTCTGCAACTCCCTAGTCGGGTACTACTTAATCTCAAATAAAGCAATGTCTTGGAAAGCCATTTTTTAAGTCTGTATTAATTTAAGTAGAATTAGCCTAGTCCTCGTTTATTTTAAACTCTGTCTGGGAAACCGCCCCTTGGTGTCCACACTTTTAATCCATTGCTTAATTATTGGGTAGAGAACTTGTTAAGCTTATTATTTTATCTCTAATATACATATTGAATGTCTTCCTCATGGCTGCTAATGAATGATCTGCATGTTGGATGCCAAAGCCAATTCAAAATAATCCATATAATAATAAAAAACTATTTAAAACATTAAAATGTTAAGTTAAATGTGTAGTCTGAGTACCTATTTTTGCCTGGAAACTATTATTTAACACAAAAGAATAATAATGTAAAATCATTCAACTAATTGCTTTTATCACTATATCATTTAACCACTTTTAACCATTTTTACTTACAATAAATGATTTATTAGACTATATAAAATCATCTGATCACTGTCAAAGGAAATACAATCTTAAAGTGCTCATATTATGCTTTTTGGCTTTTTCCCTTTCCTTTATTGTGTTATATATCTTTTTTGTGCACGTAAAAGGCTTCCAAAGTGAAAAAGCCCAAAGTCCACCACAAAGGGACCTACCATCTCCAACAGAAAACACTGTTCACAAAACTCCTCCAAACAGCTCTATTGTAGTCCAGCCTTTACTTCCGTGACAAACGTGTGTTACTTTGTAACACAAGTTATAATGCTCGCCTAGCTGCTAGCATGGCACGCCCTCATACTCTGCTTCTGACTGGCTGGTTGTCCTCACCTAGCTACTGCACATGTGCTGACTCCCAACAAAGATGGAACAGAAGTGAGATGTCTCACTCTGTAGCTAAAATAGAGACCTCAACACATACAATTTTTTAAATTAAACAATGTAAACCTATTCTGATATAACCTCTAAATACAATTATGAACCTGAAAATGAGCATAATATGAGCATTTTAAGATAAATTGTGAGAAAAAAAAAACATGGATAGAAAATAATGATGCTGATAATGATAGAAACAATGATAATAGTGTAGGAAACCTATTCCCAGGACTCTCAACCAAAATAAAGCAGGTTATTGAATCCATCTCCTCTCCCCTCTAACCTCTGTACTGGCCAGTGCAATGATTGATAAAATGCATGTAAGAGAGTGGGCAAACTCAACCAAACTTCAGTGCAACACTCAAAGATAACATGAAATAGAAATGCATGAGTAACTTAATCAAATAACTACTGTCTCTCTGAAAGAAATCCAAGTCGAAGTCAATGCACCTCCATATATGTTCAGATATCAATGCTTTTAGAATATATCACAGATTCATCTGTTAGCCCAATGAATAATGTTCATCCGCTATACTGTAGGATAGTACAGCTTTCAGTAGTTACCATTTTCACTTTACTGTGTCCTGATTTATTCCCATGCGGCACTTTTCAGCTTCAGTTGAGAAATACTCCCAAGACTGTGCATCAAACTCCCTTTAGCTGGGTGGAATACTCCCTTTGTGCAGCTCCACCAATTCATCAGGAAAGAACATGACGTCTTCCTTGTACAGAGCCTTGCCTGTGGTTTGGCTGCTTGTATTACTTGAACTTTCTCCTTGAAGTTTAGAATCATTATATCAACTCTTCGGTAAGTAAAACTACTGGGATATGTGCTGCTGCTGTAGGTAGTCTGTGTGCTTTCTTAATGATGTTGAGTGGTGTCAGAAAGTGGCCTTAAATTGTACTTTTCCGCTTTTTTTAATATACAGAAATCACTTCACACTAGCAGTTTTACTGGAAATGTAATTTTGTTATCCTGTCAATTTCTTTTTAATAACTTTGATTACCGCAGCGTTATCACCTGTTTAGCTAGTTTAGCGGCTAGGATTCCTGACTCCCGCTCTTTGGCAGAATTATTCTGCAGTATTCCTCTTCTTTCAGACTGTCCTCACAAGAAGAACGACAACATTTAGCAAGTACCAAAAAGTTACATGTGTTTACGGTCAAGTAACAAAGCCCTCTAGAGGTTGCGTAACCCTAACAAAGCAGTCATTTGAATCATCCTACAGATAGGAGCATCAGATCAGAAATTGTTCTATATGTCAATCTAGGGCATGGACAAAAGAACAGATTTTGTAGTTTAACTTGGAGGACTTCTTGTAGTAGTCTTGTACTTTAATATTCTCTCAAGTATAGTTAAATATTTACACTGAAAATTGACTGTAAACTGTTACTACAATTAGGGGAGAACGTGTAGATTTACCTAAAATCGCCAGGAGCTACACATACTCTGTTATGCCTAGTTCAGCACCACAGTGCCTCCCCGCCCTTCATTCATAGGTATTCACACAATGAGCTTGTTGCTGCAATGTATTCTCAACTGACCACTGTTTAAATGAATCTTTCCATCTGCCCCATCTTTGCAGAGTGTGTCTTCATCTGAAACAGTGTTTATTTGTAACAATAATCTTAGAGCTCATCATTGCTCTAATTAAAACAAGCAATCTAATTAAAATGGACTTGGCTCATTTGAGATTTCAGTTTTGAGTTTATTTAGCTCTGAACTTGTTGTGGTTGCACAGCTTGAAGTCAGCTTTGGAGGATCTGATTAGTTTTGTTTCATTTGAAAACTGGGTGCCACATTAATGCACATCAAAGAGTTTGTTCACAGTCTCATTAACCCTGCAGGCCTCAGTGCTGTGATGATGTTGCATCATAATCGTTATGGTCATCCAGTGAGCAAACACAAGTAATGCTATGGTTTACTGCTTGCAATTTCGTTTACGTGTTGCAACTGATCCTCTTAAATCTACTTGGTTTGTGATTGATCTGTGGACAATTTTCACTTTCTCTAACAGCATTGACAACATGTATCCAAATAGGGACAGCAAAGCATATTTTTAAAAATATGTTCTGAGGTTGTATAGTAAGTGGCATATATGGCTGCAGTGGTGGAAAGAACGGCTGTATTATGAAGTTAGGGAAGGCCATTTCTACCACTAAACCTGAACTTTAAAGTGCTCATATTATGATAATTTTCAGGTTCAAAATTGTATTTAGAGGTTGTACCAGAATAGGTTTACATGGTTTCATTTTCAAAAAACACCATATTTTTGTTATACTGCACATTGCTGCAGCTCCTCTTTTCACCTTGTGTGTTGAGCTCTCTGTTTTAGCTACAGAGTGAGGCATCTCACTTCTGTTCCATCTTTGTTGGAAGTCACATATGTGCAGTACCTAAGTAAGGACTACTAGCCAGTCAGAAGCAGAGTATGAGGGCATGCCACACTAGCAGCTAGGCGAGCATTATAACGTGTTTTAAAGTGACGCACGTTCATCACGGAAGTAACAGCTGGACTACAATAGAGCTGTTTGGAGTAGTTTGTGAACAGTGTTTTCTGTTGGAGATGGTAAGTCCCTTTTACACTGTTCCTTAAGGTCTCCTAATAGGGTATGTAACATTGGTTGGGCTGAAAATTGCTATTTTATTAGGTCCTTAACTACCCTGTGAATATGGCTCTATTTGGAACAAGAGCTTTTCTTCCAAATATGGTATGCTCATGAATATTTAGATGAGCTGCGCGCTGATTGGTTTGAGCGAACCCCATAGAAACACATTGGAGACGAGACAGCAGGTCTCATATTTCAGAAACTGCAAAGGTATACATTGTTTGTCGGGCTATTTTGTTATTAAATTCACAAATTTAGTAAGACGTGTCGGATTTTAGGAGCTCCACACAGTCTGACGAGAAAGTGGCAACCTCCATACCCATACCTCACCGTTTCTCGGTTAATGGACAACCGAGGCTCGGGGCTCCGCGGAGCTCCGGAGCTGCAAGCTAGGCTATGTGTCCCATTTAATCCTATGGGAAAAGATCATTGTTACACTTTCGGTATTACTTTCGTATATTTACAGTTTGAATTTCGTCATGCCACTTACATAACATGTACCCCAAGGTCTTATAAAGCTAACAATGGTGTCCGATTTCAATTTAATGAATTTTTGTGAACATTAGGGGTTTCGTTAGCTGCGATTGTCCCTCCAATCCTATGTTTACAGATCGCGGCTAGTTAGCTTCACTTTCAGCATAATTAAAGTATATTTACAGTTTGAATTTCGTCACGCCACTTACATAACATCTACCCCAAGGTCTTATAAAGCTAACTATCGTGTCCGATTTCAATTTAATGCATTTTTGTAAACATTAGGGATTTCGTTAGCGGCTACTGTCCCTTCAATCTTATGAATCACGGCTAGCTGTAGGCCCTGGAGCTCCATCAGGGCCTCTGCATTTTGTAGTCCAGTAACCCCGAACCAGTGACTTTGCGTGGGTATGGAGCGCCGCGGGCTTCCCTTTGTGACGGAGATCCAGCTAGCTCACAGCGAGCCGGAGTCTATGAAGTAGGACGCGCCGGACAGCGAGGCAGCACCGGCCGCTGTCACGTAGCCTGCTGAGATCCTGCTGAACTGCGACACACAGTCGGACAAAATTTGCAATTAGCCATCAATTTTTCGTAAAACGGCCCATATTTGACCTCTACATAGTTGATTTCTCGCATAAAAAAGTCTCAGAAGTGAATTTAGTAATTCAATAGCGGACCTCTGGAGATCTGGATGACCTAGCTAGATTCAGAAGACTAAGCTGACCTCAGGTCAGTGGTGTAGCCTATGCAAATGTTGGGGCGTGACAAAGACTAGGACTAGGATCAGCTTCCAACTTTGTTGAGATTCGCCCGTTTTCAGCAGCAGTTTCAAAATTTGAGATTTGCATAGTAAAGGAGTATCAATGGGATTTTGAGCTTCTATGTATGTCCTATTTACCCACCGAACTGTCGTTATTCAACTATGACAAGGTAAAATCGGTTTTGCATTCTATCACCCCTTTAACACAGTCTATTTCCAGAAGGTCTTTGGCCATTTCCCCAGGTAGTTTTTGTTAAATGAACCTGCCTGCCTTCTGCATTCTGTCTGCACTACATCTGTCAGTTCCACTGTTGGCTTTGACTACAGTTTAGCCGTCAGTCGTCCCCTCCTGAGTGAGACTGCTCATGCAGAGAGAGACACGGTTTTATACATAGCAGCTTTAAGGAAAGCAAGTATTAGGCTGGAGGCTATAACTGATAGGAATGAGTTTGTTAGATTTCTTTGTGGGCATCAACCCCCCCAGTATTTCCTTCCAGCACGAGGTTAGACAACCTATCGATATGTGTGGCATTCATGTAATATTGGTAGTTTTGTTTGTCTCACCCCGCACAGAAACCTTATTCCTTTTGCTTTCCTGGTGATAAATGATGTGTATAGAAATGTGTGGAAAGAATCTATTATCTGGCTGTTTTCAATTCAATACAGAAAGGGGGGAAAACTGACCTCTAGTTTTTTTTCAGGCATAATAATAAGCATTTAGTGGTTCATAATAGAATACAAACAAACATAAGCACTCAAACACAATATATAAACAGTCCAATAAGATTTTTCACAAATGTTCTCCGGAGGTTTTCGCAAAGCTGAACTCAGCATCAATAAAATACATTGTATGTTTTTAAAGTCATTTGAAATGCATTTAAAACTACAATTAAAGTCAGAGAAAATATTGTAGACAAAATACAGTATAACACATAAAGAAATTCACAGGCCCTTACCTTATGGAGTCGGCATGTATTGGACATGGCCTTAACAGGAGTGCTGAACCTGTCAACATGCACACAGAAAATCTCTTTCTTGTTGAGTCTTACTTTCCCAAGATGCAAACAAAGAAAGGTTTTTAGGTTGGAAAGAAAAGAGAGAGCATGGAAAATCATTCTGCACAGTCAAATTGATGTTGAACCCCTCAACGGCCTGCCATGAAACAGATGGTATTGCAATATGAGGACAGCACTATTAACAGATCCATCCATTTCACGCCTGTGTTGGGAGAGTAGCACATCACTGCAGAGGGGTTTACTGAGCCAAAATTGTCAGATGGCCACTCCACCTTTCATGTGAAAAGGGAGTTGGTCTTTGCAGAAAAGACAGAATTCACAATGATATGTCCTGTGTTATGCCATTGCCAAGTGGTATTTTGTCACTTTGAGTCTCATGTTGTCTTTTGGTTATCATTGAGAACATGATATAGAAACATCACTCACTATCTACTATAACAATGTAAGAGACCATATGCCACCCATCCGGTCTTTGAAGACTGTCTTGCAGAAACTAACCCACTATACATTCAGACATTGTCCAGACTCAATAAGCACTCCACAGTTCCCACTACAGGTGTGAGTTATATCCTGTTGGAGAAGAAAGGCAAAGTTAAGTGCTGCATGAATATTTCACATCCCCATTGTCTAATTGCACATAATTAGTGTGATTAAGAATTTAAGCGTTGCTTCTACAGTAAATTCAAAGATGAAGCGGTAGCTGTCACTTGTGTTTAAATTATATCAAAATGATTCTTTGTTATCATTTGCATTTAAAGGTCACCCATTGAACCATTAAGTTTGTTGGAAGGCTGGTAGGGAGGGTGAGAATAATTTTCAAAATGGACATTAATTGCAGTAACTCAAATTGCTCCTTTGTACTCTTGCCTAAAAGCTAATTATAGTTAAATGCCAAATATGAATATCAAATGCTCTGCAAATGAGACATCTTGGACTTACTGTTCTGATAAATATGTACTGCCACCAAAAAACTTGAGTACTACTTCTTTCCAAGTGCATCTGCTAAGTGAGTGTTACCACATCAATGTGATAATTTCATTTTACTGCATAACAGAAGTTATATGAGTTGAGTTTGGGATGATCCTGCTATAATTTAGAAAATAGAAAAATAAAACTGATAAGGCTTTTTGATTAAAACACCTTTTTTGGAGTCTAAAGTTAAAAAAGGAATTCATATTTTATACTTCAAAGCATTAAATGAGAAGATAAATAGCAATCTCAAGTCTGTATGGTAAATGAAATGAATGCAAATCATGAATGGATGTACAGACCCTTGCATTGTACTACACCAGGTAGAAAACTAGCCAAATACTTCATATTTCTGTGAAAGCTTTTTGTCTTATCACAGATGGTTTAAATGGTAAACACAGTTTAGTTTTTTATTCAAGGGACTGCATACACCAGTGTGGAGTTAGCATTATATTTGTTGGACAGCTTAACACTTGCTAACTCTTTTTCCAACTTCCAATGTCACACTCACTATCCCTTCATCTTACCGTGTTAGCTAGTTTCAAGTTTGAGGACATTTAGGATATTTATCAGTATAGCATCGCTATCATATGCACATAGTCTGTATATCAGGCTCAAGGACAGTACGCTTTTTGGTTTGGTTAAGCCCATGTATTAGACTCATGCATCATTGTAGCAGGCTACTTCAACTTCAGACTAAGACAAAATAGACTACTACAGGGGAAAATTGGAATGGTAAACCTAGCAAACACTGCCCTGTTGTGATGCACAACGCCTACTTTGCCCTGCTCATTCTTAGCCAGACCTTGAACCTTTTCACCTTACTCACTCTCCTCATGCATGGAGAGTACCTAACAGTATGTAAGAGTGTGAGAGGGGGGACTTACATCTAATGAGATGCATTGGCTGGACTATAGGACTATCTCTGGAAGGCTCTGAGTGGGTCATCAAAGCCTTGTTTGGTTCCACACCTGCTGTAAGTCATAAAACCAAGAGATGGAAACTCCAAAAATCGTTCTCGCCAAGATTTGCCAAAATCTGCCTCCCTAAAAACCTACTTTTTATGTTTTGGAATATGATCCGCATGTTCATATTGTATAAGAGAAAACCTAAAAAAGAAGAACTAGGGTCCAGTCTGTTAGGACAGTAAAAACGTCTTTATTTGTGTGGTCATTTCTATATTTACTTTAAGTCCCCCAATTTAGCATGTGTAAGCAATCTAGGCAGTTTATAAGGAGAAGTACATAACCTACAGCTATCTCTGAAAAAAGCAAATATAGGTTAACGCTCACAATTTTTTTTCCCCACGACACAGTACATACTGGGAAGCATCTTAGAGGTAAATTGATATTGCAAAGAAAACCATACAAGATAAACCCAACTGCTCTCCAAGATACAGACACAAAAGTAGCTTTCCAATGGTGCATTTCAGCACCATGGACAGCTTACTATTAAACAAAGACCACAGAAATACAGTGGGGCAAAAAAGTATTTAGTCAGCCAGCAATTGTGCAAGTTCTCCCACTTAAAAAGATGAGAGAGGCCTGTAATTTTCATCATAGGTACACTTCAACTATGAGAGACAAAATGAGAAAAAAAAATCCAGAAAATCACATTGTAGGATTTTTAATGAATTTATTTGCAAATTCCTTGGGAAAATAAGTATTTGGTCACCTACAAACAAGCAAGATTTCTGGCTCTCACAGACCTGTAGCTTCTTCTTTAAGAGGCTCCTCTGTCCGCCACTCGTTACTTGTATTAATGGCACCTGTTTGAACTTGTTATCAGTATAAAAGACACCTGTCCACAACCTCAAACAGTCACACTCCAAACTCCACTATGGCCAAGACCAAAGAGCTGTCAAAGGACACCAGAAACACAATTGTAGACCTGCACCAGGCTGGGAAGACTGAATCTGCAATAGGTAAGCAGCTTGGTGTGAAGAAATCAACTGTGGGAGCAATTATAAGAAAATGGAAGACATACAAGACCACTAATAATCTCCCTCGATCTGGGGCTTCACGCAAGATCTCACCCTGTGGGGTCAAAATGATCACAAGAACGGTGAGCAAAAATCCCAGAACCACACAGGGAGACCTAGTGAATGACCTGCAGAGAGCTGGGACCAAAGTAACAAAGGCTACCATCAGTAACACACTACGCCGCCAGGGACTCAAATCCTGCAGTGCCAGACGTGTCCCCCCTGCTTAAGCCAGTACATGTCCAGGCCCGTCTGGAGTTTGCTGGAGAGCATTTGGATGATCCAGAAGAGGATTGGGAGAATGTCATATGGTCAGATGAAACCAAAATAGAACTTTTTGGTAAAAACTCAACTCGTCGTGTTTGGAGGGGAAAGAATGCTGAGTTGCATCCAAAGAACACCATACCTACTGTGAAGCATGGGGGTGGAAACATCATGCTTTGGGGCTGTTTTTTCTGCAAAGGGACCAGGGACGACTGATCCGTGTAAAGGAAAGAATGAATGGGGCCATGTATCGTGAGATTTTGAGTGAAAACCTCCTTCCATCAGCAAGGGCATTGAAGATGAAACGTGGCTGGGTCTTACAGCATGACAATGATCCCAAACACACCGCCCCGGGCAACGAAGAGTGGCTTTGTAAGAAGCATTTCAAGGTCCTGGAGTGGCCTAGCCAGTCTCCAGATCTCAACCCCATAGAAAATCTTTGGAGGGAGTTGAGAGTCTGTGTTGCCCAGCGACAGCCCCAAAACATCACTGCTCTAGAGTAGATCTGCATGGAGGAATGGGCAAAAATACCAGCAACAGTGTGTGAAAACCTTGTGAAGACTTACAGAAAACGTTGGACCTCTGTCATTGCCAACAAAGGGTATATAACAAAATATTGAGATGAACTTTTGTTATTGACCAAATACTTATTTTCCACCATCATTTGCAAATAAATTCATTAAAAATCCTACAATGTGATTTTCTGGATCTCATAGTTGAAGTGTACCTATGATGAAAATTACAGGCCTCTCTCATCTTTTTAAGTGGGAGAACTTGCACAATTGGTGGCTGACAAAATACTTTTTTTCCCCACTGTATGGACAAGACATTCATTTATACAAACAGACACAGTGTCTTAACAGTGAGGCATGCAGTATGCATACAGGACTATAATAGTAGGGAGTTTTTTATTATTAAATCCTGTCTAAAAGTAGGCCTAATGCACAGCATGGCTCAATTTTATACAATTATCAATTTGAAGAAGCCTACAGTGTGATTTAAGCTTCATTATTGAAGTAACAATGTATCTCAGTCACTACCAGTCACTAGGCTTTACAAATACAGGATGTTAATGGTAATGTTGTGTTCACTCTGCAATCTGTGGATATTGTAAGAATAATAAAGCACTGAATATTTGAAAGATTTAAAAGGAACACATGATAGAGTTTTTCCTTAGCCAAAGGTAGGGTCATATAGGACATAGGGTGTTGTTTGCTGTACAGATTGAAAATCTCCCTGAGGCAAATTGTGATTTGTGATATTGGGATATATAAATAAAATTGACTTGACTTAAAATACAAATTGGGACCTTTGTGATGGAGTCTTCTGGAGTTATTTTTCTCACTTTAAGAATTGTGACCTTTTATCAGCAGAAGGGGGGAAAGAAAGAAAAAAGTATGATCCTTAAACATCTTTAAACATCGACCCACAAATATTTTTAAAACAAAAACAAACATTGGCTCTTATTGGCCGAGCATGACTTACTGGGGAGTGTGTTTAAAGAGTTATGGTTGAAGGTTATCCGCAACTGAAGCCTAATATACTTGGTTAACTGATAGATGGTTAACATTTTAAATGCCAAAGGTTTTGTATGTAATTTATTTAATCAAAGGCCATTGTCTATAATAATTTCTGAAAACAAGAGTGCTGTTTGGTGAGCTTTACCTCAGCATTTAGTGACTGCATTGACATAGAGGACGAAATGTGCAACTATGTTATAGTAGTAACAATATTACTTCTTTGCAGAAAAAGCCAGGTCAACCTGACTCTAAATCCATTGGCATTTAGACTACATCAGATACACTCGTGCAATTTAAAAATGACTAGTACAAACTCTCACCTACTGCTTCACACAAGCACCTCCTTAAAAAGTTTGAGAAAAAAGATCAGATCCTGATTTAATCTCTCATGGATTCAGACACCATAAGAATATGTTGCATTGTTTCAACAAACACCGGTAGATTAAACCTCCCCATCATGAGAGGAGCAGTCTTTGTGGCCAAAATGGGGCCAAAAGACAGGCAAAGGCAAGATACTGCGTTGAGCAGATGGTAGGTTCAGTGAGGTATGTGGAAAGACAAGCTTAGCATTTTGAGGCCACAAATATAATGAGGATATTATTTTGATTTGAGTCGATGATTTAAGTCAACTGTTGAACTTTCCTGGGTACTGCACAGTATTTTAGTTTCACTGCAATTCACAATGACATAAACTATAAGTTTCTCAACATGTTTGGCAAGAAATTATCCTCAGGGACTTTGCAGAAACCATTAGTTCTGCATTAATTCAGCAGAACGTCTTGTGACTTTGGCCATCATTAACTGTGAATCATGCATGAATCCAAACCAAATTGTCAGGTGACTGTATTGTTATGTTTAGTTTTTTCCTTAACTGCTTACTTGATTGCACTGTTCCATGGGAAAGAAAAAAAAACATCTCAAGTGACGACGAGTTGTGTTTTTGCACAAAGGATGGGTTGACCTCATTAACCCAGTGTGTCTTAGAGTGTTATTCAAACCCTCCACACTTCACACTTGCAATCTTAATGGGCACATCAGCACTGTTGGTAATTACCGGAAATATGTAACAGAAGTAGGAACCTGGAAAGAATCCACAGACCACAAGTGTAAATACTGGGGCCAAGCCAGACATTCCATTTAGTACCATCAATGATTTCTCTGGATGTTCTGTATCGTATTCCTATTAGTCTTTTGTTTAACAGTACCGAGGACAGAACTGAAACTAATACTAAGGTCACCTTTGAATTTTGCTGATACTGTTGGAGAGTGCTGACACAAATGTATTATGCCATCTATTATCTTTTTTTCATTGTTTTCAATACATTTTTGAAGATTTCTTTATGATGGAAACCTCTTAATCAAATATTAGGCTATATTCTCAGAGGTTCAATGTGCTTGCTTCAAAGTCTACTGAGGATAATATCATGTAATATGTATTTGCCTGTGGTCCCTTATTTGAATACTGACTACATTTTTCAGTACATGTTGGGGATAGCAGAGCCTCTACAATGTCCACTGTTCTATTATCCCTGTACCATCTCCCCCTAGTGCTTCATTAACCACCATCAAATAAAGTCAAAATAAAGCAGCAGTTTCATCCATTCGTCCATTCCAATACCACCTGTGGTCCTTTGAAGCATATTCCTTTGGTTGGCTTTGGTTTAGTATTTTGTCTGAATGTTTATAAAAAAAAGTCAGCCTTTTTGTTAGTAGATTACTTCTGTTTCTTTATCAATGGTAAGGTACTTCAGGCAAATCATCTTCTGAATGTAAATACATAATGCCATCTCCACCGGCACAATTCCCCTGAGAGTTCATGCATAACGTTTTAAAATGAAAACACAGGAACACAAAATAAACTACTGTAGGTGGGACCTGGGAGTATAAATAATAACTGTAAGCAAAGTGTTGTCCTTTCCAAGATACATTTAGAATTGTACACTACCTTGATAAATCTGACATGTATTTTTTTGCCAGTTTGTTCTAGTTTTAATCTATAAGACACATGAGTGAGCATTGGACTTGTATTGGTCAGGTGGACACAAACATGCAACTCCAACAGGATGCTAAAGCTTAATGTTTTGCCATTACTATGGTTGCTGATGAAGGTCAAAAGTAAGTAATTGACTACATGGTGCCTCAAATATATATGTACTTAAATAATAGATTCCAAACCCAATTAATATCCTACTGTAGTAAATGAGAAAAACAACACAATTCCACACTTTTTTCTTTCTGTCAGTGTTCAGGATTTGCTAATAATACAGCGACAGATGGAACCGAAATTCATAATGGCTGCTCTGTTATATTCAGTATGCTCTGAGATGGTGATGTAGGCTGCTTTTCACTATCACTTCATTTAGACGGGAATCAGAGGGAGGGGGTGGTTCATTCTCATCCGACCCAAGTGAGATTAAAAAATGTTGAATCCCAATACAGCCACGCGGAAGAAGCTCATTCCCCAGAGTGGCTAGATGGTAGGAACCTCGGCCTTTGATAAGCTATCATGAGCTGTCTCTGCTCTCAATCAGTACATATCCGCACTGCTGCCTGACTCCTGCTCTCTTGATTCTCTGCCTCAGCGATGGGAGGCAGCATCAATACTGTTCCCACTCCACGCTGCTTTGAAAGGACCATTCTCTCTGAAAATACTTTCTTTGACGCCCATGTCTATAATGCATTATAAACTTATCTTACATGCATTATAGTACTTAAATACTTATAATGTGTGTAATCTGCTTAAAGCACTGCATATTATATAACAACTTAATAATTAAATAATAATAACACATTATAAAGGATATCACGACTTATAAGGTCAACTATCATAATACTTCATAATTGCTGGTCACTCACTGACATTTCTTTTGCAAGGATAATAGTGTATTATAATTATCATAGTTGTAATATATTAAAATAATTTTATAATCCGTTATAATCATTGTTATAATGCATTATAATATGATCATTAGTTACTCTAAGTGGTCGTTGGGTGCTTTAATTAAAGCAATGAAATTCCTGAGATACAGGCAGATATACAGTAAAGCATTACAAGCTAGTTATAAGTCACTATAAGTGGTCGATGTTTGATTTAAGTGAATAAAAATCAAAAAGGTTGCTGGCAGAAATGTAACATAAATAATATATACTATATATACAATTTAACCGCTGGTCCCTTTCAAAGTGATTATACATAAATGTTGTCATGTCGTTTTAAGATAATACACATTTCTTCACGTTTCATCTGATTAAATAAAGGTTTTAAATACGTATATATCTTTGTTCAAGGGCGTTATTATGAGCATTGATGGGTCGTCATACTTGGTGTGAAAAGACAAAATACAAAAAAGCCTAAGACACACCAAAACATACAGAGCATCAAGACAATACAAATAAAATTACTTTACTTGTACTCTTTACTTGAGCACATATTGGCCTTGATTAATACAATTTCAGCGCTGAGAAAACGGTCACACTTTTGAATTCAGTACCTGAGGACAATCTGAGGTTACTCCTAGGAAAATTGGATCCTACAATATATTGGCTCTGTTCATTAGTAATTCAGCTTCCAACTTACAGCATCTGCAGCATCATTTCAGAAGAACAGAGGAGAAAACTGTACAGCTGGAGCAGTGTTTTTGTGTCTTTTCTTTCTGGCCTGCCTGTCAATATCCACACCACCTGTCACTGGGGGCTGCTACATCTGTCAAATACCATTTTCTGTTGCCTGAACATTAACCAATTCCATTTCAATATTCAATTCAGTAATTTAAATCATCCCCAGCAGGGCTATTAAAAAGCCACTGTCTGCAATGTCTGGGTCATTGGCCATAAATGATTTTTCCATTTGAATGAAACTAAATCTTTGCTGCAAAGAACCTACTGAACATATTAAATTGGTAAATTTATGAGTGAAGATTAATCTTCTCTTTTTTCCAATATAGAATAGTACTGCATACAAAAATACGTATCTTTAAACTTTCAGGGTAATAGTTATCATAGGACATGGCCAGTTTGTTTTCTGCAATACGTTTTTGTCAAACTACCCTTTTATGGTTAGTAGAGACAGATGGGATACATTGAGAGAGAGCAAAGAGGATAACATGCAACAAATGTCCCCAGACTGATTTTAACTGAGGATTACAACAAGGCCACCTTTTAAAGCACAACGTTGCCCAGCTTCAAACTGGCTACTACACAATATGCTTATTTTTCATAGCTTTACAAAATAACAAAACAAATTAAATATGTATTAGGAATAACTCCTAGTTAACAAGAAATAAAACTATATTGTATATTCACAGCAAGTTCATACAAGGTGCATTGCACAGTATGCCAAAGAATAGAAAGATCACAGCAGGACTTCAAAGTCATGCACAAAGCCTAATTTAAGCAGACACTGCAAAAGATCTAAGGTGTTTCATAGATAGTATGTAGTTTGAATGAATGTACTCTGCAATAAATAGAAGTGATCTGTCATTATAATCTAAACGGAGAAGTCTAGGCTCTTGTAGGAAAAGTGAAATTCAATTTTCTCAGCAAGTAAATTGTCAGTGTCAGACTGAGGATACAGGACAGCTGTACAGAATTCCATAGTAATAAAGTGAGAATATAATGATAAAGCTGGGTGATGGACCTTGAAAGTTCCTCCCCTTATGACATATCTGAATGAAATGACTCAACATTTGCTTATGCATGCTTATATTGTTAATTAGACTGCTGTTGTGTATAGTCATGCCATACTGATCCAGGAGTAAACAGATGTCATACCAAGGACACCAGTGGTGTAGTCTAATGTATTGTAGTGGGTACACTGAACTGTATATTGGCCAGAATCTGCCTTTCGGAGGGGGGGGCATATCATAGTGGGGGGTCTGGGTGGGTCCTCACCCAGGGAAGTTTTGATCATCAATTACTTTTTTTCCCCTGTATTTGGATACACTTTTATGCACCAATTTACGGTGGAAATATCTTTATTTAGCCTATGTGAAGAAGAAAAACACAGATGACAATTCCAAATATATAACAAATATAATGGAAAGTGTGTTGTTGCATGTCATCGGGCATTTTTAAGTGGGTATATGGAAATCCTGGAGCTTTCTTAGTGGGTATACTGCGTATATCTGCGTACCATATAGACTACACCACTGAAGGACACTAAAGGAGAACTGTAGGTGTTGTGCGTGTGCCATTACCTGAAACTAAACTCCATCTGAGCATTTGTGTCCCATTGACTTTGAGACATAGTGTAATATACTAATATAACGTGGAATTCAATGGAACCATTAGCTCATTAAAATGTAAGCAGATGTAGAATCGGGCAGATGTTTGTTAATTTCATTCAGTTTGAATGATCCCTAACAAATTGTGTGATGCAGCTGTGTTACTTTGTACAAGGTTTTAATTACTGCAGATGTTTTTTATTTGTAGGTGGATTCATGGTTGGCAACACAATAGCAGAAAATAACTGACTGGAATTCATAAGCTTGGTTTCTACAGTACAGTTCTTTTGGAGCTTCCAAAACAACTTCCTAGAAGATCTTAATTATGAATAAAATGAATACCATAATCTTGTATGTCTGTAAAACAAGATCAAGATCAGGCACTAGTGTTCATGGACAGTATAGTATAAGCATTTCCACATGCACTACAGCATGTGATCTTCTACAGGTACTCTAATATTTTTTTATTAATGAACCAGTAACTTATCCAACTGGGTGGATGATCATTGTAAGTACTTCATACTCTCCATCAATGAAATGAAAATCAACTTGTCATAGCTTGTACAGTAGCATGAAGTCAATTTAACAAAGATCTGATGCACTGGAAATCATACATCATGCCATATGTGTTTTCACACATTAAAAGTATAAGCCAAGTGTGATACTGCTATCACACTTACGGACTTCAATTGCTGTGGACCTCTCACCACTGCACCACAGTAAGTATTAACCAGCAGGAGATGCATAGATTTATCCATTCCTTGCCATGCAGCGTTTGACCTGTTTTGGTTTTATTTTGATTTGTTTATCTTCTGCAAAATGTAACATTCGGTTTATTCTATATTTTTCTTATTCTCAAATTCTATAAAAGACCAACCAAATGGCATCATGGTCCATCTTTCAATACTTTCTGACGTGTCTACACTGTTTTGTCTGTTTGTGACACTGAGCCCAAGCTTATTTGTGACTACTGAAGCCATCAATCTTTAAAAGAAAACAAAAACAGCTCACAAATATATGGTTTCATTTTGAAAAAAGGCTCAGTCATTTCTTAAACTGCTGACACTGTAGTTGTTCGCGAAAGTTATTCAATCGGACTAAAGAGTGAATTTGTTGTTCAGCAGCGGAGTAATACACATTTTGTTGGTATTCACAGCAGTTGGACAGTGTGTGTGGGATTGACTCGAAATGAATTACAGTACCCATGTTCATCGTAATGAAATATGAAAAACAATAAAAAGATAAACAATTTGGAATAAGCTACAGTCATGTGAACAAATTAGGACACCCATGCTAAAGTTGACTAAAAAGAGGAATAAAAAAATCATCTTCAGGAAATTGATCTTAATGCCTTAATTAAAAAAATTAGGAAAAATCCAATATTTAAGGACACCAATTTTCTTTGTGAATGAATAATGTATCGTAAATAATTAAATGTTCTTCCTTAAAATACAGAGGGCATAAGTACACCCCTATGTTATATTCCCATAGAGGCAGCCAGTTATTTCATGGATCCAGGATACTATGCATCCTGATAAAGTTCCCTTGGCCTTTGGAATTAAAATAGCCCCAAATCATCACATACCCTTCACCATACCTAGAGATTGGCATGGTTTTATTTCAGTTAGCCTAATAGCTCGTTTGATTTGCATTGAGAGATGATTTTATGGATTTTTAGTTTAAAGCTTTAGTGCGTAACTTTTTGATATTGTTGATTGTCCGTTACATTCAAGCAATTGCCATTTGAGTTGCTACAAAGCTAATTAAGACTATCAGCTCCACACAACTCTCTCTGTATTTCTCAGTATGACTATGTTCACAAGATTGTGTCATCCGGTGACTTTCCTGCGCAGATGTTTGAGGAAAGATAATTACCTTTTGTGAAGAGTCCATTATGTTTTTTTAATCCTCCATGTCATCTTTGGCTACTAGCAACTGGAGGGAGGGGTGGGGGCGCATGCGCGATCACAGAAGGCTGTATCATGTTGACACACCAACAGTGTTGTTGTCATTACTTAGAATTCCTCATGGGGGCGACAGAAACTGCGCACTAAAGCTTTAATAAGTAACATAACATTTTTTTGCAAAGCACAAGGTCACTCAAATCCAGCCACTGTAATTACAATGGCAACACTTGATATCCTTTTTGTTTTTTATATTTTTTATTTCCAACTACGTAAACATGGCTGAAGGGTACCTGCTTTAGACTCCCTGAACATTTTGCAGAAAAGCTGAAAAAGCACTTGAGCTCTGTGATTGCTTTTCTGTGTAAAGAATGAGGACAAAATCTACTTGATAGACTGAGTAAACACAGTGATAGAAAATTAAATTGTCCATTTCAGTCAAGAAATAACATTCCACTGCAGTAATGGGTCCAGGACGTTGTGTATAGATTCTGTGCAGGTAATTTCTCCCTTTGTTGATTTAATGTTTGGATATAGGCAGTGCAAAGAGAATTACCTGCTCATTGTTTGTTTGTTTTTACTCGGATAGTGCCTGACTCATTTTATCAAGGGATAAATGTTGCTTGCATATATGTACTCTTTTATATAAAAAAAATAAGGGCAACAATAACAAATTATGCTAAACTGAATGCTACACAGCATATATATACACATTGAAAAAAATGCTGTGCGCATGTCTTCAACAAAGGTGTTTCCAAGTGCCAACATAAGTCCTTGATGTGCCCTGTAATGAAGGTTACATCTATGAAGACTTGAGATCAGTTTATTACACAAAACAACCTCCTTCCATAATCAATCATAAGGGCTGGGTCCTAACAAAGGATCAAGAACAAAGTCCATGACCAATTAAAATTCAGAGACAGAGAGTTTTGAAAAGGGACCAGAGCCAAAAGAAGCCTTTTAAATAATAACTTCTCTTGTATGCTGTTCCAAGCTAAATAAGATCAAATAAATGAACAAAAAATCAAAGGGGCAGATGCCCAATCTCCATATGAAGGCTCGTCCACCCAGTTGGATAAGTTAAATCACTTTGCAAGTGACATAATGAGTGTTTGAATGGAGACGTACAGTATATTCTTAAAATAAGCAACAACCAACAAATAAACTGTTCATAGCGCTCCATAGTTTAATGTTATTGAATCCTATGCCTGTAAGCTATTTGCTTTCACTTCACATAAAAAAAATACACAGTGGTCTCGATCCCATGATGGCGAATGATAAGAAGGCAGCACAATCACACTGAACTAACTTGGCAATATGGCATTAGATTTAATTTATTCAATGCTACCGTACTACTGAGCCATACTATACAACTTCATATTTAATCAGATCCTCTTCTCATTGCTCCTGTCTCTGTGCATTGTGATAAACAATTGTCCACTCAAGCTGAAACATTCATTGCGTTCTTTCATTCGTGTGACCTGTACATTTTATTTTTTGTTGTGTGATGCAATGCTTTGGTGGCTGCTGCCCACCCAACTTTGCCTTGGTCGCTTTTGCCTAAAATTGCCACTGCCTGGAGATTTATGTAATTTATTAAGTGTTGTGATACAACTCTATTGGAAACCAGTTAGCCTTGTTTATAATGTATATTTGGCAGAAGAAGACAGTCAGAAAGGCCTCTCTTTTGCATCAAGACTGGATATATAGTTTCTAAACATAGAGCTGAGTATCATTAAAAACAATTTGATACCAGTACTAATACCGTGAATCCGATACCGGCTGGCTCACTGACGCTGATGAGATTTACTCCTTAAGTATTGAAGCTTTTGGTATTGAATGGCGTTTGTCACTGCTCAGAACTATGCGAAAGCTATATGGATACATTACACTATGTAGGAAACAACAGTCAGTCTCCTACGCAGTCGGTATAGTTAACAAGCTCAGATGCCCAGAGGATCTTTAGCTTTTGTCATATAACCTTTATTGCAACAGTTCTGTGCCAAAAACTCAAGAAAAGTGTTTTCAAAGGACAGGGACACGCAAGAAATTAAAGGGCTGTTCCCAGGACAATCATGTTTGGAGTTTTGCTTATTTCCCATTGTGCTTTATTTTATCAGAGATAATGTTATTTAGCCTAAGTGTTGGTGGTGTTTCCATGATATTTATCCACTCTGAATATCAAATGACATCTGTCACACAGCGGCCAGCTTATATTATTTGACAATAGTGATTAAATGTACTGTTGCATATTAATTTCATTGCAATTGTGTCACAGGATTCCCAAGAGCGATTTGTGCTTGCATTCAGTTTACATTGTTTGCAATAGACCATATCTGGGTTGTCAAAATATTCAAAGACAGGCTTATATGTGTGCTGAGCTCAAGAGGGGTCTTATTGAATACATTTCTGGGAAGTTATATTTTATTGAATGCCTTTCCTTTCTCATAAAAAATCTAAAGCCAATTCTTCTGCATATTTTAGTTTTTTTCAGACATTTTGGACTTTGCTATTTTGTTGGAGCATTGCTACATTCCTTTGTAGCACCTGTGCTTTCAACCACATCCTATGGTCTTCATCAATAAAGATGTTCCCTAGAGAGAATGAGAAATATAGAATGGACAAAACAGTATCAAACGTTCAGGTGCTCCATGATTTTTCTAAACATCACCATATACAACAAATCGGACTCTGATCTGAGCTAGGAAAACTTCTCCCTATGAATGCCACAGCACCAAAAGAAAACATAAGGCCCGCAGCTACATACCAAGAATCTGAGGGCTGTAGGTTTTTACCTTCAAAGACTGCCTGCCCTGAAGTTTGTTCATTTAGTCACAAATGTATTAGAGCTTGACTTTAAATCCTTAATGTGTTTAAAATAATATTAGCGTTTGCTGCTATATTGAGGACTATTACTAGCCTGACCCACATCAAGATGTTGGATCTGGGAACTCACCATTGGCAGGGCTCAATCCAAGGGGCAGGATAAATGGTTGTCTTTCATATTCCCTCTGCACACAATAGGATAGCGCTACAACCAACCAGAGCAACGATAGTTGATAAATTAAACTTTTGCCGTATCCGGTCGGCAAAACTCCGAACACATCTTCCTCTTTTAAGAATGACTTCAGTGCTTAACTCCAAGTCTTCCAGAGTCGCGGCCAAACCGATTCGAAAGACCGCTGTTCGCCAGCAGCAGAAGCCATCTTCTTTGTTTTCAAGTAGCAGGGAATTTACGCGGAACCGTTGCAACTCTGCCGTCCTTATGTTAAGCCCGCCCACAAACTCTATACACAATGTGACTGGCCTGACCAGAATTAGGTTTTTCCAGCTCGCAAGCCAACGGAGAGTTGCTAGACTGGCTGCAAATTACATTTGCTGCCGCTAGGGTGCGTCTAGATTTCTAGGCTAGACTATTACTGAAAGTCTAAAATTCCTTACAGTACAATGATGATGAAGTTACAAAAAAGCAGGTATGTAAATGTTTTATTTTTTAGGTGTGATGTGTCTTTTAACATTCAAGTCATGTAAGTGACTCAACCCGCTGAACTGTCTTTTTGTGTGAAAATAACAGGAAAAAAAGAAACAAAAAATAATTTAATGAGCACACTGTAGCATAGAAATACATATTTCTCAAACAAAAATAATCAATCATCTACAAGCCAGTGCAATAACTTTTCTGTTTTATTTTTGAAAACTGCCTCAGCTCTATTTTACTGACAAGCAGAACGTTCTCAGTCATTAACAACACACACAGTGAAGGCCAAAATCAATGCAGGAGTCCTCTGGAGATGTAATCCCTTCTTACCCTAAGCTCTAATCAATGTAACAAACGCGCTTGCATTTGGTCCAAGTTAAGTCTGCATTCAACTGTGTTTACATAACATTGTTTACATTGTTGGTCAAAAACAGCAGTACATATAGATTTTGTCCAAAAACAACAGTGCATACATAGAATGAAAATAACCAGTGAATTTTTAAAATAACAAGATTGGAGCAGGGAGTTGAAGAGGTGACATTTAAGCATTTTCTTATTGAGAATAAAGTGATTGCCTACCTGTGGAAGAGATGGTATTTTTTAGTATCCAACTGACTTGCATAATAGGACAGAGAGAATGAAAAAAGGTGATGCCAAATTAAAGAACTTGGTATAACAAACTCCAAACAACAGTACTCTGATTTAATGAAAGAAGAACTGAAAACATGAATGGCCTTACCAGGGACGTGCACAGACATTTGGAGGGGCTAACGCTCTAATCTGTAAAAAGGCAACACCCTCTTGATCCCCAGGTTCTCAAATGCTCTGTGAACTGGAGCTCTTGATATACATAAAATAATAACTAATTCACAATGCTATACATGGCACAGACACAATTTATTGTGCATTTATTATTAAATGAAACATTTGCTTTTAATGAGTTATTAGCCTACTCCAACTTAAAGAATGATAAAATAGGCCAACTTAACATTAAATGAATAATGTAGGATAGTTGCAAATGCTTCTCTCACAGCCTGCTGGCAGTTTTACTCCAGCTCTGCAAAGTTGCAGCTCTTTTAGCTGCTTCATTGAGCTCTTTATCTCTCTTCTTCAGTCGTCTTTGTTGTGAAGGCATGCTTAAGTACACAAAACTAACATTAGGCTATACTTTTTTTTTAAATGCAAACTTAATTACATTAACCAATTGGGACATTCATTTATCATCTCTTAACAAAAATAAGGCGACTTTCACTTTCACTAACGTCACATCTGATTGTTGACACGTAACATAGTGACTGTAAACAACGTATAACCTAGCATGATTCAAGAGCCCAAACATCACATCCCTGAGCCTCTCTCTTCTCTACAGAGCGCACACTCATGTAACGGCCAGAGGTGTTAAGTAACAAAGTACAAATACTTTGTTACCTTACTTAAGTAGAAATTTTGGGTATCTATACTTTACTGGAGTAATTATTTTACAGCAGACTTTTTACTTATACTCCTTACATTTTCACGCAATTATCTGTACTTTCTACTCCTTACATTTTAAAAATAGCCTCGTTACTCCTATTTCAGTTCGGCTTGTTTTCATTCCGGCTTGTCATCGTTAAAAAAACACAAAAAAAACAAAAACCTATAAAACCATATAAATCGCGCCATCTGGATAGAGTGAATTTGACTGTGGTTGGATGTATAAACATATACCATTCCGACACCCTATTAGTTTGTACGCGCTCCATCGCACCTGCACATGATACAAATCACGTCACACTCCAGCAAGTTAATAGCAGACATATGTAGCCTAGTATGAAGATGTCCGTGGCATAGACTCGAGAGAACTCGCGTGAAATGTCCCAACCAAGCACCAGCGAGGAGGTTGGTGGCCAGGAAGACCAGCCAACCCTTCTACATCCCTGGCCGTACCTGGAAAACTCCTTTCGAATGCGCTGCCAGCTCTGCGCACCCAAGTACCACGAGCTAATTGTTTCCAAAACTCACTGTCTAATTTGAAAAAGCATATTGATATTATTTTTTCCCCCTTACATTACTTTTACTTTTATACTTTAAGTAGTTTTGAAACCAGAACTTTTACACTTTTACTTGAGTAAAAAGTTTGAGTTGATACTTCAACTTTTACAGAAGTCTTTTTAAACCCTAGTATTTATACTTCTGCCTGAGTAATGAATGTGAATACTTTTGACACCTCTGATAACAGCCTATGTTACGTCCGTTATGTTACTGTGCGTTCTGTAGAGAGAACGTAGCTCTACGTTAGCCTGCTGCTGCAACATAGGCTGTCATTAGCTTTGGTTGATAATGTAGCATTTTATGTTACTATAGCTAAGGCAATGCTGCGCGACGTGATGCACACGTTACAAGCTATAGTTGCACTTTATTCAAAGCTCAAGTGTTTTTTTTACTATCACTATTCACAGGGCATTTGTCATAATCTCCATAACTTTAAAAACTCACATGAAGGCAGAAGGTCTTGGCTTTCCCTCTCTTTAATATACAGTGCTCCGTGTGTGAGAATATAAACAAAGTCATGTGACTGGAGGCAGAGATAATCACTGAGGGCAAGATTGAATGATGTAGCGATTTAATTTGATTTAAGTTTAGTAATGATGGGCATATTGTCGTATTGATGCAGCCACAAAAAAAAGAAAAAGAAAAGTCTATTTAGGCTCTTTCACCAGAGGGGCAGCGAAGCCAATCAGAACAAACTGTGCACGTCCTTGGCTTACCAAAACTCAATGTCAATAACCTTTAAATGTGCATTTAATGTACAAGTGCACAGTGTAAAATGGTTTACAAAAGCACGAACAATCATGACAAATTCTAGGTGCTGGACAGAAGAACACGTAAAAAGAGGAAACATAGAGTATGCACACTAGGTAATGCATCCATGTACATATTAAGCTCTTCTTCAAACTGGATCCATTTGCATAGTGTACTGCAGACTTACCTGGCCCTATTCCAAAAAGAGAAAAACACAAAGGACTGGACCAGCAAATCACAGGAGAACAGAGAGAAGTACACTGAGAGAACGCTCTTTACTTCCTTTTCTTTCTCATTTATTGGTGGGTGGCAGCCAACATGGCCGGCACAAAAACAGTCATTGTTTGTGATTCATGTTGGCCATATTCTTTTCTTGAGGCAGCTGGCCTGGACTTGACTGGGTTTGATTATAATTATGAACTGATTTGTAAAATGGTTTTGTGGGTAACACTCTTGGCAATATCACCAAGTCCTCAGTACATGCACTGATGCTGGACTAGCCTTGTAATGTAATTTACAAAATACTATATGATTAATGGTTTCAACTGGTACAGCATATTGCAAATCTATTTTTCAGTTTGCCACAATAAACTGCTATGTATGTTTAAATGTATGTCAATATATCAGACCTCAACATATATCAACATTGTAAGTCTTAGTAGTGTGCCTGGACTGTTACAGTAGCCAGACTTGAGTGCTGTAGGCAGTGAATTTCTCTGGCAAAGCTCAGCGATTGGCACCGGATGGATGAGTCCAGCCTGAGGCAGTCAAGTGTTGCTGGATATCAATCACCGTTGATAAATAGCCCTATCCACTGAAAACAAATGTCCCCTCTTTTACCATAGATTTAGATGAATCAGCCACCAACATCCAATTGGTCTAGCTTTCTCTCCACTCATCAAAGTACACCTGTTAGCTGTCTTTTGGTATCAAAACAAATGTCCTCTAAAATGCTGGCAAGCTTAAAATTTAATTTTCGCACTACATAGTTACCTACATAAAAAAAAAAAAAAAAAATCTCTATGAAGACAGTTTTACACGTGTTAAACAATAGCATATTAATTTATCTTGACTTTATTACAGCCCTTTCTCTCGCTCGTACACTGAGGCTCTTCTTTCGCAGTAGAAAGGCTGTCAGGGTGAAATCTAAATACGGTAGGTAATTATCTGACTTGTGTGAAGCAGAGAATAAGATAGGTGGCTGGCAGGTCCTTGTGACCTGCCTAAAATCAAGCCCACTTCTCAGCACAGGAATATTAATTGCAGTTCCACCTTGTGTCTGGAGCTGTATTGGATCCCTTTGTTTTCCCTAACAAGCTAAAATGAGGGCAGCTTTTTTCCTTCCCACATTCGCCCATTGATTGTTTGCCTCACATTTAGCATTTGAGATGGGCTTCATCTCAGGCATTATTAATTGAGTCCCTAAACTGACAATGAATGCAGATTTTATTTTTTTCATCCTAGTCATTTACATGTGTGTGTGTGTGTGTGTGTGTGTGTGTGTGTGTGTGTGTGTGTGTGTGTGTGTGTGTGTGTGTGTGTGTGTGTGTGTTTGGTAGAGACAGAGAGAGAGACTGGTTGCCCTATACTTATCCTTGCTTCTCACTAACTGAATACTGTCTATTTCTGGTGGCTTACTGCCCCCAATAGGCCATCGCAGTGAAAACTAAAACATGAAATACAATGGACTCATGTGATTGCCTGGCTCATTCTACATTTGAAGATAATGGCATTGCACAAATCTTGGAGTCGGAATAAATGTAAGCAAATGTTGAAAAAAGAACCCTATGCTGTAACTGTAAACATGTACAGTATATGTATGTGAGTGTAAAAACACATTGTTTACATGTCAAAGATAGTGTGCAAATATTTGTAAAATGTACGTTGTATACTGTTGCTGGCCTTACACAATTTTAGGTGCCCTCATTTACTGAGTTTCTATGATTATAACATTGTAAGATGTATTCATAACTATAGTGAATTACATGAAATATGATATGATATGATATACTGTATGTTACAGTAGGAAAAGTACAGGCGTAAATAATGATGGCTGAATTCCATTTAGCTGCTTCAGGACAGAGCCATTGTTAATGTTATCAGTAACAACTGTGCTTTTCTTACTATGACAGCTCATAAATGTCTGCTCTGGAAAATGCATATTGAACTGTTACAGGCTTTGCTGTATCACTCCAGGTGAAACAGCAAATACTAATTTAATACCAATGCAACGCATTCTCATTAACAGGTTCCTATGATATCGTACAAAAACATATACACGCCAATTCAAATGATCTCCTGCAAAATTAGGTGACCGCCGGCTGCTCGACCAATTACATGACAGCTGAGTTTAGCGGTCGTTATGCTGCAACGACAGTTAACTTTAGGCACCAAAACGATTAGTTAAGATTAGAAAAAAAGATTGTGGTTTAGATTCAAACATTGGCCCCCTTAAGTAGTACTCCCAGGAAACGCGTGTTCGTTTCCTGGGAGTACTAAGTCTTATTGGGAGTGAAAGTCTTATTTTTTTTCCCGGGACATGAACTCCGCTCCGCTGCTTGACAGCCCTGTGTTTCATGAGCCACCCATCCACCCTGACCTTCTTCTTATGTGGACCCAAGCGCACTTATAAAGTAGCTGTCAATGTTGTGTATACAGCAATAAATACGTGGCATTCATACAAATTATAGTACATTACTTTTCGTAGATACGAATGGTTCATGAGAATTAGCCTGATTCTGTACTAATAATAACCCCAAGATATCACATAGGAAGTACAATGAACCACAATTTATAGACAGCTCTACAAGCTGTATTTTAATGTTATGCACATGGACAGTTCAAACACATGCTCCTTATTGATCACATATCACATCTAATTTCTCTCACAGTTGGTGTCTGTCAGATTTGCCTGAGGTCATACCACCTTACCTCCTGTCTCAGTGTGGTCTGGAGCCTCTAGACTGTCTGGTAACAAATGATCATCCTTCTGGCTGCTCTCTGCAGCCCTGCTCAAAGAGCCCACAGTGGCTGGCTGCTGCTCCCATACAGATCTAATGGAGGGGGGAGACGACTGGAGATGGATTCCCTCTGTCATTCTCCAGTCAAGCATGCCAGACTCTATTTGAAGAGATGAGCCATGTTTGAGTCCACGTCTCTAATTAGCCACATAGGCTTTTGTTCGGAGAGCTATTATACTGCCTAATAACAGCTACTGCAGAGCTTTGAAAAGGAAATAACTAACACTCTCAGTTTAGAGATGGCATTGTCTTGAAGTCCAAAATAAATGGGAGCACAGAATTGCATTTTGTAAGGATTTGCAAGTATGCAAATAGCATTAGAAGGTGACGTGGTATGTGTGCTTAAGCTAGAGTGTCCCGTAACAATGAGAGAAATGCCAGAGAAGTGGGTCTCAGATGATTAAGAGCTGCCTCTTTCCCCAGGCGTATTTGTCTCCAGAGAGACATCATCTTCCTGATAGTTTCTAGGCTGAGCTTCGGCCCTGAGACAGATGACAGAGAGAAACGCCCAGCTACTCTTCCTTTGTCTGGTTCAGGAGGGCAGACTGCTGCATCTAGCTTTATTTATCTTACAAATGACTATCTCTAGGCACTGGTGTTTGACTTCACAGCTGGATGATTGAGAGGGTGTAGAACTGATCTCCACACTCTTTCTCTCTGTCTGTTGTAATTCACACTTAAAATTCATGAAGCCTCCTCCCATTAGTTCCAAAACAGGTATTTTTCTGCACTTGCCAACTCTCATAGAACTTGCCGCTAATCACATTTGATCTGGTCTGTGTTTCAATTATTCTATTAAAAGACACCTCTGTGTAATCAAGATACCTCTGTGTGTTTCTGTCTTTCATTTCTTTTTTCTTCAGCAGACAAAAACATGATCCTTCATTTCCTAATTAACCAACACAGGGGCATGTGGAGGAGAGAAAATAAGATGAAGCATGGATCGTACTCTAAGTAGAGGCAATTAGCACCTTTTCCTTTGCGGAACATTGCAGGTTGCCTAAATAGTTGCCTCTCATTGTTGCCCTGGTGTTTTCTGTTTTCTCTACTTGCCTTCTATGGAGACTGACCTATATGAAGAAGAAATGTCAAGCGTAAGGCACGGAGCAGATGAGAGAAACAGCAGAGAGAGGAGACAAAAGCAGACCAAAGCCTGCACTCAGATCCAATCATGCAGGAAATGGAAAGAAAAAATAAAATCCACTCTTTTCTCTTGTGCTCCCCTGGAGAGGTCACCTTTTTTTTAAACAGTTACATAGTGAAAGCGGTCAGATGTGGGTGCCGCATTCTTTATCTGAAAGTTAACAAGATCAAAGCCTAATTCAACCAGAGAGAATATTTATAGCTTTGCAGTTGTGGTTTACAAAATACAGGATTGTAATTTCACCTCTTTTGTATTATGACATGTGTAGAGGCCCAACTGTACAACCCCAGGCCGTAGATGTAGGTGGCAAGAATTGAGTTTTCTTTGTTCTTCTGTTTATTCTGTTAAAGCATCACTTGTTAAGTGCAGTGGGTATATATATACAGTGAGGAGAACAAGTATTTGATACACTGCCGATTTTGCAGGTTTTCCTACTTACAAAGCATGTAGAGGTCTGCAATTTTTATCATAGGTACTCTTCAACTGTGAGAGACGGAATCTAAAACAAAAATCCAGAAAATCACATTGTATGATTTTTAACTAATTAATTTGCATTTTATTGCATGACATAAGTATTTGATCACCTACCAACCAGTAAGAATTCCGGCTCTCACAGACCTGTTAGTTTTTCTTTAAGAAGCCCTCCTGTTCTCCACTCATTACCTGTATTTACTGCACCTGTTGGAATGTGTTACCTGTATAAAAGACACCTGTCCACACACTCAATCAAACAGACTCCAACCTCTCCACAATGGCCAAGAACAGAGAGCTGTGTGAGGACATCAGGGATAAAATTGTAGACCTGCATAAGGCTGGGATGAGCTACAGGACAATATGCAAGCAGCTTGGTGAGAAGGCAACAACTGTTGGCGCAATTATTAGAAAATGGAAGAAGTTCAAGATGACGGTCAATCTCCACTCATTGTGTTTGGAGGAAGAAGAAGGATGAGTACAACCCCAAGAACACCATCCCAACCGTGAAGCATGGAGGTGGAAACATTCTTTGGGGATGCTTTTCTGCAAAAGGGACAGGACGCCTGCACCGTATTGAGGGGAGGATGGATGGGGCCATGTATCGCCAGATCTTGGCCAACAACCTCCTTCCCTCAGTAAGGGCATTGAAGATGGGTCGTGGTTAGGTCTTCCAGCATGACAACGACCCGAAACACACAGCCAGGGCAACTAAGGAGTGGCTCCGTAAGAAGCATCTCAAGGTCTTGGAGTGGCCTAGCCAGTCTCCAGACCTGAACCCAATAGAAAATCTTTGGAGGGAGCTGAAAGTCCGTATTGCCGGATCTGGAGAAGGTCTGTATGGAGGAGTGGGCCAAAATCCCTGCTGCAGTGTGTGCAAACCTGGTCAAGAACTACAGGAAACGTATGATCTCTGTAATTGCAAACAAAGGTTTCTGTACCAAATATTAAGTTCTGCTTTTCTGATGTATCAAATACTTATGTCATGCAATACAATGCAAACTAATTACTTAAAAATCATACAATGTGATTTTCTGGATTTTTGTTTTAGATTCCGTCACTCACAGTTGAAGAGTACCTATAATAAAAATGACAGACTTCTACATACTTTGTAAGTGGGAAAACCTGCAAAATCAGCAGTGTATCAAATAATTCTCCCCACTGTGTGTGTGTGTGTGTGTGTGTGTGTGTGTGTGTGTGTGTGTGTGTGTGTGTATATATATATATATATATATATATATATATATATATATATATATATATATATATATATGTGTGTGTGTGTGTGTGTGTGTGTGTGTGTGTGTGTGTGTGTGTGTGTGTGTGTGTGTGTGTACACAGTCATGTGAACAAATTAGGACACCCATGTCTAAAAAGAGGATCCATGATGCATCCTGATAAAGTTCCCTTGGCCTTTGGAATTAAAATCACATCATCACATACCCTTCACAATACCTCGAGTTTGGCATGGTTTTATTTCAGTTAGCCTAATAGCTGGTTTGATTTGCATTGAGAGATGATTTTATGGAAAGTACCCCATGCCAATCTCTAGGTATGGTGAAAGGTATGTGATGATGTGGGGCTATTTTAATTCCAAAGGCCAAGAGAACTTTATCAGGATCATAGTATCCTGGATCCATGAAATAACTGGCCTTTAAAAACAAAAATCTGCCTGCCTCTATGGGAATTTAACATAGGGGTGTACTTACTTATGTCCCCTGTATTTTAAGGAAGAACATTTATTTATTTACGATACATTATTCATTCACAAAGAAAATTGGTGTCCTTAAAGATTGGATTTTTCCTCATTTTTTAATTAAGGCATTAAGATCAATTTCCAAAAGATGATTTTTTTTATTCCTCTTTATAGTCAACTTTAGCATGGGCGTCCTAATTTTTTCACATGACTGTATGTGCAATCTTGCCAATAAACCTGAATGTCCCCAGATTTCATGTTTATAAATGTTATTCCTGACACATAAGGACACAGATTATTAACACATTTTCCTCAGATGGTAAGTGTAAACAGAAAATAGGCTATAAATTCAAAACTTAGCCTACTCATCACGAGGAAATGCCATAATGAAAGTGCAAAAATAGAAAATATCCAACATCTGTGTGTCCTTGATAAACTGAGAGTTACTCACTCTGCTACAGTCCCCGTTTATTATCCTCATTTTGCACTCCTGGTTAGCGTTCAAGAAAATGTCCACTGCTTTACCGCGTTGCACATCAGAACAACTACAACTTGTTTACCCACACCACCCCCTGCTGCATATCTGATGTAATTACATGCATATCTGATACATTGCCACTACTTAATTACTGAACTATAACCACAGATGAAATAATATTCTACAACAATGAGCCGCGTTGATTAGTAGTTTTGATGGTCGAATATTCAAATAGTCGAAACCCCAAGTGGGTAATGGCCTTAAAAACACATGAGGTGGATATCTACAGCTCGAAACTGGTATACCATATTAACTTCCCTGGCATTTTTTAGGACTCATTATACTCTACTTCATTATACGCTAAATATTATGGAGGCTTTAAAGCAGGATTTGGCTGCAAATAATCCATCAGAATGCTAACACATCCTTTCAGAAAAAAGTTAATAGAAAATACACAGCACAATGTGTGAAGCTTCAGTTAGAAGACTCCCCTTGTTTGCTTGAGTGATTAAGAGCCAATTAATAATGTCCCTGTATCTCTGAAGGTTTATGTCACTATCATCACCATCTGTACAATAGATGGGACTTTGCTCTGATTCGCTTGATGTCTACAATAAGTAGTGCATAAGACCTACCATTAACATATAAATTGACAGTCAAACCACAAAGCTTTTGATGTTCAGTTTCTGGTGTCAATCATGCAGCATGAGCAGCTTCATGCACCTAAAAATATACGATTGCCACTTGAGATACTACACAAGAAAATGTTTGACATTTGTGTCATACATTCCCAAAATCACATCTCTGGTTTTCCTGTTTTTGGAGCTCACGTTCAGTCTTTAGCAGCATTTTAATCTCTGTAGTATTATTTCATCATATAAATGGTGGAATGTTTTTTTGTTCTACTAACAAGCATGACTAGGATGATGTTTTTGTAAATGTTTTCATATGGGCTGACAGGGAGTGAAAGAACTGACACTGAGCCTCTGGGATATGGTGTTCTGTCGTTATACTTTGAAGATTTGGCTTTGATAACATACACAGAAGATGGCACTTATCCACAGCAAATACAATCTACTTAACACTAAAATATACACCTCTGCATTAGCCCTGGGCCAAGGCCAGCTGGGAATATGTAATGGATGAAAAGACTTGAAAAATGACAAGTCAGACTGCGGTCTTAATTATAAAAGCCAATATTGGTGGCAAAACTGTTTTTGAGGTAGAAATAATGATTTATAATTAAGATTCAACAAAATGAGACAAAAAAACTTCAAATTTCTTTTAATACAATGGCATTCATAATATTAAAAGGTCATCAGTCTAATTACTCAATATAATCAACAATAACACTGACAAACTTTTTACACTCAGTTGCCAGTTTATTAGGTACACATAGTTTATACAACAGCAGTAAATCTAACCTTCCAAGTTGCTTCAAAAGCTGTTGTATATCATTTTCTGTGGTGCTGTTGTGTTGTGACATGTTGGGTGTTTCAAATATTCAGTTAGCACCTCTTGATATATTGATAGGGTGGACAAAATATTGTATTATTTTACACCTCACTTTTAATTGGCCTAACTTTATTTGGCCTGAAATCTAGTGGTTTGGCTTATGTCCTCTTGGGCTAAAGTGAATAAAAGTAACATAATTTCAATAAAAGTAACAACAGTCATTTCAGACTCCAGTGGTCTCATGGGTCCAAACAAATTCTTATAAAGGCATAAAATATCGAAGCAAAAATGTAGACCAAAAATATTTTGTTTGTAAAGGTTTGAATAAATAAAACTTCAATATAAGTACATTTGACACAGAACCAAAAGCTAAAACCCACTTTCCACTTGACCTTTGACCTGTCACACTTCTGAGGTATTGGTTACTGTGTGAACTTTGACTCATGACCTTTAAACTAGCCATTGAGCAGAAACCCCAAGACCAAGGCCATTATTGACCTGCTGTATGTCCTGAGCAATGTGTAGAGACCAAAACCTCTCTAAAAGGTAATTTGTCACATTCATAAGTAACTAGCTTAAATTCCACCAGGGCTCTATGTTTCACCGGCGTCTATTGGAGAAATTTCTCAAACTGTCCGGCTGTAACTACACATTGTCATGGTGGACACTTGAGGTCAAACATGTACATTTGTAGCTCCACAATGTGCTCTGTTTATGATGGTGAGCGTAACCCCTCTACCAATGGCCCCACCAATTCACACTGGCAACACCTTTAATTCAAGCTTTGGAGGAATAGTTTGACAATTTGGGGAAGATGCTTAAAATATTTTCTTTATTTTGGTGGGTAAAGTGAGGATATTGATACCATTCATACAGTATGTACAGAGAGCTGTGTTGATCTTCTCTTAAACAACCTCAAATTATTACGGCAAACATGATGCCCTTCAGCCAAAGAATTGAATTGAAAAACAATGACTCGAACTGTAGAAGATAGGAACGTTCTCAAGGCACTAATGATGCTTTTTACATACTCTCACTTTCTCTCTCTCTCTCATGTCACAATACAATTACGATATCACATTACACACAAGATATTATTCAGATTACACAACATTTGAAAATACAAATCATATTTTACAATTAACGCAATGAATCACACACAAAAAAAAGAAAAAATACAAATATATATATAATAATATAAAAGAAGTTGAAAAGATTACGCTACCCTGAATAGATTTAAAAAAAATAAGATAACAAAAAGCCCTATGACAGAATCGCTCTAAATTGATATTAAATATTGAAATATCTTTGAAGGTAATATTTCTTAAGTGATTTTTTTTAAAACCATACTGAGTGTTTTGTTGTTTGATAGTATTTGGAAGAGAGTTCCATTCACACATTGCTCTGTACCTAACTGAACGTTGAATGGATTTGGTTTTCACTTTAGGTAAAATAAAACTACCTCTTACTGCATGCCGTGTTGGATAATGAGGTATATCAGTACTAAAAGATAGTTTTGTATATAAAGTAAAAGGTGTTTTGTTTGTTATAACATTATGTAAAAAAAACCATTAGTGAATACACAAATCTGTTTTTAACTTTAAACCATGAGAGGCGTTCATGCATTTTATCAACATTTGATAGAGCCACACGTGCCGCTTTATTCTGAATCACTTGTAATTTTATTATATTAATTGTTGAGGTGCTGGACCAAACCACAGAACAGTAATCAAGGTGTGAAAAAAACAAAGCATGAAGTACTTGTTTAATGGTCTGTAGTGTAAAGTTTTTTGTGTTGCCCATTTTATTTACCAGTTTCTGAACATGTCTATCCCAACACAATCTATTATCAATCATCACTCCCAAAAGTTTAGCCTCTTCTCTTTCATCTACAGAATTTTGCTCTATGCTGAGTTCAAGTTTCGGATTGGAACATAAAGAAAAAGGAATTCCAACCACTAAACAGGTAGTTTTATCCACTCCTTATCCAGTCCACCAACTGTAGCTCTCTCTGTAGTTTTGTATTTAAATCACCAATATCAGTTCCTGCTAAATATATAGTGGAATCATCAGCAAACATTGAAATGCTTGCTTTATCTAAAACAGATGGAAGATCATTGGTAAAGATTGTGTAGAGGAGCGGCCCAAGACAACTTCCTTGAGGCACGCCATGTATCACAACCCTTACCTTTGAAAAGCTTCCATTAAAGTAATCTACTTGTCTTCTCTCTGTCAAATAACTTCCATAATAATGCGGTTCGTGAAAAAACCATAATATTTAAATTTTTTTAACAGTAAATCGTGATCAATTATATCAAATGCTGCAGTGAAATCAAGCATTACAACACCTATTATTTTCCTTTCCTCCATATCCTTGAACCAGTCATCTACCATCTGAGTCAGGGCAGTGGCTGTTGAGTGTTTTCCTCTATATGCATGCTGACAATTTGTAATTAAATCATTATTTAAAAAATAAGACTGAATCTGTTCATAAACAATACTTTCCATTATTTTACCGAGAATTGGTAATAAACTTATTGGTCTACTGTTTGAGCCAGAGAAAGGCATTTTCTTATTTTTAGGCACAACTTTACATATTTTCCATGCTTGCAAACATATATTTTCCATAAAACACATTAATTATATGAGCAATAGTAGGAGCAATGATTGAAACTATTGGCTTAAGCAACTTATATTCAAGATAGTCAACACCAGGTGGTTTGTTTTTACAATTCATCAGAAGTAATTCCACTTTAGAACCACTGACACTCTTGAATTTAAAACTACATGTTTTACCTTCCATCGTCTTATTTATCAATGTATCTGATAAATCTGTCTTGTGTGACTGTGTTATATTTTTAAGATGATTTATTTTATTTATGAAATAGTCGTGGGGACGATTCGCTATATCACTTGGTTTAGTAAAAAATTCACCTTCATTTTCTAAATAACCTGGAGTTGATTTATTATTTCCTCTTACTATATTATTCAATGTATTCCATAATTGTTTACTATCATGTTTTATTTCTGTAATTTTCTTATTGTAGTACAATTTCTTTTTCCTTCTTATTTAACTTAGTTACAAAGTTTCTAAGTTTACAATATATTTGCCAGTCCGATTTGAATTTAGATAGGATTGCTGCTTGTTTAGCTAGATCTCTTTTTGTCATAAGATCTTTTAATTCTTGCTCTAACCACGGGGTGTTGACATTTTGAACAGTAACATTTTTTATTGGTGCATGATTTTCTACAATTGTCATTAAAGTTCAATCAAAAAGCTGAAATGCTTTCTCTGGATCCTTTTGTAGAAATACCTCTGACCAATTTGCATTTCTGATATCATCTTCATATTGTAATTGATTGAATCTTCTAAATGACCTTTTCATTATTACTTTTGGACCCGATTTAGGAACTTTTTTTTTCCTTACAATTGCAATGAGATTATGGTCACTACAACTAATTGGCACAGATAAACAATTTGAGCACAGTTCTAGTCTATTTATAAACATGGTCAATACAGGAAGCTGATTGAGTGCCATCCCTTTTTATACATATTCTAGTCGGTTTATTAATTACCTGTGATAATCCACATGCCGTTGCTGTGCTCATTAATCTGATTTTCCTAGGACAGTCAGAATAATTCCAATCTATGTTGAAGTCACCCATTAAGTAAGTTTCAAGATTCATGCTACTAGCATGATCTGGCATATCACATATTTTGTCCAAATACTCACTATGAGTATTGGCTTAAGATGTTTCAGACTAACTTTTAACCAGATTACTTCACTACTAGAATACATTAAATCTGGCATCACTTTGACAGGCATATGATGTTGAATATAGATAGCAACTCCTCTATATGCATTCCTGTTATTCCTAAAAATGCTGTATCCATCAATCATTAAAGTTGCATCATCAAATGTAGAGTCTAAATGAGTTTCAGACACTGCCAATATGTGCAAGTTATTTGGTTGCAGTATATATGTTAAATCACTCAATTTAATCCTGAGACTGCATATATTAATATGGGCAATTTTAAGACCTTTCTTTGGTAGTTTATGTAACATACCAAAGATCACTATCTCTTTTTTTGATTCATACTTTTAGATTCTATGTCGGAGCAAAACAGTTTACAGAAAATGACTAAATTAAACCACATATATACATTCATACACATACATTCAAACAGAAAATTGTATTGCCACTCTAGTTGTCAAGGTTGCAATAATAAGTGAGCTGAACTCCTCTTGAATTCCATTTCCTTAATATAACTCTGTAATTCTCAACCTAATTAATACATACAAATGTTTAAGTTCTTACTATACATTGCAGAATATCTTATCTGACATACTTATAATGCTAACAACTTAGGCAAAATCAACAGTCCTGTATTTTAGTTTTCCACTGTATTTATATTTAATTAACATACATTGTTTTCCTCGAGTTCCTGATTTTTTTTAGCCATTCAATAATAAATAAATCAACATAATATATAAGGCTATGGAATCAGTAATTATACAATATGTTATGTCCTTAAGTTTATGTCCATATACCAATTCCCAACTCCTTGGGATTTATGTCAGGCAGTTCTCAATTCAGTTCAATTCATCATACTTGCATCCGATGCACTTGTTTCTGGTGCGAAGTCCCATCAATACTTAATTGCCAGACAGCATTGGTCCAATCACTTGATTGTAGTAGATTTCTACCGATTTCTGATCTTGGAAGCATTTTGTTTCTCCATTAAATGTTATAATCAGTGTCGCAGGAGGAATCAGATCATGTCTTATTCCTGCCTGATGTAGTTTCATTCTCAGATCTTTGAACTGCGCTCTTCTCTTGGACACTTCTGCTGTTAAATCTGGGAAACATTTTGACATTCATCCCTCTGACATGGAGGACTTTTTCTTGCTTTGCTATTTGTAAAATGGCCTCTTTGGTCAGCATACCTCTGCATCCTGACGATCATCGGTCTCGAACCATGTTTTGTAACAGGCCCCACTCTGTGCGCAATTTCCACTTCAGGTTTATAAGGCAGATTTTTATCTTTAAATACCTCATTGAAGAAGGACTCCATGAATTTCGGTGGGTTTTCCTTTTTCCATATCTTTGTCGAGGCCAAATACTCGGAGGTTAAATCTTCGGCTGTGACTCTCCAGCTTTTCAGTTTTGTCCCTCAGTTCTTTGTTTTCTTTCTGGAGAGCTTTACACACGCGTTCCATCCATTCGGTCATGCATGCCGGACAGGGCCGACTCCACATCTACGAGTTTATCTTCACAGTCCTTCAGTCCGAGTTTTAGTGCATCAAACTGAGGTTGTAACTTATTCATTGCCTTGTTTAATTCTTCCTTTATTATTGCACGGATCAAGGCAGCTAATTCAGCTTTATTCACTTGTGTTGCGTCACTTTCCATTTCACTCTCAGCTGATCCTCTCCCAGCTGAAATAGGTGAGATAACAACAGGGTTGGAGGTAATCTGCTGTGCTTTTTTCCACTGCATCCAGTGACCCTTTTCCTCGTCTTAATAGACTGATTTTCCTTTACATCAATAGTTCTTAGTCAGGAGGAACGTTGGAACCTTTATTCCTTCATTTGTTTTAGGAGTTCAGCGCCCTTGGTGTTCCACGAGCTCACTCTCTGCAACCGGACATGACGAGAAAAAAGTGATCATTCTGGTCTTTGTATTTCAATGCAGGCCCCAACAAATCATCACAAGCAGCATCTGAATTAATGATTCTTTCACTTTGAACACCATAATGCATTGCAAAGCATCCGATGTGGCCATGACTATACAGGCATGGGATGAGTATAATGCAGAGTCCAGGACTGCAGATCTGTCAAATGCAGTTAACACTTTGCTGTGTAGCACACACATATGACATATATTTCCAGCAGCCAATATATGTTCACTAGCAAGGACCAAGCCATCAACCAGATACATTTGCATTGTAGGGAGGCTTCAGTAAGGAATCTGCCGTAGCCCCGGGGCTCAACAGAACCCCTAAAGACATTAAGGAGAGCAAGGAAGAAAGATGGAGGGAGGGACGCAGAATGCGAGAGCAAATGAGAGGAGAGGGTTAGGTGGATATTTATAGGAATGCCAGAAGAGGTGCGGTTGAGGTGTGGCCTTGCTGCCGAAAAAAGGTAGCTTCAAGAAATGGAAGTGAGATGTTTGCAACAGAAGGATAAAGTCAGATTCTAACAGCTCCGTCTGTTTGGGAATGCCAGTTGATCCCTTGTGGACAATAAATGTATCAACATCCAGATGGTTTAACAGAATTTGTGGGACATTTTCTCTTAACTTTTACATTTGGGCTGAAGACACAGTAGCTATGTGTTTGCCATTTTTATCCTGACAGTTTGTCAATGGAGTGGTGGCAATAGTGGGGGAACTAGCTGCAGGACTGACCTGTCTGCTAGAGGGTCAAGACTCAGACTGGAGTTTGGCAATATGCCCTGGGAAGAGTTGGATGGGTCCCAAGCACATGAGCTCCTGTTGAGGACATAGGCAGCTGAGGGGGATGAGAACATGTCTCCTGGGGTCCAGGGCAGGTGTAAAATAGTGTTTGCTTTGCGCTCAGATTTGATATCAGTTAAGAGGTTGAGGATTTCCAGGAAGAGTGTTTACCCCGCCAGGGTTTGCTCTTAACAGAAATCTAGGGCTCCTTTGTATGCAGAAAGAAGCAGGACCAGGTTTCTGATATTAAAAGGTGCACTATGAGTTCCTGCATGGTCACTTCTGTTGACGTTCCAAGTAAATTCAAAACAAAACGGAGCAAGCTCACCCCTACCCCCATGTTTCCGTAATTGTCATGACTAACTGACTTAAGCGTGTTTCACAGTAACCGCAGCCCAGCTGGCGCGCGCATATGTGACGTCATGGAATCGCCGTGACTATTTATACCCGCGCTGGTGGTCGTGAAACTAGTTGCAGTCTTCTCCTGAACAGAGTTGGCGCTAATGAGGAAAGGCTACCGACTTTGCTCTTTCTACGGACTAGAAGAAGAAGAAGAAGAAGAAAAAGATAAACAACGGCAGAACTGGCAGCAGCATTGACGTCAATGCTTCGATTTGATTCGATGACCTACTTGGTCGGATCAAGCCTTTCATTCACCATAAAAGAACTCATCTTAACCCAGTAAGTTTACAAGAGAGACTTGCAGTCACTCTGAGAGTCCTGGCCTCCGGTTGCACAGGAGCTCATTCAGGCTTCCTGTTTCCCCTTTCCGCTGAAAAAAAAAAGAGTGGTGCGCGACCTCGGCTCGCGCGTTATAAATCCGGGTGCGCCGGCAACATCTACGTCATTTTGAAGTCACAATGGCGCGCGCCAGGTTGGGAACGGCCAGTATAATTCACCTTTAACTTTCACTAACCCCAACCCCTCCCCCAACCATCATGTCGGTGATTGGCTGTAGTGTTTTGTTGTATTTTGGTGCCTATCCTGTGCTTCTTGTGTTTGTTTGACGTTTACGACCCCTGTGTTGTCTCCCGAGACCGGGCTTTTTCACAGTGTTTTCAGGGGGCAGGCAGCTAACGGATCAAGGAGAGATGCCTATGATTTGAGACAAAAATGAAATTGCGCTGAAACCATGCAGGAACTCATAGTGCAACTTTAATTCTCTAATATTTTGAAGTACTAAGTCAGGGGAAAAGGCCAACAAGTCCACAGCTTTGACGTAGTACTTCTAGTCATTCAAATCTGAGTTAAAGCAGTAAAATCCCCACAATAACTCATGTGGGAACAGGAGATCCAATTTGAGAACTCAAAAAATGCTAACGAAGAGTGCATGTGGAGTTATCAAAGGTTAATCTCAAAGGAGATTGTCCCACACCATGACCAGAGTGGGCTTTTGAAAACCCCAGTTTTGACTTCATCCACTGATGATTCCATTTCACTTAACATCAGGTAATATGGGGACAGACTAGACTATACGGATGGAGCCACTCCACTAGTAGAGGGTTTTAAGATGAGATCAGGTCAGATGAGTTAGGTCCCATAATACCTAAAAAAGAAAGAGTTCTGAAACAACATGAGGAGGCTAATAGACAAACATGCAGGTTTCAGACTGCATGTAAACCCCTTGTATTTGCTGTTCCTCTCCACTAAGGTCAAGTAAAAGTCTTGTTTCAGAAAACTCTGGTAACAGAAGTACTGTCTCTGTAGACACTGCTTTGAGCCAAACCAAGCAGAAACTAAATGAATTACAAGTTTGTACGAACAGACTCACAAACATAGACTCTGTACTCTCCTCCTTTTAAAGAATTGTGTCTGACAGTCACAAACAGAGGTTGTTAGGAGAGTAACTTTCTCATATCGATCTGGCCTCACTAACCAGGCACAACTCAGTTAAGTTGATGGGTTTTGGATTACACAATAAACTCAAGAAAATATGATGTCTTAAAGAAAAACAAAGCTGAAATATGTATGGGACAAATGCTACAAATGTTATTACCTCTGGAATTAGATATTTCAGCTTTTTGATGCTTTAAACAGTTAATGTTATCTCAGTAATGTGGATATCTGATTTCAAACTGGCATTAAAGTTCTTGCAACACAAGGCATGTTCATCAACCTGCTGCTGCAGTGGAAGGGAGACAGGTGTGCACTGTTTTGCCCAATCAGCCTGGCGATTATCCCTCTGTAAAGGGCCATCGGCAGCAGCAGCCCTGACAAGCGATGGGATTAGTGAGAGATGCAATTAAGGCCTCAACAGGGAATCGTTGTCTGACACACACAGATAGTATTGTGGCTGCATCTCCACACATACATGCATTATGCTCAAACTGGGAAGTGGAAAGCTCACCTTGAGTCACATCCAATGACTCTGCCATCAATTTATTTATTTGTGTGTGTATCAGAGTTGGTTGGGAGCCCGAATGCTTGATTACTGGCAATTACATACCGTATTCACTTCTGCAAACTAATTATCAAATGCAAATTAATAAAACTGGTATAGGATTATCTTTGGAATAATACTTTGAAAAATGACAAAGATAAAGCAGTACTGACACTCAGATCCCTTAATACGCATATGGCCTGTAGTTCAAAGCATATTTCACATTAAGATATTCAATATGCAAACAATAGTGGAAAATTAAACCAATATACTTCAATTAAGTTTCAGAATAAGTTCATGATGTCTCATACTCATTCATTTTTAAATTATCTTGCAGGTCATTGCAGCTGAGTGTTCAGTCGCAGTAAGAGCAGAATTTGCAAGGTCAATTTTACTCACTATGGAGAAAAACAAAGCAGGACTGGAAGTAATGTGGGTAGGGTTGCAAGCAGTAGCCCGTGTTCAGATAACTTTAGCCTGCGTGAAAACTACGCAGCCATCTTATTCATTCCATTGACGCAGCAGGGGTGCCAATACAGAGGGCGGTCCGGCAAAAAAGCTGAACCTGCTCAACATTTAGTGAACCGCAAATATGTCATCAGGAAAGGCAAATCAAATACATGCAAGATCTCATTCTGGGTCGATACGTTGTAATGTAAACACAGTGTTTCTATTGTTTACCTTGCAATTGTCACGACAAAAGATAAAATGTCTGCCAATTCTGATTGATTCTAAAGTAACTTCCATCAGCACAGCGCTGTGTGTTGTTTTAACACAGACCTGTTTTTGGTCTGAACATCCACTTCAATGCTGTAGCTAGCTCAGCTAGCATGCCAATAGTATTGCACTGGTGGAATATTCTACACCATTTTATCAAACACCTACTTTCTGTTCACAAGGTTTTTGTTTTCTTTCCTTCTCCCTGCACTTGTTCTTTGTATTCTTTCATCATGCAGTAATATCAGTACTCCTTAAATAAGAGCTAATTCCCACGACTCTTAAATTGACATTTGTAAGACAGCTGCCAATCCACCAGACTCAGCCAAATCTTGCACCAAAACAGCGTCAATGGAATTGTGGTCAACAAGAGCTACTTGATGGTTTGATGAGGAGCATCAGTTCCACTCATCATGGGAGCTGATGGGTATTCACTGCTCTGCATACAAACTAGAGAGCTAGCTGGCATTGCTTTCTCAAAAAGTATTGACTTTGATTGCTCCATCAGCCAACCTTGTACCTCTTTTCATGTCCCCAATGCTCTCAACACTATTATGTGTGTTTCCAATTATAGCCGTCTCCCTCCCTGGCTCGCTCTCTATGCACACTCATGGCCTCCCTTTCCACACACTAATACTTCTGTCCTCACTTTCTTCTGCTCCTCTGTCAGTGGATGCTCTTTACACTGTAAGGAGGCGCCGCTCATCCCCATTGTAATGACCTCCACTGAGACCGCTGAAGCTGTTTGTAAATCCCCACTTGTTTGTTGGAGGACTTTGCTGTTAAATATAGACTTGTGACACAGTGTAGTGTGCAGATCAGCCCCTTGTTATCAGTTTGCATGCCATCACAGAGATGCCAGCATCCAGATGAAGGGGTCATTTGCAAATGCTACAAAGGACACTGCCGCACTGGGTCCCGAAATCTTTTCAAAGCCATTTTCAAGCACTGTAGAAGCTTATAATTAACCCCCATGCAGAGACGTTATGCTACATTCACATCACATACGATCCAATGTGTGCACAAGCTTCCGGTGAAGAAAAACATTTACCTCAGCCTCATAGTGGTAATTAAAAGTATTATGTTGGAATTGTTTGGAAGCTCTATATCTCCCACCTGGTGTCCCAAATTGCAAAAGTGTGTCAACACAGGCAGTAAACACAACCATTAATCAACGTATGACAGCAGTCCAAGCTAATGAAAATCAAAAATGATTGCCGATTATACACAACATTGAATCAGTCGGCTCTATACACGAAAATAGAACTGACAGTAAAGTTTTGCACGTAGCAAGATTTTTATGTCAAGGTCCAACGTATTAGTCCACATCACAAAGTGGGGCTGCAATGGGGGACAACATCCCATCACCATTTGCAGAACTGGGATGCAGAATGAAAGAAAGAAATTTCTCAATAATAATGAATTATTATAAGTGTACATAAAGTCATACGTGTATCCAAATTTAGAAAATGGATGGATCGATGAATAGGTATATAATGTAACACATTAATCAATGCCAATAAACTGTATATCAAAACTTTTATAACAGCATCCTACAGCAGAAAAGACACAGATAAACCTCATTGCCATCACAGTATTTGCTATTTTTATTGAAAGGCCTAGCATACATTTTTATGTCCATCAAAAAGCAAAAAACTATCATTTTATTCATTAATTGTATTGTGGTAGACACACTGAAGTAGTGAGTGAATAAATGTTTGATTCTTTTAAATTTTTTAACAACCATATTAGATGTTTCTATTCCTAATCCAGTAAATATTTGATTCTTCTCTAATATTGAACAAATGTGTGAAATGTCTCTGTGCTTAATACATGTTTGATTCTTGTCCAATATTTACCAATTGTGTCTGAAGCTTTGTGCATTTAATGGATGCTATATTTCATTGCAAAATTAAAAATATATCTGTTTATCACATTTTGCAAAGGGTGGAATTCTCTCTTCTTTCTCATCTTCTCTGACAAATGTTCCTGTTCAACAACAGATGTTGTAGGTCATGAGTTTCACTTTCTCACTTCCAGCTAATGAGCTTCAGTCTCCAGTATCAGTATTTTCTGTTTAATTAGTTTTAGATATAAATTGATACATTTCACGAAGTATCTTTTAATTATGTTTCATAGTATAGTATTTATCATCCTCCCTCTGGTAAACCATATGAATTGCTAAATACGATGTATCATGTGGCTATTCTTGCCTCAGACAGAAAAAAATAGTCTAATAATAGTTGAGCTCTTGAATATTAAGTCCTGAATCTGATAGTTGAGTCCTTGAATATTTTTGACTAACAATGCACAATGCTACAAATCTGGTGCACTCTAGCCTTAATGCACTTGTAAAGTATGCACCTTATACAACGTATTAGCAGAAGACATTTTCCTCCTCTTCCAACATAATGCTATGCGACTTTGGGATGAGAAGTTAGTGAATCTGCATTGATGTTTTGGCCACTTGAGGGCAGTGAAACAAGTTGTAGAGACAAAAGTGACATACTAGCAAAAAAAATACCTTAAACATCCAGTGGACACGGAGCAGCATTCAAGGCACTCTTCTTCAAAATTACTTAAAAAGCCTTTATTTTACTGGCTATTTCATGATAGAAAATTTAAAAGTCATTGGGAGAAGCAACCCACGCATAGCGGCACTGACAGCCTTCTTCAGGGTGTGCTTCCCCTTTTGTGTAGGCTAATTGAAAACACCTGAGTGACATGGTGAGAAACCACTTGAAAACATGTAATGGCTGTAAATGTTCACTTACAAAAGAACAAAACATTTTTTTTTACTATGTATAGCCACTTGGTGAACTGTTTCTTGTTTCTTGTTTTTCTTGTTCTTTTGTATGTGAACATTTACAGCCAGCCACCTAGTGGATTGTTTTGGCATGTTTTCAAGTGGTTTCTCACCATGTCACTCAGGTGTTTTCAATTAGCCTACACAAAAGGGGAAATTGTTTGTCTGGGAAGCACACCCTGAAGAAGGCTGTCAGTGCTGCTACGCGTGTGTTGCGGTTCCCAATGTCTTTTACATTTTCTATCATGAAATAGCCAGTAAAATAAAGGCTTTTTAAGTAATTTTGAAGAAGAGTGCCTTGGATTTTTTCTTTTTCTCTACATTCAATTGAATTCCCGACCCAAAAGAGCACCTTCAAGCATTTGATTGAACTTCCTGAGCACCCTGGACTTTTTTGTCTTTCCAACATTAGCATTCATTTGGAGACGTGCGTCTGGCGACCTGGCAAACGTATGTCCAATATTTACTCTTCTTTGGTTTTCAAAAACTCCTGATAAACATATTATAGTCATTAGCATTAGCAATTGCTCCACTATGTTTACCAGCTAGTTACTAACTCAATCTGTTTGTCATCATGGACCAAAACAAGGAGCTGAAGATGCTAAAATGCTATATAGCTCTGCAGAGTTGGTAAATTAGCTGTTTGTCACTAAAACCCCTTTCACATTACACATTATTATTATCATTATACGTCAATTGACACATTGTGAACATAGAAATATAGATTAGAACAGCTTTAAATAAAGAACCAAAGAAAGTGTTTTAAAAAAAAATTATACAAAGAGCATTCTTGTTCTTCCCAGGTAAGTACGATGCCTGTCACTGTCCCTGTGGTGTGTGTAAAAACCCTGCATTCAGAGTGCACTTGAAAGTTTCCCAAAGTGGGCAAAATTGGCCTTCTAATGACATGCTGTCAGTAATGAATGTCAGTTGCCAGATGCTTGCACACAGCCTCAAAATGAAATTGGCACTTTTCTAGCAGCATTCCTGCCAGACCCAAGGACTCGCTACATTCTATTAAATCTGTCACACACAGCCATTATATGCAACATTGATGATTATGTAAAACGATCTGCATCGTTCTGAGGGACCCTGTGTACTCTGTTGTTGATTAAAAACAAATCCCAGAAAGTCATTGGCATCCATTACATTCATTTCTGGGCTGTTGTCAGCCTGACAGGTGGTAACCCCCACTGACAACCACAGATTCCCTGGCATCTTTAATAACAGAATCATCCAAGTATTTGCCACATTATTGCTGGTAAAAGGAGTTTAAATTGGCCAATACCCAGTTAGGAAATGATTTTTCTCTACTGTATATCCACCTAATCATTACCTCTGATGAATCTGACAATAGGCTACACCCTTCAGGAAAAAGTGCAGTGGCTGATATCCTCTCTGGTTTGGAAAAAGAATTGAGAGTATGCTATCAAATACATTGTTTCATTTAAAATGTATGACAACAGTACTGATGTTAAAATAACTGAGTGTAAGCAAATGGAGCATTTAGTTAGCTGGCTTGTACCAGCTGCTTCATTCATGTTTCTCCATTAGTGGCTCTCACTCATGAGCTGTTTGGCTGTTTGACTAATAACATCCAATTACATTCATACAGTCTGTACAAGGCAGCTCAACCTTTTTTATATATTGAGTTGAAGTTTTGTTTTATTGTTTAGTTTGCTAATATTTAATGTTCATGTATATTTAGAGGGGATAAATTCTCCCATCAGAATGCTTAACCATTTTCCATAAATGATACATCCCTAGAAAGTCAGATTAACTGGAAAATGTAAATAGATGTCACAACACTTTTAAGGTATTTAGTAATTGAGGTAAGGTGAATTTGGTCACTGCATGTTCCTATTAGAGAGATTTACCATCAAGGCTGGGCACTTTGAGTGAAAATATTGTACAGCAGTTAATGCTGACCTTTTATTTGGTGCTGGCTTTTAAGGTTGCCATTATTGAGAGGTTATGATCATTGCTTTTACAGCCACATTTTGCTTCAAGTTATTTGAAAAACGGTACGTCATTTTGAAAACAAACACCAATCATCCTGCCAATGCTTTTGCTTGCCCTTGTAAAAGCACAGGATAGTAAACCCTAAGTATAATGAGCAATATTATAGTAATGTATTTAGTGACTTTCTGACCTGTTGCATTTAACCTGTTCACTTAAGATACAATTTTACCATTGAGATTTTAAGAAACTTTGAATTGTTCAAAGCTTTCCTTTGCATGTGTTTCTCTTCCAACCAACAAAAGTGTAGGGATCCTAAGTATGCAGAAGGAAGAGGAACAGAACAGCCTCTCCAGGCTTTATAAAAAGCAACATTGAACTTTCCTAATTAAACTAAACTCTCCTCTTAACAGCGAGTGTGGTTTTTGAAACGTAATAGAGCCTCCTCTGGTCCTCTTTTATTCTGATATCGGACTCCTGCATCAGCTACTCTTCTGGAACACTGCAGGCTGCAACAATCAATAAAGAGCAACGTCATAAATTGGAACTATCTCCTTCATAGAAACACTCACTAGTTACCGTTTCAAAACAGGCTGGGCATGGTAGAAATACTTGATTTAAATGCTGAATGACACCACATCTTGCAGCTAGTGAAGGTAATAGTCTGTAATGGTCCAAGGGGACAAACTGAGTCACACCAATTACCTGATAAATCACACAAATACCCTTAGAGAGAGAGAGAGAGCGCGCTGTGTGCTCTGAGCAAAGAATAAATAACGCTTTTATATATAGTGTCGACATTTCTAATAATTTGTTTTTATCTGTTTTTTTTTTTACTAATGAGTTAGCTGCAGTCCGCTATTTAAAGATTGTGCTGGTTGGTGCTCTTCAGATAGACAACAGTCTTGACTTAGGTCAAAACACAGGCATTCAAAAATGGCAACAGTAGTTCTGTGTAACAGCTTTCGGTGGCCTCACCCAAAGAAAGAGAAAAAATGTAGATACTTAGAGCAAGAACTCAACAAAAGTGAGGGTGAAAAGGTCATCAATATGTCACAGTGGTGACAAATGCTTGAATAATAATGCTGCTTTATAAATGTTTGGGTGAGTTTTGCTACCAGCAGGAGTAAATTACAAGCAAGAAGGTGAGCGAGTGAGTCTAAAACCCAGAAATTCAACACTGCGCTAGTCGCCAGTGTTGATCAGCAACCCTATTTACCCCTTTTGCAGTTAGATTAATCTGGATATATGTCCTTTAATGATCAGTATGGTTTTATTTAGCATGGGAGGAAGAGAAATATGTGTCACTTCTAAGATGTGCAAGGTAAGGTAGTGCGATGTGGTGTATCCCTGGAGACTCTTTTCTATCTGGCTGCTCTCTCTCCACTCATGTCTTCATGATATCGCCATCTCTGCTGCTATCAGTTAATGAAGCCCAGTCTGGAGCATGGAGCAGCACTAAACCAATCTGCGGGCCACACATGAGGAGCAGAGGGGATTTGATTTGTAGACAGCGAGACACTCACAGGGAGTTAGTTTTGGGGGCATCGAGCTACGGTTTATAATCAGTCTAGCTTTGACTCTTCATACCAAATGGAAAAACCTAAATATGGTCGTAGAACAGATTGCCTCCAGATTTACTGTATGTAACAAGCGTGGGCACCAAGGAGGCATGTTGCTGAAGTGTAAAAACCAAATGTAATTGATCTGGCAGCAATACCTCTAAAATGAAACAAGTGAAAAACGTTGGATAGCTGGGAAGGAATAATCCCCCAAGGTATCTGCATTGCACCAATAAGGAAGAAGCCGAACCCTGTGGGTAGAAGGTGCAGTCAGGTTCACAGAATTCCACACAAGCCTATCAGTCTGAGTATGACTTCTCCACAGGGAGTGGATCCCCACACTCAGATGTCTGCAGTGAGCTGTTTTTCTCTCAGGGGCTAATTTGTGGCACAGAATAGTGAGACATCAATTCTTTCTGACATGTTGTGTAGAGAAAATAGGAACATGTAAAGGCCTTTATTTGTCATCGTTTCTCCTCAGACAAATTTATTACCATGGAGGTTGCTGGCCTTGAGACACCCAACCCGCAGTTATTGTATATCTTTTTCATGTCAGTGGCTCTCTCTGCTCTGGATTGGACTCTGTAAATACAGATGTATTTGTATTGAGTTGAATGAAAGCAATGTTCTGGCTATTAAACTTGTTGACATTCTGTTGTACTTGCACTTTTGTTATTTGGTGATAACACAGATAATTGCAGCACTCTGCTTTTCTGACAACCACGCTAAAACACTTAGAAACCCCAAACAAAATGGAATATGGCACACTGGACAAACTGTTAATATGCTAAGTGGGCTGCATGACAAATTTCACAAAGTTTGAATATCGCTGAATGCAAATTAGCAACCCTGCAGAATGTATTAAACACATGATACCTAATTTATTTATGTCTTTGATTTCACAGCAGTTCCAGCTTGCAGCAGCTTCTTAACAGTTGGCAGCAAAGTTAAGAATGAATACACAGTGCAGTAAGCTTCCATGTCAATTTGACTTGGTTTCTCAAACTTCTTGCTTGAGTAAATACTGCATCTGTCTGAGCTGATCTCATCACCAACATTGCATCTAATCCTCCTCCTTAGACATCAGACTATATGATTCTCCTCCAAGTCAGATGACATTCTGGGATTCAGCGAGGGAACCAAACCTCACCAAGCCCCAAATAGCTTCCAAGGTGATATTTTCATCTGAGCCCCAATACTCACAGTGGACTTCTTTGTCCCCATCAGGATTTTGGCATTGTTACCAACAGTGGTGCACTAATCCAGCCTCACACAATGTCATCTATCTTTTCCTGACATATGCACATATGTACGTACACAAAGCTGTGTACATGTGCATACACATCACAATAAACATGACAGACTTAATGCTATCACACACAGTCACAGGGATACAGACACAGAAACACACACACACATTTTCCAGCCTTTCCAATAACTAAAAAAGGTGGAGGAAGCTCACAAAGGGAGTAATGCAGCACTCAGGAAAATGCCAAGTGTCTTATTAGTGGTTTAGTGGAGATGGCTGGGAATCGATGAGAGACCCCACTGGTCACAACACAGCAGCCCCACAGGCACACATCACGGCACTCATTGTGCACTATCCATCATAACAAAACAAAAAAAGAAAGAAAACTCTTCCACAGCTAAAGACTTTTTACTTCTTATCTCCCTTCTGTTCAGTGCTTTGGGAGAGACATGAGAGTGCTGCCAAGCAAAGGCACGAGCAACATCAGGAGACCCTTATTTTCTGCTTTGGTCCTCTATTCCACCTCCATAATGCAGAGAATTTTTCTTTATAGAAGTTTTTTTTTCATGTTTTTCTAGAAACACTTTTGATCAAGCAAATTACACTCACCTAAAGGATTATTAGGAACACCATACTAATACCGTATTTGACCCCCTTTCGCCTTCAGAACTGCCTTAATTCTTTGTGGCATTGATTCAACAAGGTGCTGGAAGCATTCTTTAGAAATGTTGGCCCATATTGATAGGATAGCATCCTCCACACCATTACACCACCACCACCACCAGCCTGCACAGTGGTAACAAGGCATGACGGATCCATGTTCTCATTCTTTTTACGCCAAATTCTGACTCTACCATCTGAATGTCTCAACAGAAATCGAGACTCATCAGACCAGGCAACATTCAACTGTCCAATTTTGGTGAGCTTGTGCAAATTGTAGCCTCATTTTCCTATTTTTAGTGGAGATGAGTGGTACTCGGTGGGGTCTTCTGCTGGTGTAGCCCATCCGCCTCAAGGTTGTGTGTGTTGTGGCTTCACAAATGCTTTGCTGCATACCTCGGTTGTAACGAGTGGTTATTTGAGTCAAAGTTGATCTATCAGCTTGAATCAGTCGGCCCATTCTCCTCTGACCTCTAACATCAACAAGGCATGTTCGCCCAGAGGACTGCTGCATACTGGATGTTTTTTTCAGACCATTCTTTGTAAACCCTAGAAATGGTTGTGCGTGAAAATCCCAGTAACTTAGCAGATTGTGAAATACTCAGACCAGCCCGTCTGGCACCAACAACCATGCCACGCTCAAAGTTGTTTAGATCACCTTTCTTTCCCATTCTGACATTCAGTTTGGAGTTCAGGAGATTGTCTTGACCTGGACCACACCCCTAAATGCATTGAAGCAGTTGCCATGGGATTGGTTGATTAGATAATTGCATTAACGAGAGATTTAACAGGTGTTCCTAATAATCCTTTAGGTGAGTGTATGTTTAATGCTTTTTAGTTAACAGCTGATCAAGGAAATCTTGTTTTAACCTTGGTGATGATGATGACCATGGCAATGATATTGTACACATAATACACAGATTTTGTACAGCGACCGTGGCAGTAATGCTAGCAGTACAAAGTAACAGCGGCTTGCAGTACTTGTTGGTAGAAATCATTGACCATCTATGTTTGCTGCAGTAATACATATAGCTTAAATACAGCTAACAATATGAGTAAAAAGTAATCTGTAAAATATTAGGTAACTACTAGTCTCGCATTGCAAGACCTATCTTCGCTGTGTGAGCGCTGGAGCATGTTCTGGCTCAGACCGCCCATCCAATCTGGGATAGGGGAAAAAACACTTGATATTGTTTGATACTCTAAATGCTACACAGTAAAAAATTTATATTCGTAAACTGTTAATTACTGTGCCTTATTTAATGTTAATTTACAGTACTAACTACTTTTTTATTTAATGTTTGACATTTTGAAAAATAAACGTATTTCCTTTTCTTGCCCAGAGTTAGCTTAGAGGATTGACACCACTCTTAAATAAAGAGGAGAGTGGTATCAATCTTCTCAATAATTTCTCAAAATGGTGAAATATTCCTGCACAAGATCATTTTCCAAAACCTCCAGTTCACAAACAAAACAACTTCAAAACAAAAGAAAAGAAAAAGAACTAATGCCCATCAAATGTGTTGGTGTTTCCTGGGTCTCTCTCTGACCTGAAACTGAATTGATTTTAAAGACTGGTGCTCCACACATCTGCTGCAAAAATGTCAACTGGTATGATTAATGAAAGATTAAAGTGGGGATGTAGTCATAAACCAGTCAAGATGACACATTTCCATTTTTACTTTCATTCCTCAGTCTCTTTTTAATCATTAGGCAAGCTGTTGTGAACTTATTGAAAGAGATGGGATAAACAAGGTTATTCCACATGAAAGGTGTGCAGATTGCGTGGCAGCAGTGTAACAGACAGGGAAACAGCTGGTGGCTAATGTTGTTTCCGAAGAAGAGCTGCTGTGATTCTGCCCATCTTCCATACACTGTCTTTTTAACCACTAACACTTTGACAAGGCTTGGCCTCATCATGACTTCCTGATTTACCTTTGTCCATACCTGCACTCAGCCAGAAAATGAGCTCTAAAATGTCGAAGTCGCTCAAGGGACCTATTGTTAAGTGTTATTCAGTCAAGCCAAGCAGCTGCAATAGCTGCCTGTCAAAAACAACCTGGCAGACACCCACTTGTGGCTCCAAAACCCTGCTCACCTGGGATAAATTTATTTAGGGAATGTGATTTGTGATTATTTCAGGGTTACTTTGTCTTGGTCACTTCTTGTCTTCAGCACTCAGTAGTGACAGAAAGTAATTTAGTACAATTGTTCAAAAGTTCACCCGAAGCAAGATTAGTCCCAAAAAGTTGAAAACCAAGTTTTTAAACCAGCATCGGCTGAAAAGTACTGCTTACACATTTATTTAACTCAATATTAACAATCTGTTAAGTAATATATGTCTGTTCTATTTAAGGTAACGGCCAATTTTAAACATGTAGTTAATGTTTAGCTAAAACGGAACTTGTTAATTTTAAGTAACAAAAATACTTAAGGTTAGGAAAAAATCAGGGATTATTTTAGAATTAGTTACGTAAAACTCCTTAAATTAGGACTTGCCGACATCATGGAATCATTAGCTAATCATTTGTTACTCATTCGTTTAACAGTAGCTACCAGTCTGTTTACCAGTAACTAATCATTAGTGCTTGAATTACAGTCAATCAGTAACTAATCATTAACTAACCATTCGTTACTCATTCATTCTTATTCGTTCCTCAGTAACTACCTACATTTTTGTGTACCTTATTGTAAAGTGTTACCGGTCGATTGATTTTAGAAAGTGACCATTGACTTTTGGTTTCAAAAGGACCTATATGATCATGTTCTGGGTGAGGACAGTCTGACATTTCCTTCCTTATCATTTGAAAGAGAAATTGGAGGCAGAGTATGGTTAGGGTTAGGCAAATACAATCCTTTGTTAAGATTAAGGAAAGTCTATTGTTACAGTTAAAACAGATTTCAGGCTAGGGATGGAACAAACTCTGGTCCCCTGCACAGAAGATGGACGTGCTGCACGCCTATCCACTATCTTGACCTCCACATCCTTACTTTCTGTTTCTCTACAGCAGGGATCTTCAACAGGGGGTCCGGGACCCCTAGGGGGTCCTCAGAGTCAATGGAGGGGGGCCTCCAAATGATTGTTAATTTCTGAAAGTTTAAAAAAAAAAAATTAAAAAGTCTTAACATGAATTCAACATATTATTAGCAAATATAAATCTCCACTGCTCACTGGCCTATAGGTAAGATAGTCACTAAGGTAGCCATCCACAGATGTGATTTGCCACATGCATGTTTAACAATAAAACATGATTTATAAAAGCATGCCAACAATCATTAGGCTATTTTAATAGCTAAGTATTCTATGCAGAAAAGCATGTATAAAGGCTTTAGGCCGTCCTACACATTATCTCAGGCCCAGTTTAATATGCAACTTAATTTTATACAATATATGTAGTAGGGGGTCCCTGCTCCAGGTCTCTTTCAGTTAAGGGGTCCTTGGCCTAAAAAACATTGAAGACCCCTGCTCTACAGTACACACTACTTTCTGCACTGGTATTGAACATTGGCAGTGTATGTATCTACTTTTATAAGAAAACAAAATGGTGGAAACACACCTCTGCCTCTGGAGAGGGTGAAGTGTATAAATCCTGATCCTGACACAACTATTCTAGTAGTATTTAAATGTGTTATTCTCTAGGGCTGTTACAGTATAGGCTACTGTCTTTAGGGTGTTCAATTATGTATACAACTAGACAAACAGCTACAGTCTGCTGCGTTTTTTATGCTTACCATTGTGCCAGGATCTGGATCAGTACGCTTCTTGCCATCCCTACTATCTGATTCTACATTTTGAAATATTGCACAGCAGCACTGTGGAGCTCTGCCTCTATTCCTCCTTCAGCATAAAATATATAATGATCCTGGCTAAGAAACACCCAAGAAAAAGATTAATAAAGAACCGTCAATTCTTTGTGATGTGTATTTTGTCATTGCCTTTATTTTCTGTAATGATAACATTGTGTCACTTCTCTTGCCCTCCCTTATGGTGACAATGAGCATCTTCTTCACACTTTTCTTGTCAGAAATTCATCTATCGCTGTTATTAGATTATCAGACACGATTTAGAGCGATATCAACAGAAGAATAGAGCAAACTCAAAGTGCATGCTAACTTAACATAAGCACAAAGTGCAGATGAGGCTGACAGAAAATTTGATACGCTATCGTGAAATAAAGTATTTGATAAGTGTACATTTTGATCTGTTGCTGTTGCTAGATGAAAATCAAATCCTGAGGATTTATGCTTTGGGGAACCCTAAGGTCTGTGTAAAATTTCATGGCAATCCATCTAATAGGTGTTGGGATGTGAAGCAAATTGTTGCATTGATGGACTAGCATTCAAACAGACGGACTGACAGACCGACATCAGAATCCCTGAAGCCATGCCGCTAGCAAGGCTAAAAAGGAAAAAAGTTGGCACACAGCTGTACGGTGATAAAGACACGTCCCAGGCCTTACAACACACACAGGGTGGAGGTAGTAGGGATAAAGGAAGGCTCATCCCTGCCATAAATCCAACTTAATTCCACTGTCAAATCAGTACTCTCTGAAGGCACTCTTTCACACGTATTTTCATCTGTTATAGTAACCTTCCAATGGGTTTTAGAGCATCTCAGGTAGAAAAAAAACTGTAGTGCTTCCTCTAGTTACCAGATTAAAAAAATGCGCATTTGAGGCTGTGCCAATAAAGAAACTACAGTATTTTTTTTTTCCAAAGACAACTTCTTAAGAGTGAAGAATAAATGCATAGGCTATTATTTCCAACTCTGATATAAAAAGGTTTGTCAAGGGTAGACTGTGTAGTGACGAAAAACATTTAGGGGCAGTGATTGTAGCAAAACAAGCTTTCAGAGAACTTTACAGAAATGTCACCGACATTAAGGGCAAATGGAAAATAAGGAGGACAAAGACACCATTCAGATTTCATCTACGTCAACCTCTTTATGCAAGTACACAAACAAACACATGCCATTTCTGTTTTCAGCACTGAAAAGAGAAAAAAACAGCAACAATAGCGATATCCAGTGATAACTATACTTTATTATTTTGGAGTGGTCAGTTTTGTCCTAAATGCTTTTATGTGTGTTGAAAGACTGTATCTGTAACTAGAATAAATGGGTATTTTGTCTCATGAAAAATAAGTGTGTGTGTTTACAGGACAGACAGATGTGGATAATGCTACTTTCCGAAAGAGAACATATGAGTGTGATTTGTTCATAGCCACGATGCAGCAGAAACACATATAGATCAACATTTGTGAAGCTGTGCACTTTTTCTCTGAAGGTCACCATAGCTATATGGCTGGGTTTGATTGGCAGTGACCAGGTTGCCAGTGAGGCTGAGCATCAAGCCTCCCTCAGCAGGCCACTATCACTGCTGCATCTCTGACTTAATCTCAATCCTTTGAATCATTTGTACACGGCAGCGCATTTCAGCGGATGCCGTTTACAACGGAAAAGATAAATCACTTTGGACATTATAATACAAACTGGAGCAGAAGGTTGCCTATTCTTTTATCAAAGTCCTATGAGACCTGGATGGATAGTACTTTACCTGGGAAGGAGCAATGTCTTATCTGAATAACTGTTGGATATCTTACTTACACATGGCCCATTGTTACATAATTGTCACCTAATTTTCCAGCCGCGGTACACATGGTATGTAAATGTTATGCTTCCTTCAGTCCACCCTAATACCTGAGGGAGATTGCTATGTAGGTGTACAAAAGGCCACCTAGCAGCAATCAATTGGGAAACAGAAAGCCTGCTGATTAGCATGGCGATCGAAAGTGCTGTAGTGGAGCCAAACTTCAGCTAATCCCACAGCAACTAGTCGGGTCAGCACCTCCTGATCAAACGCAATGAATGGAATCAGAACAACGTCCGTTCACACATTTCATAAAGCACATAAAAAATGGATGGAATGAATTTCCTCCAAGATAATTAAACAGCTGTAAACAATAGATGAAGCCTGCAGTTTAGCTTTCTCTGTGAGACCCAGCAGATGAACATAGTGAACCGTTTGCAGCATGTATGTATACTGTACGTGAAAGAGCAGAATGCCAGAAGTGATAAGATGCAATGTCAACCCAAAGGACCAACATTCACAATCTGTTATTTAAAATCCATGTACCAAAGATGCAAAGCAGATGCAAGTTTTGATTTGATTTATACGGTAATGATTATATGGTAATGATTAAGACATAATAATAATAATAATAATAATAATAATAATAATAATAATAATAATAAAACATTTCATATGGCATCTCCACTACAATGAACTACACATTTTTAAAGTTGGTGCTGGACTTTATACAATATCTATTTTGCCACATTGGTCATATCTCATATCATACTTGTCAAACAAAACAGTTGCGGCTAGAGTAGGCCTGCTGTGTTGAAGTTTCTAATAACACACCCCTACAGCCATGTGTTACAACTGAGGTGGGCGGACACACACACACACACACACACACACACACACACACACACACACACACACACACACACACACACTGAAGTTGCTGATGCAATTATTGCCCGTAGACCTCATGCGGATAAATGTGAGCAGTACTTCTGTATCCCGCTGTTCCCTATTATAAATAGCCTTTAATGAATCGCTACTTTCAAATCTACCTATCCACACTTTGACATGATTTATGTGTTATCATTGTTCAGATAGCACACTGCCAGGAATCATCAGATGGGGCAATTATTGCTTCTATCAGTTTAATCTGGTTTGGCCACAGCCCTACATGTTGCACTGAGATTGCGTGGAGGTGTTTGAAAGTTTTTCTTTTTTCTCCCTCTCACTTTATTTGCTCTCTCGACTTCGAAAGGGTAATACTGAAAAATACACAGTACTATCTGTATTTTTTTGTATAATTGTTTTTTATGTTACTTTATCGACTTGTGTGTTTGCTAATATATTGATTCTAACTAATAAGACGTGTTTTGAGATCTAACACCGCCTACTTCCTCGCTATAGAGATAATCAGCCGCTTATTTGTGAAAATCCCATTTTACTCCTTGCTAGTTTCTGGAATCAGAAGTAAATGTCTTTAAGGGTCCAAAATGTCATACTGACCTAAAATAATACATGGAAACCCTAATTATACCCAACAGGCATATAATCATTTTTAAAATGAAAAGGTAAGAGACCTGATCAGAAAGAGACCCGACCACAGTCAGGCTTGATCCAAGAAGTTCAGAATTTGGCTGACCTGAACAGACTGGCACCAATACGGCCCACAGCATGATACGCCATTAATTAACAAACAGCCAGAGTCAAATAGAATAATTCATCTGCGTTACAAACACATTTCTTCTGTGATAATTGTCACACCATGTAATTAGTGCTGATAGTAGGTCCACTCAGATCCACTTAAACACCTAAGTTCAATGTACACCAGTTCTGTTATTCTGCTACAGCCGTGGATTTAATCAAACTAACCACAGTGGATATGGAGTCTATAATTACACTTTGACTCCCAAATTTGAGACTGCAGCTACCTATGGCTGTATAATGAGTGAATCAGCTGAAAGGGAAGGCCTTCATATACAGTAGGTATGCAAGCTATTGTGGGTAACGTACAGCACAGTTGCTGGTAAGAATTATACACATGTCTTTACCATTCTGGCATTACCACATAATCAGAATAATTGGAAACAGAACATAAAAAGCAGGGTTCAGTGAAACAATATTTTCTTTATTCTGCAGCCTGTTTGAAGCTGCGTGGCTGCAGATGGTGAGAGAACCAAAACTCAAGATGAAACACACAAGGTGTAAAACTACTCATTTAAATGCAAGGGATTTGTGGTTTGTTAAAAATATTGAGCACACTCACTGTTATTCGCTTTCAAATGGCAAGCTGGCCTTGAAATCATCAACAAAAAAAGGTTTAATCTCCCAGAAAAACAGATTTTAAGGTATGCAGCATTAATTTAGTAAGTTTATTTCAAATGTTGTTATATAATGATGAATGCAAATATAGTGGCCAACATTGCTGGTGAAGTGTTCAATAAAGCCCATCACATCTCCAGCAGACCTGAACAGACCTTCACTTCCATTTAGCCTGTCAGCAACATATTTTTCCAATAATAAATGGCAAAATTGTAAATGGTTCTATAATTACTGCTGTTGTGATTTACACAATAACTGTGCTCACTCTACTGGCTCTACCAAACCTGCCTCAAAAATTGAGCTATGATGCACCTTCAGTGTGGGGATAGTGGCGGATGTTGAATACAGACTGAATATAATAATCCTAACTCTTTTCACATGAATGTGTCTGTTTGTTGCTATCCCTTTTTACTTAGTGGTTCAAGCTATAAGCAATTTATGAAGTCTTCCATTTACTGCCTGTGTTGTGTGGCTGTTTCCTAGGAACAATCTCCTGGTGCACAGGATGTAATGCATGTTGCATTTTCATTTGGCTGAACAGATCTGCTGACAATTACCATAAACAACATAAGCACCACATATTTAAAAATGCAAACCTTGTGGCATGGGATAGTGTAATCAATGTGCTTTCAACATACAATTTTAATTAACCAACCAATCGCCTGGCAACTTTTGTCATACAGTTTCACAGCTTTACAAATAAAAATATTTCGCAAGCTGTAATACAGACTGGAAATACTAGCATGATAATCAGTCAGGGATAATGTATACCAAACTCTCTAGGATAAATAACTATGGAAAATCTCTCATTGCTAAATCCATTAAAATTAACGTATCCATTAAGATGAAGGAACCGAGAACATATGAGGACACCGTCTGCACTGAGGATTTGCTGAGGGAGCACCTCACTCTTTTTTAAAGGCAAGAAGGGTAAAGAAAATAACAGACGTTTCAAATAGGCTTTCTTCATTTCTCCGACTGACAATCATTTGTGCTGCAATGTGGACCTGCTCAGAGTTTTGCTATTAGCCGCACAGTGGAGGTAGAAGTAGGGGCTGTTTCATGACAGTCCAAATAGGTTGGCTTTCTTTTTCTGACAGCGATAACAAAAGCAATACACTGCTCAGTTCTAAAATGACAGACATACTGTAATGCCAACAATGGCAATATGGTCAACTTTGACATTTGTGTGATCCGGTGTCACAGTTTAGTGTTAGAGTGTTGTAATTGGTGTAGAAAGTTAGTAAGGTAAGGTTCTGTGTTTTTGATTTTCTTTTGTCACTCTCATGTCAGTAAACGATTTACTGAACACACATGAATGTATGATGTTATTTGTTTCATAAATTAATGACACAGATGTTCTTCTTCTTGGATATTTTACATGCACAGAAGGTAATGTTAATTTTTCCCAAAGAAAAGTTGTTTTATGATGATAGAAACATTATGATTTAAAAAAATATATACATACAGATAATTATAAACCATTCATTCTGCATGAACTCACTCTTTAAGGGCTTAGAAAACATTAATTCAGTGCTATTTAGTCAGTCAAGTCACCATTGAATGAAGCCTGTGAATCAGTGGAAAGTAGTGTGAGAGCACTAATGATGCAGAACAGCAGATTGGGTCTACAGAGTACCAAGACTGCCATCCCATGGTCAAAGAGTGAAGCCATCTTCCCTCTGAGACGCACCATGTAGACAGCAGGATATGGCACAGTCACTAAAATAGGAGTTATTCTCTGTCCTTTGCATTCATCTTATAGGTCGAGCACAATTCCACTGAGTCTGTTTCTCTTTCTGTATAAAGAAGGATTGTGATGGTGCTTTATCACATGAACATCCTCATCCCCAACATTAGCTCAGATATAATGAGGGTTACACAGAGGACGGGGGCCCTCTCTACAGAATGATAAAAGACCAGAGAGTGCGCCGGTGACACTGCATCGGTCATTAGCCTGGCTCACTTTGCCCTTTCATATATTTCTAAATAAGTGCCTTCCTGCGGGGTTAACGGACCACCTAATCTGCCTACTTAGAGGTGCAGGGGAAGAGTGGAAATCCAGAGAGGTGAGTGTCAGGCAGGTAAATGTGCTTATCAGAGGTGTGACATGTTTAGCTCCTCTGGTGGAAATGCTGCTACACGCTTTAAAACCTGGTAGGTTTCACCAGTAATATTTATTTATCATTTTTATTTAATATAATTTATGTAAAGCATGCAGTAAATGTGGAACAGTGGCGGCTGTTAATGTTACAGGCTTATGTCACCATACATTTCTCTGCAATTTAAAAGGTGACCACTAAATTTAAGAATTCACCTGGTGTCGGCCTGTCTGATCAATACTTGAATATACAATTCTGTCCAAAAGAGCAGAGAAGTAACAGTCTTATCTCTACTGCACTGCCAACAAAAAGGCAATTGATTTGAGGCCATGAGGGATATTTGAGTGTTAACACCAAAGGGGACTTTATGCTAAAGTAGTGCTGTCCTACCAGACGAGTATTTTGCCAAATACAAATATTATAGCCAATCATCAACCCTGATCCCTATAGGAATACTACAAGGCATTTCCAAATAAAGCAGAATAAGGTCACTATAAACTTACTTTTGAGTAAGAGAGACACAAACAAGCCTATAGGAATACTACAGGGATATAAAAAAAATTAGGTTACATTTTGGTCCTCTTTGTTTTGGAAAAGGGTCTGTGCATAGAGGACATGCAGTCATAAAAGTCAGTGGTATTTCTTTCCTTTTACATAACAGAGGGAAGACACTTCCTGCCATCTTTCACAAGAAAAATATGTTCCAAGTGAGATATGTTTTGTCTCTACCTGGTGATGTAGTCACCCGTTTTCATGTTGTGAAATGAGTTTCACCGACCCAGCCACCCCAAGGTCTTTAACAATGAAAGCCCTGGTTCATCTTGAGAGTGACGTTCCACTCATCCTGCCATGTTTGAAAAGTCTATAAGGTTAATAAAAACTGCGGTAGTATATCACTGTCAAATTCAAGAAAAACAGGCCGTTGGCACTCTTTTCTAGATGGCAGAGGAACAATCAACACAAAATGAGTAACTGCAAGGGTTTTTTTTTACTACACTAGGGCACAGAATGCTCCAAAGGGAACACAAATAATAATATTTCACTTTAGTGGCTAATGCCAAAGTAACTGTACAGTGTCCGAACAGTTAGTAGTGAGAGCAGTTCCAGTACCTCTACCAGCCAGCGGAAGGCAATATGCAGCACTGAACCAATTCACTTTCAACTTAAAATCAGTGTCAAAATCAAAATGTGAAACATCTTTTTCTATGGATCTAATACAAAATCAAAGGATTGCTCCATGTGAACTTGTGAGATATGAATATAATAAAAAAATAATGTCTAGTATTTACAAAGAGAAAAAAACAAACATTTATTCAGCAACACTGTCGCTGCAGAGATTGAAGCATACTCACAGCAGTAGGAAGTTAAAGAAAAAAGGGAGGACATGTTACAAAGAATGGTTTAGGCGGTGGTAGAAACATCTTGTTCACTGTAGCACTTGATTAAACAACAGTTAAGAAGTTGGCACCCTCTTCAAAGCTTCACACACACATAAAAAAGGTAGTATGATTTTCTGGTAAATGCACATACACTCAGTTATTAACATACAAACTGTACATCCACCAACATAGGTTTGATTTTTTTTTTTTGTGATTTTGTTGGCACAAACTGTTTAAAAATCTCTAGCATGACTCCATTCAGCATGAAGTCCACTTCTTAGGTATTGGCAATGTAGTGCATGTTATTAAAAAAGACAAAGCAATAAAAAGAACATCAGAACTGTTCAGAGTGATAAGATGGTATTGATTATAATGCCATTGTGGACCAGAAGCATGATGGCCTCCTGGGTTGTCATCACCTGTCTCACAGTACACACTCAACAACTTCAACCGTTGTGTAAAACAGGAAGTAATCTGCACTGTGAGAAGGGTGGGAAGGGCCAGATTACATGAATATATAATAATACTCTCTGCACTATATAATACCAACAAGGAAAACATTGGAAAAAACCCAGTACAACCTTCTTTTCACAGCCTGAAAATGTCTAACAAATGTTAAAATGTCTACATGAAGCTGCAGTCCGCCTGAAAAACTGCAGCAATCATGTCAGGCTTTTTAACAGTGAAATCAAATAACCCTGTTTGATAACAAGTCATCTGATTCCACTGATTCTTCTGTAGTCAGAAAATCACAAATCCTTGGAGGAACTAAAAAACAAAAAAAAACAACAACAACAACAGCAGCCTCAAGGGCTCGAAAATTAAACATCCAGCTATTCCAAACATGCTCTGAAGTCATACAGATCAGAGTCTGGATAGATGGATGAATGAGGCCAACATCTTCAATAGACATGAACTAAATTATCACAAATTAGACAGACAGCAGCATTAGAGTTCCTTGTAAATTGATGAACATAGGGGTCTATACTAACAGACTTAAGAAGTATGCAGGTAAGATAAAGAGCAGGTGAAGAAATTAAGAGCACTGTTTACTTGGAAAAAAAGAAAAAATTCTGGTGTAAAATACACTGAACCAAAGTCAAAGGCAGTATAATCGCTAAGTTTAACAGTGGAGAATGTCTTGAGCAGCAGAGTTAGTGTCAGTGGCAGTTTGGTCATTGGCTTACTATGAGCCATCAAGTCACAGTCACAACAGTGGTTATCTTCCAATAAAACAGAAACTCAGATGTCATTCATTAAAAACAAACAAAAAAAATGTGGTTAAGATGAAACAATTATCTAAAACCAGCTATTTAAAAAAATATCAAATTTCATTTGAATGACAATGGCAAGGACTCTCTGCTTTGTTCACCAACTTAACAGATTTATTGTGGGTTGCTGTTGTGGTCCATGAAGAGTTCAAAGTAAACAGCATCTTTCTTTGAAGCTCTTCTTGTTCTTCTTGTTCTTTCCCTTTCCGTTTTTGTCTTTGTTTTCTGACATTTTCTTGCCTCGTACCTCACGCATCAGGTCAAAAAATACCTAGGGAGAAAAAAAAAAGAAAGAACACTTCTTAACTCTATGATACAATGAATATCCTATATTTGAAAATTCATTAAATTTATAGTAATTTACTGGGTGTGACGTGTGTGTGGACACACCTTGTCAACATTGGCTCTGGTTTTGGCTGATGTCTCGACATACTGGACGCCCCACTCCTCGGCCTTGCCTCGGGCCTCGTCCACAGATACCTGCCGACGCTCCTCCAGGTCTGACTTGTTCCCCACCACAAGGAGAGGGATCTTGTCCTCTTCCGCCTTCACCCGCAAGATCTGCTCCCTGCCGGCACAGGAGAGATGCATTTTTTCCCCCACCAGTTTCCATTGTGTAAATAAGTGATTGTCTTTTGATCGTGATAAAATCTAACATAATAAAACCAGTCCATTTAATAAAGGTTTTACAGATGTCCTGATAAACTAAACCTCTCAGCCCTATGAGCTGGTTAGCGAGATCAGTATAGGTGCCAGTCAGGGTATTTTGTAAATTATTTTTTGTTTAAACCATCGTTTTTTGGCATGCCCGTCGTCAAAAATGCTCCACGGTGTTCCTTCCACAATTGTTACAGTCACTTGCTGTTTAACGACAAAAAGGAGCAACACTAGATGGCAGAAAGGTATTTTTGAGATTGAATGCAACACAGGCTTACAGAGCAGGACCCAAACGCAACACTAACACACCCGTCACTGTTGTGTATCCGACAGCAGAAGTGTCCATGCTGTCGCAAGTGCAGCAAGTCTCCTCTGTGTCTTTAGCTGCAGACTATTGTACGTGTTGGAATCCTTTCCAGTGAAATACAGTCACGCTACACCTTTTAGCTGTCAGCATTTTAACCGTTTTTAAGCCAGCTAATGTTACTAGCTAACGGTAGGCTAACGTTACCTGCTGTATGGTAACAAGCGTCACGCCCTAGGCTGTTTATAAATTGCGTTGCGATTCATTTTTCATCTCAACCGGTTGTAACCTTTACACATTTAAATCGATGTTTAACCGATTCACGATGCATCATTACATCCCTAGCACCAGTCAACATGTACAGGCTGATATTTTTAATTACTAAAGGCCAATACCCATTGCAGCCTAAGGTAGCACCATTTACATGTTTTCAGTCCCATACACAAACAGATGTAGGCAGGATAGAGTACCTGAACTCCACAGTGGCAGTGAATGACTCATGCTCTGTGATGGAGAAGACCAACAGGAAGCCCTCCCCGCTGCGAAAATAGTTGTCCCTGATGGCAGCGTAGTCCTCCTGGCCGGCTGTGTCCAGAATGTCGATCTGGACCTCCTCCCCATCCAGAACCACCTTCTTCCTGTAGCTGTCTGCCTTAGTGGGCTCGTAGTCCTCCACAAACTGGGGATGAAAAGATGCATTCCATTGGAGATTTTAAAGCGTAAAACATGCCACAAGTAGTATTTACATGCATAGAGCATCGGAAAAGCATGAGCAGTTATTTGTAGACAGCTACCGTGGTTAAAATGGAAGCCTAGCTAAGCAATGTAATGGACAGGATCAGACAGAAGACTGCTGTTATGCTGCTTGGTACATGACCATCTCTGACCTCAATTGAGTGTTGGTGTTACAGTAAACAACACGGTGGTCAAGCAAGCAGTGGACTAAAGAAAAGTGTCCTTTTTACAAGAATCTGTTAAGCAACCCCAAAACAACAATGGCGGACATGATAGAGAGATGGTTCATCCAATCGTCTGCCAGGTATTTTTTTGAAAGTGCCTGCCCTTTTCCAAACGTTTCCAATGACAGCTTCTCAGATGATTCTGTCTAACAAACCATTGCTTTACATTTGAAGCTTTTAGAGGAAGTGCTGACCCAGTCAACATGTTTAGCAAATATGTGATGTCTAGATTAGATTGGATGAGACACAGCAAGAGTTTTGCAGCTGGTGCTTTAGGGAGAGAGTTGTGTATTGCTGGCAGTAGAAGTATTAAGGGGGAATATAACATTGGATACACAATAAAAAAGTGAACTGGTTAGACAAAGAGGTGCTTGTTAACTGAACTTACTGTTAAAAGCCATACTTCTCTATCTACTATATAGCAATTGTAAGCTGTTTATAGGGCTGTGTGGACTCACCTCATCATACATGAACTGCAGGGTGAGGGCTGACTTCCCCACACCCCCACTGCCCACCATTATCACCTTGTGCAGTGCCAGAGAGCTCTGGTTTTTACTTTTACCGGTAGCCATCACTGGATTCTTCTGTGTGTTTCTTTAACACTCACACACATGCGCACACACACCCACGCATACACTTCCTCTGCACCCAGATACTCTCTGACACAACCTGTGAATGACAAGAGTGGAAACATAGATATGTACAGAAAATAACCTTCACACAGAGAGAACACAAGTTCGTGGACAGAGGACAGTTGTTACTTAACAGCTTTCACTACGACAGTAACTTGCTGTGCCAAGGCACTAGGCTTTGCTCCAACAAATCTTGAATCCTAACCCCCACCCTTCCCATTAAAAGGGCCAAATAGCCTACTCATGAATCGTAGAACTTTATAAAAATCGCCATCAAAAGGCCGTTGCAGCTGATCAGAAGTAATGAAGCCATCATTCTCCATTGCGAGGCGGTATTTAGGAATGCATTAAAATAGGGCATCATGTGCTAACCTCGTTAAAAAAGAAGGGAGATGCCACGGGCCATCTATCTGCACTATATGGGCCCTGTCCTCAGAAGGTGAAAGCTCAGAGTTGATTGCTTTCACCTGACTTCCATATCTTTTATCTCTGTCAGACACAACTTCCAACACAGTGCAAATTGACTAAGTTGTAATTGCCTGCCTGCCATGTCTTAACCTGCACAGCCTTTAGATAGATTATATCAAGAGTGTCACATGTGCACAGATTCATTAGAAGACAAGTCAAAACAAGTTATCAATATGCCATCAGTCGCTGTCTATTGGCAGAATACTTCACCCATACTACAAGAGCTATTTTGGCTTTTATATCTTGTAGGAATTTGACCTGTGATCGTATTGCAAAGAAATTAAGAATATTTATAGATGTATCAGCAGACATTATCATAAACAATGATTGGATATTGGCAAAAACTTCAATACTTTGCATCCCGAGTTCGACTGGAATGGTACACCGCATTATAACGGCCATTAACAAAGCCATTGAAGGGCTTTTTAATGATCAATTAATCCTTCAGAGACACGGTCTGGCATTTTGCCTTTCAATGTAATGGTCAATAGATGTACGTGAATGACAAAAAATGGGGGGGTGTTAAAATCCTGTACTTCCCTGTTATAGGATGCATCTTAGCCCACTGAGGCGTTGTCTGGGAGAGCAACCAAACAGCTAATATCCTGCGTTCTTCTTAGGACACAACAGACGTCCAAGCCCATGACTGAAGCTACTGACAATTCTACTGCCTTCTGTCTAATTAATATGAATGACGTTCAGCTTGCATCAGTCTTTGGCAAATCCTGAACTCAGAGTTGTAGGTGTCAGCACTCGCTGTTGTTATCTGGGCTCCACCCTTGGTTATTGTGCTGTATAGGTCAGTAACCCAACACCCATTTAGTCCTTTCCCTACCAACTATGAACAGTCAAATAAACAGTTGAGCATCTGATGATTAGGTCACATTATATAAATATACAGATTGTCATGTTGAGCAGAGAAGCAATAGAGCAAGGGTTGTGACAGACCCTTTGACTAATTATCCTGAAAGTCAGTCTGTCACATGACTTTATACTGTTGCTGTCACATCACAGGAACCAGCCTCTTTTTTCTTTACCTTCTTTCCCACTATCATCCCACCAAAATGTCTGAGTCCCTCCTTTGGGGATGTCACACTAATGGGAGCAATGAGCTGATTCATAGCATTATTCACAATCTGCTCCTCCCTAACATAAACATTTCACTTCAGCTCATACAGCGAGACAAGTGTGCACTGAGAGTTAACCAGACAAGGCAGAGGAGAGAAGACATTCACGCTGATGGAAAAATAACGCATAGCTCCAACTCCGGTGATTTGTGCGTTTTTACATTGCGGTTTTCATTATAAATGTACAGATAATGTCACAACCCCACAGAAACCAGGTACAAGCCCTGTACAATTTCCATAGTTGTTTCAAATGAAAATCAAAAACTTCTGGTGTGAAAATAGATACAATAGAAACAATTTCTACATAAATGTGCAGTTGTGCATGTGAGCTTTTGCACGTTCTTGCAATGTACAAAAGCAGAGGGGAACATGTGGTTTGCATTAAATTAACCTACACTTCAGTATGCCAGCTATAGTTTGACAGCTGTGGATACTAATGATGTGGCACCATGGTTCCACTCTCCCCGACAAGGAAGTCTGACCTGTGCTCTTCCTGTCTTTGTTATCAGTAACCAGGCCAGTGAAAGAGTTCATAGGAAGGATATCCACCCACCCACCCACCCACACACACACACACTTACACACCTTCAGAAGGAACCAATGCCAAACTCAAGCAATTACACAAAGGGGTCACTATCTAAATTATTTACCTATAACCTACTTCCCTGCGTGCATGTATACACACAAATCCCGATGCTGTGAATAAAGCAACCACAGTTAATCAACTGAAGAGGCAAAAATGTATGCTTAGCAAAAAAGTGCTTAGTGCAACTTTTCCAAAAGGAAGTTCAGACCTTAGGGCAGGGGCGCCACCATAATTCCACCAGCTGCAGTTCACCACATTGCATGCAGCGTTATAATGGAGGGCATTGGCAAAAGAGGAATTCATATTTAGGCCTGACCCAGATATGGAACTGGAGTCTGCTTGGTGCGGGTCCTTTTTAAAAAGGGGTGTAAGGTTATGGAGGAGGGGTACAGAACACTCTGGTTGCTAGGCTCCTGAAATATAGATGACACCAGTGCAGTGTGGGCTACAGGAATTCATTAAGAGTCCCTTTGGAGAATGGCCCAGTATTCCCTTCCTGCTCATCTCAACACTTGAGCATGTATGCTCCAAGGTTTGCCATGACTACAGATACTAAAAGTAAAAACTAAAAGAAATGCTCTTCCCCATGTGCAGGAGCTAGGCGTTTAACTGATACAGACAAACCAAGTGTTAATATAGTGATTTAAATTAAACGTCATCTGCTTAGGTGCCTAGATTCCACTCTAAGTGAAGTAGAATAAGTGTGTGTGTGTGTGTGTGTGTGTGTGTGTGTATTCAAGATATTGCCACAGTTGCAGACAGCCTGATGACACTCTCTCTTTCAGCATTCCTGAGGTCACAGAGGTAAGGGGATTTCCTCTCCCCATCCGATGGAGAAAGCAGGGGCTTTTCTGGCCCAAAAACAACCCACAAACTTCTGAGAACAAACTGAGCTCAGTCCGGCTGTTTCTCTCATCAGTGGATCAAATGAGTCAACCCAAACATTGTGAGGTGGCCTAGAGTAGGTGCTGTTGAATTGAAACACTGCAATGTTGCACTGATGCTATGAATAATAGTGTGTCTAACTGTGTCTCATCCAACTTCTACTGCTCCTAGACTGAACATGTTAATAATCAGTACTCCAACCAATGTGAAGGGGGGACTGGCCCCCTTGATTCTGGACATAGACCTATCTAACTAGTCATAATCACGCGCACTGTGGAGAAAACAATACAACCTGGTGAGTCACCTCAGTCATGAGGTTTCTGTAAGAAGGGGTGTTCTGTAACACACAGCAACTGGGATTCAAGATCCTAAGGTTTGTTTATCACAGAGCAACCAATGTTGCACCATTTAACAGCAAACAAAGCGAACGGAGGGATCACAGAAATGTGTTTAGTCAAGATACGGCAGTTACTACGGTCACTGTCAGTTGAGATCAGGAAAAAGATTTGGCCTACTTGAAAAGACGGTATGCAGAAAAGAGGAAGTTCTCAAAAAGCACCCCACGATGCATACTAACAACCCTTGGCCAGGACAGTGCACAGAGGAGCCTTTGACGAAACCGGGCAGCGGGGAACTAAATCCTCTCTGTGGTACAATCCTTCCTACTTCAGAAACACTAACAGAGCTAATACATCTCTATTCTAAAGGTCCCCCTTTCTTATTCATGTGGAAACCATCGTCAAGGTGAAAATGTAGTGCAGTCTTCACTAATCCCATATGTTGTGGTACTGTATGAAGCAAATGCATACAGTACACGTTGATATTGTGATGCATAAGCTTTTTTGGGTCTATAAAACACAACAGCCGACCCTGATGATTCCCATTACTTAAGCATTCCACTGGATTGGTTCTGGGTTCATGGAAAGAAAGTGTCAGATCTCGGCATGCATTCACAAAGAAATCTGTTTGTTCCTGCTGAGAAACTACCAACCGCCCACTACTTACCTCCATCTTGCTATATATTATTTTCATTTGCTTGAGAGAAAAATAGGCTCAGTTACATACCACCTACACTATGCTTGGGGCCTGCGGTGCTATCACAGTTTCATCATCATGGTCAAAATCTACCTAAAACCACCCAGTATCCCTCTCCCTCACAGCTCAGATGTGTTCATAGGGCCAATGGTGCCTGCCTGTAAACCTCGCTCCTTGGTGCTTTCTGTATTATTTGGAAAAGCTTAGAGAGTCAACCTCACTCTGCTTTTCAGCAGTGGAGCAGAGTGGAGGAAAAAGAGGCTGAGTGAAGTGTGCGAGTGATGAAAGGGATCTCTCCACTCTGCACATATCCTCTACAAAATTAACATTATGTGCATCATACAATGCATGGCAAACTCAGTTCATCATGCTCTGGATATTAACATGCTTTAATCATGTTAGCATGCTATCTACATTGCCAAACAAGGAGGGGGAAAATCACTCACTCAAACAATTGTCCGATTTACATATCCTAAAAAAGGAGTTGGGAATTCCCAGTAAAAAGCACATTGTCAAACCTTCATAGACAATTGGATCTAATTCTTCCTATTTTCCGAGGTATTTTTACTGAAGTAAACAAGAGGGGGTTGAAATAATTCTCTTATGTATCGGTGTAGCAAGAAATGCTTTACAGCATATATTTCGTCAGATTACTATTGGGATTGTTGTCGGGATCCCCAGTTAATGACAGCTCCCTGCTGCATATTCTGCACTGGCCAAATGGACATTTTAATTCCTCAGGCATGGTTCATATAGTAACTGACATTCCTTCCTCCCTGCTGACAAAAAGCAGACAATTGATGGCGGCTAGCTATGCTACATCACTATCTCCAGCACATGATCACTCACTTTCCAAGTCCAGTGAAATAAAAAAAATTAAATCTTACACCAGTTTACTGCCCATTCACTCCATTTCCACTGCCAACATCATTAGCTGATGGTTTTCTGACTCCTGTCCTAATACACACCAAGAAACCTATTGGGGAACCTCATCAGAAAATGAAAAAGAAAGATCAGAAAAGCAGATGGAGCCATTTGATAACCAGGTTAAGTCCAAAATGAGGGAAATTAAGTCTTGCAGAAAATGCTTGTCTGATAAATCGCAGTAATAGGAAAGAACCGGAGGGATTAGCATTAAGAAAAACATTCAAGTAAAAAAATAGCATGTTCGGAACTACAGGGATAAACATCCAGACAGACAGTTTTAACAGAGAAAGAGGAGGAATGCAAGGCCAGCTAAGTTTCAATTACAAGACCTTTTTCCACCTCTAATGTCATTTGCTTGCAACAGTCTACAACTATGCAGAAATCAATCTATGCCAAAATTAGAATCACAATCCAGCTGCGCTGTTTACATTGAGCGGCTACATTGTTGGTCAATGCCAATCAAGACATGGACTTACATTATTTCATTAGTTTTTTTCTTTGTTCATTAATTCTAAGTCTAAATGTTGTTTTCTGAACATTTTAACGTAATTAAGTAATTATATGCTATGGTGGGAAAAACACTAAACACTCAGCCATCAATAGTTCCAAAACAAAACCATCTGCAGCAGATTTAATAAAAAAAGCCTGGAGGATACTGACTGAGCCATACAAGACTAAAAAACAATTCCTGAATTGATTTCCCTAAGCATGCTATGATTGCGCTGGAATCAGCATTGTGCTCATAGGGTTGTTTTCTGAGTGGGTTGACTGCATGTCATACAAGACGTGTTAACTGATATTCAGTGACACTTGCTGACTGGTCGACTTGAACTTAACTCACAGGTTTAACCCTTCAACAAACTTAACCTGGGGACACACTCAGGCGTGGAATTGTGGAAGACCTCACACGGAACAGCTTTTGACTAGCTGCTATGACCTTTGGGATTGAGCGCGTTTTTTACGTTTTGCAGATAGGGCTGTGTGATATGGAGAAAATCAAATATCACGATATGTTTGACCAAATACCTCGATATCGATACCGCAACGATATTGTAGTGTTGACTATTATCTCAAATCTCATAGTATGACACAAAGAGATTTTTGATAAATAATCATCAGTAATGTTGACATAATGACTGAGTAGGTAAAGGCAAATAATGGAACAGTTACAACAGACTGGTAAGTTCAGAAAATGACATCAGCTTTTAAAACCAGGAAAACACAACACTTATTATAGTCATATTACAATATTACGATATCTAAGACGATGTCTAGTCTCATGTCACGATATCGATATAATATTGATACATTGCCCAGCTCTATTTGCAGAGCAAAGTTGCAGTGAGCAACACTGTGGTCTTATGCATAAGGCCGGGTTCACATAGCCTGCAGCTGTCTTCCCATTCATTTGATTGGGGGTAGTGCATTCAGGCTGCGGCTGGTCCTACCAGGCTCTCGTACATTTCATTTGTACAGAGTCTGGCCTCTCTCCATTGACAAGTGTTAACTTCCTTGAAGGCGGGTACTCTGTTGAAGTTCAAAACTATTGGATATGCCCAGAGCCATTATGGATCTGCCATAACCAATCGCTAACGTTTGCTCGTGACGTAGGCTTAGCATTGCTAGCGTTAGCCTTAACCAACTCCTTCACCACTAACAGGGCGAGCTGGAAAATCTAACTATTCCCGAACCCTGTGGGGAGGAGGGCCACGACATCACCTCAACGTCATCGTTCTCAGCCACTCCCTCTGTTGGCTGATTGGAACGGTAAAGATTTGGCCGGAGAAAACCCAAGAATATACCGCAAACCCAGATGTGTACTGAAGGAAAATGAAAATTGAGCGGAAGTACGTAGGAGGGCGGAGCCAGGCTAGGGGCTGCCGAAAAAAAAAACGCAAAAAAAATAAATAAAACTGCGGAAAAAGGTTTAGACAGATTCAACTTTTGTGTAGTCTGAGATTCAATGTTTACCTCAAACTCCACCACAAGACACACTATAATTATTCAGACATGTTGAGAGGCCCCAAGCAGATCAGTGGTTTAAAATGTTATCTTAACAAACTTCAAATTACAAGACAAAAAGAGAATAATCAATAAGTAATCCACACACTATAAGACACCTTTACCTTTTCATTTTAATATACTGCAGCTTTTTACACATTTGATTTTCAGTTTCATTGACAACAATTTGTAATTTGAATAAGTTGTTTATTCTATGGGGTCTAGATTGGCAGTGATTCTCAGCTAGCAAGTTTTCAGCCTTAGATAATGAGGAGTGTTCTTTTACTTTATTTTCAACTAGAGATGGTCCGATACCATTTTTTGCTTCCAGATACCGATTCCGATACCTGAACTTGCGTATCGGCCGATACTGAGTACCGATCCAATACCAGCGTGTCATATATTTTATTATGTTTTAAGAACTGTATACTACTATCCCTGTATGGATGTGATATTATTTCTATCTTTGTTGTCGATCTGGCTCAGGTTAAACTCTTTGTGAAACATGAATGCCACAGAACGTTCTTTTATTATCCAGTTTGACAGTCAGTTATAATGGAAAAAGAACATAAATAAACTACTTTAACGTATTTTTTCTTTAGGGCTTTATTACGTGGTATCGGATCGGTGCATAAACTCCAGTACTTCCCGATACCAGCATTTTAGGCAGTATCGGAGCCGATACCGGCATCGGTATCGGAACATCTCTGTTTTCAACCCTTTTTTTTGGAGAATTAATTATTGTATTTTTTTTCCCTTCCGTGTAGCAAGTGATTGCTTTGGGTCACATTAGTGAAAGCCAATGTCTCAATACTGTGGAATCTGTCAACAAAAAACTGGTCTTGGTTATGGATAATATTGCCTTAGCTAGAGGTATAACGTATAGCCTCAGACAGAAGCCAACCAATACTGACTGAGTGATCGATTAGGCCCATTCTTTAACTGCATGTATCAACAAAATAATTGGACAAATGTGGAGTAGAGCACATCCCTAAAGCATCTCTGAACCACAAAATCCTGTATTTATACTGACTATGGAACAGGGATGATTAAACAGCTTGTTTAAGTATTTTTTAGGTTGTCTAAACTAGGCCTTAGTCACCCTTGAGACACATGAAACTGGATGATGAATTATATTTGTCACTTTCCCCTGATACCAAAAAGTATTATTATTATTAATGAGATGGAATAAGTGTGTGTTGCTTTCCCAACACTATCCTATCCATAATCCCCTCAACCTGTCTCCGCAAACAAAAAAGTTTGATAAGAGTTGAAAACGTTACAGGCATCAGTAAAAACAACAGTCACTGCTCAACACCAAATGCACATTGGTTATCCAGAACCAATATAACATCCTCTGCCTTCACAAAAAAAAAAAGTAGTAGTTTGGCACAAATGACTTTTACTGTAACACAGGGATCAACAGAGGTCCCTCTTAACTGGGTTTTAATAGGCCCACAAGAAAATTAAAATAATAAAAAAACTCTTCATTCAGTAGATTGGTCATAGAGGAAATAATATGTGACAATACCTAGCTGCATTAGACCCCATAGAATAAACTAATACATGCCCAAATGGTGTAGTGGAAAAATACTCTGTCACGCTGTTTTTCTGCTGACAGTTAGGATCATAACAACGTTAGCTGAAGAAACCATGAGCCAGCTTGGGTGTGTCATCTTCTCAATGGAAAAACTTTTCAGCACAAACTCGCTGGGATAATTATTGACGGGAATATAGCTACTTTACAACAGCTAATTTTAGACATAAGGTAACTTAACGCTAGCAGAGCTAAATCTAGTGTCTAAAGTCAGCTGACCATCAACACAAAAGCTCATAAACATGGACTTTGGTAATACGACTACCGTTTTTGCTAAACAACATACATGAGCACCACAACGTTTATTAAATTAATGCAAACACATTAAGCATATTCGCTCTCATCAATTATTAAAAAATAAAGCACATAGACGGAGTGCCCACAAAATTAATGCAAATCTTGTCCACATCACTGATAACTAAACCGCTAGCTAACCTAAAGATTACTTGCCAGCGATTATGAACATGACGTCTAATGTTAGCGTTATACCAATTTAACATAGGCATATATGACATCCACACTACGCCACTAAAGCAGCCATTGAAACTAGTTAGCTAGTTAACGAAATCCAATTAGGAGTTTATTTGAACGCATCTTGTTTTAAGCGGTCGCCCCTCTGGGTCCATTGGTCGCTCGTCCTTCATTAAAACAGGTGTGGTACTTTGTTACTCTTTTCTTACACAGCCGTGTAAGAAAACACCCAGTTATTCCACTCCATTAAGAAATTTCTGAAGCCTTACCAAAGCAGGATTTGTATTTCTGCCCTCGGTTGATGTTATCTTGATGACTGCATTAATAGAGCATTTCGGGGCATTGGTTCTCCAAAAGCAAACCGCTCCTGCAACAAAAGCCCCACCTTCCGGATGTCAAAACTACACTGACAGGATGTAACGTCATCATCGCCTTTCATCTGTCGTTTATTTATTTAGATTTTTACTGAAATCATTTACAGAACACAAGGTTGACTCGTTCAATGCAACACCTGACTATTGCTAAAAATAATAATAAAAAAAAGGTTAAAAATCCATAATTTGTTTTTGTTTTTTTCCATAGAGTTCCAGGCAGCCATTGCCCAATGTAACTTTGGAAGAAGTTACTGCAGATTGTAAATTTTTATATTGCATAAAAATTAATGGAAATCAATTTATGCCTGGAATGTTAAAGTATATACCAAATTTCGAAAACTTAGTATCACAGTTTGCAATATGGTTAGTTGTGATGTTAAGTCCAAACAAAATGTGAAGTGGCTAAATACTTGACTTTTTAACAATACAGTTATATCCTAATCGTTAACACTAGTAATCTGTAAGTGTTCTGGGTCCAATTTCCAGAATGGTAGTAAGTAAAATTGTGTGCACATTTCTGTACTGCCTTTTAAACAGGTAGCCAGAGAGCGTGTTATAAATGTTTCTCAGAAAATAAAAAGAGAACATATGACAGAAGAAAACACTATTTCATCCAACAGTTATTGTTTGAACTCTTTGACTGTAGGATGACCGCAGCAATTGAAATAGGCGAAAACATATTTTATTTGTGTCCGACTTCAACACTGACATTATTTTGACAAAACATATCTAACTGAATTTATTTTGCTGTAGAGAAAATAAAGACAACAAATGGTTCAGTTTTCAGTTAAGAAAACTAAGAAGCCAAAGACACTGTTATGATAGTACGATAAATGAAGTTAATTTAAAATGTATATTTAAAATGGAGGAATGAGTAACAGTACAGGCAGTACTTTTTTTAAATTTCAGTGCAGTAATGGTGCCCTCTAGGACTCCGAATGAGAATAAGTGAGTAAAGAAAGTAAATGGATGGATGGTAATGGTACAACTGGGTGCTTTTTTAGGCCATATTTATTGAATTGAGTAAAAGCTTGTCACTATGCTCTCCCAGCAGATTTTGTTAGCACAGGTTTGTAGACATTGGCCTCGAACATGAAAAGGAATATGAGGGTGTGCACTCTTTATTTTCTGTCTATCTTAATTACAGCAGGGGAATAGAGCACACACATACTGTATTTTTCAGGTCCCAGCCCTCTTAGTATATGGCACTGATGAAGGGGCACTTAATGCTCTAGAGCTTTTTCTCACATATATTCTTGGACACAGACATTAAAAGAGCAGAAACTACACTGTTGATTAAACATGTCCTTAAAGAATGTATATTTCCCTGCCAGTGCGAATACAAAAAAACTAATTTCATGTAGAGGCACAGCCTATATTACACTTCACTTAATGAGGTTTGAGGATTAGTAAGCTGAAAATTTGCTATGTAGACAAGGTTTTACATTACCTATTTCTAGACATAATCATAAATGCACTGGGATTGAAAGCCCCTATAGGCGAGAGGGAGACACTGAAACTAGACAAAATATTGTATTGGCTGCACTGTTCATATTTAGTGTCCCCCACTGGCCTTAATGATGATTTTGACCTTGCATGTTTCCTCTACTTGTTTTCCCACTTCATTCATGGCATTGGTACAAATGCATGCTTTAGATCATTGAGATATTGGAGACCAGGCTAAGTCATAAATAGCACTACATGAGCTTGATGCACTAGGTTGGCCTCTATGGCTCTACTTTTTTGTCTCTGTGGAGGTAGCCTAATGATGTGATTGATTTTATAGAACTCCAAGTATAAATGTTGAGAATCCCTTAGTGCCATACAAAAGCTGAGACCTGAAACATGTATGTGCTCTATTCCCCTGCTGCTATTAGGGTGAGAGGGAAGTAAATTGAAGAACAGCATATTGACATTGCAGACCTTTCTACTCGTTCTCCTGTTTTAGGTCATATTATGCCCACAGGCATTCCAACAAACATATGCACAATCTCATGTGTTCAATGTGGAACCATCTATTTACAATGATATGCTATTAAATACCTCTTGGCTGACAGAAGTAGACAGACACGGTGTCCCACAGTCTATGGTCTCCCTACTTACTTTGCTAAGGCAGCCGATGGTGCTGAAGACTTGCTGCCCCAGCCAGATAATGATGCAGGCTCTTAAGGTGTACAGCTGAACAAAAAGAAAACCAGAGATAAGCTATTGCAGAAGTTGGCCTACCAATTCTGTAACTGGGTAGGGTTTTTTGTATTACTTGTAGAGCTGATTATATTTAGTAAGTAAGTTTGCTGTAATTACTGACATGTACATGTCAACATTTTACATTGTATTACTGCTTACTGGCAACAAATTGTAGCCTCTCCCTAAGCATCCTATCATTTTAAGAGTGGCTGAGGTAAGACCAGTAAATACGTACATACATACACACATCTTAATCACCTCAACAGTCTGTTCAGAGATACACACACTCAAACTCTGTATAGGGATGTTGGTGACATTATGTACAGTCAGTATAGAATGCGTCACTGAAACATCTCTTAATTGCTGTCAATTCATGCTTTATTGAGTTTATGCACTTTATTTTGTATTTCGTTAAGAGTAGCAAGGCCAAAGTCATTGTTTTTGCATTGCATGGAAAACACTGTCTATGCTGCTCAGTATTTATTGTCCAACTAAATTTTCAACAAGGCACACCACCCTGCTGGCATTATTTTGTAAATTAATTTATTAATTTAATACACTGGTGCTTTTACTTCTAAGGAAATGATTAGCAAGATAACAGAATAATTGGTTCTCTTCACGTTGTGTTGGACTTGTTGGAATAGCTGCAAAATGTTTGTGGTTCAATAGAGCACACATTGAGCGAAATGTGCACATTGCATGCAAGGTAAAATATGTATTTAAATAACACAAAGGTTCAAAAGGTTTTGCTGGCATGTATATGCCTCTTTGTGTCTACCAAATTGTACCACCCACCAAGTGTAAAAATTGGGATACTGATAGCATTTGGCACAGTCACTCCTTCAAACTTAATGCAGAGAAAAAAAAATGGTCTGACTTCCTAAGTGCTGGTGTATACAGACATTCAAGGCTTTCTGCTCCTTTCCCTCACTGCAGGAGAGTACAAAAGTTGTCCTTGACTAACTGGTTTAGATGAAACCCAGAAAGCACAGGAATCAGGAATCTGCAGACACGTATGCATAAATAAAGCTGGCGGGCTGATGCGAGACCATAACTCAACCTAGTCAGTGCTCAGTGAGGGGGAAGAAAAACTGCACCGTTGTATTTGTGCAGATGGGAGGACTCTGTCTTCTTTGGCAGAGGATGATCAGATGGTGGGCAGGAGAAACACAGGCTGCAACTACAAAATAACCCTTTAGCTTCTAATTTGGTGCACAGCCTCCACTCTTGAGCAATCATGGTTGCTATAGAGTGCCAGGCACCTGTATGCTTTATGTTGTGGCACTTGTACCTGTACAGCTCTTGTACTTGATATCAAAGGCCTAGAGCTGGGGCCAACCTGCCTACTAATACATACCTTTACAGTGTGTTCTCTGTTCATATCAGCACTCAGTCTTTATAGGCACACATTCAATTCACATTCTGCCAAGAGCATTACAATTACCAAGAAGGTTGAGGGATTCATTCCATGTTCTCTGAGAACAATCATCATTCTGGAACTGATTGAATGTATTCATTTATCAACTCCACCAGGTGGAGCCAGAAATACCACGAGAGCCTTAAAAAGGCCCTTAGACATGGGGTCTGTAACATTTATGGCTAACTTACAGCTTAAAATAAGCATTTGCAGTATTCCATGGTTGATTTTATTTCGTTCTGCATAAGAAATGGTATTTCATTAAACTGTAGTGGTGTCTTCAGAGGGTTGAACAAGATGTGAATGTCTGAAAGGGACTAAAACCTCATTTAATGTTTAGTACCATAAAGCTATGGCTTCATATGGTTCATTTCATTTTATCATTCAGCAAATCCTCGGCCAATTAAAACATTCATAAATGGTTTAAATAACTTCAGCTCAGACTCTTGTATTTCTTTAAAAAAAAAAAAAACAGTCTTATTAGCATATGTAGAGTCTATATTCACAACGTTCCACTTCCGGGATTGCTAGAGTGCCTTTGGTTTTCTTTGTGTTGGAATTCTAAACTCTGGTGGATTTATGAGGACTATGGTTGACTGCTCCTCAGATCTCTACAGGGTCTGTTTGTTTTTTTTTTTAATCGTTCTCGAACTGCTCTTTAATGTTTTATGTAAAGCACTTTGAATTGCCCTGTTGCTGAAATGTGAAAGAAAGAAAGAAAGAAAGAAAGCCGGGGCTATTCATAAAACATTCTGGGCTGAAGCCGGGGACGCCCAGGCCTAACGACGCCTCTGTGTACTATAAATGTGACAACAGAAAAGGAACAAACATTACTCTTCTGTAGTTGACAGCCTATGCATTGTCAAAATATGGAAAATCAACTTTCTTGCCTGTGGGATTTATGGTTCTTAAGATATCAAGTGTATCATTTGATAGTTTTTGTCCTAATTAGTTGAAGCTTGCATGCTTTAAAACATTTCAATCTAAATGATGGCTCTCTTGTCATTCTGGGCAAGGGCAACAAAAGGGCAATTTGCCACCAGCATGGGAAATGTTCTTTATGATCTGCCTGCTCTGAAGTTTCTCCATTTGAAATGTTTAAATACCTTATTATTCGGGCGCCTGGATAGCTCGGTTGGTAGAGAGCGCGCCCATATATAGAGGTTTACTCCTCGACGCGGCGGCCGCGGGTCTGACTCCGACCTGCGGCCCTTTGCTGCATGCCGTTCCCCCTCTCTCCCCTTTCACATCTTCAGCTGTCCTGTCAAAATAAAGGCCTAAAGATGCCCAAAAATAATCTTAAAAAAGAAATAAAATTATTCAGTCCCTAATACACCAAATAAGAGTTGAATCTACATTTGCCAAGCAATGCAATGGCTAAAAATCAAACAGGAAACTGTAGTGCAGATTTTAGCCATGAAAACTTTTAAAATTCCCCAGTCAGTCATCAAGAACCAGAACATTTAAAATACATCACCCCACTGTTAAATTCCATCCCCTTGGGTGTCCTGATATAGCCTGGCTCCGCCCTCCTACTTACTTCGGCTAAATTTTCATTTCCCTTCAGTACTCCGTCTGGGTTTGTGGTATATTCTTGAGTTTTCTCCGTCTTCGTCAAATATTTGTAGGTCCAATCAGTGAACAGAGGGAGTGGCTGAGAACGATGACGTTGAGGACGTGCACTAGAAAGATGAGAGCGAAGCCATTCGGTCTGTTGTGGCATCAAAGTTAAAGCCCAAGCAAGAACAATCTTTGCTGAGTTGTGTTGGTGGCCATGATGTTGTGGCCCTCCTCCCCACGGGGTTCGGGAAAAGTTAGATTTTCCAGCTCGCTCCGTTAGTGGTGAAGGAGTTGGCTAAGGCTAACGCTAGCGATGCTAATGCTAAATATAAGCCGATAGTTGTCGGTCTCCACTCTTGTTGCACATGCGCATGACATACGTCACGACCAAACGTTAGCGATTGGTTATGGCAGATCCAGAGTGGCTCTGGGCAGATGCAATAGTTTTAAACTTCAACAGAGTACCCGCCTTCAAGGAAGTTAACACTTGTCAATGGAAAGAGGCCAGACACTGCAATGAAATGTACAAGAGTCTGGTAGGACCAGGCTAGTCCTGATAGGCAAACTGCAATGTCCCTGGTTCAATTACAGCCTGGTAATTTTGCTCCATGCCACATCCCTCTGCTCTCTCTCCTCATATATTGTGTGCCTCTATACTGTCCTATCCAATACAGGCTAAAAAGCCACAAAAAAAATCTCCCTGCTATAAAAAAAAAGTCATCCCCTTTAGATACTTTCTGCTTTAAAAGTAACTGCTGCCGTTTAGCACTTCATTCATTCATTCATTCATACAATGACCAACCATCAGTTTTCATTACACATCAAATGTCCTTTCAAAACAGAGGAATCTATCAAATACTGAGCTCAGCTACATACAGTAAGTTGTTTCATTGGATGTGTTCAATTCCAAAGTGTCACAAACCTACAGAGGCAAATATATCATCTATGTCATCCCGGCGGTCACAGCCGGTGGCCTGAGATGACGTTGCCTCGTTTGTAGTCCGGGTTCTTTGGTCGTCCCCTGACAGTCCGGACACCGATAACTCCGTCCTCTCCCTTTGTCTCTTCAGCGGTTTCTTTTTTACACCCGTTGAAGACTTAAATCGACTTCTGAGTGTCTGCAAACGAGTTGTCAGGCAAGCATGTCTCCTGGTTGCAGCAGAAGGCCGGCAGGTTGTTGGCACTGAGCCGTGAGGAGATGAAGCCCAGCAAGCTTCCTGTCTGAAGGTCCGCAACCTCCTCTGGACGCTGGGGACGAGGACACATTTACAGAAATATGCACAATTACTATTAGGGAAACTGCAAACTCAGAAGAGCTGAAAAAGGTGACACATCATTTCCCCCACCCCCATCGGAGAAGAAAATGAAGGGAAAACACAACATTTTCCAAACGATACTAATGGAATAACAATAATTATTTCACCAGTAAATTCCTGTTAAATGACAAAAACAACCACTGGATGGGAAAAGGGTATTTTCAAACAACTTTGAATGTTGTAGTGTTGACTACACCGTGCGGCGATGTTTCAGTTCCCTCTAACGTCCGTTTTCGGAGCATCAGAGAGAAGCGCAGGCATTTAAGTGGCACCTAAATAATGCACCGAAATCCGCGTTGCTATTCGGTCCGGTAGATAGCGGTCGTTAAGGCACCGGTGCTGTATTAGCACCAGGTCTCGGACCCCCCCCCCAAATAAAAACTCTTCGGCTCTACACGATTCACGTGGATGACATTTTCCCATTCAAAACGGCGATTTTTGCCGAAAAGCAACTAGTTTGCAGGTATGTAAAGTGTGTAGTTTCACCTCAACAACTCCACACAGTGGCCAATTTATTAGGTACACCTGTACAGTCTAATGCAATCCAACTGTTCTGCCAAAAAGTCTTCTTTTATGCCTATAATGTTCAGTTGTTTTTTTCTACACGGTCACAGAGGCGTTAGTTGTTGAGGTGTTTGATAATATTCTGCCCCCCTCATGTATGTAAATAGGGGGTACAGAAAAATAGAAACACCTCTAAATATATTGTAGTCCATTACAATACCCCCTCTAACTATGACCTCACTAATAAACATATCAAATTTATTTACACACACATTATAAACTTTGTAAAAAGGTAGAATTTATGGCAGAGCTGTTGTATTGAATTGCACAGCTGTACCTAATAAAGTGGCCACTGAGTGAATATTCTGCGCTGTTGCTCTTACTTGTAACCGGCTGCCTCTAAGCATTTCATCCTTTGGCACTTTAAATGCAAGAAGCTTAGAAGACGTTTTTCCTTTTCCATCTTCTGGGATTTGCACCATGGGATCATTTCTTCCAGATGGGCCGCCATGTCTGTGAAAGTAGTAGCCTCTCTCACTTGTTTCTTGAACTTTCGTTTCTTGTCAGCCTTGTGTATTTTCTGTGGGAAGGATTTGCCCTTGGGTAACAAAATTATGTAATCATTACATAGGACGATTAGGTGGCCACACTGAGCAATTACATATTCTGCAAATAGTAAAAGCATGAATACATATTTCATCTGGCTTGCTCACATACCTCAGTAAAGTCCCTGAAAACCTTGAGAAAAGGCTTCATGTCAGCGTCAAGACCGATAACTGAAAAAAGAAAAAAAGATGATCTTCTGGTGCAAATCACATAGGGCTACATTGAAGATTACTGTGTAAACTATCAGTAGCTGAGAAAGCTAACTAGCTAGACAACAGACTGACTACTTTGTCGCCCCCCTACTGTGAAGCAGTGCGTCCTTTAGGGCAGTGTCATCTTATCCATCACACAGAACAATGAAAAAGCTCCACACCTCGTTCAACAGCAACACCCAGATCTTCTTTAACCTCCCTTGTCGCTCCCTGGTTCTTCACTTTAACAGAAGAGGTCTTCTTCCTCTGCTGCTTATACTTGTGACCTTTGGCAAGGGGACCGCGTGCTGGCTTTTTGGTCAGTAAACGTGCATCAGAAGGAGCCAGGAACTGAGCCATATCTGCTGGCAGGGAGAAGTCTGTGAGGAAGGGCATGGGCTGGGCGTTGGCTACTTCTCTGAGGAGCTCCAGGAGCTGCTGATACAGAGTGGACAGGCTGACCAGGATACCACGGACAATCACCCTGATGGAGCACAAAGGCAGGTAGATTTAGATTTGGATCTAAACAAACACAAATCAAACTATTCCAAACACAGTTCTTTTCTATATTTGGAGCTGCCAACATGCAAAGCTGCCTTGTGCCGTATAATTCAGCATCTTTTTGCATTTCTCAGCCTTTTTAGATGCGACAACGAGGACTCACCAGAGACGACTGACCATGCTGGTTATCACCATATTCAAGATAATAAACTCCTCCCATTTCATCTGCTGCTTTGACAGTCTGAAGCATATATCGCTTAAGGACAAACACACGAGGTGACATCCAGAAAGCCAAGATCGCCAAACTTAATTCAGACTAAGAGATTCACAGTTGCAAAAACAAAACAGAGTCTCTCTTCAGAGATGACTGTCAGCTTACTTTTTATGTTTCGGAACAGTGCCACCTCTGAAAAGGATACGTGAAAGCTCTGCTGCAGCGATTCAATGTGCAGCTCATCAGCTGGGCGGCTCCAAGCACTTTGAGACAGAGCCACTCCAGCATGGGTTGACTGGGGACATCACACTCACCAGCCTTGATGCTCAGTCCTCTAAAACACACACACACACACACACACACACACACACATCAGTGCTGTAATGTGTGCATCAATAGTGATGGCTCAGGCTCAATAATCTCCACCACTTAACTTCTCAGTGTAACCTTGTGCTCTTCTGTAACAGGCTTCCTTAAGAGATTGTTAATCATATTGTTAGTCATTAGTCAGTTCATTAACCTCTGGTACTTTTTTAAACTCTGAAATGTCAATTTATGTTATGTATTCAATTATTTTGTATGCTATTGAAACCCACAAATTAGAAATGCCCTGACCTGATGTGGAAGATCAGTGCCTGAGCTCGTGAGTATATTATTGGTCTGCATAGGCTATTTGAAGCTTGATCAAGCTCCAGTACTTTGTTTGCTTTATTGCATTGCATTTACTTATTCACGCCAGCTTCCGCATACAATGTGTGTCATTAAACAGCAAAACCTGTGTTTGATGCTGGCCTGTATGCTCATTAACAATTGCCAAAAACAGCACATCACACTGAACCAATACGGCTTTCTATCTACCTTTGAATTCTTTTGGGACAAAGATCTGTCAGCTCCTGAAGAGCAACATCAAGCTTCATACTCTTCAGCCTGTTTATGCATTGTTCAACCTGTGAGAGATATAAGACAAAATCAAATATATCAAATCAATATCAAATATGAAAATGGCATATCAGTTCGTTCTTTAGCTTTTCTTAGTTCTACCTCTCTGACTTTTCGGTTTAACACACAGTGAATCCAAAATGACTGCCATGTTTCCCATCACTAGGCTAAAACAGATCACACATCCTGAAGTGGCCAGATGTGGAAATAACGACTTCCAGTCCTCACCTGCTTTAAACCTTTGAACGTCTTGTTGCCTCTGGAGCTGTTATTTAGGAAGTACAGCAGCTCGTAGAGAACTCGTACCTCGGTTTGAAGAATCTCACTCCGAATTAGCTTAAGTACGTTCTCATTTTCCACAATCAGGGCTTTCACACTTGCATCTGCAAAACAGTAAAAACATTTAACAATCACAGTTTTATTCAACGATAATGATACAAGTGCATCAACACTGCACACGTGGGTTGCAAGCGTCATATATACACAGCCTTCAGCGCAGAGTTTTGCCCTAGACATCACGTAACAAAAATCAACATAATTATTGCCAATCAGGATGCGAACAACTAATCGTACCTGTAGTTGAGCTGAAATGTACACGGACACTAGAAACCGCACCAGGAAAAGCAATGTTTACCCTGTTCCACGGTTCTCCTGCCATGCTTCCCACGGATGCTTCCCTACAAAAAACATGCGGATGTCAGCCAGCCAATTGTATTCGACTATACTATAAACGTCAGAGTTCGCCTTAAAGGCACAGAGAACACAGTGACAAGATAGCTCTAGTTCTCGCTGAGGTCACTGTTTACACGAATACGCTCGCGGGTGAAAACGACAATATTTTATCCGCATGTGTGCGTGTGCGTGTATGTGTGTATGTGTGTGTGTGTGTGTGTGTGTGTCGTGTGCATTGTTTGGAGCAATCACTCCACCTCCTCATCTATCCAGACAAAATTTTCAGCTTTTGATGTTCGCTTCACCATGTTTTGTTTTTGCGCTACTAGGGAGAGGAGAGGGAGAGAAGTTGAAGGAAGGACTTGGTGGTGATGTGTGGCAGTGCTTCACACTACCACCTAGCCGCCTGGCGTGCATACTACATCGAATTTCACACACTTTTGCGTCACCATATGCACGCAAATCCGCCCCCCCCCCCCCAAAAAAACAAATAAAATAAAAAGTGATAACGCAACGCCACTTTTGCGTTTTCGCTTCAGATCGTTAAGTCTAAACATAGCCTAAGTCACCTGTAAACTGTAAGGAAACAAATACACTCATTCTTACAAAATTAGAGGAAAGCCTTTACTTGGCATGGCATAAATGTGTAGGCCTCCAGTACAATCAGACAATCAGACTCAATCTAAATCAATGTAAAGTACCACAGTATCATTAATGTGAGATTTTGTGCACAAGCAAAGAGTTTCTGGCTGGGGTGGTGTGAGTGACCAGCAAAACAGGCTTAATGAAAACAGAGCTGAAGACTTATTTTCGTAGACATTAACAATGTGTTTTTGATTGCACTGGATCATTTCTGTATGTCATTTCTGATTAAAAAAACAAAACAACTTGGCCACATTGTGTAAAAATATATATCCTTTATTCAACTAGTAGAAAGAACATGACAAAACAAAGAAAATAACATAAATTCATCTATCCCCACTGTTTACTCATCCAGGTGATGACATGTAAATTCACTTCATCCAACACAGAATCCTCCGACCTTCCCTTCACTGTCAGTCCATGGTTGCCTCCTTTTAGCCAGAAAACCTCAACTTGACCTTTCATTTCTTTTATCATCCCTTCAAAAAGGACCTGAGCAAAGACAGAGAGCAAAAAAAACAAATCACTGGGGAAAATGTCAGGTCATAAAAAAACAGACATTGCACAGGTTGGGACAATGATAATTATATTGAATAGTTAGAATTGTCCATATTATACTAAATAGTAAAGGACTGGACTATACAATCACAACAATACACACTTTCTGCAAGTATCATAGAGAAAAATTAAAATATACATGAAAGAATATAGGAGAAAACTGTATAAACACGTACACTTCATGACTGAGATAAAGAAGTAAATGTATTACTGAATGAGGCAAACTAGTAGCATAAACAACTTACTGAGACAAAGTAGAAAAAAGATAAGTAACTCAACACGCATACACATGTAAATACAAAATGAAAATCCTAAAACTGTATGAAATGGCCGTCAAGACAGGATAAAGAGCCTCCCATCCGTCCTCACCTTGTCACACATGTTGTCCTCAGTGCCTGACACACACAGCACAGGTATGTCTTCAGGTAGCCCTCTGAGATCTTCACTCCGTTGCCGATGGGCGTGCGTCTGTCCCGGTGGGTGCAGGGGGAACGACAGGCAGATGACACCTTGCACTGCATCCTGTGATTCATCACTCAGCTGCCTGGCTAAAGCTGCAGCAGCACGACATCCCATTGACCTGCCTGTGGACGATTTCAAGACAAGATATCATACTCAGTGACTGCTGTATTCCATGTTGTAGTCTTTAGTAATGCACACTATTGACAATTCTGGCAAGACCTGGAAATGTTTATGGGCATATTTTACCAATACTGAAAAGCATAATCCTATTGTTATCAAATGTGCATGTACTTTTCAGACGTTTACCATTAAGAGTCATTTGTAATACTACTGTTGTATTGTTCATTTAACTTCCCAAAACTTATAAATGTGGTGCATGTTGTTAACTAGTGCAGCATCTGCTGGAATTGTAATGCAAACGTATGCACACAGAAAAACCACACTCCACAGTATTTACAAACTAACATAGTCTAGCCTAAATGGCACACCTTTACATCTTTTTATGTGATAAAGTAAGCCTTCTATTGCTGCTTACCTCCAACAAATATGTGTTTTACGGTAAACTTCTGTAAAGACTTCAAGTAGTCCTAGGGGTAAAGCACAAGTGTGTACAGCATCTCACCGATTCTAAATATGTAGTAGCACAGAGATAATAAAATAGTGACTGCTATTTTTGAATGAATGAATGCTAATGCTTACCCACACAGCACGGTAAGCCTTCACTCTGTAACCCAAGTTTAAACCTTTGCATGTGAAACGGAGACAAAGGAAGCCATCTGCAGCTAAGGCATGTGCCAGAGAAACCAGATGTTTGAAGTTCATGTCTCCACCAGCCCCATGTGTGAGAATGACTGCAGTGTGAACATCTGTTACTGAAGCAGGGAAACACAAGGCAGCATCCAGATACTTGGTCCCAAATGGCACCTTCACTGTGTCCTGAAAGCCAGTGTACAGTCAGTGAGCACTATCTCTAGACTGACAATTCACATCACGCATGGTATAAACATCTGTGGCAATGGATTCAGTCTTGTGTAAATAATAGATATAAAACAGCACCACTCAATCAAAGGTCATCAGTTAAAGTATAACTTAGCGTAACAGCTTAAGTTGTTATAACGAGCTAGCTTACGCTAGCTGTGTCTACGTACGCGTACTCACAGAACTGGACTTTTACATCCAGTAACGTTAACTAGCGTTACTATTTTGCAGTTGCAAATGTTAGATATTTACTTTAACGGTCTATGTATTTACCTCGTCAAACTTGTCCATTACAAGATGTTTCTTCTCTGAAATCCGTAGAGTGGAACCTGGCTACAGGTGACTGTGACTGACATCTAATGCTCAGGAGGGATCATTACAGCTTTACTCATGCTACCACGTCAGCAATATAAACACTTGGCACAGATGATTTTCTAGAGGGGTCAGCTACAGAACAGCTACCGTGGAGCTGGCAGAGGTTGTTTATCTTGCTCAAGGACGCCTCAGCACATCAGATGTTTGTTGACAATGCAGCTTGAACATGTAAATCTGCCTATTTGTGGGGGGAAAAAAACCCCACTCATGATAGGATTACTGGCCTATTAAGTGTAGGATATATTTTGTGGAATTGAGTGGCTTCGCTCTCTGATCTTCCTGACTACCTGTGAGAGAGCCATCTGACCTGATGAGTTTGAAAGGGAGTTTCTCTTCCTGAGTATCAATGAGAGTACTATCTGACCTATATGAAAGGGAGCACCGGGCCAGGAAAATAATTGAGCTGATTAAAAAGACTCTCAGATCGGGGGAAGCAGAGAACGAAGCCACTGTGTGATCTGTATTTTGCAAATAACTGAAAAGGTAAGATTCAGGTCATAGGATGATTTTGGCTCTCATCACTCCTAGGTCAGCAGAAAAGATAAGACACAGATGTTTCAGTAATATGAACATCATAAAACATTTTGTAGATCCAATTTGTAGATCTAAGACAGTAACGAACGGTTTGGCCTTGGAGTGGGGAGAATCAACGTGTTTCATGCATGGCGCGAACATGCCGGAAGGGGCCGAAGGACCGGACAGCAGAGCCAAAATGACCTGGACTATATCCAACCGATAACAGCACCAACAAGGACGGGCAGAGAAAATGTATAACAGAGTGTGAGGGTCTGAGTAGCAGGCACCAGTTCCCGGGGAGACTGTCTGTTGATAGGGTGAGGGAGACGGTCTTGAAGGAGAACTGTGTCCATATGCATATGTATTTACTTGCAATATCATTTCACTAAAGCTTGTTACTTTTGAATCCAGCAAATCCTGAGTTTTATTTCTGATCTACCAGTAAACGAGCACTTATCAGGGTGTAGTGACCTTAGAATTGGAGTCAGATTACGTCTGGCCTTTTTGTGCCAGACTAGAAACGGTCACATTTATTTACTACATAAGGTAGTCACTAAGAAAGCCACCCACAGATCCAGTTCATCTTAAGAATTCACTGTGCTGTATGTTTAACATTAAAACATGATTTATAAAATCATGGATACAATTACTTTAGTAGCTTAGTATTCTATGCACTAAAAAGGTATGTATAAAGGCTTTAGGACGCCCTAAACGTTATTGTAGACCCAGTTTAATATGCAACTTAATTTTACACGATATATGCAGGGTCCCTGCTCGGTCTCTTTCAGTTAAGGGGTCTTTGGCTTAAAAAAAAAAAAAAAAAACGTTGAAGACCCCTGCATTAAACAACAGCAGACAAAAGAACATTCATTTTAAAACATACAAAAAGAAAGATATTTATTTTAAAAATTAGATGTCATATCCATATCATAGTCATTCAAATAATTAACACTCTTTGGCAGTACATCAGATATGAAGGATTGCCCTGTAACTGGATGACAGGTCAATCAAAGTTCATCCTTTGCCTGAAAAACAAACAAAAATATTTATGTTGCATATAGTTTGGTGACATCACATAATTGCCATCATAGCTCCACCCTACATCAACCTGACTAGAGGTTGAATTGGTCAGAGTAATTGAAAACACCAGTGTGGGTGTGCAGTACTTTTAATATATTAGTCCATTATTTTGTTTAACAAGGAGCAGTGGCACATTACATACACCAGAGGGAGCCACACTCTGTAAATTGGAATGGTCTGTCTTGAGGTACCAAAGTTAAAACTGTATTTTTTCCAATTACTATTACCAATGAAAAGCTTAAACCCAGCAATGTATCTGCCACAGTTAGAAGCTATACTAGTTTATCATGCCAGAATAATTGAAGATGTAGTTCTGTCAATATCGGCCAGCTATCACTGCACGTTTCCAAATTTATCACAGCTTCTACTTGAGTTCTACCTCTTTAAGCATTAGGCAAACCTTAGTTGCAGTACATCCATGTTAAACAGTTTAAATGGACATCACTTGGAATATTCACCCAGTGCATGGTATACAATGATGTACTGTATAGTGATCGGCAAGGCAGCACGTTTTCTGGAGTTGTCTAAAGTGTATCTTTGCAAACAATGCAAGCTTGTGATATAGGAAAGTACAGCAAATCTACAGAAGAACACCAAGCAGCAGCTTTTAGCGTCTGGTTTGGGCTCTACTGGTGGGGTTATTGTGGTTTCTGGTGTAATGCTGTAAGCTCAGGTGAGGTGAAACAATACAAAGTCACTCTGATGCAAAGGAACCCTTACCCTCGTCCTGTGGCAGGAACATGGGAACAGGTCATCACTGGGCTGCTCTACAAGCTCCATGTCTTCACGAATCTTGGGCTCTGTGACCTGGAGTTTGGCATAGTCCTATAAGAAGAACATTGAACTTACAGGACGTGAAGGACATCCTGATTACACATATGCAATTACAACACATGTCTGCATCATGTGAAACCATTTCATCCAGTCACATAAATAAGGCCCTACAGTGCCTCAGGACCTCGACCCCAGAGTGAGTGACTGCAACTGTAGAAATGTTACCTGAAAAAGTTTGTAGTAGTAACAGAATATGTTGTTCCCCATAAGATAATTGCGGGCAAACTGCTGACCCGCCAGTGCAATTTTCAGTGCCTGAAAGACAGCAAAGATCCAAGCAACTCGGTTATTAAAAAAAAAAAATTAAAATCACACCAAGACAGATAAGTGAAAATATACTCCATTCTGACAAAATGTTACAAAGCCATCTATGTTAATTTTAAAGAGGCCAATAAATGACCACAAAAGAATCCACTGGATAGAATTACACTACGTCATAGCCTTTACTCCCAAACGTAATGGGCAAGGCCAATAATCAATATCATCATCACCTCTTCATCGTGGTCCCGAGCCCACTGGATCTTTTCCAGCAGGTCTCCAAGGTCCGACCTGATTGGGATGTAGTGCTCCCACGGCCGAAGCTCATTGTAGAAATGCTCGTAGTAGCCAGAATCTTGCTTTAGGACCACACTGTCTCCTGCCAGTAGGTAGGGCAGTCGATACGCTGCCACAGTGCCGTCAATGTTTATTTGGTACTTGTACTGGTGGTGGACATGAAATGGAAATAAAAATTAAGTGACTTTTTTTTTTTATAAAAATCAACTTCTGACCTGCTTAGTAATGCAAGCTAGAATACTAGCTAAACAGTTAAGGACCAAGTCATATTTAACACCATAAAGAGTAAGTCTTGGCACACTATCAGGCACATGAAGTTATAGCTAATGTGTCATGTTACACAGCAGACAGAGCTACGTCCCATCGAGGATGTCTTTTTGGCAACCTAGATAATGTAAATAGGTCCAGTATTCCCTGGCCCTGGAGCACTTTTTGATCCATCATCTCCTGGGTAAAATATCTGGGTCTTTACTTTCCTTACCAGACACTAGTTACTTAGGCTCTCTGATCTTTCGTGCTAAGCAAATTGGCTACACTCAGCTTGTCTGAGCTTGTTTGCTGAAAATGCCTTCCGGTGGTTGTACAACAATTAGCTAAAAGCTGCAAAGCCAGTTAGGTGTTAATTCTTACTGGGCCAGGTAGCACTAGCATCTCCTTACCATTCCGTGATATTACTTGTTTCAAAGTTATTCAAGAACATCACTTAATGAAGACTCCAAGACATTTAATGTTTTAGTGGAATCAGAAACCAGCCATACTGGCGCACGCTCACCTTGAAAAAGTCAAAGAAAGAAACATGTTTGACCAGAGGCCCATAGATGCTCTCATCATGTTTGAAGAAGAAGAAGTTGGTAAAGGCAGCATCTATCATGTCGGGGTGAGCCCTGGAAAGCTTGACCAGTTCCAGACGTTCCTGACGACTGTCGCGGCCCCTCCAGAAGGCTGTGGAATTCTTCTCTTGCCATGGTGGCCCTGTGTTGGCCTGCACTGACATCATGTCCAGACTTACTCTGTTCATTGGATTGGAAGTTATTCATCTCAGCATCGGTCAAAGTTATAGACTCATACAGTATGTAGATAATGACAAGCAGAATCATAAAGCAGACCTTAAGACAGTAATGAGAACCGTACAGTCATGTAAATGTCATATTATTTTACCCATGTAATGGATTGACTTCATACTGTCTGCTTTACCTCAGTGCCTATTAACTATTTGCACCCTGATGCACACATTTGCTTTCTCTTTGTGAAAAACTACTTCACCATGTTCATTGTTGCAGTAAATGGTATGGACCTTTTTCACAGCAGACGTTTTTGACTTGTCATAGTAGGAAAAGCACGGCTGAAATTGATAACCTTAACAATGGCTCAAGTCCATCAGGACACTTGATCCATCATTAAGTTATTTCAGTGAGTCAGCATGCACAACTCTCCACTCGCCTCTCCTAAGTGGAATGCAGCCATCATTAATGGTTTTGAATACACCTGTGCTTTTCCTACTATGACATGTCAACATGTCTGCCGTGAAAAAGGTCTTTAGCAGCTACAGGTGACAGTGGACACACCTGGTGAGCGAGTAGCACTCATTACAAAGGGAGAATTTCTGCAGGGCAAAAAGTCAATGAATGCGTTATATATGGAGAGCTGTTGGCTTAGTCTAGATGTAAAATAAAAATTTGCTAGCAAACTTTTTTTTGTTTGTTGCTGTCACACCCAAATTGGCTATTGCGCACTGCATAAAAATGCATGAAGCAATGCTGAGGATATAATGAGCATACCGACACAGGTTTATTTTGGTTCCACATTATTCAGTCTGCACTGTGACAGTACCACGGTGTAGTCTGTGTACACAAGCCCCCACTGCCATCTGCTTGTGGAGGAAGAGCATATTGTAAATCAACTTTATGACTGCAGGACTGCAATGTGTCCAAGCTGACTATGACTCATGTCCCCCATTAGGAAGCAAGCTACACACTTTTCGGAGCCTGCAGGCCTACAGGCAGTGAGTAGTTGATACTCAAAAGATAACATTTTCAGTGGAATGTTCCTTTAAGGGTGCCCAGGTGTGATTGGTGCTGCTAGTTATACAGCGGTGACTCTGTAGACTCTTGTACAGACTTAATAATAGAGCTTACTCTACCAACTACAAATCTTTTACTTTAATCTAAAATTGAATGTCATATTTTATGGATGCACGGCCTTACCTTCCCATGGTCTCAAGGACAGACTCAGTCAGGTCATAGGTGGGCATGACAATATCTCTGGTGTTGTTGGAGCCACACCAGGAAAAGATAGGATGAATCTTCTCAGTGGGTTTCCTCTTCTCCAATGGCCAGTCACCCAGGTTTACAAAGAACTCTATATCAGGGAGCTGCACCTGGACGTACAACACAACATTGGAATGAGTAAGGGTGTGCCATATCATATCGTTCACAATAATACCGGGATCGTTTTTTTATATACAATATGAAAAAATTAATGTAATTGCTTTTTCATTTCGCAACCGATAGGTGTGCACTTTGTTGTAATATTTATATTGTATACAGATTCTGAATCTCACTCTGAGTTAATGTTGTTTACAAACTAAAGAACTGAGATCATTTTTGTTTTTACTGAATATTTGAAGGCAAACTGTTAACGTTTATGCTTACAACTATAACACAATATATACACTACCGGTCAAAAGTTTGGGGTCACTTAGGAATTCCCATTCCACTCCATTATAGACAGAATACCAGCTGAGATCAGTTGCATTGTTTTTTTAACCAGGGCAGCAGTTTTCAGATTACATTCTGTGCTTACATAATTGCAAAAGGGTTCTCCAATGTTTTCTCAGTTAGCCTTTTAAAATGATATCAGATTATTAAACAGAATGTGCTTTTGGAACATTGGATGAATGGTTGCTGATAATGGGCAATGTAGATATTGCATTAAAGATCAGCCACTTCTTTCTACAACAGTCGAGAACCCTTTTGCAATTATGTAAGCACATAATGTAATCTGAAAACTGCTGCCCTGGTTAAAAAAACAATGCAACTGATCTCAGCTGGTATTCTGTCTGGAATGGTGTGTGTGTGTGTGTGTGTGTGTGTGTGTGTGTGTGTGTGTGTGTGTGTGTGTGTGTGTGTGTGTGTGTGTGTGTGACACAAAAAAAACACTGCTGCCTACTCTTGTGTGTTCATGAAAATGTTGTGCATTTTTGTTTGAAGACCTCGAAAAGATAACTGAAATATGGAAGTGAAAAAAGTAATCTTCTGTCATGACCTTTTCTAGCTTTTCAAAAGCAAGTGACAATAAAACGTAATAATGGCATGTTAAAGATTAAAATTGTTAAAATGTTTCAGTATTACACAGTTTAAGAAGAGCTTACCTTTCTGGTGAGTGACAGGAGGATGGCATCCATAAAGATTCTGAAACCCACATGCTCTCCAAAAGTTCTAACGTAGACCTAAAGAGAATAAAAAGAAAAGAAAAATCTATATCAAAACGTAAAAAACATCACAGCAGTGTTCAGGAATAAACTTTTATGCCTAACTGCAAACTCCATCCGCTGATGAAGACCGTGAATTGGGATTGTATTGTCAGACTAGTGTTTCCAGGGTCAAGAACAAACTTTCATTCCTATTGAAGGAGTTAATTCAGTTACATATAGAAATATAGACAGTTGAAGAAATGTGTCAATTGCTCATTGATAATTTATGGCTACTAAAATGTTTGTTTGGATGCTCAATCTGCCTCAAAACAGAATGCAGAAATTACAGTGGGACTGTAAAACACAGACAACTGATAAATGGATGATAAAACTGGACGTTCCCATGGAATGTCTGTGGCAACAAGGCTTTTGACGTATCACTATTACAGGAACCTGGATTGATGTCCACAGTGGTATTATGAGAAAATTGAACACCTGGTTGATAGACTCTTCTTACAGGTGTGTCACATTGCTCCAGGCTCTTCTGGCCCACTTTACATTTTTACATGGCCTTAATTACTATTCAGCCCAAAGAAATACTACCTGGTATTACTATACTGCCCTTTGGTTAGGTGGTATTTGTAAAGAGAAACAGGGGAATTTCTGTAAAATGACTTGTGTGTAAATGTTACAGTTAGACCAACATATCAGTTTTCTGTTTGCTAAAAATGTAATATCCACCACTGCTCCCTAAATCAGTATTTATTGAAATCACACCTCACCCCGACTGTAACCCTAATACATCAGCATTTTTTTTGGTATAGTGAGCTGTAATGTATTTTCAATATTAGGATTTTTTACATTTGCTGTTCATCTTATTGTTTGTTTCCCCTTCTGTTTGGTTGTTTCTGGTGTCATAGGTGTGAGGCACCTTGTTGTCTTGAACAGTGTAGTGACAGAGGCTTTGTCTCTGTCCAAAGCGTTGTGGGATCTCCTGCGCATTACGATCTGGGTCAACACTAGCATAGAGGGCCAGGTCCCTTTCTATCTGAGGGAAGGACTGAGGACAGTGCATGTCGGCCTCCCACACAGGACCACTGGGCTGGGGACAGTCGCAGCCCTCATGGTAGACTGGACCTGTAGAGGAAAAACACAGAAGATCATGAAGATCCTTTTCTTTCACCTGCCGTAAACATGTGCCATCTTTATCAGGCCAGAAAAACACAAATCTAATTTTAAAACACATTTTTTGTTGGAAACTTGGATTGTGTTCTACCTTTGAGAATGAACGGTGACTTGGCGACGTGCTTGTTCTTGAGCAGAATGTGGATGTGAAGGTCTGTGTAGGTGGCATACATTCTGTAGCGAACCAGGAAGGAGCCATCCTTACGATCCAGGACCTGGATCCAAATCCTGGTGAACTGCTCCACCGGAGACACCATCTTCACTTCAAAGGTGTTTTCACCAGGTGACGTTGTTAAACTGTGAGGGAGAAAAACATGGAGAATGTGCTGCTCCTGTTAAAAGAGAGCAGAGCCGGAAGAATACTAGCATGCTGGCACACAAGTGTACACAACACTGACTGAAGCAGGGATACTGACTAATTAAAAATTACAAGTTGTACATTATAAACAAAGTCTGTTGTTGCTGATATAATTTCATGGCTTCTTGGTATTTGAATGCTGATATTGTCTCTCTTGTGTTCCAACAGACAACAATAATGTCGTTTTTATTGTTGTAGGCATGAATGAAAGTGAGAAACTGATCTATCTTGAGACCAAAAGCATGTGTGAAAGTGACACCCACTGAGTAACTCCACATAGAACTGGATACCTTCATTGGGCCCATGAGAGCTTTTTGATGATTATTGGAGGTTGTCTGATTCCTTCTCCCTGGGGACTCTCACTAGTTTACAATTTCAACATGGTTAAAGATATTTACTATGTTGACCTTTTTTGTAGTCATGCAGTCTTCAGGTGCTAATAAAAATACAGTGACATTGTCCTGGGTTATAGTTTCACCAGTCTGTAATTTTGCAACTCGGACATCTCAAAAAGAACCAAACTGACCCAAATATGAGACAATATTTTTTCCCCCTAGAAAATATAAATCGGAAAAGTTGGGGGTTGTTACATTTGACTCCATTCATTTTTTTGATAAGAAAAATACACATTTTGGCTTTCAAGCTTTTTATAAAAACAAACACTGAAGAAAAGTGTAGGCCTAGAAAAAAATAAGCCTTATTGGGGACTGCATATTTGCTAATTGGAGAGTTGTTCAGCAATGATAAAGATACAATGTTACTCTTCTGTAGTTTTAGACAGTTAGACACAAACCACTTATTTACACATAAACAAGTTACAGAAATGATTTTCATTGACATGAACATCCATTATATTGCCCAAACGGTCCTTTCCCACTTAACAAAATCCAGAGAAGGATGCTACGTGGAGCATTTGAAAGCAGCATTGCTTGCCAATAACATTTTACAGGTTGTTGCGACTGAAAACACGTACTGGCTGCAACAAAGGCAATTTGCAGGCCTTACGTTACTTACTTTCGCCCCGAGCTGTCCACCGCCTGCACGTAGAAGAATCGAGCTGGAAGGACGATGTTTGTCTCGAGTCCAGGTCCCCATATTAAAGTTTTTGCAGCACTGGGTAACGTTACCGACTCTGCATGAGCCCCCGGGAGTTCACATCTGAACAGATCCAGACAGAAGAGCAGCAGCAACCACGAAAATAGCCGAAGAGACATACCTGTCCAGAAAGTTCACTGGTAGCCCTTACTTTTCTCCACACAGAGTCTCACTGCTCAAACTTGCCATTGTTTGTTGCCCAAACATCAAAAGAATGAATATATAACGTAACGTTAACGCTAGCTAACGTTTTAACTGTTCGCTCCGTTTCCATTTGGAATAATACAACACAGCGGTGGCATTGCTAATGTGGCTAACATACGCGCATAACTTTGTTGTTTTAATATGCTTTCAGTGATACGAAAATTACCGTTAGCTAACCTAGTTTTAAAATCCTTGTACAGTTTATAACTATCTGCTGAATGAACAGGGGCGTCATAAGCACGCGCGATGTAGCAATCTGATTGGTCACCAGTCCGCCAACTCTGGGTTTGATTGGCTGAATGAGTAATAAACTCATGAATCTGATTGCACAGAAGTCCGGAAGTTAAAGACTTGGCTTCTACCTACTGGGCGTGTTCTCTTGCATCAACATGTTTTAGCTATGATTTTAGCATGAAACTGGATGGAGGGATTTGCTCATAAACATTTTGCACAGAATCAAAACCTTGCCATTTTTACTGTCCTACGATGTTTTCAGTGGTAGAAATATCATATATCCTTTGCTTAAGTAAAAGGAGCAATGCCTCACTGTAAAAAAAATTCAATTATGGGTAGAAGTTATGTATTGAAAATGTTAAGTATTATGTAAATTAAGTACTCAATGTAGGAAAACCCCTTTTAGAGTTATACTATTATATCTTATATAATTATTTTTAATTGCTAATGCATTCTTGTGTGAGAAGTATTTTACTGTAGGTGGTCGAGGTGAAGCTGATTTTAATTATTGTATATACTGTTGTGTAATGTAATTATAGTGTTAGATTATATAAATTGTTATATTTTGTATGTAAACATCTTAATTTGTTAAGTAACTAGGTATTATAGCTGTAAAATAAATGTAGTGAAGTAAAGAGGTACAATATTTCCCTTTGGATTCTGTGGAGTAGAAGAATAAAGTGGCATTAAGTTGAAATACTCAAGAAAAACTCAAGTAATATACGTCACATTTGTACAGAAGTATGGTACTTGAGTAAATGAGTTACATTTCCACCATGTCATGATTTGGCTGAGTGTGGAGTCATTAACGGTAATGGATTGAAACGGTCTAAAATAATTCTGGGCAAACATTACAAACTGCAGCGGATCCAAAATAATCTTAAATGTATAGGATATGCAGGAAGATATAATATATTTCTGAGAAATGCATGTAAGATAATTTGCTCACTGTATGCTTCTCATATAAAGCAGGTAAGTTACATTGAAAGGGTAAAATGAACATTTCTTGAAATAATAATAAAACCATGCTGCGCTTTTAGCTTGATGTGAGGAAGCTTCACTTCCTTCATGGGTGCTGCTGCTCAAACAAGCTGAGAATCACTGATATGGAGATGCCCAGATGATCCTCTGCAATTCAGCAGTACACGTTGTACTTCATACACACAAAACAACAGCAGCTGATGAAGGCTAGTTAGAAACAGAGCTCTGAACTGTGTACATCAATCAATGTTTATTTCATTTAGCTTTTGCATCAACATATTTTTCAGTTCTTTTTTTGTCAAGTAATTTCTATTACACTAGTATAATATCAATAAGAACAAAAAGTGGTAGAATCCATTTAAATAAGACAAACTTTGCTGCCATCATTGCGAAAACCAGAGAATACTTTTTTTTCAGGATACTACAGTGTGGAGAACTACAGAGTTCCAGTGATTTAGACAGAGCCAGAATACCAGATAGTACAGTACCAGCATTAACAGGTACAACATATACAGAGAAAAATATCCCAAGAATGTCTTTATCTTTTATCGTTTTTTTTTGTTTGTTTCACCTTTCTCTCAAGATTGAACTGTACAGTTAATAAAAAAAACAAAAACATACAAACAAAAAAACATACTAACAAAAACACCCTGTAAGTAGAAGTCAGATTTTTTTTATTATTTTATTTTTGTGTTTTTTTGTTTTTATGTGTGTTTTCTCTGCCATTGAAAGGACTGCACTGAACACAAATCTCATTGACGGTACAGAGATAGGAGAGAAATTAATTTTTTCACATGTTTAAGACACCTAATTGAATCAAATCATGTGTAATTCCTGAAATCTGTGTGGCACTGATTTAGGATGTCAGGCGATTTGGGTTTGGTGAAAACAAATAGGTTCAAAGTAATGCCTCTGCAGCCTAACAGGGAGCAGGCAGAAATGACTAGTCTACGCTAGTAATGCAGATAGATTCACTTATTTTTTTAGGTTTTGAGTGTACGTGTCGCTGTGCATGTTTTATGTGAGAGTGACGTCAACATGATCAAGGCGCAACGCTTTATATGTGTTAATGCTCGTGTGCATAAAGGCCTGATGTGTGAGAAATGGATATCAATAATCCTGTTTGGTTTTTCAGATCAATTCAAAGTACAGACAAATACACAAGTACAAAATATCCTCCTCAGTTAATGTTGTTTGCCCGTGTCATGTGGCTACCCATTGACATGTACAACACGATCACAATATGATACACAACCATGTATCATGGAACATTTGTTGTTTTAAACATACAAGGGCCTTCGGTTGAAAGGCCGTCACCATCAAATATAAGACTAGGACAAGAGGATACCATAGTCATCAAGAACAATATTGAACGAAAAAAAGAACATATTTGCCTTCATTTGAAATTGTTACAAATGTATTACACATGTACATAGTTTCTTCACTGACTAACATCTGAACATTACTGAAAAAAAAAATACTGTTACTTCTCCTGAACCTTTTTACTGATAAACGACTCACGAGGGAGTTGGTAGCAATTAAGCGGATTCCAACTCCTCTTTGTACTGCCGCCACAAAGACATTGACTTGTTTGTGATCATGGAAAGAGAACTGCTCAGGTTTAACCCTGAAAACACATGGACCACAACTTCTAAAAGACTGAGGCTGAGAGATGGGAGTGTGTCATTCATGTTTAATTGCTTTTGAAGAGAAAGAGTCCAGTTGTTGAACATCTGTGGCACTCTCTCTCTCTCTCTCTCTCTCTCTCACACACTCTCTCACACACACACACACACACACACACACACACACACACACACACACACACACACACAACCTAATGGCTCACTAAACTCATACATCAGACAAAGGAAAAAACACCCTTGTATTTTTCTTTTCATAAAGAAAACTATTTGACTTTGATAAATGTCCTCTATGGCCAACTCCCAGTACTATGTCTAATCTGTTCTGATCAAACAGAAAACATAGGACTACCACATATTAGCTCTTTGTTAGTTTACAGTAAGTGGATTCACTCATCTTGTTTTTTATGGCACGTGAATAGTATATAGGTTCATACTATAGCTATAAACACACTGTGTCCAGAATACGCAGTTAAGTCTTCCAGCCTTAGAATACGTCTCACACCAATCTGTTCTTTATTTTCATACAACTGTAGTTGGGGAGTGAGATATTTCTCATCATTATATAATGCTTTTGTAAGAAGTAGCAGCAGCCGCCGCCGAAAAGTGAAATTAGTGTGATTAGACTGTGCAGAGATAAGTGTAAATACTACGGATTCGTGTTTGCACTGTGCAGCCCAGAGTAATTGGTAAGAACATAGTTTCAGCATTATTCTAAGTGTGTGTAGAGAAAGCTAAGTATGTGCATCTATATTGTAGCATTTAATATTTGCTGAGACTAAGAATAAAAATGTTAAATAAATAAAAAATTTAAATAAAGAAAAGAAGGGAAAGGAACACAAGTTTTGGCTTAATAGCAATGCAGGTATACATTTCCCTTTATATATAGCTTTTTGTCAATATTTCAAAAAATATAAAGTTTTTCATAGTTTCTGTTGTTGGCTTACACCATTAAATAAAACGTTTTATTTTTGTATCTCCTGTTAAAGTAGCATGCTGCTTTATAATATGGCAGTTTGATATTTTTAATAGTCATCCATGTTTGTTTCATGCAATTCTTGTTGGTTTCTTAACTTTTGAGTATCTACACAGAGAGGTCCAGAAAACCTGACCACATACACCACATACACACTCACAGACAGACATGTTGGATATTTCCAGTTCCATCTTCAGTCCTCCAAATGCCGCCATTCGCCATTCTCTGTCTGTCCTCATCACTGCATGTCTAGATAAGGAACTAACACATGCTCGTCCTTTAACAACGTGACAGTGCCGTAGCCAGTCCAGAAGCCGTGAAGACAAAGTCACTCTCGAGTCTTTCTTTCATTGCTCTTATTTGAGTGAAAGTCCCTGTCCCGGCATAACTCTCCCAGCAGTCCAAGGGCAGCCTCAGCTCTCTTTCCTGCTATTACAACTGATACCACTTCTTGTCCTTGCACTTTAGCATCACCTGTGAAGAGATGAGGTCACATATAGTCGATGGTGAGAAATAAGTTGTCACTGCTTCATTTCCTTCGGAGTAACAGCACAATATTATTACAAAGTTTGCTTTACAGCTGCTGTATGTAGAATTTTTAAACACCAGTATTTTGCATTTTAAATAAATGACATCATGGTGGAGAACTGGCGCCACCATGAGGTCCTGTTTAGGGATGAGAAGAGTCAGAACAAATATGTGATTACTTAAATTACTGTACGTTGCTATGAAAATTTGAGAACAATGGAGCTAATTTTCTTTTTTGCATAATTAATGAGCTATTTCATCTATATAACAGCTATATTTTCTTGTTTCTTCTATTTCAGTTTACCATATCATCATTTTCATTTTTTAACTTAGATTACAAAAGATTGAATTTGATTATCTACATTTTTTTTTTTTTTTTGGTTGTGTGTAACATTTTACTCATTTTAATAATCTTGTTTTTACCTCATGAGCGTGTTTGGAGAAAGTTTCTGCACTGGTCATCATTAGGGCGGTTCGCTCCTCCAGCTCCCCCAGCCTTTGGCCTCTCTCATCCAGAGCAATGCGGGCCCGTGCCAGATCCCCCACCACGCCGCAAGCTGCCACCTTCATGCCCTCCATCCCCGCCTGCCCAGGGATGTGCTGGGCCAGACTCCGAGAACCCTTCCCAGCTGCTGCCTCACCAACTGTCAACAATATCATAAGATTATAAGAAGCACATTCTGGGTTACTATTCTGGTTATGAGGGATTTTTATCCCTTTGCTAGTCGTACAGTTCCTTCTAGATCTTGATGTATTAATTACATGTGACATTTGTTAGGTGAATTAGTACAAACTAGAATGAAACTCTTCATACAGAGAAAAAGGGAGAAAAGAGAAAAAAAACGCACAGAGCTCCTCTCTGTCGAAGTTATGAGAATTTCCTCCAAAGAAGCCCTTTAGAAAGCCTCTGTTCTGGGCTTCTGGTGTTTCTATTGGTGTAAACAGCTCCCCCAGCATTTCCTGAAATGTTTGAAAAGGAAGAAAAAAAAACTTCTTAGCAATTAATTCAATTTTTATAAAAACAATTATTTCCAACTCTGCACCAGGAACATCTTGCTGATATTTGTTGATCATACGCCAGTCATCCTTGGTAGGGTGAGGTCAAAGTTTTCTTCACTTTCTCTTTCCTTTATCACCTTTGTGACAAATGTTCCTGAATGACTGGGGAGAATCAGACCATAATCTGAGTAACTGCTGTTGCCTGTAGGTGGCACTATGGCAGCATCATGTTACAAGCTCCACTGATGTCTGTTATCATTAGTGAGTGTGCGGTGATGGCTCCTAAGAACAAACACGTCTATGAATGTAAATATGGCAATGTTTAAAAAACGTACGCACGCATGCCGCGCGCACACGCGCGCACACACACACACACACACACACACACACACACACACACACACACACACACACACACACACACACACACACACACACACAGTAAAACTATATCCACCCAATCAACCCAGTGGAGGTCAGACCACACCTGACAAGTGTGACCTTTCACTTCAATGGCCTCTGTCAGCTCTGGGCTTCACCAAGGTTGGAAGTAATGGAAGTTGTGTTTATCAAGTAACTGCACCATACTTTTCTGAACTAAAATGTGAGATGACAATGTCAATCTTAATGTGCACATCAAACATGCCTGCATACCTTTCATAAAAACAAAAATCTGAGATGTTGCATGTCACAACGAGAGATGGATAAAGAGACTGATATACAGTATATGTAAAATATAAGATAGATAGATAGATAGATAGATAGATAGATAGATAGATAGATAGATAGATAGATAGATAGATAGCTGCAGTGCTGACCTGCAGGTTGTCACACATCTCCTGGCTGTATGTAATTCTCTGGATCTCTGTCGGGGAGCTGAGGTATAATGCCTGCCCCCTGTGGGTGAAGCAAAAGGTTCTTGCAATGCGCATGTCTGCAAGAGGCAAGTAATTGACATCCAAGAGCGGTCTTAGACTTGGCAAACTGTAGGCAAAGCGAGAAAAATAGAAGACAGAGTTAAACACCAGGAACACCAGTATCAGAATAACTGTACTCTGCAAAGTAAACCAAATCACACACATCAGAAACAAATTTGGGCAATACAACTAGAGATGGTCCGATACCATTTTTTGCTTCCCGATACCGATTCTGATACCTGAACTTGCGTATCAGCCGATACCGAGTACCGATCCAATACCAGTGTGTCATATATTTTATTATGTTTTAAGAACTGTATACTACTATCCCTGTATGGATGTGATATTATTTCTATCTTTGTTGTCGGTCTGGCTCATGTTAAACTCTTTGTGAAACATGAATGCCACAGAACGTTCTTTTATTATGCAGTTATAACGGAAAAAGAACATAAATAAACTACTTTAAAGTATTTTTTCTTTAGGGCTTTATTACGTGGTATCGGATCGGTGCATAAACTCCAGTACTTCCCGATACCGATACCAGCGTTTTAGGCAGTATCGGAGCCAATACCGATACCGATGTATTTAGAGATGTTCCAATACCGATACCGGTATCGGTATCGGAACATCTCTAAATACAATTACAGAAAAAATTATTATAAGAAAATCTTATCTCTGGATTGTTCATCACATCACAATATTGAACACATTCTTGCATGTGGCAGGAGGTAGTTTCAGGTAAACGGAGGAGTACTTGAGGTTATACCTGAGTGTCATGACGTGCCCGTTGGCACAGAAGCAGGCCAGGCACACACTGTTGCACACAGATACCACGTCGGCTCTCAGTACAAAGGATGACTCGGTGATGTTGTGGACAAAGAGGCAAGACTGCGAGGGCATCAAGAATACTTTGGCCTGCTTCTCGGAGCACACCACCACCAGATGTCCCTCTCCGCAGGTGTCCTGGGAGGATGATGGTGAAATGTGGACCAGCTTGCGCCTCCGCATTCGGTCAGGGTCTTCATGGGTGTTGAGGTCCCGCCAAACCTCGTAGGGGCTCTGAATGAGCGTTCCCATGCAGTCCAGGAAGCTAATGCGCAACACTGAGCCCTTCAGCATCATGACTGTGCCTGGGAGTTATTGGGTAGAGTCAACAGAGGGAAGAGGGAAGGCATGAAGTCTAAATGTAGTCTGAACTACAATTTCCAAAGCTACGGCACATTACCATGTGACAAGATGGTCCTAAATGCAAAAGAAAATGCTCAAATCAAAATAAATACCAGCATCTGCACACCTATCTCCATTGCAAATTTGTTATCTAAGCTTTTGGTCTAACAATGCGTGACACATATGACGATTAAGAAAGAGTCTAATTTCATTGTCATCAATCCTGAAGGTTTGATGTTGTAAAACAATCCTAAACGGTTCACATATTCATTTAGGAGCCTAGAATAACCGTTTATCTACTGTTTGTTACCAAGTTATCCAATCCATATATTCACTGTTGTCAACATTTACTGCATAACATACAATCCACAGGAGCACTTTGGAAACACACAAATGGGAGAGCTCAACAATACCTACCTTTCTGTTCACCAATCTTTCCTTGGAACTGAATCCGTGACCTTCCAGTAATAAGCTTTCTTCTTGTGGGTTTAGTCTCAAGAGAACAACTGCTGCTTGAATCTTAGGATCTATTGATGTTTTAACTGTGAGTGAGAGACCTTTTCTTCACACAGCAGGGTTTCTGGACTGGTAACGCAAGTTTGAGTGGCTCAGTTTTGTTTAGTCAGAGTGCAAACACAAAGGGGGTTGCAAAATCTATCCTTGTTATTGAGTACAGAAGGAAGTCGATGCAAAACCATGCATGACAAATGCCCTTTAAAGTTCTCCATGACAACAAATTCCAGTCTAATTGAAAGAAAATATTGTTTTAGAAGCCTGTAAGTATGACTGAGACCAGGGGAAAGTTGAGCTTTTGAACGCTGCTCACACACTGCACTTAATTTCCTGGGAAATTGCCTGCTCTTATTTTAAAAGCCTTGCATTGCAGCAACATTTCACATATGTCTGAGTGGGTAATTTGTGTCAAACACACAGGTGGAGTTGAGATGAAAGCTAATGTTTTTGTACTTAGATCAGTGTCCTGAGCCTTTTCAAGTGAGTGTACCCTATATCATTATTTGTGAAATTGCTAGTTCACATCACAGTAATATGCCTTACAAAAGTCTACTACTAGTGGACTTCAGATGTAGCTGTTTTCAGCAAAAAAAAGCTTTGATAAGCCCATTGCACAGTACGTGCTCAGCAAGGAACACCTGACAGACACAGAGAGTTAGCAACTAGCTGGTGAACTTAGTGGAGAATTTAGCTTAGATATTTCACTCAGAAAATTGTCTGAGACCAAAATCAGACAAACAGAAGAAGACTTAAGACTGAATGTTGTCTTGTCTGCATTTGTCAGGTAGTCAGAAACATACAGTATTTGCTCCAAACGAGCAACTGTTTGCTATCAACTGCATAAGGTGATAATATGTCAATATTGTGTTTTGATTTAGTCCCTGATGACATCATTTAGCCTTTTGTCTTTGGTTGAACCTATTAATATATCAAATGTAGTCTAAAGCTGATTGAACCTTTGCCGTATGCAAAGTACTGATATGTCTAACAAATAACATAGTTTATCATTTTGAGTTGGGCCAGCAGTTTAGAGAGCCTCCATTATAATCCAATATATTGTATTCCACTGTGCAAGCTTCATGACAAATGGTTAAACAGGCAAATTGAGAACATACAGTACAGTCCCTTTATTCTATTTTCATCAAGCACATTCAAACATTGAATTTGAATTTATCTGTCATGTGGAGCATACAACCTTTCATCACAGCTTCAAACCCACGGGTATGAAGAGAAATTCAACAAAAAGGACAGACTCTGAATTGAAAATACAATACCATTGAATAGGTTTATGGCGTGATTTGTATCATATTTAGATTTTATTTGGTGGTTCTTAATGTCTTCCTTCTCAACTTTTGACTCATGTCTTTGTCTTGATTTTGTTGCTGACAAGGCTAACCGCAGTATTAAGCCCTTCAATAAATCAATTATTGGTATTTTGGGGTGTATGATTTTCTATTACAACAATTCTGATCTATCACAATTTATGTGTTACTATTCAAGTAGGCCATTATTTCTGTCTGTTATGATAATATTGAACTCATTTATCTTATTACTATATTACTATATATTACTATAGTACTATTGTACTCAGTATTGCTGAGATCTGCGAATATTGCCGCAACTAAGTAACAAGCCCAAAGTTGAGATTAGTCCAGATTATTTAAAGCACTTTATTTGGTGGTAAAACCAAAAGTGAGCTCACCGGAAATGCTGGTAATAATCTGTGTTTGTGCAGGAAATTGTGGGTACAATTATAGCTAAGGTGACTAAATGATGAAACCCTGTTTCAGTGCGACCTACCGCTGGGGCCGATGGTCACAGGTTCCTCCATCCTCTCCTCATGATCGGTGGGAATGGACATTGGGATGAGCAGGACCACGCCTAAGCTGGTGCCCACCCACAGACATGGGGTGGGCAGGGTGTCACTCTTCCGCGCAAAGGACTCTCCGAACTGCAGTGTGGTGATAGCCTCTTTGGTGTCGCGGTCGATGCTGGACACACTGGAACTGCGGGAACGGCTGAAGGAGTTTTCACGACTCTCTGTGGCAGCAGCTGCCAAACACAGAAGCATGGCGCGGGTGGACACGATGCAAGAGGAGAGAGACATGAAGTGATGGCATGAGAAAGGGGAGCGAAAGGAAAAAAAACAGGGAAGAGGAAGGTAGAGTTACAGGAGTTGCGGAAGGGAACAGCACAGGGTGGGAAAAGAAGAAAGAAAGGTGGTATGAGAGGACAATCCGTTAAAGAGAAAAAAAGGACATAGTAAGGAGGAGAGTGATAAGGAGCGCGGGTGACAAGTATTCTAAAGGTCACATATGGTTTGTCTGCTGATATTATGTAATGGAAAACACTGGAACACAGGAAAATGCCTCTGAAAAGATGTGATACACTGAGAAGCAAAGTGATTTTTCATTATAAAGAGACAACTCAACAAACATATTTTTACACAAAACCCTGCACGCACACACACATACTTCTCTCTTTGTTCACTGAAAATGCACAGATTTTTACACACTGACAAGATTATATTCAGCGGCCTGGTGAAACACTCAAATACACTGCCACTGCATGTAGTCACACACACACACACACACACACACACACACACACACACACACACACACACATACACACACACCAGAATGCACACACATACACACACTGGCAGCTGCACCAAATTCAAAAACTCCTTTAACTCTGTTAGAGTGCTACCCATTCAAGTCCTACATTGGGTACTTAAAGCATCCATCATAAAAGTATTTATGTATTGCTGCATTTCTGAATTATTCAGAGCTAGGCAATGTGCAGTACTGCATGACCAGCCTAAAGTTACACAGAGTGCAGACTTTATGTAACAACACCTACAGATGGGTGCAAAGCATGGAATACCTGTCAGGCTAAAATGAAAACGGTTTTGACAGATGTTCAATGTTTGTGATTTTCAGGTGCATTTTAAGGCATTATGAGAACCAAAATCTGTACAGGCTTAACAAAAAACTATTTATGGGGGGCTTGGGGGATATACAGTGTACTGTATGCTGCCTGAAAACCATACACTAATCACTCACCTCCACCTCGGGACAAGAGCAAGCACTTTAAGGCATGTTTTAGACGAAACAGGGCCACAGGACGGACTGACATACTGACTGACGGACGGACGTATAATAATCAGCAGGACAGCGGTTGATGGGATTGTGGCCGAAGCCCCCTTACCTCTCTCACTCCAGCAGTAGGGGGCAGTGGTGTGGTGCTCGTCGTGGGAGTACATAGCGACTCCGTGTAACTGGTGAAGCATTGCCCTCCTGGATGCATAACCTATTCGTCCCCCACAACATGAACGCCATATAACAAACCACACCCCGCCATGACCCAAAGAATCACACACGCACACACAGCCGCCCAGCCAAAAAACAGACAAGACGGACAAATAAACAGCAGTACCAGAGAATGATGGAAAGAGAAAGAGAGAAAGATGCAACCGAGTGTGAAGAGATTGTTTCAAATATATACAGAGTGTGACTGCAAAAGAAGCCACGTGTCTATGTTTCTGGTGGCCACACAACCTCTACTCGCTTATCCATCTTCACATCAAACCTTTTTTTCAGCACCATCTGCTCAACTAAACCCTGTTGGCAAGAGTAGCAGGTTTTCTATGTTATGAAAACTCTGATACAGCATCTCTACATGCAGTCCAGAAGAGCTACTGTGCAGCACTGTTGCACAACAACCAGAATTTTGATACTGCTCTCTTTGATACTGCTGGAAATACAAAAGCGTTTAGAGTGGATCCCAGTTTAAAACTTGTTACAAAACTGGTGTCAAATACAGAAGAAATTCTAGTTGATGGTTGTTCTTTTACTTGTTCACCACAGTATCGGAGCAGCATCAATATATTGAGATATTTTTAGTACAAATTCTGGTATCATGACAACACTGCTGTACAATGCCTCTGGCAGCCATGAAGACAAAATACTGTAGCCTTTTGCTGTGAGTCTGGGTAGCAGCAGCTCAGTTTGGGAGTGTGTCGTTGGAGTGTGTTTACGCTGTGTGACAGAGCCTGTGGGGTGTTGGCTAATGAAAGTCAGGCACAGTGGTACTCTGACAGGACACAGGGACCCCTGGGGGGCCCTGACAGGGAGCTAGTGGCAGACGAGGCGGAGTCAGGGAGGTGATAAGGGAAGGCAGACGATCTGGAGAGGTGAGATAGACAAAGTACCAGATTTATACAGTGGTACATGCACATACACCCACACACAGTGTAGAGAGACAAGGACAGACACCTGGAGACTACGAAGAACTCTTTCTTTTTCATTCTCATCTACCACCAATGACTGTGTACAAAGTTTGTGCCAGGTTTTGCTTAAATGCCAATTAACACATAAATAGATGTACTGTATCAGATACATTTTCCAGGATTTAATTATGTGCCTAATTAGGAATTAGGAAAACTTTGACCTCAAAATGTAAGTTTGTTAATTATTGCAGAGATCCATCAGGGACATCTTCTATCACAAAGCTATACAATAGCAGGCCCAGTGCAGATGTAGGTTTGTGTGTGTGTGTGTGTGTGTGTGTGTGTGTGTGTGTGTGTGTGTGTGTGTGTGTGTGTGTGTGTGTGTGTGTGTGTGTGTGTGTGTGTGTGTGTGTGTGTCGACCTGGCTGTCTTTTGAAAAAGCCTCAAAAACCTAAGCTCTGTACTATGATGCAGTAAAACATATTACTATTACTACCATATTACTTCCGCTTTTACTTGTGAAATTTGTGATATTATGGGATTCTGTAATATGTGGGTTATACTTAATTTCCAGGTTACACTGTGGGGAAACAACCACTCTTTTCTCTATGCTAACAAACCCTTATACAGCCAATTTTATGACCACATCTGCAGGCATATCTAACAGAATCATACAATTCTGTCTTCAATATTTAATAGGTGTGCTGCCTAACCAAGATGGGAGGCATGGAAATGTTTACTGTACATTGAGTCTGGCTTCCCATGCCATTTCCCTCCTCTGTCTCCTCGCCTGGCATGCAGGCCTCATTAACATCGGCCTCATCTCTCGCACCGCTTGCTGACCTTTAATTATTCCAGTGATCCTGCTGGCTCTTCACCGTGGTAACCCAGTGCAACTGATAAACAACAGTGCCATGGGTAGGCAACAGATAGAGAGTATGCAACGGTGTGCTGAGAAAAGCGACTGTTCACACATAATAAAACGTACATTAAAGTTGCTACAGACTAAGAATGTTCTCATTTATGTCTTCCTCATCACATGCATCTCTTATGGCTTATACATCTGATTCATGGTTTAAAATCATCATATGTCATTTGCCTACAAGAGACATTCTAAAGTGATGGATGCGATGGATCCCTCAAAGAGAAAGGGGAGCTGCAATGCAAAAACAGTGAACTATAAAATACTTTTAACCCAGATTAAGAAGCCGTAGAGTGTTTAAATGAAAACACAGCAACAGAATGAAATCTGCAAACAGTTACTTCCGTATATTCCATCACGTCAGAATGCAGTGCTACAGTTTTTAAGCATATGTTGCTACAAACAGACTGCCACAGTCTCATGAGCAGGGGGATTTTTGAATGATCCAGTGTAAATGTATCAAAGAATCAGAAACACAGACAGGTTAATCTGCATTAAATCTGTTGCCTGTCCACAGGCAAATCCAACGGTTTCATCTTCAATTTTGTTCTAAAGCCCTGAGTGGTACCTTGCAGGTACAGTATTAATAACACCCCACATTATAGAACGGTTGGAAGCAACTTGCCTATTAGATTATGTTATATCATGTGTGCCAAACTGACATTTTGGTCAGAGGGTTGTGTGTCCAGACTGGAAACTATTCCTCCAATGACATCCAAATGAGTGATTAGACAGATTAATCAAAATGTATTCAAATAGCAAGATGGAATTGGAACACAGCAGGATTTTTCAGGGTAAAATGAAATATCATGGATTTTCTGCATTGGGTGAATATTAATGGCAATTCAACTATGACAAAGTAAAACAGAGAAGCTCAGCTTCCATTCTTTACACTACCTCTGCATAGTGCCTGTCTAACACTTTTTTTCTGTACAGAAAAGCACAAGCAAAAGCAAAAGACAAGGGACCCAGTTGTCAGGTCAAGTCAAATTGTGGACACTGTGATGACCAATTGATTTAAGCCAGAGTCACATTTTCCAAGTTATTTCAGCACCATGAGAGCAGGAGAACACTGTCTACTGCTAAGGCACACAAAGGCAAAGTGGTTATTCCTTCGACAGACAATGACATGCTTCTTTAGTGTCAGACAGGAGCTGCAGGGCTCTCTCAATTCAAATTTTTTGGTTTTTTTACTCTGCTAGCTTGCTGACATACATTGCTAAGTGAAACATGTCAGTCCAGTTTGAAAAGGTAAAACTCTAGATTGGGATAACCTGGTGTATCTAAGTAGCATGGTCATACTAATAGTGCCAAAACCCATACTACTAAATGTATCATTCATGTCAAGAGATTACAATAGCATGCTAATAGAGCCTACGGTTAAGATTTAGCACACCGTTTTCTCAGAATAATTAATCGAAATTAACGCGTTATTTTGACAGCCCTAGTAAAAACCGCATGTGACTGGTCATTAAGTAACAGGCCAGCGCTCGCCGTAATTTCGTAGGATACAAACCCTCTAATGAGAATGCATGGAGCAGGTACATCCATCTCTGTCTACCTGTATGAGAGATTTCCTCTTTTTGGTTACTTTAAATATCGAGCTGCTACCTTCCTTAATCCTAATTCAAAGTTTCATGTTAAATTAGACTTAATCAAGAAGTCAGTTTAATGTGGATATTTTCAGACGTTACAGATGTATAAAATCAACTGTGGAATAGAGCAATTTCCACCATCGTCTGCATCGGTTTGGTTGATAATGCAGATGTAGCCCAGGCACTGGCTATAATAAAACATTTAGTTTATGCTAATGAAAAAAAAATGCTTCCCTCTCAGCTCCAGGTCAGTGTTGTATAATGAGGTCAATGGAGATGGCAGTGTGAATCTAATTGCTGAATTGGTGTAAAAGGGTCAATTGTGACAACAGCACTGCACCTATCCTGTTTATTATTTAGCATCAGCAATGTTTGTTAAAACCCTTTCACAATAGCAACAAATGGGTGTTGACCCAAATTAAAAAATCTGCACAGATGTGAAGGAACATACTCTTACTTCAAACTGCCAAGATTTGCAACCTTTATGTACTTCCTTTTTGTCTGATATGCGTTCAGGGTGGCTACAGTAACTGTGACATTTTGGGAACTGTCACAGTGTTGAGTCTCCTATGGAGAGATTAGCATGTTGTGGCCTGACAGAGACTTTGTGTTAATCTGACAGAGCCCCCACTAAAAGTAAATACAGACTGGACCACGACCTGCAGAGCCAGAGCTTTACAGAATTGATCCTTAGGGACACAAGTTTAAATATGCATGATGCCTAAGCACTATATGAAGGCAATGCAGTACTGGTGGTGCACCAGGTTTATTAGCGGTGTCTATAATTTGATAATGAAGACTTTGACTAAAGTACATGGACATTTTTCCTCACATTCTGCTGCTTTAAGGTGGCTAAGTAAATGTTCACTTTCCACACTTTAAATTAGAGCACTGCAGTGCTTAACAGCTTATGTGCCTCCAGGGCCCATCATCATGTCTGTCACTTTTTATGGATTATCCATTTCCTAAACCTGCAGTCTCTTTGGGCAGTGTTTGACATTCTATTTTCACAACCCTCAGAAAATCACCCAGCAACGTAAATAATTGAAGACATAAAGTTCAGCTCACAAAAAAAGGCCTAGTGATATTTAGCTGTTGCTTTTTCCAAATAAATAAAATCTAGTTTAAAGTGCAAGAGAGAGAAATAAAATGTCCAACATGACAAGAGCATGTCCTAAGATGAAAGAGTGGTATGTCTCATCTTTGTCTGAGTTAGAGGATGTTGTTTATTTGCCTGACGGTGACAGACTAAGTGCAAGATTTCATACATACTGTGTAATTTGATGTAAATGTACAATCCTGTTGCAGGCAATTTTTCTCTGTCAGTTCTGAGGTCGATATCTCAAAGTTACGCTGCTGGGAGTGTCATTTTAAGTCAACACTTGACAGCACTGTCTTTCATATGCTTTTTTGTTTTTGCTTTGGCTGTCACTTGTTGTGTAAAAGCAGAATGGGAAAACATACCCGACAACAAGCCTAAAACATGAACCATGTTTCTTGTAAGATAGTAATCAAATCTTCAAGGATGGGTCAATGTATTAAATGTTAGAAATGAGGAAGCTTTTCTATCAAGGCCTTCAGAGTGTGTTTGGCTTCATTCAGATTAACAGGTGATAATATAGAAATATAATAGATATAAAAGGACTAAAACAACTGTTTGCACCACACACAGAAACACATTTACATACCCACAAATGCACACATTACCTTTCTATCACACACACACACGCACGCACGCACACACACACACACACACACACACACACACACACACACACACACACACACACACACACACACACACACACACACACACAAATAGGTTGCTAGTTCAATTCATTTTTAGATAGTGCAGGTCAATGTCAGGGTGTGAATTAAAGAAGTAAAAATGGAAGAAAAGAAATGAGGGCAGATCATTCTGGAACGCTTGTTGTGTACAACTTAGTCACCTCTTTTATATGTATGCATATTGAAATGGGCTATTTAAAAAAAAAAAAAGGAGGAGGAGGAGGTGGTTCTGGTACTTACAATATGAAGAAATTGTATATACTCACTCACAAACACATGAACTAAATAAAGACAGAAATGCTTCCCTCAGCTACAAGTTTGTGGAAAGTTATGGGAAAGTCGGGAGGTGTGGCCACACTACATAAACATTGTGTGTGCTTCATTACCTAATTAAAAATAACAACATCCAGAATCTATTTATGATAAGAGAAAATAAATATGACAGATAAAGGCAGACAACTTCACTTGGTTGGGAAAAGTTCATTGCTAACACATCAGTGCCACTTTTAAAGTTAAATGGATGGCATTTTTGCAGAGGAGAAAAAAAAAACAAGAAAGAAAGGCACTGGAGAAGTAACAATCAATTGGTTAAAACACTTAATTCTGTATTGCACCAACCTTTAGGCCGAGGACAGGGTTGACACAAGCAACAATGTTAAGGGACACAATGCAAGGGCAATTTCTTGCATTCAAAAGAAACATGACCTGTAGTTCAAATAATGTAAGGTGATGCTAATGCAAGTTGCAGAGTTATGTTTAATTAAATGCAAACACTGCTAAACAACTACACATGAAGAAGTAGTTGCCGTTGGTATGAACATACAGCAGTAATAGTAATCGTGTTCATCTGTTAACTAACTGTCAACACCTGCTGGCTGATCACCAGTTAGCTTTGTGTGCAACCTTCTAAAAATTAAGCTCATATACAACTAATTTGCAGTGACTACTTTTTGTTTTGGAAAAAATTCTACGTTAGAGCAGAAAAACACAATTGTTTATTCAATTCCTTACATTTCTGTTCTTGTGTTTTTCTTTTGGAAAGGCTAAAAAAAAAGACACCACCCTCTATACTCCAGGTACTCTTACTACAGTAACATCCAAAGCTTCATAGACCTGCAATGTTTGGTTACCATTGCTAAGGTATGATTGGGAAATCCCAGTTTGTGGAAGGGCTTCAGTATAAATGCAATTCTGAAATTTTCAAACGTTCAGTCAGTACGTTTTTGCTGCTAACTTGCATTAACATGCGCTTGTCTTTTATTAACTATGTATCAACCCTTAATCCACTTACCCCAGGGTGGGAGGATGGCATGCACTTGTTAGGAGGGAGGGTATGTTATAGAGGTTTAGGGATGGGAGTTGGGAAGACAAGCACACACCTTCAGTGTGGGACACAGGCAAAGAGATCTCCATGCAAGCAGCGGACTGGGCCTTGCGGAAGGGCGGTCGGCCAGGGCCTCTGCGGGTAAGCCGTGGCCCCTCGGGACCCATCGGGACGCGAGGCTTCCCTGCCGAGCACGACTGGGAGGCGGGACTAGTGCAATGTCCATTGACATGATCTGTAACAACGGCAAAGCATTAGCAAACAATACAAGGAGGGAAATAAAACGTTCAAAACATATTCTAATCCATCTTCATATGTCATTTAGTCTAATTAAAAACATCTTGTTTCATTAAAACAAAGGAACATCTTTAAATGAGGGGAGATAATTTGACTTATTCATAATGCAGTTTTCAAAGAAATACCTGTGGCTTTCTCACCATATTTGGAGATTTTGCTATCTGTTTAAAAAAATGCAGACTCAAACCCAGTATTGTACTACATGACCTATGAAGATGAATATTTTTGCAAGCCGATGTTGAAAATCAGATTGTCAACAAGAAAGATGGTGGTGAGGGAGAAAGGGAAAGCGTGGGTGAGTGACAAAGGGCTGGAGAGTGGTTTGTAGTAAGTATGAGCAGGGAGGAGAAAAAGATGTTTGGACAACAGAAAAGAAAGAAAAATGCAGGGACAAATTAAGTGCGGTTTCATACGGTCTGTGCAAGGAAACATATATGAAAATCAAAAGAAAAACAGGCTTGTTTCATCTCCACTTTGTGTCTTTTTATTGTATTGTTGTTTGTTTTCATTAGAACTTGTTTTTTTAAGACCATTAACTTTGTGATATAACTAGCTATGGTGAAACGCTACAAATGGAGATCAAAGGAATAGTAAAAGAATCTAAAACAATATAATATCTGCTTTTTTAATTCTAATGCAAATTAGTACTCCAGGTAACTTGGTTTGGCCACACAATCCGCTACAAATGGTGGTGACAGGAAACACTTGTTACTTTCTGGAATTGTAGCCTTACATGGCCTCCCTTCAGGGACTGAGTTTGTTGGAAGCTTTGTCCTTACTTAATGTACATTGCTTGTGTGTGTGGGCAAAATAATTAGTTTAGAGCCAACCCACATTAATGAGAAGAGTAAAGAAAAGCAGGATTGGGTGGATTGGGTGCGCCCTGCGGTTTTTTATTGCCCGCAGTTAAGTCTGGAAGACAAAAACGCTGCCAAGACAGCCGTAATTAACAGCTTCATGATACCTACCGCCTGAGTACTATCATTCTCACTTGTCTTGAGAGACAAGTAAATAAAAAAGTGCACTTTTCTTTAATGACATCCTTGTCACAGTAAAACCAAGTTCTGAACAAGCCTCTCCTCTCTGAAATTCTCTTATGTAGAGACTGATGAAGCATGAGGATAAATAGCATTAAGCTAATTAGTAAAAACATTACAGTGTTCCCTTGTCACTGTCCTCTTAGTATTTCACACTGATCATATGTCTGTCATATCAAATCTAAGTCTCCTATTCAGCCAGTTGATGCAGAAATGATTCAATTTCAAAGTGAAGATGAAAAACTCCGGGGTGCCACCCAGTCCGTGTGCAACATTCGGCCAGTTTCACAGGTAATGCAGGGATTGAAAACTGCAGGTGATATTGGATCAACCAATACCAGTGCCGTATTATGACCCTGTTTTGTATCTGTCTTAATGTTTTGTAACTTTGAATTTCAAACAGAGAACAAATACGTCATTTTCCTCTAAATGTTCTGCAGGAAACTGGTGCATAGCAGAACGAATGGCACTGTACCCTCGCACGGATTACTGCACTCATCCATCAAGAGTATGTGTGTTCACACGCACACACGCGCACACGCACACACACACACACACACACACACACACACACACACACACACACACACACACAGTAACACTCTCATAGTTTGATGTCCTAACCCAGAGCTGTAAATATTGTAGCTATTAACAAGGTAAAACATTAATTATGTATTTCTCCCGTGCAATCCTTTTGACACTTAAAATGCTCTCTTTTTGATCATACTAAAATGTATGACAAGGAAACAAAGTTTAAGGTTGATCTTCTCAAAGTTGGATTTTTAAATTTGGGTTAATGTTCTCGATGCCACTATTGCTTCAACTAAATATAATGCAGGGTCAACAGAATACAATCATTTTTAATACATGTCAGATAAAGAAAGGTCATTAAATGAGGCAAGTCACAGGAATGAGTAGTCACTGGCACATTTTGTGTTTACGAAGCAGACGTTTTTAAAAGCATGTGTGAAGCAGCAGTCTGTAGAAGCAGAGCAAAGGGAAACCTGAGATTGTGAAGTGTATGTACAGCAGTAGAGATGTATAGGGGTAGGGGTGGGACGCTCAGTATCTGTAATGCAGATGATCCAGTCGAAATGGAGAACAGACTGTTTAAGAGAGAAATGATCCAGTTACAATGACAGAGGTGCGAGTGATCCAATCACTGTAGAGCACGGCTGTCAATGGAGTAAAGGTTGTGTAAAATCAGAAGATGGTCCAATCATGATAAAGCGATAGAAAACCTCAAATTTAAATATGGGCATGAGTTACAAATCACCTTTATAAACACTTGCAAAATGTAGAAGAAACGAAGACAGAAGATTTAAACCAAATCAAAAGTCTTTAAGGGGCAAAATGGACAAACAGTCCGACAGTCTTGTGGACTGGTTGAACAGGAGGAGACAGTGACAAGTTTGAGTGAGAATAAAAACTACTAAAGCAACATAAAAACCTAGATAAAAGCAGAAACTAAATCACTCAAAGAAAATCAAGTGAAAACTGCTGGCTTTCGCCTACCGTACCAAGATCAGTCTTAAGATCTGTCGGCAGACTTAACTTTCTGCCGGGTCCCTTTACTGAAACAAAAGAATAGGAAACAAAGCACCAGTTAATCCCTTTAAATGAAAAAAATCATAAGAAAATAAAGTAGGAGTAATCTAAATCAAACAATGACAAACATAAGTGCAACTCAACTCAAAACAAAGAAAATGGAAATCACTCAAATAAACAAATAACCAGAACATGCAACGGCAGGCATATTCCAAAATGCATGCTCCGTTGTTGTCCCAGGCCAGTGTTCCCAGCTATCTCTACAAGATTAACAATACCTATACTGGGCCAATTTAACAATCCAAGTTATCCACATTCTGAGTTATGGTTATTGTCTTGTTGGGCTGCAACAAGGCAAGAAGACCTATTTAATTTACTCTGGATGTCAAACTTGAGTCAAAAAAAAGGTCTTTACTGAAATATGTCAGTTTTGCATAACATTTTTGTTCTGCTTAAATGTCCCAGTAAAATCAGATTTTCTAAGGCCTGGGATGTCTGACATGGAAGCACAAATAAACAGGGTGACACCACAGGGTGTCAATAGAGACACTGAAGGCAACAAAATAACTTGTTAAAACATTTTGCAAGCATTTTGCAGTAAGTAGAGAACTGCAAAGGTCAAACTTGAGATGTTATGAGTCAGTTTCCCCCTCAAAAAGAAGGCAATATTTCATTGTTTCTTTGTGTTGAATGATCAACTTGACATGTGGAAAACACAGGATGGTGTTTACATGACAATTGATACATTTCAGCATGATCATGAATCTGCATTATTTATAATTCTGACCACTTACTTTAGATTTAGAAAATTCATCAAAGGAATCAATGAGGATTCCTTTAAAAAGAAAAGTTACCTCAAGGTTCCAATCTTCTGCCATAGAATACCATAAAAAAAGAAAAAAAAAAGAGTACAACAGAGGACGAAGGGCCTACTGGAGGAAATGGTAGAATTGTTTTTTAATCTACTGTAATATAATGCAGTTTACGCCATTTATATTTTGTGTTTTTTTTTCTGTGAAGGAACATATAGTCAGTATCAAAAGGTCATTTTGAGAAACAATGTTTCCTTTATTGCAGAGGAAATTGGGGTGTTATGGTACTCAATAAAGCCTTTCTGATTAGTGTTGACTAATGAGATAAAAGATTAGCTCTGTGTGTGTGTGTGTGTGTGTGTGTGTGTGTGTGTGAGAGTGTGTGTGTGTGTGTGTGTGTGTGTGTGTGTGTGTGTGTGCTCGATAATAAACTGTAGTGACTAGATGCTGCTGCAACCAAATAAAATGTGCAGTGTTAGGGATACAATGACAGAAGAAAATATTCTCATAATAAACCTGTTACACACAGATGTTCCTCTGTTTAACAGCTCAGTGGCTGCATTAGCGCTTCATATAATGGATTTTAATCAAAATAACAGGCGGGATTGATCTGAGGAGGCAAAGGTTTTTTTTTTTTTGTAAATATGAACAATAACCAACATTAAATAAACATTCATTACCTTGTTTTTTTTTGCAGCTACAGTCTGTGCAAACTTTGAGCAACACCACAATTTTGTGTCTTTTGTGTTCAATCATTCTTGTGTGCTTTCTTTTCATGTGTGGTGTACCTTTTACCCCAAGCTGGTATCTTGTTCTTGGTATCTTTATGTGACAATATTAAAACACTTCTATGACAACACTTTAGAACTAGATTAGCCCCATTTGTGACCTTAGCCGTCCATACATTACTCTGTGATTTGGTCCTACGCAAACCTAGGGGAATGTTTTTTTTTTTTAACAACATTTTCGGCAGTGTGTTGCACCTCGAAAAGTGTTTTTGTGATCTCACAGATGTCTGCTGTGTGTCTGGAATGATTACATGTTTGCCCGAGGTGAAACCGTTTAAATCCAAAATGTCTGTGCTTCTTCTCTGTTGCGCAAGCCAGAGATATTGAATTGGAATGTTGGTTTCCCCACGGGCAAACATTTTAACAGACAATAGATGCCTTTGAACATGAAACCCGCTGCTTTAAGAAGTAAAGATAAAGAGGTAAACAAGACTAAGAATCCATGCTAGCATCTCTGTGAGGTGGTGCTGTAAGCTAATTGTTAACGTCAGCATACTAACATGTTTATTACAGTAACAATACTAACAGCAGGTATGTTTTATCATCGTAGTTTAACTTGTTAGCATGCTAATATTTTCCACCTAATAGCTGTCGAGATATTTCACTCAAAACCACAAATGTCAACCTCATGGTGGCGCTAGATGAAAAGTCAGGGGATCACCAAAGTCAGTAGGCTTCATCCTCTGGGGACCCTGAATGTCTGTACAAAATCACGGCAATCCATTCAATAATTGTGAGACCGGACCAAAGTTGTGAACCCAGCGGACCAACTGACAAACACACCGCGAGCATGGCTAAAAATAATAGATAATATAATAGAATAATAGATTTTTTTCCCCGAGGTTTGCGTAGAGGTAACAAATGGAGCTAATGTTTGACTTCATCAAGCCACAACAGTGATAAAAGAGCAAAGCAAGTGGAAGTCATATTTATCAGCACTGCAGCTGGCAATGCAGTGGGCACCATGCAGTTAGTTAAAGATCAGACAGTGATGAATGTTAGCCAAAAGGACAACAAGATGGAGATTGTGGGGTTACTGACACACAGTCAGAAAGACACAATGAGAGAGATTCTGAGTGCCACAGTCCGGTAAAGTAGCATGTTGCCTTCTAGTGACAAAGAGGTGTCGGCACAATGATTGACGTCACAGCGAATGAAGCACTAGAGACACTGACGAGTGAGGATGAGAAGTACCAGGCTGGAATACCACCCCTTCCCCTCCCCAAGCCTGCCTGCCTTGCAGTATTGCCAATGATGATCCAAGTTCAAAGCCCAGAGCTGGCACACACAACAAACAACACAATGTAAACCCCCCTGCAGCTTGCAGCAGAGAGATAATGCAACACCAGCAGTTGCACAAAGGCATGGAACACAGACAGTCTACTCCTAGAAACACAGACCCTGTCTACTTGTTTACACTGCAAGCAACTTGGTTGATGGCTCATTTTGTTGTGACCCATCGTGACGAGAGGGTTTGAAAACATTTGTGTAGTACATGTTGCACATACTACAACATATATTTATAGTAAAATAATTTTTATAATGCACCCTACACCTATTTTCTTTAGACATTATGCCTTTCAATATAATTAATAATAATAATAATAATAATAATAATAATAATAAAGTATCTGTTCTTCATGACACTTTGGGGAAACAAGAAAACTAAAGAAAATCGGCTTTGCTCTTGATATTCACTGACTATAATATTTCTTTGTTGCTCTGTAAGGTATGAATATGCCTCTGATCGTGTTGCTTACAGTGTGGAAGCAGAGTTAGCATGCAAGGTGCAACATCGAGCCTACCACCTGTCCAATAAAGGCTCAATAATTCCCCTCCCTTGTTACATTATTGCCATACAGTAAAAACCACAAGCAGATGTCCATGAAGAGGCTGAGATCTGTGAGACATCCCTCCTCTTACCATTATCCAGCAAGTAAAAGACTGGACTGCAGTGGCTGGCTCTCAGACTGACCACAGGCTCTGGCAGGACGCGTGGGTCATTGTGAAGGGAGGTTGAGTAATGAACTGGAATAGGAGATCCAACAGAACAGACATAGACTTTTCAGGGCAACAGGGGAGAGACAAACACCATGGGTGAACTGGGGAAAAAAGAGACTTGCAGGTAACATGAAAGAAAACTATTGAGAGGGTATGAAAACGGGTTATTAAGAAACACACTATTCCACCAGCAATATGACACTCACAAGTTTCAACAACAACAGCTATTACTATCACAAACAACAGCACCACTACTATTACTTCTACTACAACTACTTTTACTACACATGATCACCACTACTTCTAACACCACAATTGCTAGTGTAAGTATTTCAAAGTGTCTCCACCAGCTCCATAACGGAAGTCAGTCCTCCAACTCTACTACATATATGTCACTATGACCTAAAATATCTTTTGATCCTATCAGCCAATTTATTTATTTATTTTTAACTTCCAAATATACACTACCTCTCCTTTTAAGTTCTAACAAGGCGTTTAACCATTTCAATACATGTATTTCAAACAGACAACAAAATAATTCACCCCATCATGTCACGATCACTGTCACACACCTGATACTTGACTAAGACAAATGTTGGTTGCAATGCCATCAAAGAAAGTGGGTGAAGTCCGCACAACAGCTGAATACTCCGGAAAAGAGGTTTCACTCACTTTCTATGAACATTCATTTATTTGTCCTGCACCAGTAACTACATGGATGTGCACAACATTGTCTTTTTTGCAATGCCATCAGCCATGATCATCATAACAGAAACTCAAATGAGACCTAACTTTGGCAAACCCAAAAGCACAGTGCCGATAGTCTTTCCTGTTTTTTTTCCAGTGCTCATGTTTGTTACCCAGAACCTGTGGCTGAAAAGCTTCTGAAGGCAGAAACATGACTGACTGGAACCAGTGGGAACACTGACAGAGGACTTGCACTGCTGACAGGCTGTTGGCATCACACTGCCAGCGTAGACTCTATTTAAAGTGCCGTTGCTAACCCTACTGCAGCAACTCTAAAACTAAGAAAACATATATTTGTAAGGTCAATCATGTAAAAAAACAATATGGCAATGCTTGATCTTGGAGCCTCTACACTAGCACCAGAACCATACACACATTTCAAATAGATTCCACATCAAAAGACTCCTCTTGAGCTATTGATTACATCACAAACCACACATACACACTTGAATTGACTGACTGCTTCAACATATCGTCTAACAGCAAGTTTTACAGAAAAACGTTGACACTTTCTATTACTACTCCATTATTAAATACAATACATTAAATGTCAGTACATCATCACAAGCTTTTTTTATACGCTTTTGTATACACAATATATATTTACACAATAATAATAATCAAAAACGCTGGTGACGGTGACATCCTCACAGTGACATCATCACACACTTCATGTAGTGCAAAGTTTCTTGGTAACAACCCCCTGTCCCCATCCAATCCTCTCTTACTACCCTTATCCAAAACACACAGAGACCACTGGGGTGATACAGCTGTGTGCTAACCATCCCAACTGGTCTGAGAGAAGTAGAACATGAAGCACAGAAGTTTAAACTGCGCTAGGAATAGCCCTGTGGCTCTGAAAAACAACATAGAGACAAAGCATAATTAAGTCCCGCTGACACCGGAGGGGGAAACAATCCATCGCTTTCCATTGACTTGGTATTGCGTGAAGGAGCCTACTTGTCAATCCCATCTGCTAGAAAACAACAGAAAAATAAGTTACCACTGTAAAATGACGTGCATAAGATGCATGTGTTAGAACCTGTGAATAACTTGAAGACATTTGAGCATTTTTAGGCATGTCATAATATATGTGTCGACATAATTTATTAAACATTATATAGCTATACTGTTTTATTAATAGCAACATAATGCATACAGTAGGTTTTACTATGTAATTGGTAGTGCACCAGCGGGGTTTAGTTGAAAAACTGTTGGTAGACTTATTTTTAGTTTTATCAAGCCACCTGGAGTTGCATGGAGCTGAGCAGGTGGCACCAGTTCGACACACTGTAAAGTTTCAGCCATCACCACCTCCCTTTCTCCCCTGACATGCTCACTGCTAAAAATATCCTACCAGGTCAGTCACCGATCTCTGGTTTCTCAGCTTGTTAGTCCATCTCAAAACTAGGCCCAGTCAAGTAAGCATTGCTACAGCCACACGTGGCTCCCAGAGGAAAAGTAACGCATAACCCCAAACCAAAACAACAGACCTTAGGACATAAAAAAAGAAGACAATGGAAGGGATGTGGAGGGAGACAGTTCAGGCAGGAGAAGGGCCAATTACTGGGCCTAATGACAAAAGGTAGATAAGAAAAGGGTCAGGTAGAAGAGAGGGAACGATGTGTGAAGGAGTGGAGAGACGGCTGCAGTTATTGACACACGGGGTGAATCAGGACGATGGCTGGCTTCCTTAATAAGCTGTCCACAGTCTGTATATGGCCTTGAACAGACACAGCACACCTGGTGTGCCAGGGGCGGCCAGAAAGCCTTTAATGGCCACAGAAAAAGGTGGAAGTTGATATTCAGCAGGACGAAACAAACCATGAACTCTTTACACAGCTGTGCTTCCTCATTTGTCTCCAGCCATAACTAGTTTTAATGGACTTTACGTCACTTTTGCATTAATATTGAAGATACAAGAAAACATTCACACTGCATTTAACCATTGTTAACGTTTCCATCTTGATTGCATATTGCAGATTCTGAAAACTGTACTCAGCTCAGTAGAACCACGCCCCCCCGGGTAAGTGAATCAGACACTTCACACTGTGTCATGATGTGTCTATTCTTATGCTTTTCATGCATCTCTCCATAATTCTTCCTTTCTTCCATCTCTCTAAGTAGCAAATGACAGGCTTGTAATAGGACAGATTGACCATGACCTAGTCACATCACAATGCTGAAAGACTCTCTGCCAAAACAGCAAAGCACATGTCCTGGTTTTGTTATTCTGCCCTCCTTATGAAGCACAAAGGCAAGGCTGGAGAGTACAAAGAACAAGAACAGACAAAAAGGACAGCTCAGGGGTGAGACAACTGATTTCTGTGTCCTGGCCAATACTGCAAACAATGGAAATGGAGCTGCTAAATAAAAAACAAACGACAAACAAACAACAGAATTTGTACTGAATTAGCATTCATACTATGTGTAAGCGATGCTCAAATATAGTTATAACTAGTAATATGTGACTTTGGAGTTCTAACGGGACTTGCAACATGGACAGGTCTTTGGCTTAACATCTAGTCAAGGCCAGTTTTTTTGTATAGCCTGTAATCACTGCCACAGGTAAAAACTGTCTCAAAGAGGTCTACTTGCCACTGAACAAATAATGGATATCCTGCTCATGTGTGCAAGAAAAGGAAAACAGGAAGAGGAAGCGAAAGGGTAAAATATCTCTGCATTGCCATTCAATTAGCCATTTTAATTGGCATGATGATGAAAATGAAGCTTTCTGCCTACATGGTTGTAATGTAACAACACCTGCTCATTTGCTTGTAGCACAGTCCTTCGTCACGAAGCAGCTGAATGTTTTGAAAGCCAAAAATCTCAGAACCTGGCAGAGTGATATGTGAGTCATTGAATCATTGTTGAGTCACACTATTCAGCTTCCTGCGCCTACAGTGCATTGGTCTTTCTATGCTATTGGGAAACAAAATGCTTAGGTATTTGCTATACCTACAAATAAGCATCAATTGGAATTGTATGAAGATTTTATTTGTCCGTTTGTACAAACTTTGCCCCAGCCTTCAAAGGTTCCCGAAAGACTCAAGTTTAATAAACCAGGCTGTTGCTAACTGATGTTCTGCCGCACAACCAGGTTCTGTGTATACAAGATTACACTAAACAAAAGTAAGTGCAAAGTAGTACTTTCTTTATCTATGTCCATCTATCTACCTATTTTCAGCCGAGTAAGGATTGTGGTAGCAGCAAGCTCAGCAAAGCAACCCAAACGTCTTTCACACCAGCCACATCTTCCAGGTCCTACTGGGTTAACTGGGTGTTCCCAGGCCACAGGGGATATACATAATCCGTGTTCAAGGGTCTGCCCCAGGGGATCCTCCCAGTTGGACATGCTCAGAGCGCCTCGACAGCTTGGCATCTGGGAGTCACCTTGAACAGATATCGTTCTATTCCATGCTCCTCCTGGATACTTGAGCTACCTAGCCCTAAAGGATAGCTCACACACCACTCCCTTCAGGAATTGCCAGGTTATTGGGAGGAAAGCATTGTCCATGTGGCTCTGGGAGGATTTCCCTTGGACATTGTATTAGGTGAGGGGCTAGAATATATGTCTTTTAAAGGTTTGGACCCATGAGGCCCATGTGTGAACAGTCCCAGCACCGTAACATTGAGCCAAGTGAGCTCACCACCTGTAAATACAGGGGTAATGTTCTGGTGTATTGCCAAATGGAAAGTGGAAAGCAGCAGTGCCCTTGGTGGCCTGAAACCTGTCATATTTTCTTTCAGAAGCATATGAAGTGCCTTAGTGCTGGCTAAAATCCCTAAAGCTTTCATTCTCTGTAAAACACATCAGACAAATTGGATATTTGCACACAGTGGCACCACTATCGTGGCCCAGCATTCACATACTCCTCACGATAAATGTAGGAATTGATCCCTGGCTAATGATGTCTTATTACACACAGATCAGCCCTTCCTTGTTTGTGAGACAAACAATGTACCTCTGCTTAGTTCAAAGACATAATATTTTGAGTTCCAAAACATCCTCCACTTCCCCCTTCGGAATACATTTTCACAGAACTATTACTGTAATTGCAAAGAGTTTCTTTATTCTCTTTCTGTTGGATGATTTCACAGATGGAGTGCAATTTCTGGGAGTTCAAACAGATACTGTTAAATTGATCTTCTTTTCCTTGAAAACCAGCTGAAAAGCACAAATTTGCCATCAAGGCAAACATTAGAAAGAAATGTGACAGAGTATGTGTCAGGCCTGTGTTGGTTCTGATATTGAAAGGCTATTCTCATACATTCACAGGTTTAATGTGAAAAAACACCAGTTTGTGGTAGTATTTTCATAAATTTATGTGGGAAAAAATATAAATAAATAATTTAACTTCATTATAAATGCCGCAGACGATCATCAATCATGATAAATCAACTAGTACTTAGTAGTATATCTATTGTTCGTTAATAAATTAAGTTTGTTTAAAGTCAAAAATTAAACTAAAGTCTTATAAAGCACACTGAACCTAGAGGACACAGCATGCGTGCTTGGCAGTGTCTTAACACAGATTACCCACTTACAAACTTTCTCCATTTGACCTTTACATTCTGAATTTGCTTGGATAACGTGTTTTCCCTCAACAGATACACAAGTGCCTTCTGGGAAATGTTCTCATCTCTCACTCCCTCCATTATGCATTGCTGTTTATTTCTTTGCAATCACAAACACTCTTTTTTTCATGTGCCCCGTCTCTTATCACACAAATCTCAACACACTATAAACAACCTCATTGTTTAAAACATCATCTATTGCATCCAACCTTTACTCTGCACCCAGGAACCGCTTACATTATCTTCTCATCTATGATCATGAGCCATCTTCCTCCTATACTGCAGCGTATCTCTTGCACTCAACTTCAAACCATCATATCCACCATCATACTGTGATCCTAAAACCCAAAGCCGGCAACAAGGTAATGAATACAACATTAAGGATATTTACATTAAATGCTTCATCACACCATTCCCCTAGCCTAGAAATCTAGACGCACCCTAGTGGCGGCAAATTTATTTTGCAGCCAGGGGGTTGTCTAGGGACTCTCCGTTGGCTTGCGAGCTGGAAAAACCAAACTCGGGTCAGGCCAATCACATCGTGTATAGAGTCGGTAGGCGGGCTTATGGCTGCTGCTGCTGGGAACAGCTGTCTTCTGGAAGACTTGGAGTTAAGCTTTTCTTTGAGAAAAGAACAAAGAACGGCACTGAAATCATTCTTAAAAAAGGAAGAATGAACGAATACGGCAAAAGTTTAACCTATCAACTAGCTTCGCTACCTTCTTCGTGACTCTGCCTGGTTGTAGCGCTATCCTATTGCGTACAGAGGGAATTTGAAAGACAACCGTTTATCCCGCCCCTCGGATTGAGCCCAGCCAATGGTGAGTTCCCAGACCCAACATCTTGATGTCAGTGGGTCTGGCTTGTCAGGCTACCATTCCCCTCAAACAAGGCATGTCTATTTCATTATACATCCTGTAGCATTAAATGCAAGTCAAGCACTGCCACACACTAACATGCCGGCAAATATTTAACTGAAAGCAGTGCACAGGATGCTTTTATAATATATTATGGATGATACAAATAAATAATTTAACCAGCTGTGAGAAGTGTTCTTATCTCAGATATTTAAGCCTTGCTTTTATAAACTCATGCAGGTTACTGCCACGTGTTATCAACTGAAGGTAATCACTACTGCTGCCAGGTGTTGTATCAACATTGGTTTAAGGTAAGCATGTTAATGGTCCTGCTCTCTTCAGCCATCCCTATGCTTTGCTTTCTTTATCTCGTACTCTCTGTCTCTCTAAACATGAGCTGCTGGCTACTTGTCTGCTATGACAGGTCCTTCACAACAGTAGCAGGACTTATTACTCAGTCCAAGGGAAGAAGAAGAGTTGGACAAACAAGATAGTCATAGAGGTACAAAGAAAGAGGTAGAGTGTATTATATTCTTTTCTCTGGCTTACCTTTGTGAAATCATTTCACAACTTTGGAATAAAGGAAAACCAGCTGGAAGCTGTGACAAAATGCATCAGATAGGCCACAGTATACTACACTCAAATGGATAACAACATTACATTTTCTCAACAACTATTCCACTGGAATATAACACGTCGACAACCTCAAACATGAGTGGCCATTTTAAACCGCTGCCATTCTTATCAGGTGAAGATGCTCTGGTGATGGGTGAGGTGTGCATAGGCTGCATACTGTAGATATAGCTCACTTTTAAAGACAATATCATCCCAGCAAAGCTTCACAGTGCCAATTCCAAAATACATTTCCATACAGGGAAGGTGTACTTGGTAGTGTGTGTGTGTGTGTGTGTGTGTGTGTGTGTGTGTGTGTGTGTGTGTGTGTGTGTGTGTGTGTGTGTGTGTGTGTGTGCGTCACCAGGCTACCTGAGGTGGGCGACTTGCTTCTATCCATGTCAATGGACTGCTGGTTGTCAGAGAGTTCAGTAAGGCCTACCGCAGCCAATGGCAGTCGAGAGGAAGAAAAAGTAGAATACACATAATCTGTCAGGTTATTTTAACTTTTTCAGAAGACTGAACAGTAGTGAACTTGGTTGATGTCAGCCACGCAGAGCCCCAAGAAAGAGCTTAGAGTTAAGTTCTTTAATTTTCTACAATCTTTGGTTTATCATCTCTGATTAGCTGCATAATCAATTCCCAGTATTTAATTATATTATTATTACTAAGGTCTTAATAATAATAATTGACAGTTGCTATTTACCTTTCCCCTGGGAATGTTTCTTTGGATTCATTTTGTCTTCCTGGAGCAGAGTGGCTGAAACCTGATGTGACCTGCACTACAATCTGTTAAATGTATTTACTGCACACTTTCATTTTGAATTTCCAGCCAAATTGCAAATTGCAGCCAATAATTTGGCATCTACAGTATGTAGTGCAAATCTCATGATAAAGTGGCACATACAACCAAAATACAAGACAGAACAAACACTGATTTGATCAGGATTTGATCAGGATCTGATCAAATCTGATCACATGCACCAAGCACAGGCCAGAATGAGAAGTCATACCCACTTCCTTTTTAAAAACCACCACAAATGATGAAATGTCTAATTTCAGTCAGACTACAAATGTGGGGTGTTCAAGCCGCGTTCATTAGTGCTTCATTAACAGCCTCACTGAGTCGTCACAGTTCAAAACATTTTGATTCATTTAATTATTTCTCTTCAGTAAAAGTTTCCAGCAAAACTTATTAATGCAAATTTCCTTTAATCATTTACACTGGCTTTACAAATGACTGAAGAAATTGAAAGGGACTCTGATTAAACCTTTAAGGTCGTATAAAATTAAGAATTCCTTTGTAATCATCAACCAAATGCAAACATTTTTGTTTCACTAGGCCCAGTGAGTGACAAGGCTTTATTCACCCCAGGATGCTTCAGTTAAAATATACATCACATGGATCATATAATATTTATAACTGCCCTTACTTAACAGACTCAAAGGAGTGGCTCTCTGCAAAGGACATATCGTTGGACAGGACTGGAATAGGGTAGTTTTGTTTCATATGGTGAAATATAGCCACTTTCATTCCAATCATGTCTTTGGTTTGTACCTTTGCTTTCAGTCCACATCATACCTTCCCATTCCTTATGGCGACCTTCTCCATCAACCTTGTTGCCCTAGTATGTTCCACCATAACAATGCCCCAACCCCACCCCCACCCCCCGCACACAAACACAGAGTCCCCCAGCCTTTAAGAAGACCCGACTTACTCTGATAGGATGTACGGATCCTTTTCTTTGAATCTGAATATAAGTTAGACAGGCCACGCATGCAAAACTCTGTCAGGCAGGCCCACATGCCCACATCAGCAGCCACAGAGTCACCAAAAGGTAGGGAGGATGAGGAGGAAAGGGAAGGAAGCAGTAGTGGAAAGGATGGTGTGTAGGAATAAAGAGTAGAAAGTGTAAGTAGAGATTCAGGGCAGCGGGAGATGAGAGAGGACAGGAAGGTGGGAAAGAGAAAGAGGTGGTAGAGAGGTGTATGAGCAGCGTGGGACAGAAGAAAAGGAGAGGAGGAGGAAACAACGTAAAAGGTAAAGAAATAATTTGAATGTAAAGTAAGATGATGGATGGAGTTAAGATGGAGGGAAGGGAAGGGAGTGGAGGGGAGAGAAGAACACACAGGCTTAGAGTGGAAAAGAAAGTGAGAGCAAGCAGCAACCGTGTTAGTGTCAGGGGAGGACAGACAAGATATACCCACTACTGCTGCAAACCCCAGAAATGCTGATGTGATTGGTCATTTGCACAAGAAGGAAACTACTGTGCTAGCAGGCAACATATCATTACTTACAAAGCAGCATCAAAATAAATCTACTGTTGCATTAAATCATTGCTTTACATTGCATTTTGTTATATACTTTTTGCCAAAGGCGTACTGTTCTAACATGGTATCAATAATGCATTAGACTGTACAGTAACTAGAGAAACACACCTACAATAATCAATAATTAAGCGTTATTTTATGAAATGAATACACTAAATTTGATTGACATATATAAAGTATACACATACACATATGTGTGGCGACAACAGCTATAAATGTTGTGTGGGAAGGACAGTAAACTATGTTCTAAAAAGAAGTTGGAATATTACAAAAAGAGAAGAGGCCAGCAGCTTAGTTGGTAGATAGTTTAGCCAGTGCCATGTATTTCGCTTGGCCTTTTGACAGTGTTTTTGTCTTCGGTATTATATCAACTCCAGCATAGCGAGTACTTAAGATCATAATAATACCATCACCTAGGGTACAGAAAAAGGCAGTTGCCGGTTTGTATTTTTCCTTCCATCTCCAAATTGATTTTAAAGACCCAACACAGAAATACTTTTACAAAAGAGGAAGTTGGGAACAATAAGTGCTGTGGCAGCACTTATGCAACAGGAAATTAAGTGGCTCTAAAGCTCAATGTCATCTCTCCATCTACCGTAATATCCCCTTCACACAAATCCTGAATACCTGTAAAGCATTCGCAGCTACACTTGTGGGAGTTGCATAATAAGAGAGCTCAGTCAGTACTTTAAGTTGCCTAAAGGACCATCTAAAATATTAAACCACTGGAGCTGCTATGCCCTCAAATCCAGAGGTTACCATAGGGTAAATTAAGAAAGGTACAGCCTGTGTTTAGACACTCAATTCTGTACGGTGAGACTATCATCAGCCAAGAACAGTAGCAGAGAAAAAGAGAGACAGGGGTCAGGAAGGACAAGATCTCAGTGACTTTTGACTACAGATCTATGCTCAAGCAGGACTAAAAACAGAAAGGACAGAGAAATCAAATGACAACATGCATAAAAATGCCAACGTGGACTGACACGCAGCCTGTTAACATGCACCTCATATCATAGTGCAGATCTGTGACAGGCATACTGAGATGGTTGGGTGTTTTTGTCTTTGTACTGTATGTTATTGTGTGAGAGAAACAGAGCAAAGAGAAGGGAAGAAGTAAGGTTGGACTGATACAGGTTTTTGAATGCTGATGCAGATACCTATATGTTTTGATTTTACTTGTTGATGGACTATATTCTGTTCAAATAGCCAATTTGACCCTTTTCATTTCAACTTCCTCTAAATACTGACATATGTTGGGTGTTTACCAGAGATGTTTATTTCCATAAATGTAAAAAGTACTGTACTACCACAATACACAAAGTATCAAAAGTAAAGATGCCTTTTTATGCGGAATGGCCCCTATTACAGTGTAATATGATTATATCTTTTATATTCTTTAACCAGTGGTGGAAACAGTATTCAGATCCTTTACTTAAGTTAAAGTAGCAACACCACACAATAAAATACTTAATTGCAAGTAAATGTCCTGCAAAAAGTACTGTATTATCAGAAAAAAGTATCAAAAAGCAAAAGTATGCAGCCGAACGGCCCCTTTCAGAGTTATATTATTACGTACTGTAGATCATATTATTGGATATTTTTTTATTACTGATACATTCATACGTAACACATACTTTAATGATGTAGCTGGTGGAAGTGAAGTTTGCCTACCTTATATACAGTGTTGCCACAGTTACTTTGAAAAAAGTGTTTAAGGGCAGCATTTCCGCTACAACATACTGCCCGATCAACTTCTTCAACTCTCCCCCCACTTACTGGTTTTGCACCGAGGTCCAGCTTTTGTTGTTTGGGTGGTGGGGGGACCTCCTGCTCTCTGCTTCGCACCACCTGGTGGGACTTGCTCTGTTAGTTTGACTGCAGTGCTGCGACTCCAAATGTTTCTTCAAATTTGGCGTAGTGTTTTTGTAGCTAGATAGCACTTTGTCGCCACCAGCACAGACTGTACAACAAACCTTAATATTGCCGTCTTTAGCTGACACAAACTCAAAATAATGACTGTATTTCCAGCTAGAAAACACGCATCTCTCCTCTCCCTCCATTGTTGTTTACGTTTGTGTCGCTGCGTGGTACAAGTGAACTGTCCACATGCTGAAAACGTGACTTGTCGCATACGTTACTTCACTCCCCGAGACGCAAGAAGCAAGCAAAAATATATATTTTTACTAAGGAAAATGACAAAAATAGTAACGCACAGTGACTTGGATAAGTAACTTTAATCTGATTACTGGTTTGGAAATAGTAACGCGTTAGATTACTCGTTACTGAAAAAAGTGGTCATATTAGAGTAACTGGCATCACTGCTTATATACTGTTGGCCAGTTTAAAGTGTAAAAATATTAAACAAATAATATTTTTATATTAAGATTTTACAATATTTTATAAAAAGGAACCTCAAAATTGTTCCTACAGTAAATGTACCCTTGAAAATTGGATAACAGTAAGAATGGTCAAAACGTCCATAATGTGTAGGAGAAGCCCTTTACCTGATCAAATGGTATTGATTAGGTTAAGGGCTTGAGAGCAGTGGAAATACAGGAAATATAACCAAAACCACCTGCATCCTTGATTTTAGGTTACTCATTAAAGCTAAATCAGATTTTCCTGATAGATCAGTCTAACCTTAGAAAGAGACAGGAAGGAGACAGAAGAAATAGGAAGAAGAAACACCAGTAAAGTGGCGAGAGGACAGGAGAACAGAAAATAGATGATCATCTGGATGTAATGAAAACATTTTTGACACATTACTGTGTGGCGGCTCAGAGAATGTTAGGTGTATACGTCTATGTGTGTGTGGTCCGGATCCCAGAGGTGCGTGTGTGCGCTACCTGAGGTGGACTGTCTGTTCCTGCGTGGGGAGCGGGTAAGGCGCTGGTATGGGTCCGCGGCTCCATACAGATCCAGTGTCGACATACACAAAAGGATTGTTTTCTGCAAGTAATCCACCACTGCTAGGCCATTGCAGTTCCCAAACGCCAAACTAGACAGACACGGACACAGCAAGGTTATTCTCATTGACATTAAAGGTGCTATATGTAGCACTATCAAACATTGTCAAATTAACTGTGACATTTGGGTGTAATTACTGTCAACAAAAGGCTATCTTTATCTCACACTGTTCTTGCTGCTGTTTTTGAATATGAATACCAGTTTTCCCATAAGCCCAATTGCCACCTGCTACCCCTGACTGCTGTAGAGCCTCTGGCTTAACTGATCATTTACACTCATCATTGTACAAAAGATGTTACACTCGATCGGGCCCTGACCAGAATTAGACAATATTCACAACAATTGGCTCCATCTGTGGTCTTCCCAGCAATCTGACAAAAATGCTAAAATAAGTGAGGCGAATACATCAATGTCACTCAAACTGGCTGCTGCCCAGTCAATCATTGCTCTACTGTGTCCACCATGCAGATGTCTGGTTCACTTTATATTAATGTCTGTCGCATGGTCAGATGGTTCAGGTCGTTAAAACAGAAATCATGTCAGTCTTTGCTTTAGAAAATCTTTAGCATGTGTTTGTCATGGCGTCTACGTAAAATACCATTTTAATATCACAAACATGATTATGCATTTGAAAACACTCAGAATCAGTGTTGTAATGTAACAAAGTACAAATACTTCACTACTGTACGTAAGTAGAATTTTTATAGCAATATATCGATATTATATCGATATCGTGATATGAGACTAGATATCGTCTTAGATTTTGGATATCGTAATATGGCATAAGTGTTGTCTTTTCCATGTTTTAAAGGCTGCATTACAGTAAAGTGATGTCATTTTCTGAACTTATCAGACTGTAGCTGTTCTATTATTTGCCTTTACCCACTTAGTCATTATATCCACATTACTGATGATTATTTATCAAAAATCTCATTGTTTAAATATTTTGCGAAAGCACCAATAATCAACATTACAATATCGTTGCAGTATCGATATCGAGGTATTTGGTCAAAAATATCGTGATATTTGATTTTCTCTGTATTGCCCAGCCCTATACTCAAGTAATATTCTAAAAGGAGACTTTAACTTCTACCAAAGTAATTTTCTGTTAAGATACTTGTACTTTTACTCAAGTATTGCTTTCGAGTACTTTATACAAGACTGCTCAGAATACACTAGTAAAACCAACAAGTGCAAAGGTAGCAGTGGCCAAACCCTACAGTTATCCAGCTTGAGCCTCACAACACAAACAGCAAAAGACATTACCGAGCACTACAACATTCATAGATCAAGGCTAAAGGCTCGACAGCTGAAAGAAAAATGGTGGTAAGGAAAAGCCTGCCATTTGTGTTATTGTTACAATCTCCCACTTTTTACTCTCTATTTCAGAATTTCCAAAAGGAATTCAGTCAGTCGAATGCAAATAGCATTACTACCCTTACAATTGTACAGACCTTGATTAGTTTGAAATTCATTTGACATACTCTTCTTGCATTATGCAAATATATAAATGATACAAAACATTTTAGTAAGACTTGTAATAAACAACAGTGAACCTATCCTTTGGTATTCACATTTGTGCCATGAAGGTGACCAGAGGGGACAGCCTTGTGCCTTTCTGGTGCCTTAACTAATGTGTAAAGACATTAGTGTGGCATTGATTTATTACTGTTGAAAGTGTTCTTGTGGTGCCTTTGTGTAATGTGTTTTTATGTTCCTGTTCCTGTGTAGTGTAATGATTCTTTTGTCTGTTATATTATATGCACTGTCAGCACTGTAACTTTAAAAAGAAAAGAAAAAGAAGAAGAAAAAATAATTAAACAAAACAAATCAATTTCCGCAACTCTATTCAAGCTGTGAATAGCTTTAGAGGCGAGAGGCAAATAATGGTCCTGCCTTGACCCATATTGATCTTTTTTGAAAGAGCTGTGATTTTATTGGTTTTCACAAACAGAACTTCTATTCACAGCAAAGCCATTCAAGGGGTCTTAAAGCACTCTTGGCTCAGGAAGTTAATCAACTTCTCTTCAACACAGACACACATAATTTTTCAAAACCGAAATATATTAAACAACTCTATTACTCAAGTCAACATCAATTACTTTACAAAGTATTACAATTAAAGATAAAAGAGACAGAAAGGAGACAGAAGAAGACAGACATGATAACGTCATAAAATGCGTTGGCCCACTAGTGGCTTGGCGCAGGCTCAGGAGTCTGGCAGTATACTATCTTGGAATTTAAATTTGGTAAGTTCTGACTGAAGGTATGCACACAGTGGTACCGAATTCAATACTTTTTAGGCACCGGCCGAATTGCCTCCTTAGTATTGAGTATCGAAAAATGCCTAGCCATTCAATACCAAATTTCAATACCTCAGCGTCAGTGAGCCAATAAGCATGCAGCATGCTTCTACCAAGATCTAATCATGCTGGTGATTGGCTGTGTAACATTACACGTCGTAGAGACAGGCAGGAAGACTATACGTTACACACAGAGATAGGGCTCACGTGGAAGGAGCTGAAAAATAAAAAGATTTGTGCCGTAAGGATTTTAGGAACCGGTAACAAAGTCACAGTATTGGTATCGGTACCGGTACCAGTATCGGAATTTGTTTAACGATACCCAGCCCTACACAGTGCAGTGATGAAAGCTTAATGCAGGCAACTTTTGGGTTGTAACCAAGCTCTGCCTGTGTGAACACACCAATTTTGACATTGACTGTACCATACTATTCCATAGTCCCCCGACCCCACATCTCAATATCCAAATGCTTTTAAGCCCTCACTCTTTATAATGGTAGAACAGGGTATATTAACCACAGGCATTAAAAGCAACAATAGTAACCTAGTATTGTACCATTATACTGTTAATTACAGTTCAATTATTTCTAAAAAAAAATTATACTCCAGAAAGCTCAACCCATAAAAATGGAGAAACAGGCCAAATAGACACAGATACACTACATTGTAGTTCAGTGTTAGATGATTTCTGGAGGATGAAGTTTGAACCACAGTCCCCTTACAACTTTAATTAAAAGAACTATGTGGTGCTCTGCTAAGTTAGAGCTAAATTGTAAACCAGCCATTTACAGTTACCAATTACATTACGTGTCATTTAGCTGACGATTTTATCCAAAGCGACTTAAAATTGCTACATATGTCAGAGGGTGCACGCCTTTGGAGCAACTAGGGGTTAAGTGTCTTGCTCAGGGAAACATTGGTTGTGATGTATCGCAGTGGGAATAAAACCCAGGTCTCCCACACCAAAGGCATGTGTCATATCCACTGCACCATCACCACCAATTCAAAAGAAGTTCCTGGTCACTCAGGTGTAATATTGGTTAAGTTTCCACTATCTGCTTTACTCCAATAATGTCAGTATCCTAGTGTTTTTCCAATGTGTCCCTTCCCTTTTGTGGCTGTGTGTCCTGTCTTGTTCTTCCACCGTCAAGTCAATGTTTGTCTGGAGCTGGGCAGAGCTGAGTCTGTCTCTGTATCCTGTTCCTCAGACCCTGTCTCCAGCCACTTCCAACCTGCACTCACCAACTACCAGGATTTTCGCCTACAGACACAATCTGCCCACCTCCACTCCAGTTAAGACGTTGATTAAGACTGCCTCAGTCTTTTTGGCTTTTTGTTGAGTAATAAACTCTTTGATTGTTCACATTTAAGTTAAGGCTTTAGAGTCTTTTGTCTGCATTGTGGGTCCAGCTAAGAACACTTGTAAAGAAAATAGAAAGCACTATAAAGCTGAAAATGTTGGTAAATTCAAGCTACCATGGCAAGTCTCGCATTGCCAGACCTTCCTCCACAGGGCTGCTGAGAAGGGTCTGGTGAGTCCACACAGCATTCCGGGATGGGAGAAAAATGTGCTCTGGTTTATTGGCAACCAATCACAATCGTCTTGGGTGGCGCCAAGCGCCGCACGGAGCCACAGGGTCACAGGGTCACAGGGTCACAGAGCCATGGTGCCACTGCAAAATAGCCTCGGGAAGGAACTTGTTTTGGTGGAACGTGTACGTTCAAAGGTTGTTTTAGTCATGCAACAGAAAACTCAGATTGGATAGTCTAGCTAGCTGTCTGGATTTACCCTGCAGAGATCAGTTAACCATAGTCCTCAGAAATCGACCAGAGTGTAAAATTACAACACAAAGAAAGCGGAAGGTAACGGACATCCGGCCGAAATGAAAGACATGCGGCGGAATTTCCGGCTGCACCTGAAGCATCCTGGAAGTGGAACGTCGTGGACATAGACTACCATGGCAATAATCAATGCTTTCAAAAGCTTTGTCCATACTCGATTTGTGCTAACCCCTCTAAACTATAACAGGGATTGCTGTCCCGAGTGCAGACTAGCAAAGATATGGAACCACCGATCATCACCATTGATAAATAATGAAAAAATGCCTTGCCCATAATCCCAATCGAGCCAGACAAATGAATAGTCACACAGATGGATACATAGACCAGCAGAGAGAGAGACCGTCATGCATCTGGAGACTTACAGGCCATAGGCAGAGTTGATGTCCAGGCTGGTGATTTGTTGTGGAGGTTCTCCATCTGCCCACAGCAGCTGGACAACCAACTCTGCTTGGTAGCCAGGAGGGACCCGAACCATCCTGTCCTTCACCCTGAAGCAGACATAAAGAAAAGGAGTTTATAGTACTGTGTAATATACATACAGTACTTAGTAAGAAAGAGACACCCAAACATGTTTCCTTCCCTCATGAAAATTCAACGGAAAAGTGTCAATAACGAACGGTTATGCCCCAAAACACGGTGGTGAGTTCACTGTGACCTTGATCTTTGGCATCCACAATCTAATCAGTTTATCCTCCAAGTGGACATTTGTGACAAATCTGAAATAATTCATAATGCCTACTGAATTATTTCACAGGGGAGGGTCATTGTTCTCCTGTTTCAAGTTTGATTGCTTTTCTATTTGATACAAATATTCAGTTTGGTAACAAACAACGAAGACAGTGTGTCTGCATCACTGTTTGCAATTGTTTTACTGATATTTTGAATAAACAATTCCTAGCATACTGCAAGACCAAAAATATTTATTAAAACAGATATTTGTTATTTGTTGCAGAGAAACTATGATGTGTATGAGGAGATCTTACTTAAGGCAGGGATTGCTGTCTTTGTTACCCTCAGTTGTCCCACTGCCGGGGCTAGCTGCGTGTTGGTGGTGGGGTTGTGGTGAGTGGGAGCCGGACTCTGTGAAGCAGGGACTGTTTTCATTCTCGGATGGAGAGATGACATCCTCTGCCTCACACTGTAAGCGCACCTCTAGTGACTGAGGATGACACAGATAAAAAAATATGGATTCATCTACCTACCATAGTAGCTAACTAGTCACAATAACTACATTCAATCCTGTTACAGTAGGAATACAGCGAACTACATCCAACTGAATTAGTGTTATGCAGATGCAGGTTTCCCAACAATGTTGGATAGGCATGAGCAGAATTTCCATTAAATGTTCCTGTAAAAAACACAAAGCTCAGTTCATTTCATATTTCTAAAAGACAGTCACTTAAGACTTCAGAGCTGGAGTTTGTTAAAATGACATTGGACGCTACTTAAATTCCTTATAAACGCACCAGGATGTCACTCCTTTTAATTTGATTGTCATCTCACTCACCACTATCTGAGTGTTGGCATCATATTTGCTGAAGCGATACAGGATGATGTGGGCTGAGATGCCAACCACACAGAAGATGCGACTCTGGGGGCACCAGCTGACCATCTGAATAGCAAAGGGGTCATCCTCCACCAAATCGGCCGCCCTGCCCTCACTTGGCTTTGGCTTCTCAAATGCTTTGGGGGTCTTCAGCTTGTACAACATCTGTAGTGTGACTGGTTAGAGAAATGGTTAATTTGGGTGAAAATATTGTAAAAGCAAAATATACTGTAAATGCATATGTAAATGCCCTTGCAATAGTGGTATCACGAAGCAATTTGTCTCGCAGACCTATCTCCACAGTGCTGTGTCAGCACTGGAGAATAGTCTGGCTGAATAATTAAACGGTATATAATGGTATATATCGTTTGTATTTCCTTGAAACAATCCCAAACGTCTTGAGCTGCGCTGAGCCCCAGATGCCGCGACGGTGCCTTTGAAAAATAGATAGTGGAAGAGACGAGCCGGACGGCAGACTTTATACCCACACTGTACATCTGGTAGCAGGACTTCTAAGCAATCAATATATAGCAAGAACGTTAAGCCTAGGCAGATATGATGCAATGCAAGTAAATGTCATTCACAGACCACAGCAGTCAATAAAATTCATTTCTAAGATTTTGAGAAAACCACACATTTACATGCTGGGTTTTTAGTGTTTAGCTATCTGTAAGCGTTACAATGGGCCAAGTCCCTTATTTGGTGTAGAGCATCTAATATGACAATGGTGCTTTTAATTTGCTCTGAGCTCAGAGCCCATGGCAAATCACCAAACATGAAATTCATGAAAAAATACTGCTTATTCAAGCAAGCTGTGCAACAAAAGCCTGAGGTGAAGAAAATGTATCACTTCAGTATAGCTCATGAAGACAGAAAAGACTTACTTGCTGATGCGTCCCAAAATTTAATTGATCCGTCAGCATGTCTGAACAAAGAGAAAGATTAGTTATTTTTCTATTAGGCAAAATAAGTGTGCTTAATTACTCCAAGAATGGATCTGGAAATGAAGGGAAAATGTATTTCTTTATTTATTTAACCTTACCCCTTTACTTTAACGCCACAAATTCCCAACTGTAATAAACGTTACAGCTACCTGGATCGTAAAAATTGGGCAGTGACTATTACTGATTTTAAATCCTAACAGGCCTTTATGTACCTTCAAATATTGCTGCCAATGTTTCTGACTTACCCTGTGATAATGATCTCTGGGTAAGTGTGGGAGCCTAACGTCCATGTTCCTCCCCCGACTGGCCACTCCTGACATGGTTAAAGACAGAGTAATTATTACATTTTTTTTTTTTAAATCACATCATCTATTCTAACACACAGACTTGGACTGTACTGATTAAAATGACTCATATATTAATAATAACCCATAATTTGTTTATTAGTTGTTTATAGCAGCTAATTATATTGTATGTTACACCATTTTACAGCACCTTTTCTTTAGAGTTTACCAAAATCACTCTAAACATTACAAACAAGATTTTCCAATTATTTCTTTTTTTACTTGCATTCAATTCTACTTGCTGAAATATCACAAGTACAATTAATTACCAAACAAGATTGAAACTAGCAAAACAAAACAACAAATACGTACATCACAACAGACAGGTATTCCTCCCTCATATTTTCCCTCTCTTACCTTTTGGCTGTAGCCGGTCTTCTTGTGTTTAACTCCTATCGAGTAGAGAATGGGGATAATGTCGGGCGGACAGTCTGCAAAATAGGCTGTGCAGGTAACTGGAGACTCATGGATGTCCATGGGGTAAGGATTCTCAAAGACAGGGAAGCTGCAAGATACATATGATGATGCGTATGATATGGTATAGCATAATGTATGCGACTATGGCAAAACGGGCAGAAAGGAAACTTGATCTGTTTTCATGTACACTACATTTTCTGTAAATTAATTGAAATCACAAAATTACCCATTAAGGTTGCATACTTTATCTACCTTGAAAAAATAATTTTCAAGGGGAACTGAATTACAGGCTCAGCATTACTAAGCATTATCTATACTCTGCCTCACTGGCATTATCACATATACTGTATAATCAGACTACAGGTGACCTAAAAATGGCACTGCTATGTGCCTGCATAAAAATATTGCTGAAAGATTTACAGGAGTGCTACTGTACCTATGTATACATTACAAATACTAATTAGTCCTTGATCAGTAAACGTTATGAACATGAGTGTAATGGTGCATAGTATCAGCTATCAAATCTACACCTTCTAGGTGCAAGCCACTGACATATTTAAACTACATAAAGCTTTATCGGGATAACAGATTTAATTAGGTAACCTAATTAACTAGGCAACCTAATTTAAAACCCCAAATCCTACTCACACTGAAGGCCTAATTTATAGTGTGTTGCTGCTATTCAAATGCATCCCCTGGCCTTAGGTGTTAATCTGTCACAACTGCACAACATCAGCACCTTTCACCTTCACTTTCATTCCTTCTAATAGTGATAACAAGTCAACTTAACTGGAGTGCTAGCATTTTCCCCCCAAGAGCAATGTGACATGTCTTTATCCAAAGGACAATAACAGCCCCCCCCCTTCTCCCTGAAGTATAGATACAAGTGACAATGGTTAGATCTTGAACTCTTTCATTTCATTAGACTGTGACAGGATCTGGCTTATGGATGCATGGTATAAGTAGTGTTTTCCCCTGGTGTGATGTCATGGGTGATATCATCTAATGTCAAAAGTTGACATGTGATGAGGGGAGTCTTATAGTCACATGCAGCTCAGCAGATGGAAGGTGCGTTTATGTGAAACACATACTTGCTCTGTGTCAGATCCACCACGATTAAGTCCTTCTCCAAAAGCACCACCACTGCGTAAGGCTCCTGGACCTCTGTAAGATACAAAGACAAACTGAAGAGGATAATGCTTAATCCATATTTACATCAGTTACAACCACACATAAAAAGACCTTTTAATGTTCTGAGGATAATATTTCATTCATCAGCCCTCTTTATGGCACCCGAGAAAAATGTCCAACCCAAACATAACTCGTGTTTGTGCCTCTAATCAAAACTCTCAATTGAAAAAAAGGATGATTACATTAAAATCCAATGTCACAGACACATTACAAGTTGCTGAATTGCTCAGGTTGTTTGACAACACTGGCTGCTGTTTTTAAGACATTTACAGAATCCTCCATCCTGTGAAAAATATTTAACCTGCTGCAACAAAACATTTTAAAATCTATTTTCTGAGCAGAATCTGTTTCATCTAATGGAGGACAGAAGAGTCTTTGAGGACTCTCAACTTTTCTAATAAAAGACTTGTGTGTAATTTCTAAGGAAACAGTGTTGTATTTGTGACCTAGTTGGAATTAAAAGATTACATAAGATGCACACCTAGGGCTAACTGTACTCACTGCGTATAACACATTCACTGCATCTTTCTTCTTATTAGATGTGGAATTCAGACTTTTTTTGTTTTGGTTTGTGCATTGATTCTTTTAAAGTATTTTTTCAATGCCTAAAGCAAGGCAAACAGATTCCACTCAATCATATTGTTATGTCTGCAGAAAACTCAGAAGTCTTTGTGCGTGACTTTTCAAACCATTAACACCACTCAGCTGAATCCAGATATATGACACTGGTTTTGTCAAAGTCTTTGTATGCACTCACCGTTGTTGTAAGGAGTCTCGCAGAGTGCCATGAACTCTACAATAGGATAGTCCATCTCCAGCACAGTGATGGCTTTGCCGTGCATGATGGTTAACGTAGGCCGCCGCCCTGCCTTGTCATATGAAAGACCGCCAGAGAAGATAAAAAAAGGCTCGCTGTTGTGGAGGGAGAACAGGAATGAATGAATGAATTAATCAAACAAACAGTTAAATCATTATAAGACATGTATGTAGCTTACAAACTATAAGCCACTGATCAGATAAATTAATTAGTGAAAAAATGAATTAATAAAATCTATAAGTACATATAAATCAAATATTTTCTTTGGCAATTCCCTAATTTATTACATATGATTATGTAATTATGATTATAATTATGCATTAAAATTAAAATGTGCAATTTCCTATACCACTTCCCATGAGCACATTTTAAGGGGCTACAATCATAAAATAACGTTTTATCAAAAACATAAATCTTTTTTGCTTCTGATGGTTGCTTTCAACTATCACAAAGTGGGGTGTCATAAGAAACCTTCTTGTTAATTCACTACATGATGAAATAACCACAGGATAACTCTCCCCATGATTGTGTTCAAATCATAATTCAGTGTAATCAGGAAACTTAATTAAATCAGACGATATGGATCTTAATATTGCTTAAAAGGCAGATACCTGTTCCTTGAGGTCTTGTACTCCACTTTAAGTATGGGTTTACATGACTCCTTTCTCCCATCCTTCTGTATCTTTCCTACATTAGAGGAAAAAGCAAAAGAGTGGACAACATTTCAAAACAATACCACAATTACTGTAAACATCTTGAGCAGGTTACTTTCTGTATAACATTAGACTGGTGTCAGCTCCTGTTGTTTGACAATTCAATTTATAAAATCATAAGCATACATAAAAGATGCAACAGAAAAGAATGCAAAGGTAAATTGCCAGCTGAAACGTTGCTGAAAATTGCAAAATTATAGTTAAGTTATATAAATAATGGTCAGTGGCCTTGAATATCAAAGCACTGCCAGATTAAAAAAGCACAACATTTTATACAACGAGCCAACAAAAGAGAAACTATGTGTGTATTAGTATACAACTATCATAGTTTGTTTTGTTAACCTTTTTTTCCTTCATGCTATTCATTTTATTTAGCATAACATCCTCCATACCTGCTTTATTCAATAGATGAATGCAACACTTCAAGCTCACAACCCTTTTTCTCCACAGCTGTAATTAGAATGTAAGTAGTAATAGCGACTAATATGTCTCTTTATTAAACTGACCATGGCATGTTCCAGCACTAGAAATCTACTTGGAAAATAATAAGTGCTTTAGTTACTACTTTCCACTTCACTTCCTTACTGTGTACTGGGTTTCCAATTCTTCTTTTTAGGAACCGGCAGACTCCTATAACGGAGTGTTATTTTCTCCTGCTTCACATAATGAAATGATTATGTTTTTGACATAAAAAGGAGGTCTCAGCTGAAAGGCAGTGGGACCTTGGGTTTTACCTCATTGGCAAAGTGCTCCGAACAAAAACCTTTCTAAATAAAAAATGAAGTAAACATGAAAGAAAAAGAATTTCTTAACTGTGAGACTTAGAAAATGAAACACAGCAATTTCAAATAGTGCCCTAAAGAGAGATCATATATAACTTATGAAGAAATAAAACAGCATGTCTTTAATACTTCTACTAACCCCCTGTGATGCATCACCATCATTATCATTCATATACTGTTCTTCCTTTACAGCTTCAAATTATCATTTTTTACTGTATTTCTCAACACAATTGAAAGTTATGTTTCAATAAAAGCAGCTATTTTGGCTCTGTGATTAATGAAAATATGTAACAGTGAAAACTTTGCAGACATATTAAGAATAAATATTTGTTAGCAATAAAAAGTTGAGTCATTATGTAATACATTGTGGGTGCCATGTGATTTCAGGTGCTTTTAAGTTGTTTACACATTGCTTCTCACGCACAAACTCTATCAGGCAGCCGAAGCTCTGGGTAACAGTGACTTATCATCACTGATAAGGCTCAAAGGCACAGGATTACACGCTGAAATGTCAAAGCAGCAGCAAGGACAGAGAGAAGGGAATATCAGAAAAATAACAGTGAATGGCAAGCCTTTTGATAATGCTTTGATATGGGTCAAACCCACAGCTGTATAAAGACACATAACATGTGTCAGGGTAACGCATTTATCATTTAAATACATCTACTTTTTACTATATAATGTGAAATCTGAACCTAAAATCATAATTTTCTTTAAGTTTGCTGAGATAAAATTATAATGACAAACATCTACTTTTTACTATATAATGTGAAATCTGAACCTAAAATCATAATTTTCTTTAAGTTTGCTGAGATAAAATCATAATGACCAACTGCGAGACAGGATGACCAACTCATTTACAGTTGATTCCAATCTCACCTCATGACCATTACACTGTAGTTTTATATTGTCAATTTCTGTGCACCCTGTCTGTTATCTCTCACTATGTTTTTATTATCCTATTTTTTCACGTTTCTGTTCAATCAGTTGTCTTTCCTCTTAAAATAAATGTATTTGCTTCCTTTTCTGCTCTCTCTGTCTCCCGTGTCCTATCACCATGTAACCATTGCTCTCCTCCTTCTTCACTTCAGGTTATAAGGCAGCCCACATTAACTTGTGCAAGCACTAGCTCAAACAACTATTTGTTAATTTGTCTCTCAAGTACACAAATAAACCTTGACTGCTGTGTTCCAATATCGACCCAAAGTGCATATTAAAACTAAAGGGACACAGTATACACAGTACCTCCCACACTGCAAGTTGGATTGACATGGATAGAGAGCATACAGTATGTCCAGCTGGTCTTGGACTATAGATTTGCCTGCAGTAACAACGTTGCCATGCCAGATATTGAACCAATTTGGATTACTTTCTGGTGCAGGCTGTTCCATTTCCATCAAGTACGTTCAAGTCATATAGTATAGATACAGTTATACAATTTGACTTGGCTGCTCTTTCCTACAGTAACAGGGCATAGAACATAAAATAGATAATTTCCACAGTCCTGTTCATGTAGTTTTCTGGTTTCATTTGGAACCAACAAAGCAACAGCCTATACTTACATGTATACTCATATCTAACTTGGATTGGTACACAGACTCCCTATCTCTGGTAAGGCTATTATACTGCAAAATGCTGGAAATTACAGACATGTTAACACTGTATGCTGACTCATTAAATCTAGATTACAAATAATAATACTGCTGCTGATTTATTGTCATGATGAAAACAAAAATAGAAATGTTTCTGTAAGTATATAATACAAAAAGTGGCACAAGGCTGAATGATTGGTATGGCTAACGGCTTTTCTGTGCATTGCTACTTCCTTGTCAGAGTTAGTGGTAATACAATTATTCTATGTTGTCAGTGAAGCGCTCCTACATCAGGTTCAGAGCAAAGTGGACAGCAGGCCTCCTGTCTTCCTCTAGCTCAGAGAAAGACATCTGAACACAAAAGATAGCACTACCAGTGACAGCAGCATCCAGCAAGCAAAGCGAACGCAACGGTACAAAGTGAATGTGAGCACTGAGACATTTAAATGAGGATGGCAAATCACCACAGATGTGATTGGTTTGGTGGTGTGATGATTGGCTGACAGTGCAAGAATCAGCTCATTTATCTATTTTGGAACAGAATAAGTACATTTATTTACTAGTAGAACACAGGGAGACCGCTTCATTTCCAGGAGATGACATGTTTACTGTTCTTTTATATATTCTTAATTCACATCTAGTGACTTTCAGCTTGCTCTGCCCACTTCTTTCCCCTTCCTTTCAATACCAAATACCTGACAAATATCTGACACATAAACAATCTGGTGGCATTTATCCACGTCTTCAGGCCTGTTGCCCTGTCCCTATTAATCATTGACCAGGTGCTTTCCTCTTGCCTTCCTGTTGCGTGATTTTGCACAGACTACAGCAAGGGGCTGTTTATCTGACAAGGTCAGCATGCCCTGACAGTCCACAAACCACAGCAGAGTAAGAGAGAAACAGAAAGAGGACTAGTCAGAGCGCATATAATGAATTACATGTGGTGAATAAGTCATCCAACAAAACCAGTCTGAGGTATTGTTATCTAACAGCCAAATAAAGTAAAGTGGCAATGACAAACATCACATGTCACAATGCACATCAGGCATTCTAAATGTGCAGACACTGTGGAAGTAAATCTGTTTCATCGGATGTTGAAATTAAAAAGCCATTGAATTTCCAGCACTGAACATTTATGTATTGAAATTATCTACCTGAATTTTTTGCCTCTGAATTTTACTGAAATTGTCAACAACTGATTTTCACCTTTACTTTTCTAAGTTCATGAATTCAGAATAAAAAATTCAACGTAAAAAAATCCAATATACCAAATTCAGATGCAAAATACAGTGCATAAAATTCAACTAATATATTTTCAACTTGCTCAAATTCAACAGGCCAAATTCAGCTATAAAACATAATGTTTAAAATTTAGTGTTAACATCCAGGAACCCAAGCCTGCAACCAGCTCTCACCTCTGACGTCACAAGCAACCGTGGAAGTGGCTGAGCCACAATGGCGGCGGCCAGCAGTGCCAGCCGTGCTAAAAGTGCTAACAGTGCTAACAACGGCAACAGTGCTGACAGAGCTAATGGTGCTGGTAGCACCGCGGGTCGGGAAGGCGTTATCAGTGCAGAGCACTTTTTCATTCTCACATAAAACACAAACATTTTCAATCCTTCAACTCACAACTAAAATAAACATGAAGCTTTTCTGTCTACATGTCTTGTAACTGTTCGTAACTCAGCCCATAGACAACCTGTAAATAATGTATTCTACGTTAAACATTAAATTAGAGGTTTGTGCTGAAGTATGTTCAATTTCTGTTGCTTTATTATGGTAGCTAACATCTTAAGGACTCAGTATTCCAGCATGGGATTATCAAAGTTTCATTTTGTTAAGTAATTAAACAATGTAAAAAAGAAAGTATATTGTATGTGCGTCTCACCATGAGGGAAGGTGACCTGGAATGGCTTGGTGGTGTTTCTGAGGTTCCACATCGATAGGCTGCCGTCTGAGTGACTGCACATGAACTGCTTCCCTTCATGATGCCAGCTGACTGAATGGATAGCCTGTACCAATAAGACAGAGGGAACGGATTTTTACAAACATGCCATTTATATGTCAAAATGTTTAAGAGTTTCGGAAGCTTTTGGTTTTTTTACCTCAATTAAGAGACAAAGGTAAAAATGGATGGTTTGTAATGTATGCTTATATTCAAATACAGTAACAAAACATATATATATATAATGCACACAGTTTAAAAGCTACACAAACCACATCTGCCCGACTACCTGTTGAGCTCTATCAAGTTACACTCCTGTAAATAGATACTACAGAAGCTGCTCTCTGTGGTTCCTATGTGGAAAGGGATTACCATAAGGAATTAGAATTTCTACTGCATGCTTTGATATGATTGTTAATTTATATTTATTTCCTGTCCTGCTCAGTGATGTGCAAGCTGAGGCATGTCAGCTATAGGTGCAGACGGAAATGGTCATTCTCAAGCCAAAACAACAAATCACAAAGCAGTAATGAAGCTCAGGGCACAAACTTGCTTTATTTTTATTGCCCTGCATTCACTGCTCGTCTGTTATTATCTTTTAAGCACTCAGTCTATCCATCAAACATTGGCCAATTTAACATGTCTAACTGATGCTCCCCTTTTACTTCAAGTTCAGTGTCAACACCCACCACTGCCGTGGCCTTGTTCCCAAGAGGGGATGACTCAGGCCACAGTTGGAGAGGTCCTTGGGAGATATGTCACAGAAAACTACAAACAACTGAGATGATATTCACCTTCACTGCAGCACATCACAGGAGTGTGGACCACATGTGCACCCATTAGCATTTGGAGATGGAGTTCCAACAGTGTACTAAATACACAAGACTTTGTGTCTGTAGTTAGTGATGTTACGTGGATTGCTGAGGCATCAGAGACTGACCGAAATGAAAAGAAAAGAGAAAATCCAGGCAGATGGCAGGGTCTCTGCAAACAGAGACACCACCACACACTTCTAGAAGGTCATAATAAGTGATGATTGAGAGGGATTACTTTCGTATTAGGTCATACATTGTTTTTTTTTTAAGAAAATCTCTTACATATTATACTTTTCAGTCCAGAAAAATACTTCACACATCTACTACATGAGACAGGTGCGTCGGAGGGGAACAAGCAGGTCTAAAGTTGTAAAGAAAACTCTTGTACACTGTCTAACTTGCAAAAATTAAATACAGTTTAATAGTAGGCAATGTTTCGGTACTAGACCATCTTCAGGTAAAATGCTTCAGGCATTTTATACTTTTAACAACTAGAGCATAAAGGTTTCCAATTACACCAGTAAGAGTGGCTATAATTCAGTACTTTCACCCTTTCCTCTGTGAAGAGGTGTGAGACAGAGATGCCATGCTTTGCTGGAGGTGATGCACATGAAATCACATTAATGAATGTGAGCAGGATGTGACTCTTCACAGGAGATGGGACAAGAGATGAGAGATAGCGGCGGATGCAGAGGATAAGTGTCACAAGTTGGAAATGTCTATGGGGCAAATTGGTTTCGAGGCCATATGGGTAAAAAAAAACTGAATAAGAGTGATCATTTAATAGAAATTTCTCCTATTCTCTCCGATTAGGGACCGTTCGGTATTTATGGAATGGACCACCGGAGGAAAATAGGGGAGGGTCATGTCTTTTTATTCTTTGTTGAGGGGAGGGTCATCCAATTTGTTTTAGTCTACGGGGAAGGGTCACCCAACTTTTGTATTCATGAGTAGAGCAAAATTTCGAAGTGGCTTGTTTGGTGCATATTTATCCACGTAGCTCCATGTAGCTCTCTCAGTCTCGGCCCCTATCGCTAGCATATGGATCCCTCCCTGTTTAGTCAGCCAGACCTGTAGCTTTAGAGACCGTGGGATATCCCAAACTGAATAAATCCCGCTCGCACATATAAACACAAAACTGCTTTGCTAGCTCAATCGTGTTGTAACTAAAACATCTGACGAAAAAATAATTGTATTCATTAGCATGATTGCCGTACTGCTTAGTTCAAAAACATCCAAAACACCGTACGAAAACATAGCTGACCAGACGCAAGCTTTTATTTTGAAAAGCCGAAACTCGGGCTGCAGACAGCACCAGCCGGCAGCCGGGAGGGCATAAAGAGACGGGAGGTATATCCTTTCGGTCCCAGTGATTATTTGTGATTATTTGTGAAAATGTGCAAACGTCATTTTCAAGGCATTTGAGAAGGAAGGAGTGGTAACATGCAAGCTCCCAAATTGACGCTCATCTGAGAATTGGAGTTTTGGATAATGTTCAGCTTCGGCAAGCTTACCTATGCTAAAATATACAATGACTGAGGAAGCCTAGTGATGAGTCCATAGCAACCAGTGTTGAATTACCCAGTGTGCTTTGCTGAATGGTCTCAATGTTTTATTGTTTTATTTCATGTGACTACTAGTTCACTAGAGGAGTAACTTAGTATTTGAAGTAATGCAGTAATGCATGAAGTGTGCATTTAGTTTCCATGCTTATTGTGTTTCCACAACAATGTTAGTGAGTAAATCTACTGAAATGGCCACCACACCATAACAGAGGAGTATGATGTGTCAGATGAGAATGCAGAGGTTTAGTCATGTATGTTATGGCTGTAGAAAAACGATGGGAATCTGTACATCTTTGCCAATTTCAAGTTGTTATATTAAACTGTTGGGGAGGGTCATCCCTTTACTCCCAATCATTTTGGAGGGTCATCCAAAATATAATGCTGGTGAAGGGAGGGTCAGGTCTATTTTGACTAAAGGTCCCAAAACTCCTCTGGTATCCTCTTAATTAAATAACAAACAGTCCTTTACTTACTACATGCTAACTAGTACACACCTTGTCAAATTGCCAGTTAACAGCAAGAACACACAAACAGTATCTTGTAGAAGAACTATTATGCTTTTCTTTATTTCCTGTCATATCTATATTGTTACAATGTTGGATGATCATGTTAAACGTGACCAAAGCTTTAAATAATTAAAAACATGTATTTAAAATAAATCCCTTTTGGTTCACATCTGTTTATTTGGCTATTATGTTATTGTATTGTATTGAAAAATTATGGTTGTTATGTTAGCTTGTCTTCATTTTTCTTTGATTAAGTGGTGATGCCGAATGGGGGTGTTCGGGGGGAGGGGATGTGTTAGTGTTGTAAATGGTGTGTTTTGTATGCTGTTTAATAAAAATAATTGTTAATCATTAAAAAACAAAATCCCTAAACCTCAGATTTACATCCGTTTTTTCTACTCTCTTATCCGTACGATGTCATACCGAGCCGGTTTTCTATATATGGTCATCTGCTCCAGGCAGGCACTACTACAGTGTTTACGTTACATGCACTGCTACATGTAGCCACATGCTAACGCCAGGGAAACTGTGAATTTGAATGTGAATTTATCCCAACGTTTGGGTGACAATCCTGCTGGTGCATGTCTGGTTGTGTAGTATTTGGTTAAGAAGCCATTACTGGTGATTTTTGACAGTAGAAAGTGTTGCTATATATACTCCGTTGCAGTCAGTCTCCAGCTGCAATGGACTGTACACTATACGGAGGCAGAGCACAGACGCAGAGAATCCAGAGGTCAGGAAACGCTGACCAATCAGAGCAGACTGGGCTTTTTAAGGGCCTGAGCGCCGACAGCAGCGAAGGCTCTATTGAAACTGAAGGATTTCTTCCTTTCCTTTCCTTTCCTTTCTTCCAGCAAATTATTTGCCTTTTTGAGGGGCTTAACATACTCAAAAACTCACCAAAATTGGCAGTCGCATCAAGTCTGGTGAAAATGTACGTATTTTAAGGGTTTCAGGAATAGGCGCACAAAAATGGCTCACTAGCACCCCCTACAAACTTAAAGAAATTGAGCCCCTGCAGTTCGTTTAACGTAGACTAATGAAACGTGGTTAACATATGTAGCATGTCAAGACGTACAAAAAAGTAAGAGCACCTTTTTCCTTTTCTATTGAAACAGATCTATGTGTTTATTATTACTGGATCTCAGATTCCTGCTGTACCTTCTATTTTGTTAATGTCTGAATCCAGAGTATGTTTTGTAGGATATTTATTGTAATAACTACAGGCCCCCAAGTTAGAAAGTCTGAAAAAAACATCACTCTCAGTTTCCTGAAAATAACCAAGAAATACATGCAACAGCTTGTTACATATCTCCACAAGACATTGGTGCCATAATCATGTACCCCCCTCTGAGTGAACATGGCTCATTGCTGTTGTAATTTCCTCTTCTCTACTCTCAATGTCACCACATTCTTATCTATATATGAAGGGATCCCCACAGATATTGCTGACATTGAACAGAATCTTAACTAATATAATGACCCACCAAGAGCCTTTTAATATATCCCCTTTAATGTCAGAAACAAAACAGTTTCAAAACAGTTACGTTTCTTCATGCTGGTGGAGCTCACCTCATCATAGTAGATTCTGAAGTCGGCCTTCTTAAGCCGGAGGTCCCATTGTACGATCGTCCCGCTCTCAAACCCTATAAGCAGCTGTGGAGAGGAGTGACATGGAATGGAAAATAAGGAAGTGATAGATATAATGAGCTATTTTGAATAGCCTAAAATGAGATGATGAGCACAGCCTACAACAACAGTACCAATGCGATTGACATAACTGAACTTTTTGCTGTGATATAGTAGGGGAGCTGTTTTGCCTGTGGCACCCCAAAAATTACTTTTCCTACTCCTCCTTTTTCCTCTATTAAGTCTTTAGTTTTCATATTCAGACACATTTTTTTTCTTCTTCTGATTGGCAAAGCTAGCCTGCTCGTGAGTTTTGTGGTTAGTGGGGATTGGGAGGTATGATTGATAATGTGAGTGTACTATTCAGCATAGAAACAATTTATTTCACCACCTGCTTGAGTCTGCTTTCTGCCTGTGATTTGCAGAACCTGTAGCAGGAGATGTCAGAGGTAAGACTTATGGGGCTAAACAATTCATAAAACTACTTCCTGCTATATTAAGGCCAGGATGTCTACTCTTGCAAACCTAACTACTGTTGTGTACACAGTGGAGCAATGACTAATGACTGGCATTGCTTGTCTTTGTGAGCAGTCATCAAATTGCCAATCCAGATTCAAGGTTTACGATATGCTGCCATTTATATTTAATGTTAGATTTAAACACATCAGTGTATTTAATGTATACAATACACATGCACACAAGTTCATAGAGTATGCAAAACACTTTCTCACACACACACACACACACACACACACACACACACACACACACACACACACACACACACACACACACACACACACACACAGCACATGCCTTCTCACCCACATTAGTGACACACTTATATACAATACACTGTAGATGAAAACAGACATGGATGTACACATAGCTCACACATGTACTTACAATAACATACAACAACCCACACACTACAACACTATTAAACAAACACACACACAGGATAAGAGGGGAGAGTAAAGTCAACACAATCTGATCACAGATCAGAGGAGATGGGAAGTGCTGTTGGAGGAGCACAGCCTTTAAGAGAGAGTAGAGAAAACAGCTCTCCTGCTGAGAGGAAAGACTGTCTGACATCTTAATTCATAAGAAGGGAACTAGAGGGCAAGTGAGGTAGAAAAAAAAACTACCTCTCATAAATTTTGCAACCCGAAAGCTTTACATTAGTAACACCAACACACATATGTTTATCCTCAAAGGAATGTGGCATGTGAATGCAGATCTACTTTGACATGCAAATAATATATCTGCAAAGCCTTCTTATTAAACAGCTTTTTGCTGCAAAAGGTACATGTGTAATTATGACGTGCTATGGTAGTGCACCTGTTGCACTTGATTCAAATACATTTTCTTAACGTCTATTCCCTGCTGCCAGACTTACTTTATTCATCATAATTAGGAAGCTGGTACTGTAGGCTATTTATTTATGACAACATGGAGTGCAAATTAAGCACAAAATGCAAAAACTTTGAGAGATACCACTTTTTGAGGTAAGTAACATTAATACCTTATTACCTCAAACTTTGTTTTTTAAATGCCACATGCAGCACTGTCTTTTCTTGCAGACTTGTGTCTCATTTTTATGTCTTCAAAGCGTGTCAAGTCTGGTTTCTCACAGAGGCAGAAAAATCTATTGGGAAAATCAATATGGTCCTCAATGACCTCTCTTTTACAGCAACATACTGACATTTTTCCAACCAATTTGACTGCAGCAGCAGCTTGACCCTGAAAAACTTAACTCTTTAAAGGATATTACCAGCAGGTCTTCTGTGTGTGTATATATGAAAAAAACAAAAAAACATTGGTGCAACAATAAGAGAAGTGTACTGTAAAGATAATGGTCTTCTGTCTGTTAGCCAAAAAAAAGGCCAGGCTGAGAACGTGAGACTAATTACAAAGAAAGAATGAAAGATAGTAAAGAAGATAGAATACAGAAGATATAGAAGAAAGGCAGGAGGGACACGTGACAGATGCGGCGGGTCTTGCCTAGAAGTTGCGTGGGTTCCATAATCACGTTGTGACAGATACATGACTAGGGTTGGGTACCGAAACGCGGTGTCAATAGGGCACCGGTTCAGAGGTAAACGGTAGTAACGAGACCGAATAAGAACAAAAATTTTGGTTCCTCATTTTGGTGCCTGACTTTTTTTTCTTCTTTTTTCTCAGAAGCATCGTTGCACGGGACGTTATGTTACCGTTAGCTAGTAGCTGGATTAAACACAATGGTTAAAATGCTGACAGCTTACGTTAAGCGGTGTAAAGTGTGACTGTATTTCCCTGTAGAGGATTCCAACAATGAGACGTAACAGTCTGACTGCAGCTGCCGTTGTCGGAAAAACAACACAGTAAAATACCCTTTTCCTTTTTTTTCTGGTGTTTGTTTTTTGTCGTTCACCAGCAATTTACTGGTGAAATAAGTCATTGTTATAAGTTATTGTTATTACATTATTAATCAAACATTTAATTTTGACCACATGGCCTTAGCAATAAACAAGCCGTTCCTTTAATGTCGCAAACTGTCGTTTTGTGCTCCTTTTTTATATTTTATTTTATATACATTATACATATATTTTAATGTAAAATTTTTTTTTTAAAGTGCTCCCAAGTGCTTGCAATGCTCTCCCTTCTCTTCATTGAAGCCTCTATGTTTACAGGCTTGTGGTGATGCTCGATGTGCTATAAGTGCCAAAATACATCTATGTTTGGTACTGCCAATTTTTTTTGTTTTGTCATGGTTCATGTGTGCAATAAACATTACACTTTGTGAGAAAAAGATCGTGGCAGAGAATCGTGATATCAATTCTAAGCTAAAAAATCGTGATTCATATTTTCCCCCGAATCGTGCAGGCCTACATGACAGAGAAACATGACAGAAAAACACAGGCAGAGATTTACAGTAAGTAGAGGCAGAGGAGAGAGGGGTGTGGTGACATTAGACCTGGTGCGTAAGGAGAACCAGGAGGTGTTGCTGGTGTTTCTTTTGTATGCCTTCTTACCTTGCCTTCATCCTTTGGGCTGTCACTTAAATGAACCACAGGTCCTGGATGAGTTTTAGTTGATCTGTAATGAGAGGGAAGGTTAAGAGAGAGGAGACAAGGCAAGCATTAGTATTGCTGTGACACAATAGACAAGAAGTAACAAGAAGATCCTCACACCATTGTTCACAGAGTATATGGAGGTAATGAGTAGAGGGTTTTACTTTACTATAAGACATAAGACACGTATTGTCATTGTAGGCATACAATGAAATTACATTTGGTAACTTTCAGTGACCAGCTGCAATAGAGAACAGGATAAAAGCAAGATAAGAAGACAGAAACAAGATAGCAAGATAAGATATATATAGTACAATATAAAAAAAATATATAAAAAGGTATTGCGATACAAGTTAGATGTGTATAATAGAAATATTGGGGTGCATAAGCAGCAGTTGGGGGGTGGGTGGAAATATTTACAGTCCTCAACAGCTACAGTATGAGAGGGTGGGGGGTAATTGAGGCCAACGCTCTCTGGGGGAAAAGCTGTTCTTCAGTCTGTTTGTTCGGGCTTTATTGGATCTGTATCTCTTCCCCGATGGCAAGGAGATGAACAGACTGTGTGACCTAGATGGATTGGGTCCTTACTGATGTTGCTAGCCTTCATGTATAGACTGCTAGCATACACTGCGTGCAAGCTTGGGAGCACAGTTCCCACAATCTTCTGTGCCGTTTTAACCACCTAGAACAAGTCTTTCCGGTTCACAGCAGTGCAGCTGGCATACTACACCGTGGCACAGTAGCAGAATAAAACTCTCTATGGTGCTTTAGCAAAAGTTTATTAGGAGCTGGGAGGGAAGTTTGGCCTGTTATCTTTTGTTTAGCTTGAATAAGTCACAGTTGGCTGTTCGGCCATAAGCATACACTAATTACAGTAACACACTATGTATTCTGTAATGTATTTATGTTGTAGGTTTTGTTTTATGTAAATGTATCTATTTTAGGCACTAGAAGATACTTGATGTACCATACGTACATCAAGTATTCATATGGCTTTCCAACAGGTAGCATGGCAACCAAACCTTACAGTATTTATATTTTACATGTGACAATATAAAAATCTAAGTACTTTTTACACTAAAAATCAATTACTGCTACAGTAATATAAAATACAGTACAATATACTTTTATTTTATTTTCTTGAAAATATCCATGTGGCGCATTAAGAAATTAGGCTACACGCAGAGATCATTAGGAGCTGCACAAAGAGCTCCATTCCTCTGCATTTTTGAAACCCAGCATGAAACCCCTACTGTTTTATATTGTGCAAAGTCAATCCTAATTCTCGCTCTCACTCAAGACATAAACATTACCACCATGTCACAGTCACAACCTGTCCTCCATCTCTTTACTGCTATGTTATTATTTTACAGGAAATTATAGCATGTTGCTGGATTTCATTTTTCCAAGAAGATTCGTATTTAGCTGAACTCAGAGAGACATTATCTGTCAATATTGGGATAATGGCAAACTACATAAATTCAGAAGAGAAGGGGATGTCATGTCGGTTTACTGATGAAATGTTCTCCCAACCAAAGACTGCAGCTGGAGAATTAATTGTGATGCTGTCGACTGCATCTCAGAGCCCAACAGCCCAACAAGTGCCACTTGGCCACCAGTAAACTTCACTGTAGCAGCCACAATGACATTTTTATACAAGGGCTTAAATGGGAGCTGATTTGGGAAGCTGAGGTTAAGCGTGACTGACATGTTCAGATGGGCCCGTTTAGTAATGCCTGCTGCAGGAAGGCGATAAAAACATAAAACCACAGCAAGCTCTCAATACAGTTCTATTCAGCAGTTAAAGTAGTAATAAGCCAAGGTATCAACAAACCATCCGCAATACACAACACCTGTCAAATTAATGAAGTGCCACAATGGGTGAATGCTAAGAGCTAATCTTGCTACACCAGCCGTACAGAACAAATAAAACACTAAGGTGAAATACAATTTCTGATATAACATGCATATGCACTTCTGACCCCAGACCTTTTATTGTGCATCAACAAACCCACACACACGTGTGATATAGGAACTGTACTGGCTCCCTGTCCAATACCGTATTGACTTTAAGATTCTTCTTCTCACCTTCAAAGCCCTCCATAATCTCGCTCCTCCATACCTCTCTGAACTCCTTCAGCCCTACACTCCATCCCGAACTCTCCGATCCTCCTCTTCCTCACTGCTTTTCACTCCTTCTGCCCGCCTGTCCACAATGGGGTCTAGAGCCTTCAGCCATTCTGCCCCTAGCCTTTGGAACTCCCTCCCACTATCCATCTGTACCATACCCACCTTTAAAACCTCCCTCAAAACCCACCTATTCCGAAAGGCCTACCCCACATGACTCCACTCTCCATCAAAATCATGGATAGATTGCTTTCTTTTAATTTTCTATCTCAATCTTTTAAATGTGTTTGTTTTAATTTAATTATATTTGCCTTTTCAACTGTAAGGTGTCCTTGAGTGCTATGAAAGGCGCCCATGAATAAAATGTATTATTATTATTATTATTATTATTATTGTTATTGCAGAACATAACTCTTACATTTCTTAAAGACTAAATAATGCCTTATAATACGTTATGCCAATACTCTTTTAAAATATGTATATTACTTTAAAAACATTACATTACGTTAAAGTTTTTACTGTCTTTTCTGATAATACAAAACTTAAGAACAATTAACATGCTAGGAGGAAGTCTTCATTTAATGTTATACTTTTCCAGACTGGTCTTATGTCTAGATACTTTTCATAAAATAAATAGAACCAGTTAGTATGCCAATTATTACATTTTATCCAACTTTGTGGTGGCTAGTCTCCAAGTTTTCCAAAGTAGAGATGGGGATGTTTTATGCCATACAAGTTCACGTAAGGTGTCCTTGAGTATAAAGAAAGGCACCCATAAATAAATAAACAAGCGAACTGAAAGTGTGGTGCTGGTGAAGTGATGTGGTTTGAGGGCAGCAAGCTTAATTTAATTATTCTGTTTCTCTTCAGAGATGTAATTGTATTGTTAAACTACCAGATGAGCAAATTTGCCGGTCAAAAAGCTTCCATTAAAGGTACTAGTGTCCCTGTGCTTGTTCAACAATGATGTTACCAGATGATCTCAAGGACAGTGCCAAAAAACAACTATTAGGCAAGCCTGTCTGTTGTGACTCAGGGGATCTGGCAATCAGGCTAGTTTCGTTGCATTTTGCCCAGCGCATAGGCTCCGGCATGCACTGTGTCGATTAACAGATGTACATCCTCTGCATAAATGACAACACCAAAATGAAATAGATGAATGAAGACTATCCTTTTAACGACAGCTTTTACAAACAGAAAATCAATTAAATAGAGAGCTGAGAACAAAGAAATTAATATGTTTTAAGGACTTTCCGAAGACAATGACAGGGGAAAAGGATTTATTGCAGTCATCCAGAGATTGACTACCAAGGTTGTTGAGATTACAAACACAAATGCAAAGACCCCTTGAGCCAGGGGAGCCATGGCAACCCATCAACATTAGAAAAGATGAAATAATCAACACGACAGGAGGGAGGCAGGGCGGGAAATAAGAAGTCAGCTGCAGGGACATAGGGGTATGACATGAAATGTTTGAATTGTATATTGAGTGTATTATTATACACTTAGAAAAGAAATCACATAGCATCACATGTGCAGAGGCTTTGTTTTACACTGTGATATCTACTACACGTCTACAATATATAAAACTAACAGAGATAAACTGTCAAATTAAATATCTGTGCAATGGCCAAACATACATATGAACAAGTATGGTGTGGTTGTGTATTAATTCACTCATTATGTGAAGAAAACTGTCTTTTGTGCTTTGTCCTTTCCACATTTGGTCCTACAGTCTGTACTATTGGAAAGTCAAACATAAAATTGCTGGACACAACAACAATAACTACAACCAACAACTAGGATCTAGGATAACAGTTTTTGTCCAAATCAATTATATAGGGCCAACAGCCAACAATATATCACTACAGAGCTTAAGATGCGGTTCCTCTCCTTCATTTTACATCCTTTTCCAGACCTAATCTGTAACAGAACATATCATTTATTAAGGGAGAATTTCATTCCCTCCTCTGCCGGACTCAATGAATAAGACAATTTATTTATAGGATTAGCAGCGCATCAGGCTTACGATACATTGTTCCTGAAGAGACAGAGAGAGAGAGAGAAACAATGAAATAAGATTGTGCCTCTCAGCTTTGTCAAGTGTTTGTGTCCTATAGAGAAGTGGTTGTCAACCTGGGGACCCCAACCCACACGAGCGTCGCTAGACAATTTGCGGGGGTCACTAGGTGGTTTGAAAGACGCTTACAACTACTATAAGAGCAACGCTATTGGCCCCAAAACCTTATTCGTTTTGATTGACAGTCAAAGTTCACCGAATTCTAAAATCCATCAATAAAACCGACGCACACACATACATACACGACCACTTGTTACTGCATTTAAATGTTACTGCGCAGGGCTCACCTCACTCCAGATAAAATGCTACATTACATCACTTCCAGCAAGCTTCACAGAGAACAATAAGGTCAAAACAGCATCACTGATCTCTTTGAACAGAATATCCTCTGGTCTAGCTCAGCTAAAAACACAGAATCCATAAGAAGGTTGGCGTGTCGTTCCCTACCGAGCCTATTTGTTCATTTCACTGACTTTAGCACTTTAGACAACAGACACTCGATTGTCCTGCTGCTATTACAGAAAGGTGAACTAACCACTGATACTGGATCATGGCTGTGCATTGCAGTAAAATATAACAACAAATGTATGAAACTGCAAATCAGATTAGTTATTAATCAAACTTTAACCCCTGCTCCCATCCCCGACAAAGTAGGGCTCCCTGAAAGCGTTGCAGTCAAAAAACGTGCTTGCCATAGTGGCAGGCAGTAAAAAAAACAAACAAAAAAGGTAATTTCAGAACTGGAATACACAGCCTCTACAGTTTTAAGTTCTTTTACTATATTTGTTGGGTAAGATTTACTTTACATTTTAATGTGATTCATCCGTTTCCTTATTTTGTTGACAAAACACCAGCAAAGCGTAAAAACGAGGCAGCATTACATTTCCTTTTAAATAAATTGGTGGCATATTTTTAGGAGACAGGGTTGCTGTTGCTATATATGTCTGTTGCCACATACTTCTGGAACATGTCCTTGCATTTTAAGACTGCTTGTTCATTTAAAAAAAAACAAAAAAACTCATTGCTTATTTTACAATCTCAATACCAGAAATAGCCATTCATGCCAATGTTGATCACGGCTGACAATGTTGCCAGGCATAAACAAAATGACGCTCATCCCAGGGATCTTTGAACTGAACCAGTGTGTACCGGGCTGCGGTGTTTTCCCACTTCTCCTTTCATCTCATTTTATACATCTAATTTTGAAATGAATTTCCTGAAGATGAAATTGTGCATTAAATATGTTGCAAACCCATTTGAATTTCAATGAGAGCCCAGCCTTCCTGTTTGGGCGTAGTGGACCCAGTTGAATTGTTGCTATAACAGATGATTTTCAAGCGAGCATACTTTGGTTTGTATTAAATTAATGCAACTGTGGATGGTAGTCACACAAACAAACACTATGAGAACACAAATGCACACAAGCATTAACACACCAAAAACTGTGTGACTCACGCTCTGATGTTTGTACACAGTGAAAAGAGTGGAGGCGTTTTCCCTTGCTCACTCAACTATCCACCGCAGGAAAAACAGAAAGTCCCCACTCATCCCTATTCATGTGTAGTGGAAAACCTCCCCAGCCAAACTATAAAACTCCCTAGTCGCTCTGTGTTCATGAGAGAAGATTCATTCTCTACTAGTTCAACTTCCCATGAACTTCAGAAAGGTGCAGAGTGCTGACGGTTACAGAATAGAGAATAAATTATAGTGTATGTTCAAGCAGAACATAATGTGCAGTGTAGAGAAAGCTATTGGTGTGTGCTCTACCCACTTTAGTCAGAGCAGTATAGTTACTACCCATTTTCTTACATTTTAGATTGTTTGCATGCCATCTTTATCGGATATGTGATATGCAGAATCCAAAAGGTATTTCATTTTCTCAATGCATGTCTGCCTGTCCCTTCTGTACATATCTATGGTAATGTGAACACAACCCTACAAATACTTGATTAGTCATTTGGGCCCCTGCCAATGATGTCTTCTCATGTATTTATTCATCATAGGTAGGTTTTTTCAACTGTCCCTTTATAAGCCAGATGGCGACAAGGAACCAACTTCCACAGACTTTTCTCGATAGTCAAAAAAATAGGTATTCTAGGTGTAGTGTAGGTGGTAGGACAAAAAAGAAAAAGAAAAATGACTGGATTTATTCTATGAAACTCTGAAACTATACGACTGGTACTATACATTTAATAAACACCAATATTAGCAGATTGTTAGCTGAAAGTAGTGTACTTTACATGCAATAGACACAATTTTTTTGTTTCATAGTGGGAAGTGGGTTTCCGAGGACACCACATAGTGCTAAAATGTCCCACTCAGGGGATAGTAGTTACTGTTTATACTACACAAGGTATAAAGGTTTGACGGATTTAACAGTAACTTCACACATTAAAATGTGTGGCCTTTGCTGTATGATATTGTGCCTTGGCTTTTTCCAATTAACATTAATAACTTTAATATGTCATTAATGTGTAATAGTTTTTTTTTTCAGGGGAGGCCTCACTGTGGGGAACCCTTTTACTGTATATTATCAATTATGTGCAGTAAAATATGATTTGTTCAACGAGTAATTACTTGAGTAGTACTAACTAATACTTACACGTCAAAACCATTTTATTTCACACACTTTTAGACTGAAGAAAGTTTTGATATGTGAAAAAAAGCAAAGTCCTGTCTGTTGACTCTGTGGTGAGAAATCAACAGACCAAATCCCATCCACTGTCTCAGCCTCCGAGACTTTAGCAATGATTGGCAGACAGCCCTCCCACACATACATGTCAAGTGTTATGACTGCTCACTATAGTTTGGGCTGTCACAAGGCAACAAGATGGCTTGGTATGAGAGTGACTTGTGACTGACACTGCAGCAGGGGACTTGTCAGGGTAACACCAGAAAAACGGCGCGTAGGTGGGTGAAACCAAGAGAAACAAATGGACATACAATGCCACTGAACACCATTTGTGTACTTGAAGTTGTCAATCTGCAGCATATGTCAGCTACACAGTCAACACAGGCAACAAACAAAAGTGCATGTCAACAAATAGATAAAGGCTTCTGTTGACTGGTTAATAATATGCATTATATAACATTGTGAATTCTTACTGCCAACTGCAAACATTACCACAATGTAAGGATTTTCTTCATAGTCGGTTTATGTCGCATTATTCTTCTACTAGTTGTGTTTTCTCAGTGCTATGGAAAAGTTGATTCACCATCACGTTTTGTTATTTTCTTTATACATGTATAACAACATATATATCAACAACATCTTAAAGGTGCCGTAGGTAGGATTGTGACGATCCAGGACATAACCAAAAAATGTGAACATCGACAACTTGTCAGTCCCTCCCCCCCTTTCCGCTAAAGCCCAAAACGGTCTCCTAACCCTCCCCCCCAAGGGAGAATGAATGCGTGTGCATGAGCAGTGATTGACACGCAGTCAGATACCCCCCCCCCTGGCCCTGATTGGTGCATCTGAACAAGGAGCGTGGATTTTTGCAAATCGCACTACAGGCTGTAGGTGGTGCCAGAGGAGCCAGATTTTTTTTTATTACCTGCTTCATGTAGTTCTACTGGAACATAGGCTCAGTTTCAGCAAATATGACAGAAAGTTAGTTTTATAAGGCTTACCTAATGCACCTTTAACAATGAGATAAGACTGGCTTTCCCGAGGAAAGCAAGGTCAGTTTGTATACTTAAATGTGGCTGGAAAACAACGCATTAATACACAATAAGGAATGGGGCCACATTAATGTTACGAGCACAAAATCAATTAACCAACAATAATTTTTTACTGCATGTGTGTGTATACAACTAAACCTATTCTGACTAGCTAATTCATGACTCTGTCAATCAAACATCAAAGGCAACGGGTAGAGCGAATTTTCAGTGTCTGTGAAGAAACATTTCTCAACTGTTCACATTTAGGATTTGAACCACAAAATGACTTTGACCAGTTTAGCTCTCAAAGAGATCACTGCTATTGAGAAGTCTGAAACTGCTTATGAAACAAATTAGGTTATGTCACCTTGGGTGACAGATGTTTTATGTTGATCTTATTTTCGTTTAAAAGAAAATGCATTAAGACTGCATACAAGTAAATTGCCACCTGATATTTAGCTACCAATTGACTGTCTGACCCACTGCAATACATACCACCAGTATTGTCATGATCACATTAAAAATCATCACTGTCATCAGTAACTTTCAGCATTGTTTCTGTCAACTCCAGTATTTGGAGCGTGAGCAACTTACAGTTCTATGGCCTTGTTCCACATGATGACGTATCCAGACAAAATGAAGGACTCAATGTTGACGATGTGTGTGTTTCCGCGCTCTGTCCCCACGTACAGCCATTTACTCTGAAAGGGAAGGTGGCAAAACGTGATCCTGGAGAACAAGAAACAGAGGAGGAAAGAGAATGAGTGTTAGAATATGAACAGTCACAAAGGGGTTGATGTTTCAGTTTGTTTCGAGGATTGAGCTATCAGTGGATGTGAGTGTTTCTATGCAGTTTGGTAAAACAGTGTATTCTCACACTTTTGTACATATACACATTGATTTACATCTGAATATTTTACATATTTTGCACAATTCTGCTTTCAGACAAGCTAGGTGCATTTCAAGCTGCCAATGATTAGAATTAGAATAAGTATAGTCTTTAGTTAAACAGTAAACAGTACTAGTATTTTGGTGCAATATGATGCAGTCAACTTGACAAACAGCTATTTTAATTCAAAGAGATTAGATTCCTTCTAAAATACAATCAACATGTAACATAGAGGCATTTTGTTGGAATGACATGTTCTTGTTTCAAAGCGTTACAGACCAATCAAATCAAAGCAATCAAACAAACATGGGATAGGAGGCAGTTATTCAATGAAACATTTGTTTGACAACAAATGGATTAAAACTGCATTCTAGCAGGCGTCTACTAAGCAATAGCCTTCTGCAACTTCCAATACAGTATGTACAGTACTGTGCATGGCAATTGGCAGACTTCCTAAGCCAGTGTTCAATGATAATAACTACCCTTCTTCATCAAAGTCAAACCCTGACTCATTCACGGAAGTCATGGCCTCACTCATCCTCAATCAAGGTTTAAATTAGCACTCAACAGTTAAGTGAATCTATTTTCCTCCACAATGCGGTGCCTTACGTATAGGTCTTCTCGCCTACATTCGCTCCTCCTGCCCTTTATCGTGCCACTCCTGCTTCTCTTTCGTCAGAGAACTTTTGCACTCAGCCTGTAAACTCACTTTAAGCCACTATAAATAGTTGTTTAAAGAGTCTTTCAGAGCAACTGCCAGAAGTAGAAGCCTGAACGTTTTCTGTGTAGTGTTGCATTAACCAGTAGTTTGTAGACATATGCACTACAGACTAAACTGGTCCACCACTTCGCACACTCACTACTCATCTGTTTAAAGCGTCCAATAGTATGAAATATTATTCTGATCTGATTATTATTCAGAGTTCATACACATTTTGGCCAACGCATGTTAATGACTTTTTCATGACTCCAAACCAATTTTCATGAAAAAACGATTGTTATAAATAATTCATAGCATATGAAAATAACGTTTTATAAACTTCTGCTGCCCAAAACATTGATTCAAAGTAATTGTAACTAAAAACTGCTACTGAATATATACTGCAAAATATGTATTCAAGGTTTTTGTTTTACACATTTGAAGAGTCGTATCTCATTACGGTGGAACACAGTGCACTGCATTAAAATATCTTATTTCACACAATTTTGACCACATTTGCAGTAGATAATATTTATCTTTGCTCTATCCGAGAAATTGTTATGCTACCAACCGGTCTGTTATTATTAGTTTTTTCTTGGGACGTGCGCAGGTAGGCAGGGGTGGAGAGAAAAAAGATAACTGGGGGAATTGTCGATCCTGCTTCTGATTTTGATAGTCGAAATCGAAAGCTCATTTTGATAAATTTTTGCTTTAACATCGAAGTTGAGACTCTCCTAGTAAGCACTTGTCTTGCCTCGTCTCGACCAGTTCTACAGAACTAGCCTACTATGACCATACCTGAGTGATTGCATGTCTTACATTGCATTAAAGTCATGTTTAAAACAGATTTTCCATGACTTTTCCACAACCTTTTGGTGGTTTTACATTTTTCCAAAACTTTCCCAGGCTTTTCATGACCATACAAACCCTAATAAATACAAAACAATAAATAACCATAAAGCCCTCTAATGTATTCTTGTGGCATATAATAATTATGATGTGATGCAAGGGTGCTTAAACCATTATTGCTCTGGTATTAGCTAACTAATATCTTCATAATCACCTTAACCAGGGAAGAAAGATCAGCACACACTAAGTCACTCCTGTCCATGCTGATTATCTTGTAGAGGCGGGGGATCACTGGGCTCTAGCCCCACAGCCACCCACCCAGCAAGCGGCAGGATTATTAGATAGAAGACAAATGAGATGGCAGACAATTCAATAAGGATTTTAGGGGCTTGGGGAGATGACAATATTCAAACTGGCGGGGGTGTGGGGGGTGTGTGGGGAGGGTGTGTACATTCAGCCTTACCTCACCAAATTTACATTTTTGGGAAGTGACTTACATTTGTAGCTTATTAGGTCTATTTAGGTCTAAAAAGCAACAGATGAGATTTAAACCTCTTCACAAACTTGCATGTAGTAGGTACAGTGAACATTTAATTGTGCAAATTATGTATCACTTTGTACGTAATGAACTAAATTGCTGCATTAAAAAAATATATATATATATATATCTGCAGTGACCTGGTGAGTCCTTAAATTTTCTCTGTGGAAAAAACTTTTATGAAGTGGGGCCTCTTTAGAAAAGCCTCTTTTTTGAGTTCAGGATGCCTTGTCGAATAAAAGACATTAGCTTAAGGGGACAAAATCATGGAGGAAAGGATCAGAAGATGACAGGAAGGGGAAGGAGATAAGTAGTGATGAATACAGATCCAGAGGGCAATTTGGAGACAGTCAAACGCGTGGTTTGACTCCAAACATTCGGACCAGACACCATCAACTGGCCTTATAATTATCAATCAAAGAGGACAGGAGGAGACGTGGGTTTCGCTGCCAGCTGACCGGCCACTGCGAGACCAGCTGAGGAGCAAATACCCTTAATGAAGTAAAAAGATGTACAAAGTAATTTAATTGGTGACATCATCTAGGGAACTGGCCTTGCCATCTGCTCTGCAGGAGACATGACGCAACTGCTCAATATATCAGCAAAGAACAGTTCTGTTTGATAACTTAAAATCACAGATGATTACATTAGCTCAAAGGCCTCCTTGTACTGTGCTAAAAACTACAGTAAGTGTCCAATGTTTCATGTATTGTAGTGTATATTTAGTTTAGACTGAAAGTCTTCAAATTCTTTGTGACAACAGCACGACAGTCGATGAGGGGTGGCAGGCACGAGATCCTGACAGTTATCACAAAACAATTCTCTACACCGCTGCCAGTGATTCATATGTTATTCTTGGGATTCTGGGGGAGTGTTAGGGTGCTAATTGTCAGATATTCAGTCTGGAGACACAGAGCTAAATGGCAAGTCACTGCCCGGCCTCTGACGGATGACTCATGATGCTCTTTTTCTCCTTTTATCTTCGAGCATGATTCACTGCCACTGAGAGCGAGAGGTTCTGCTTCCTACCTCATTGCACCACAATGCCGGTAGAAAGCCACTGAAACATGTTTTCAACACTTTTGATACAAAAGATTATTTCTAACCTTCACCTGTGTGTGTTTGTGTGGGCATGTGCGTCACATTATGATAGGTACAGCTCCAAGGCTATGAATCTAAAATATAAAAAAGTCTTACAGGCACTAGTATGTGATGTTTCACAAAGGATTAATGTATTGAGGTTGTTGCAGTAGCAAAAGTATTATGATATACAGTATATTATGATCAAGAAAAGGCACAGCATTGTAATATTAAAAGGTACACCATAGAAGTAACACAAATTAACAAAATAAGTCATAGACTGTACTGTAAATGTTAGTGTATGTTATTAAGGTGTGTAAATGATTAGACTCGGTTCAGTTCTGGATTCTAAAAACAGTGACTTAAGGTGTTTTCAGACAGCGAGCTGTAACTGCTGTGTCTTCTGCCCGCTAACATAAGCAGTTTGTAAAGGGCAGCAACAGGGCAACTCTGCGGCTACCAGTTCTACTAACAACCTGTACCATATGCCATCTTCTACTGATATTCATTTACTCTCTCTACTCTTCTCATCTCCTCCATAGCCAACAAGAGTGGTTGTAGCTTAAGGGGAAATGCTTAGCAACATGAAATGATTGATGAAGCAAGTTTCGCTAACTAATATAATAACAATTGTTTATTGCCAGATAATTAAACTTTTAAGCTGATATTGCCATAGAGGTCAAAACTCAAGCAACACCTGTGATTTTGTGTTTTTTTTCACTGCAGCACTCAATAACTTTGATTTTAAAAAGCAATACAAATAAAGTTTGTTATTATTATTAATAACATTATAACTAGTACCTGTTGTGTGTGTGTGTGTGTGTGTGTGTGTGTGTGTATATGACAGTGGAAGTTACCTTCTCTCTTCACACCCGACAAAGCTGGTAACAAAGCAGCCAGGCAGGCGCGATAAGCTCAAATGGCCAAAAGCGAATGACTGGATGGCGTGGCAGAGTCTGGATGCTGACATGAGCCAACTGTTGGAGCTAGCATTGAGAGGGAGCGTTGAGAGCAAACTTAACATCATTGGGGACATCATCTTCGAGGTATGCAGAGAGAAGTTTGGCAAGGTCAGTAGGAAAGAGCCCACAGCCCCAGGCAAGGGAAGAAGAGAGAGAGAGAGATTGAACAGCTCATCAAAGCAAGGCGCCAACTCTGTCGGAACTGGAGGGTGGCTGCACCTCAGGAGAACGAAGGCTTGAAGGAGCTGTGGGATGAGGTGAAGAGAAGCGGAAAGCCGAACATCAGTAAGGAGGAGCTGGAGTAATACATCAAGAGTCAGTACAGTGACGACAAACGAACGATCACAACTTGGTTCTCCAGGTTATGTACCACGACCAGCCCCTCCAGCCTTACCGTTCAACATTTCCCCACCTAAGTTGCAAGAAGTGGAGGAAGTAATCAAAAAGGCAAGGTCAGCATCAGCCCCAGGGTAGAACGGGCTTCCCTACAAGCTCTATAAGAACTGCCCGCAGGTAGTCAAGGCACTGTGAAAGCTAATGAAAACAGCTTGGAGGAAGCAGCAAATCCCAGTAGAGTGGCAGTAAGCCGTCGGTGTATTCATTCCCAAGAGGCAGAACTCCCACACCATCAGTCAGTTCAGAAGCATTGCCTTGTTGAATGTAGAGGGGAACATTTTCTTCTCTGTTCTGGCAAAGAGAACGACCAACTTTCTCATGGCAAATGGATACATCGACACAGGCTGCCAGAAGGCTGGAATCCCTGGCTTCCCAGGATGCATGTGGTGTGGTTAGACCTAGCCAATGCATATGGCTCAGTCCTACACAGGTTGATTGACTATGCCTTGGAGTTCTTCCATGTCCTGGGTTGTGTAAAGAACATCATCGCCAGATACTTCAGCAACCTGCACATGTGTTTCACCCTAGAGGTCTACACGACGGGATGGCAGCAACTAGAACGCGGAATTGCGATGGGATGCGCCATTTCCCCCATCCTGTTTGTCATGGCCTTTGAGGTAATCCTAATTGGGGCCAGGCAGGTAGTTGGAGGTATCAAATTACCATCAGGTGTGAGGCTTCCACCCCTGAGGAGCTACATGGACGGCATCACAAGCATCCTTCAAACGGCTCCTTGCACAAGAGCCTAGTTGTGCAAGGACGTTTTGATGAACTTCTCACATGGGCAAGGATGAAGGTCAAGGCGGAAAAATCAAGAAGCCTGTCGATAAGGAGAGGCATTCTGCAAGTCCAGGACAGCTTTGTCGCAGGAGGGGAGCCAATCCCACGGCTGGACGAGAAACCACTGCGAAGCCTGGGGAGGCAGTACAAGGCAAACTTGTCAGACAGGCAGATGGGAAAGCTAACCAAACAACAACTTGCTGACGGTCTGGCAAAGATTGAGCAGAGTCAACTGCCTGGGAAGCACAAGGTGCGGTGCTACCAGCACATCCTGTACCAACATATCCTGTGGCCCCTAAAGGTCTGCGAAATCGCTTCGTCAGCAGGATGGATAGCCTTGCCAACAGTTACATCCGCAAGTGGCTAGGCTTACCCCAATGCTTCTCAGACGCAGGTCTCTTTGGCCGGAGCATGCTGGAGCTCCCCATCAAATCCATCAGCCTAGGGTATAAGCAGGAAAAGTCTTGACTTGTACTGGAACTAAAGAACTCAGCAGACACGCTCATATGGAATGTGAATGTTCTCATCCGCACAGGCCGCAAATGGAAGGCGCAGGCCGAGGTAGATTGCGCCATCTCCAGTCTGCAACACCGAGAAGTGATTTGGGCTGTCCAGACCAGTCGTGCTGGACTGGGCTGGGGAGCAGCGCAGCAATTCTGGTCTAAAGCCACCAAGAGACAGCAGAAGACGATGGTGGTGGACGAAATCACCAGACTGGAGCAGGAGCACTTCCACTTGAAGGCAATATCCCAGGGCACGCAAGGAGCCTGGACGAGATGGGATGCTACCATCAACAGGCGTATCACCTGGGCAGACATCTGGAGTACGCCTCAATCCAGGCTCAGCTTCCTGTTGAGGGCGACCTACGACACCCTTCCATGCCCTAGGAATCTCACACTGTGGTATGGTGATGAAGTGGGCTGTCATCTATGTGGGAGCGTCAGAGTGCACTGACCCAGGGACGCTTCACGTGGCGCCATGATCAAATCCTAACGAAACTGGCCGAGATCCTGGAGAGCTGTAGGGTGGCAGCGAACCATTCGCCGGCAACAGAAGAGCATGCCCTGGCAGGGTTTGTAAAGCCAACCTCCTGCTAAGAAGACGATCAGCATGCTCGCACCTGGTAAAGAGTGGCAGATGTTGGCAGACCTCAGGAAGCAGCTGGTCTTTCCAAGAGAGATCATGACCAGCACTCTCCAGCCAGACATAGTCATGTGGTCCACAGCGGCAAAGCGGGTCCTCCTCATCGAACTAACCATCCCCTGGGAGGAGAATATGGCAGCAGCCCACGAAAGGAAGCACCTGAAGTACTCCGAGCTAGCAGCGGAGTGCCAAGATGCTGTCTGGAAAACAACTGTTCACACTGTGGAGATCGGCTATCGGGGCTTCGTGGGCAAAGAGGCAGTCCAGCTGCTACACAAAGTGGGCATAACAGGCTCAAGGCTGAGGAAAGCCACAAAGAGGGAGAGGAAGCGGTGAAAGGGAGATACTGGCTTTGGTTGAGGAGGAAAGATATGCTGTGGGGATCAACACCCCAGTGAAGGCAGCTGCAGGGGGTGGCGGGGAGACGTCCCCAGCATGCCACCGGCCCCCCCGCCTGGAGATGTACTGGTCTTGGGGGTGAAACATCTGTGAACGGCGGCCTCCAGATGATGACCCTGTAGCTGACGTAATGGCACCGGCGGAGGTGCGACAGGGTGAAAAGCCAAAGCAGGAAATACCACCTCACCTGTACAACAAACTTTATAGCAAAGCTGGCATCATGTTTACTCTGGAAACAACAGAGGCAACAGTCGCTGCTTGCCCCTGTCGTACCTTTATGGTTTTAAACTACAAGATTCCTCAGTTTAAAAGTCATTCAAATTTGAATGAGGTTAAATTCCTGAAAAATGTCTATAGCTCTAATACACACTGCTAATGACTTGAACCCTGAGACACAGTGATACCAAATTATTTCCCTAACAACTTGCAGACAGTACATTGGTTTAACAATCTCCTCCAGCCCATTATCGTTTAAGGCTCTGGTGCAATATGAAGGTGCCCCTTGTCCAGGTTTATGTTTAATGTGCTTTACAATAACAGAATTGAGATTTTTCTGTCTTAGGGAGAAAACTTTTCGCTCTCTTGTGATGGAAAGTTTCAGTAGAGAAAAATTATGTCCTGTGACTCAGCCAAAGTCCTTGACTTGTATAGCATTCAGGTTGAGTTTGCTATTTTATGTGCTCATTAAAAGTAAGATTGGAAAAAAGCGAAACTTTGTGGGAAAAAAAAAAAATTATATTCCATCACATTCACTGGAAATGCAGTCATATTCATTAAATGTCCTTGCCCACGACACAGGCACCAAAAGGTGGAAATCAACATTTAGCTGGAGTGAATAGACTGCTTTTCTTGCAGAAAGACGATGAACAGAAACAGAAAATATCTCGAAAATATACCTGTCAAATATAGTATCATCCTGTCTTTTGTGTTTTGCTGTGTTTTCAAATCTTTTCAAACATACTTCCAGTGTGAATGAAAGTTTTTTCACTTGATTTCTGTGTTGGAGCTTTCTTCGACTCAGAGTGTCGAAACCGCTTTTCTTTGAAAAGAAACTGGCTATAACTCTTGGTCAAAAGAATCTTCCTTTGTTTAATAGCCTATTACTCATCAAGTATTTGAATGTTAGTGCTAATAGTTAATACTATTATTCTCCAATAGTGTTTTGCTTTGTGTGTAATGGCTACTTAAAACCAACAGAAATCTTTTTTTTTTGTCTGCTGTTGTGAAATGTGTAATGAGCAAAACATTCAAAAATACTGAGTTGAACAATGTCACATTATCTCTCAGGTGAATTTTAAAACATAACATGCAGTCAAATAAAGTTTATGTATTGTAAGCCTTATTTCTTGCATGCAAAAACATATATATGTACACACACACACACAGGAACCAGACAAAGGTGAGTCTGAGTGAGACGGAGGCAGCTGTCCAGAGGAAAAGAGGCTTTGCCCAGTCAGGCACCGAGATAACTATCTTATGCCTTCTGCTTAGAATTGGCAAATTTACAGCTCACAGCAACTTATTGGCTTTTGTTTGATATCTATGGTCTAGCAAAAAAATGGCGTTAGCCTGTGGTGGATCTAGAAAATTTGACATGGGGTGGCAAAGGGGTGGCGTAAGGTCTTGGCAGGGTGGCATTGGAAGACGGTACACAGAAACCCCCATATGTAAATGGCTTGTGTGGCAAATAGTCAAACAAAATAAACTGTAAAACATAATTAGATAACCAATTTTATACTGTATGGACATATTTACATATCTAACCCTATAACATATACAACAGAATAGAAATAGCTAAAAACTGAAAACATGTCATGTCACTCAGTGAAATGAGATGTTTGTGAATGACTGCCTCCTGGCTGCTCTGAAGAAGGCTGAGCAGCAGCTGGAGAGTAATCTCAACGAGTGGAAGGAGGAAAAGTCATCCCTCCTTCAGGCCACAGAAAGCCTGAAGCTGACTCAGCAGGAAAAGGACCAGGTGTTGGAGAGGACCGAGAGCACCATGAGGTCCCAGCTGGTAGATCTTCAGAGCCAGATAATGCAAAAGCCAAAGAAGAAGAAGTGGTACAAAAAGCTTCTGCCTGGCTGAGGAAAAGTAGTATGTGTTTGTCTGTGTGTGTGTGTGTGTGTGTGTGTGTGTGTGTGTGTGTGTGTGTGTGTGCGTTTGCATGCAGGGCGTGTGATGCGTTAGTGCAGTAGTGTTGGAGTAGTAGTGCCTGTAGTTAGTGCATGCTGCATTCTGCTTCTGCTTGCCACTCTCTGCTTTCAGCTACTGCCACCGGATAGCCCTTTGTTTTCAGATGTGAAAAAGAGGAGCCGAGTGTGTAAGCCTCCTCAGCCGGTACATAGCCTCTCCACTGCCAAGATCTCGTACACGCCTCCCCGTGGCACACATGGTAACTGGTCCCTTGTGGTTCCAAGCTAAGCTGTACAGGATTTCGGAGCAGCAGTGGGCCCCAGAGACGTGGCATGCAGTCCCATCGGTGAGTGGAAACGCCCTAATGCCCGTCAACCACTGTCCCAGTTATGGGTAAATAGCCCCAGCTATGGGTAAATAGTGAAGACCCTAACGGCGGCGCAGGCGGAAGATGGTGGTGTAAGAACCACTACAACGACTGGGAAGGCGGAAGAAGGCAACCCCACAGCCACGTGGGATAACTCGGGAGGGTACAGTGGAAACCCGGAAGACAAACCGGGGACAGGCACAGGCAGAGTCCAACTGACCGGACCACCGGCAGCCCCCTGCAACTCCTGCCAGACGAAGGTCGTCATGGGTTCCCTCATGCCGCTGGAGGTCCATCTGGTAGGAGTGAAGATGGTGGGAATGAGGTCTGCGCACCCACACCCTCACCTTAATCCTCACCAATGTGCAAGCTTCTTGCCGCCACCCCCCAAAAAAGTCCTGTGGCGATGTGAGAAAACTGAAACTAGTCCTCACAACTATATAATAACTACTGCATACACACAAACACTAGCTACACAAATAACCTTTTAAAATAAATGCATCAAAATTATGTCATGTTTGTTGGTGTGACGGCCCTGGGCCTGTCGTACATGTGTACTGTGGTTTGTCTTGTTAACTTGCAGGTGTAGCGAAGGCGATAGTGAGATGACTGTGATCACCTGGCCGGTCCTCCCACACTATTTAACCCCGCCTGCCCCGAGACCAGGCGGCCACATTCTCCTGACTGCGCACCAACATGTTTTCTCTCTGTTTAGGTTTTCCCTTTGTTAACTACTGACAACATGCACCTCACATTAGGGCTGGGACGGTTACCGCATTACCACAATACCGCGGTCATGTGACGCCTACTGTGGGTCTGAGCTCATCACCGTCATCACCACAAAAAAAAACATTGGCCTGCACATTGTGTCTAATGACATGGATTCAATGATTCTAATGACATGGCTTGTGTCTGATGACATTCTGTCTTACATGGATTCAAGTTTTCTAAACAAAACGTATCATCAAAAGATGGAGCAAATCCGACCTTTCGCGAGTTGGGGAGCGCAATGTTCCATACTGTGTATTACGGTAGGAAAGGCAAAGACATTTCTCCGTTCTCAGCTGAGGTAGACACATTAACGTTACAGCTGCAGTGTTAACCATTGTACATTAGCCTAGCAGTTAGCAGAGTTTCCTTCTATTTATAGCTCTATCTCGATAAAACGGCAAGTTTCGCAGCCTAAAACAGAGCGGCTTATATTGGTAGAGAGAGCAACAAGTTAGCGGACTGCCAAGTCGCCCTCGCTGCTCTCTATCTGCTCAGCAGCACTCGGGCAGCAACATGTTGTAAGGTTTAAACCTATGTTTTTCGGGGGTAACTCACTTTACCGGCAGTATTGACAATAGATAAAGCCACCGTGTTTTGAGAAGCTCTAGCTTGTTGTTTTATTGTTCACTTTTAACTCACTTTACATCATCTTTGCCTCTCTTTTTCCTCTCGCTTTTCCTCACAGCGGCACTCTACTCTCCGTTACCGCTCGCTCTCCTTGCGCGACCAGTGACCACACGGGCACTGACGTCACTCACTTAAGGCATCCTGCCATTCTCGCTCTAACTTACGCTACTCTCGTAAGGGGGTTGCGGTATACCACGCTACCGGGGGAATTTCTTGCTTTTCAACCGCGGTAGAAAAAAATACATATTGACCCAGCCCTACCTCACATTCTCCATTACATCCATACACCTTCATTCATCACTGATACTGACAATCACATCTCATCTCTTGTTTGCATCATTATTTAATAAATGTTACTTTATTATTGTTACGTTGCTGTGCATCTCCCTCTTTTGTTGTGGCCTGTGAGGTGGTCGAAACAAGATGGGGGCTCGTTTGCCAACCAGGACCTTGTTTGTGGTTTTCTTTAGTTAATCCTAGTTAGTTACTGTTGAGGCAATTTGGTTTAGTTGAGCTAGTCTATTGTTGTTTAAATGTTAAGTTGCACTACAGTCATGTGTAATATAGTTTGATGTATAAATCAGAGGACAAACGCTCACTTGCATCCTAAACCCCCAAAATATAAGTTTATATACAGGTGCTGGTCATATAATTAGAATATCATGAAAAAGTTGATTTATGTCAGTAATTCCATTCAAAAAGTGAAATTTGTATATTATATTCATTCATCACACACAGAGTGATATATTTCAAATGTTCATTTCTTTTAATTGTGATGATTATAACTGACAACTAATGAAAATCCCAAATTCAGTATATCTGAAAATTAGAATTACTTAAGACCAATACAAAAAAAGGATTTTTAGAAATGTTGGCCAACTGAAAAGTATGAGCATGTACAGCACTCAATACTTAGTTGAGGCTCCTTTTGCCTGAATTACTATTGGTCCATGGTAATACCATGGTCCTTAAACCAGGTACTGGTAGCTTTGGCACTGTGTGCAGGTGCCAAGTCCTATTGGAAAATGAAATCTGCATCTCCATAAAGTTGGTCAGCAGCAGGAAGCATGAAGTGCTCTAAAACTTCCTGGTAGATGGCTGCGTTGACCTTGGACCTCAGAAAACACAGTGGACCAACACCAGCAGATGACATGGCACCCCAAACCATCACTGACTGTGGAAACTTTACACTGGACTTCAAGCAATGTGGATTCTGTGCCTCTCCTCTCTTCCTCCAGACTCTGGGACCTTGATTTCCAAAGGAAATGCAACATTTACTTTCATCAGAGAACATAACTTTGGACCACTCAGCAGCAGTCCAGTCCTTTTTGTCTTTAGCCCAGGCGAGACGCTTCTGATACTGTGTCTTGTTCAGGAGTGGCTTGACACAAGGAATGCGACAGCTGAAACCCATGTCTTGCATACGTCTGTGCGTGGTGGTTCTTGAAGCACTGACTCCAGCTGCAGTCCACTCTTTGTGAATCTCCCCCACATTTTTGAATGGGTTTTGTTTCACAATCCTCTCCAGGGTGCGGTTATCCCTATTGCTTGTACACTTTTTTTTAGCACATCTTTTCCTTCCCTTCGCCTCTCTATTAATGTGCTTGGACACAGAGCTCTGTGAACAGCCAGCCTCTTTAGCAATGACCTTTTGTGTCTTGCCCTCCTTGTGCAAGGTGTCAATGGTCGTCTTTTGGACAGCTGTCAAGTCAGCAGTCTTCCCCATGATTGTGTAGCCTACAGAACTAGACTGAGGGATCATTTAAAGGCCTTTCCAGGTGTTTTGAGTTAATTAGCTGATTAGAGTGTGGCACTAGGTGTCTTCAATATTGAACCTTGTCACAATAGTCTAATTTTCTGAGATACTGAATTTGGGGTTTTCATTAGTTGTCAGTTCTAATCATCAAAAGTAAAAGAAATAAACACGTGAACTATATCAGTCTGTGTGGAATGAATGGATACATTATACAAGTTTCACTTTTTGAATAGAATTACTGAAATAAATCAACTTTTTCATGATATTCTAATTATATGACCAGCACCTGTATATATTTATATATACAAATTCTTTTATATGTTAAATATAATATACTAAATATAGGTTTTTTTGTCTGGAGGTACATGTTGGTCATCCAAAGAAAATAATTAAATTAACAACACAGGAGCATTTCTTTCAGAGTCTCATGGAGCTTTAGACTTTAAGACCAAACAGGTTTATTTAGTGTCACAGAGCCTTTCAAACACAGCTGCAATTCAAAGTTTTATGAAGAAGAAATGCTTTAGAATATACACTGGTTATTGTCAAATCAGCTACATACTTGAATTATTTGGTAAATATCAATTATTAGTTTACTTTTTTTGTTTTAGGAATAATCAATAAATCCTATTATTTTAATACATGTAGTTTTGTTTTAATGATATGCCAGAGCCCCGCCTCTTCCTCCGACACAGAAAGCAGACGAGATGACAGAGGCGGTGTGATCGACTAAAATGTTGGTAACAAAATAAAAAAATGTTGTATGTCAAAATAAATAAAGCTTTATTTTCAATTATACAAATTACCAATTGCAATATATTGCGTCACCAAAAGCTACTGGGCTCATTTCCGTATATCGTGCACTAAGTCCATGTATTGACTATCGTGACAGGCCTACTCGTGAGAGCAATTTCTGGCTTTTTAGCTGCCGAGTGCTCAACTATGTTCACCCACTAGTTGTAACTGTTTCTCTCTGTCATTTGGTGCTGGTTAGGTGGCTTTATCAGAACCTTTTTCACTTAAAACAGCTGCCTGCTGCTGATGGAAATTGTGCTGTGAGAGTGAACCAAAACAGTAAAGTTGTAGGATACGAAACATAAGAAATGACCTGGAAGTTGCTAAAAACGCTTCTTAGAACTGAACAAATTTTGTTTGACACTACGAGCCACCCCTTTTTCATTATACCTAGTCATTTTTTCCATAGTTAATAATACAAAATATTGATCAGTGCAGCATTAAGGATTTATTTTCTTTGAGAATCTATCTAAACAGGAAGCGAGTGGTGCAATAAAATGAGCATAAACACAAATAAGTTATCTTTGAATCCTACATCACAGTGCCCCATAAATCTAATTTTTTTTATGAAAGTATACCACTTACATGAGAAATTCAGGGTTTTAATCAACTCCATCTGATCCCTTCAGACACAAATTAACCACAAAAGTACATTTCATGTAGGACAGGAGCTCTGGGATTCAGACTAAAGTAAAATTAAAAAGAAAACCAAAAGAGAAATGTCTACAGTATTAAAGCCTTTTATTGGAACCAGACAATTAGAAGACACATGCTTTTACACAAAGTACAGCTGATAGTTAAAGGCCTTAAATATATCACAGTATATTAGTACTGTGATATATATATAGATATTTTTTTCCACACTGTTTGATTTCACTAATTTATGTTTAGACTAGCCTTCTTAATCCCATTATATTTGTTGTTTTCCCAGTTTGACAGTAAAGGATGTCACCTGGTTTCATTTGTGCAGCCTTATTGCCATGATATGGGAGAGGAAGTGGATTTTATAGTACTCCTTAACTAATCACCTACAAATGATCGGTCTCAGCAAGCAATTTGTAGTGTGTTGTAAAAGTCAGGCTATCACCAGACCAAGCTCAATCTTTTTGATTGAACATTAGTCTGGGGAGTCTGCTCTGTGTTTTCTCTGCACAAGAGGCGTGATCAACGGGCATAGTTCAAATGACTCTGTACGCAATTGGATAGTCCTTCAACCAATCAGACCAAAGATCCGGGTGACGTACTTTGCAGAGCAAGGCAGAGTGAAAGCCGGTCGGTAGTAAAAAAAAAGAAAAAAGCAGGTCAGCAGTAAAACAAAAACAAAAAAGCCGGTCGGTAGTAAGGCAAACACATCCTTCTTTTGTAGGAATTGTTCCAGGGCAACTTTCTGTTCCGTTTTCAGAGAAAACTTGCCTTTGAAATCTTTTAAAACAGCAGCGACAGCTTCTTCCCTCTTAGGGAAATGCTAAGTGAATTTAAGTAAATCTGGCTTTTATTGTGAAGGGTAAAAACTGAAGAAATGAAGCTGTAGCGTTATGCATTGCCGTTGTCAATATGTGAGTTAATAAAAGTATGTTGGCCGTCTCGGTTCACACTGGTTCACATTACAGAGCATCCGTGTTTTATATTTTATTACCCTCGACTACAGTGGTTAGCACACATTAGCTCAGAGGGCTAACTTGGCTTGTTTACTTTATGACGTGGACGTCTTTGTCACCCTGAACAAATGGCCGAACCCCGTTCAAAAATCTGGCAGTTCAATAAATTATTGCTTGAATACCTGAAACAATAGGAAAGAATATTCGTATTAAACAGCCAAATCTGATTTGACTGACAACATTCTGAGTTGGGTACAGCCCTACCGAACAACTGGCCTTGATTTCATTGACCAAGCCCATTTAAGTTGAGCATGTGATGTTATGGCAAAGAAGCAAGTGAGAAGGCTCCACCTAGAACTAGGGCAGATACAATGTAAACGTTTTTTTTTTTCTGATAACACATATTTTGCAAACTTATACACTTACCGTCCCTGCCATTACACAGTGCTCCTACAACAGCTTGCTATTTTGCCCAGTGGACAGAAAAAGTGTATTGTGCATGTGTGCTCTGGATAATTAAACAACTGCAGTGGCCACCTCCAGATTGAACCTGTTTTCTAAGAATGCTCAGGCAGGACATTGAGAATAATGCACCATTTGGGAAAGCCAAAGGCCTTAAACTGCTTTAAGGTGGAGGTAGGTAGAAGGGGCTCAGAATTAATGAAATTTGGTCCAGTTGGAGAAAATGTAAGGATTCAAGAAAGGATTTCTCTCTCACTCCTGGAGGACATCCACATCTGCAAAACCCCAACAATAAGGTAAATCCACGACATGGCTCCTGCCATTACAAACACCTTTGCAGATGTTATTCATTCAACCTATAATGACCCAATTTAGATTCAACTCACCTACCTTCATGTCCAGGTAGACTGGGTTTCCATTACAATATCTTGTTAAAAGATTCCACCAACTCTCTCTGCTAATGCCAGTTTGTAGCAACCAATGTGCTATGTGTCTCAAGGATTTAGGTGGCAACATGTCAAAGGAGATGGATCCATCTGCCTAATAACCACTGGGAAGTCAGCTCTCACAGCCTGTGGTGGTGTTAGTGGGGGTACCTCAGAAGGCAGAAGGGGTCGCCAGCTGAGACAGAAGAGAACACTTCAAGCCAGCACATCCTCGTTGGGTTTGTCAGACAGGGTGAAAAAGGATCAGAGGCAGGACAGAGGAGCTGCCCTTGTCCTGTCAACACTCTGCTTCACTGTCTTCCAGATTGGACTGATTTAATGTCTTCCTCTGTGTGTGTGTGTGTGTGTGTGTGTGTGTGTGTGTGTGTGTGTGTGTGTGTGTGTGTGTGTGTGTGTGTGTGTGTGTGTGTGTGTGTGTGTGTGTGTGTGTGTGTGTGTGTGTGTGTGTGTGTGTAAGCTATTTGAATCTAGTGGAATGTATGCTTACCTCTCTCTGTTGAATTTGAGTGAATGGAGGACAGCTGGCCGCCTCTGACGGAGATTCCACAAGTGAAGCGTGTCATCTGCACAGGCTGTGACCAGCGCCCCCTGAAGGTCAAGAAAATTAATATCAGTATTGAATCATTATAGGGACACAGAGGACACCTTGACTTTTTGAATTAACCCAAGTTCGGTAGTCCTGGTTGATTAGACTGAACACAAAGGGCAAACACACAGTGGATTCCAGCTGTAAGCACCCACACAGAAGAGCTGAAGTTCCAAACAATCTACTTGTGCACACAAGTAATATAAAGTAAGTACAGTGTCTCTCAAGTACACATGTAAAAACTAAAAAAAAGCTTTCCCTCAACCATATTTCAGAAATTGATTTTCCTTTATTTCACTGAATGCCAGCTAACAGATCATGTTTTCTTGTATTTAGAATATACAGTATAAGTGCAGAAAGCACTAAGCAACATTAAAAAACGCTTCCCTGATTCTCCTAAACATCTTGTCAGTGCACTGCATCCTGGTCTGTTGAGATAACTGATGTGGTGCATTTGCTTATTCAGCCCCTTGGGTGGCAGAAGAATGAAATGCATGACTGTTCTGAAAGGTTTCCAGCTATTAAACTCAGCTCTAAATGTAATGTAAACATCTCCAATATTAGTAATTGCAGTTGTACTTGGACACAATGAGGAGATTCACTGTATGTTAAAGGAGAGACGTGTACATTTGACAATAAACCTAAGTTTAAGAGAAAGTCAATGTCGATGTGTATGCCGGAAAAAATATACATATAATCCATTGTCCAGTGTATTTATAATGCAGCTAAAACCAACCCTTGTATGTGTAAAATGTATACAACTTTATCAAGCCAGCTATCCATCTTTAAAGAAATTAAAAGATGTTTGCCCTAACATTTAAAGGGTTAGTTTACCCAAATTATGAAAAGAAAACAACAAACATACAAACAGAGTTTCATGATCAACAAATGGTATTATTGTATACATTTAAACAAACACAAATCCATGGAAGCTGTCTCCTATAAAGCATTATTTTGTGTAAAACTAATATAGTATGGCAGACATTTTTACATAGACATTATAATTAACTCTATTAAGACTACTGAAGACAACTGTTTTACTTGTAGATACAGTATGTTGAAATACATCATTGCATGTACTCCTCGGTGCAAAATCATATGGACATCAGATAAAAATGGATGTCAACTGTGAGCGGAACATCCTAGTTCTAAGGATTGTAATTACAGTGAAATTCCCAGTAGGGCTTTGCTCCCAGGGTGTCGCTGTTCAGACCGAAGCCCAGGGAGAATTAGCTTTAGATTACAAACTTAATCGTGGGATTAAAGACTGTACAGTGCAAGTTAGGATGAAAACATTCTCTCCTATGATTTCCATATTGGTGAATGTGTTCCCCCCACTCACTGAAGCAACGATGAGTGTTACATAATCTTTCATTTATTTTAAGGTCAATAAAAATAAGTTAAGAGCAAAGATAAGACTGAATGAACACTTTACTATATAATAAATTGGGCATTCTGTGCACTATCAGTATGTACGTGTGTGGAAGCATTTTCAACATCCCCATCTGTTTTTTTTTTTCTGCAGCCAGCACACACAGTCACACAGTAAAAGGATTTAGCATTGTTTCACGCCCCCCTCTCCATGCGTAAAAAAGGACATGCTTCTCTTTAGCCATTTTTTCTTTCACTGCAATCTTGTCATGTAATATAATTGCACCCTGATTCATTTAAAACTGTTTTATTTTGCTGGAATGTATATGATCTCATTCATTTCTGCTCCATTTTACCCAGATCCTTAAACTCCTCAAATCTCCTTAAGCATCCTCAAATAAAGGTAATTTGAACTATTAATATCTAATTTCATTCTACGGTTATCGAAGGATCATTTTGAAAATGATTTCCTATGCTGATGGAGTTTGTTTCTTTCAGCTAAGGGAGTGCGAGGAGGTGGAGAAGCAGCTAATTAAGAAATCATACCAGACGTGGAGAAAAGAGAACAGGAAAGGCAGACAAGGTGAGAGCCAGGTCCACAACTCCATTATGGTATAATTATCTTGATGTCTCGATGGCAACACAGGCAAGGTGACCAGCAGGCACATGTACACAGCATGAGTTAAATGACAATCAGTAGGGAAAATTGCATGACGAAAAAATCAAGAAGATGGCTTTAAGAGCGTGTGTGTGTGTATTTATGTTCAGATAATGGAGGATTAATATGGAGTCTAGTTAACTGATAGTTTCCCTTATAATTCTCTACTATTAATACCTATAAAAAAGAGAGGAATTTCATATTGGTAACAAAGTGGATGTTCTTAAACCCCACAAAGTGAACATTTTTATATTTGTGTATATAGTTCTCATTACACACTATGTGTATCAGAGGATCTATTATTGGTCAATTGATCAATACATCAGCCAGTGTGTGGCCTGATACCAAGCCAGTTCTTTCTTTTAAAAGAACTTGCTGAGGTGTTGCATAAAACTAAAATGATCAAAGTTCTCCAAAGCTGAAAAAGCACATAGTGCAGGCAGGGTACAAGATCTGCCTGACAGCTTTTATTACATACCACACTGTGTGTTGTAGATTTGATATAAATAACAGCACTTAAAACAAAACAAAACATACATGAACATTTACATTTACATTCAAACATCAGCAATTAAAATGACTTTGCTTCGTGTTGGGTCATTAGCTGCAGTGAGCTAATTTAGTTGCCCAATCTCAGGTCATTTCGGTTCATGTCAAAGGTTAATGAGGTGTGCATGTGTGTGTCGGGCCGCCTGGATGTGTTAGCATCTGTTCCATCTGTCCTTCTCCTGCTACTCCTCATTGTCCTTTGACACATAGAGGAAATAAGATTTAATGCTAAATATTAGACCTAACAACTTCCTAACAAAGGATTAAGGAGGAAAAGGGGCTTTAATAACAACGTTTCTGCTGCACCTTATTTCTCTGTCATTGTTAAAAAACATTAATCAACATACCAGTTCAGAGGAATGGCAATGTCCCTAAAATAAATTCCCAATACCAGTCTCTATTTCTACGTACCTCATCCTTTCTGGAGACTTACATTTGTTTCGAGGAAATGCATTTAACACTAGATACAAGACTATGTGTGTTTGTTAAGAAACAAACATACATACTCCTGCGGACCCCTCCTTCAATCCAGCCCTCAGAACGGCACAACAATCCTCTCTTCTCACCTTTTCCTTTCCCCCTACCAATCCTCAGCAGCACCCTCAGCCTCTTTAGATGTATTATTCATCAAGCAAAATAATGAATTCAGAATAGGCAAACAAACACATTAATTAGCTTATTCATACCTTCCACCGACACAGTGACAGAAATATATAATAGTTCTCATCACAAAATAACAAGAGGGAGAGGATTTCGAGAATGACATGGTATGAGACAACTAGACGTGTTGCATTGTGTGACTTCTGTTTGTCATAGACAAGCTATATATCCCTAATGGATGCACAAGCTCTTCGTTCACAGGCACCTGCAAGATGTGGCCCCTTTTTGGGGTTCATGCATCTAATAGGAATAAGCTATTACACCTAAGTGAAAGTCAAGAGGCCGGTCTGAATATGCACGTCAACCATTAGCAGGGCGGCCGACTACCCACACACTGAATCCAAGAGAGGGCATTGACATACAGTACTACTATTAGTCACTCTGTCAAAAGATCAGAAGACCTACAGGAGTCACTGTGATTTGCGGCCTGTTAATATAAGAGAGACCATTAGGGAGTTTGCACAGATGTAACACTCAAACACACACACACACACACACACACACACACACACACACACACACACACACACACACACGCACACACGCTTAACAAACCCACCAATTAAACAAGACACACTTGAGTCCCAAATTCTGTTGTAACATGCCTGCCCACAACATGTTGAGATCCTCTTACACAAACATCTGGGTGCTACACAAACACACATACTTAGACCCACACACATACTCATACACACATACAAAGTCAATACCTGTCACACAAGCACACTCACACTCCTCTTCAGGCCCATCAGCTGCCATTTGACTCAGACACATCACAGGTATGAGTGATGGAGAAGTGGACTCAAAGAGCCAGTGGGCTTGAAAATAAATATAGATGGCAAAGAAAAAACAACAAAGAGGCAGGAAAAGTGCATAGATTACAGCAGAATAAAGGACAAACAAGAAAGAGAAACACAAAGAGAGAGACAGCTTTGTGCTCCAAACCCGTGTGACTTGGTTCCTGCTCTTTAACTTATAAGAGGGCCCTTTTTTCTGTAATACATCTACAGTATTTTGTTAGTAAAACAAAATATGGCATCAAACCACAGCACACTGCTGCTGTTTAAGTCATAAAATCAACTAGCTGACGCACAGCACTGCCATGTGTCAATCCACACAGTACTGTTCTGTTAATAGTAAGTGGATCAGTGAGGGGAAAGGGTTTTAATGACAAAGGGGAAAACATGCAATGTTCATGATCATATTCAATATGGTCACGATCCTTTACTCTAAATAGGTCATTATTATATGCCGTTCTCCCTACCACAGGTACACCAGAACCCCCACATGGAACATATAAAACATTTACATTTTTGTCAAACTATTACATTTGACTCCATAGGCAAATTCCTCAAATATTGAAAAAACAATCCACTGAATTTCAAAACAAACCCAACAGTCATGGTGTGAAATTTAATTTATCATTCATGCAATCACAACATGACCCAAAGTGCTCCAATAAGCTCCTGTTTTCAAGATTATTGTTTTCTTTTTTTTCCCCCGCACACAAAGTGATTTCTAAAGGTGAACTGAGATATTTTCTACTGATATACAGTAACATAGTGGTTAGACAATTTTGTTTTCAGTAATCTTGATTTCTGGCCAATGTGTCCCATTCAACTTAGTTCTTCGTTCTAATAAGCAGCTACATTTAAAATCCCCACCAGGGCGTCTCAAGACAAAGACATTAGGGCCCACAGTGAGAAGACATTGGGTTCCATGGAGTGAACAGGTTGCTGGTAACTTGTGGCTATGATAGTGACTTCAGGCCTCCAAAGTGTGACGAGGGCAGCTTTAAAAATCACAGCTTTACGAAAGCATTGTAATGGAGTCTGGCTTACCTCATTGATGAGGAACTGCAGTTGAAGAACCGCTGCTCCGCTCTCATGCTGACAGTAGCAGTCCACCCCGGGTCGTCCCAGTCTGATGACATCACAAAGTCAAGGAAGTGTACAGAAGTGCACAAAAAAGCGGAAGGCAAAAACCAGGCAGATAATAAATACATATGTACATATTTATGTTATGATTGTGGTGTACCGTAAGTGTAAAAGACAACATCCAATCAACACTTTAAGTGCTCGAAGTACACTACACTGTAATGGATACACAAATATTTCCATTAAATGTTAGTTTTTTTTTTACAATACTATCATCAGACAATGGTCAAGGGTGAAGGGCACATCGTTCATTTGTTCACCTACTATAGTTCATACCTTTAAATATTTGCCCTGGTCCTTTCTGTGTTATCAGTTTATTAACTTATCAATAAAATAATCTTCATATATTATTTTGTAGGTTCTATGAGGATGTACCTGCACCAACTGTGGTTGCACAGAACACTTGTGCCACCGGCCTGATATAAGCAGGCAGGTGGTGCAATGTCACTTCCGATGGATGACTGGATAAAAAAAAAAAAGCTCCATTGTGATGCTTGATGATGGCTGACACACCCCCTACAATGCCTCTCCTCCCACCTCGGGGAAGTCAAATTCATAGCGAAACATTCGTACTAGCACAGGTATGGGTCAAAACCTGTGAGTGTCTGACTTTGTACTTCACCAGTGCAGTTCTGTGTTTTCCAGGGATCCGGAAATATACAGCGTTTAATATTATCCAATTGTCAGAAACACCTGTTTTTTTAAATAACCACTGCAAGTATTTTAATTTCATTCAATGTATACAGCTCTGATATGTGATATCTGAGATGTGTTTCTATTTTGTCCAGCTTATTTATGGCAATGACTAAAAATTAGGAACACCTCTCAGTGTAACGCAATACAAAACAACAGCAACACAAACTACAACCTCCAAAGTGATCATTAGTTGAGTCAACGCCTCTCTCATTTGTTTCAGGTTCAACAAAAACTGAACATTTTAACGTTCATAAAGGTAGGATTAATTGTAGGACTGTTGTATTACTGCATACGTTTTAGCTAGGTTATAAACTCATGTAGAAAAATCGCATAGTAACAGACCTGATACTATTCTAATACCAGGCCAAATCCTGTTACCAAAATAAATAATGAAAAATCAAAATTGATCAAATCTAAAAATAATATGTATAGATTTAGAGATTTATAAATCTGTGAATGGAAGTAGCTGGTCTCACATGTTGACAAGTGCAGAGAGGCTCTAACAGGCTTGCTAGAGTAAAGTAAGTTCTGTTAGTAAAGTTCATTTATATTTTCTTTCTTAAGCAAGCATCATGATGTGCTTTACAAGTCAATAAGAAACAGCACAAGACCAAAAAATATCACACCAGTACAACACATACAGACATGTCTTGTCTGATGTTGTATGTACAATACAACATCAGACAAGACATGTCTGTGCAAGATTTTCCCCTAGGACCATAACTTCAGCTTGGTTGTGCTATCCAACAAATACAAATTAAGATTTTTTGAAAAGTAACCTAGCCTGGAAGCTTCCAGGAAACATAAAACACTGAATCACCAGTCTGTCCATACACACTATAAACTATAAACAATATGAATAATAATTATACTGCACGCTCACAAAATCTGATAGATGTTATTGCATCATGTCCTGCTGTGTTTTTTTCTTGCAGTTGTTGTACCTCCTTAGTAAGTAATTTCCCAAGGAGTAATAAACAACACATCCTAACATTATATCCAAGCTCATATTTTCTGAATTAGGCAGTTTTGTTAGAAAACAAGTATGGTTACCAGAGGAAGTAAAATCCCCAAGCACATCCTCCAAAGCAGGTGGAAATCAGCAGGAGGGGGATATGACACAACATGAAAACAGCCAGCTGGATCTATTACAGGAACAGTTATTTAATCACTACAAGTTCAGAATTCATGTTGTAGCCAACATTGCTCGAAGTACAGCACAGAATTACATATGACCAGTCCTGCAATGACTAAAACGACCCAGTTATGTCTCACAATTCATGAGCATGTTTTTGTGTGTAAACCTAAACCACCTTATTCAGACATTAAGTCATGATGCTACTGCAGTCAAGAAAAAGCTAAAACCAGGTAAATAGATGTCACTGTTTTTAAAATTGCCAACTTTGTTAGTCTTGTAAAGCATATTACACCTTATAAAGTTTGAAAGTGAAAATATAGGTTTACATATTATTTTACATATTTTATTCTCAATTTGCTATTAAATTAATATGTTTCTAGTTATTCAAGCTGTTGTACTCGTATGACATGGCAATGACCTTTTTCGTCTTCAACAATCAGGGGGACAGGCTTTTACTTTCTTCTACCAGTAGAACCTTTACTTCAATTTCTTATCAATTAATGTGCAAGTTTTTATGCTCTGCCTTATGATTGTGTGTGCACATTAAATGTAAAAGTGTTCCAATACAAAACTTATGATGCCGCTATTTTGCCCTCCCTTTGTCCCTCCAGGGATTTCTGTCCACCTCACTTGGCATCAATGGCTACCCAGACCTTGTAAACAGCTCAGGGCAAGGAGATTGTGTAACATTTATCAGCCACAATCAAATATTTAGTGCAGTTGTCTGACACTGCAGAAACAAAATGTGCATTCAGTTTTAATGAAACACAATATGAGTAATCATGGAGAGTAGGCGGCTACAGAACAAATGTTTAACGTGCTGCAGAGTAACCGGGCTGAGAGAGGAGGAGGAAAAAATTAGTTAGTTGCTCTCCTGTTTTTTGGAGTTATAGTGTGGACATTGATTTGTGGAAGCAAGACATTTTCACATATCACAATAGTGTTTGAGATTCATCTATGTTAGTGTGGGCAGCATATCTAGTTGCAAATCATCTGACAGAGTAAACAAAGGTGGAGATTTGTTTCAAATATGTAAAGATCATACATGTCAAATGTTTGCACTACTGCAAAATGATGAACTCATATAAAGCTTGGATTCCACACATACAGCTGTGTTCAGTAATGTTCTACCTATTGCAGATATGCTAGAGAACTCAATCCGAAATCCAACAGATTGATAGTAGGCTATGCATTGTGAGCACATCTCATTTCAGTTTCACGATGTATTTTGAAACCAGCGGAGCAGAAACGTCCAGACAGTCTTACTAGACCGGGCTTATCCTATCTACGGTAGCCGCAGCAGCCATGCACTCTGATATGGAGAATTGCTGAACCAGGGTACAGATCTCAGGTGCACTGGGGAGGAAAGACTCAAGACAGCTCATGACCTTAGGCAAAAGTTCAGTTTCAGTCTTGTTTCAAAATAATTCTTAACTTTTGTAAAAAATAAAAACATGTTGTGCCCAAATTAAAAGTTGACATAGTTTTTTTATGGCTTCAAAGCTTTGATCGTTGCTATTGTAATCACTGTACAAATCCATATTCAAATTAGAGCTGCATTACAGTAAAATGATGTCATTTTCTGAACTTACCAGACTGTAGCTGTTCTATTATTTATCTTTACCCACTTAGTCATTATATCCACATTACTGATGATTATTTATCAAAAATCTCATTGTGTAAATATTTTGCGAAAGCACCAATAGTCAACACTACAATATCGTTGCGGTATCGATATCGAGGTATTTGGTCAACAATATCGTGATATTTGATTTTCTACATATCGCCCAGCCCTAATAAGAATGCTTTGTTTTTTAATTTTAAAGATTCTTTTTCGGGTTTTTAAAGGCAGTCTGGGTTCGGATTCGAACCCAGACTGCTGCCAAGGACTCAGCCTACATGGGGCGCACACTCTACTGGGTAAACTAGAGGTCTCCCCTTTATTTTTTATTTTTATTATTATGAGTACATATGCATTACCTAAAAAATCCAGAATAGCCCATGAAATAGGGAATAGTAATCCCACATTATTCATTTATGCATCAACATTAATTATAACTCGTTATTCTCAGACATGGCGCTATTTACTGTAGTAGGGGCGCTGTGCCAGGACACACACACACACACACACACACACACACACACACACACACACACACACACACACAAATGTTCTGCAGATTTTTATTTCTTGTGTTCATATCATGTGTTAAGTGTTTGAATGTATAAATATTTAGTCTGGTCCACCAACTGACATGTAAAAAAAACAACTAAAATACTTCACAGTGCAACGCCTACATGCATCAGATGTGCTATAGTGAAATACTGTTGTTGTTGACATTTCAGCCAATGGTGTTTCTATTAATTTTGAGATTAATCATTATGTTTACTTTGAGTTGTTGGAAAACCACACTTTCCAGTAAAGAAATTTCAAATGAATGCAGGCTAAGACCTAAGTCCGTGTAAATGAGAACATTTTAAAAAGGTATGAGTATTGTATAGCGGTTTGAATGCTTCTGCTTACAAAGACTGTGGTTACACTTGTGTCTTTTCAAAGCAACTTTTGTCACCCAATCATGCCAGGACTCATTAACTGTCAAGTCTGTAAGCTCCGAGACTGGATCTTGCTCGCATTGAAGAAAAAAAGAAGGCTTTCTCTTGCACCAAGTGCCATTTTAGATGCACTTATTGCGCGGGAATAACGTTATATCCGCACGGAAATATATCTAATCACTATCCGATCAGGCCGGTCGCATATGCAGAAACAGCTGAGTTCCGATCTGGGGCATCTGATCACAAAAGTCACATTGAAAAGACAAGTGCAAGAACAGCCAAAGACATATGTACAAAGCACCACTGTTGCTCGAATTTTCCAATTGATTTCCGCCCTGGCTCTCCGTCTGTCTCTTTTTCTCACTTCAATCCAAATCGACTTAACTATATCATTGAGGGGGTTAAAAAAGAAAATGAAAAGAATCAAACACCAAACATCCCATCTTACTTGGAGAGAGACCTTTTGTGCTCATACGCCCACATTGAGCCACCACTCTGAGAGAAAAATCGGTTTCTGACCTGTGGCAATACACTGAGGACAAGCAGTCCACTTAGTCAAGCAGTCTACATGTATTTCTCCTTTAAATACCCACACTGGGTGACTTCCAGTATAAAGGACTTGAATAAAAACAAGTCAGAGGTGGCTTATTTTGTGTTACAAAGTATCAGCATTGACAATGCAAGTTAAGCTTGTTGCAGATACACAAGCCTATTACTGTAATTGTCTGCATAGACTGCACCAGTTTTCATTTATGACAGTCAAATAATTTGAAGGATGCTAAATAATCAAGGTAGATGCCAGCTGGATTAGGGCAGACAGCTGCCAACAGAAACAAGTTTGCCAAATTGTAACGCCTGTTTTTTAATTTCATTAGAGCTAAGTCAGAGCTGAGAGGTTGATCTGTGTTATTAATGTAGTTTTTTGGTTTACAGTCGATTCTGCACTCCATATTACATACGCACAATGCTTTTGTACTCTTTTCTCTATTTTAATCATCTGTGAAATGTAAAATATTGAAAATGTTAATGTCACACAGAACTACTCAGTCTCGTAGCAGTTTAAAAGTTGTTAAAACACTTGTTTTGTTGTAAAAAAGTATCCTGGTGTGAGAAGCCTAACGTGTTTGTAATGTATACAGTGTGTTTGTTCATATGTTTATGAAAATGTATAGGGTGTAGTATGCTGTAACGTCTTGCTCTGGCCTAATTGTTGTTCAAGATTTCAGGGAAGCACAATGGTTATGTCTAGAAGGCTAAGGTCAGCAGATAAGCACTGTGGCCAGAGAACTTGGGAAAGAATCAATTAAAGTGTGTGTCTGTGATTCAAGGGCTGACTTGAAAGGGAAAGACTCAAATCATCTCTCTGTCAGTCTGGATCATTCTCTCCCTGACAGGCGAGTCTTTGTACACATCCCATTCAAATTCACTGCACACTCGAGACTGCATCAAAACCATCAGACGCTGTCAAAAGCACAAAGCTAATGTGAAGGTGAAGTCGCCTACATCCAAACAGAAGACAAACACTGTATTGCTGCAAGCTGACAGAAAACAATGCCGAAATGAGAAATTATTGGACCAGTCTGTTGTATTTGGTGATCTCTGCACTGAAAACCAATAAGTGACAGCCAATAAATGTCATAAATTGAAATTTAAAATACACGTTGTTTGGCATGCACAGTTGTCAGCTGACACAGTCAAACTAGGGCCTTATTTCCTCAAAACATCTTAAAACTAATACGGGTTGGTTGTAACATCCATAACACTTTATATTCAGATGTGTTGGTGTAACTAATGTAAATAGAATAGATAGAAAGGCCATTGAACTGTTCCCCATGGTCAATTGATTATTACACAACAAAATGGCGATTGTTGTTAGCTGTCATGGTGACAACACGCGTCAGTGGGGTCGTAAACTGTGTCGCAACTCGCTAGGAGAGCGGCCAGACCCATTGATATATATCTTTGGCCCAACCATGGATGTATTATGGGCCCGACACAGTTCAATGGAGACGTTCTCCAAAGCTGCAGGGAGTGAGGCGGGACAGTTCGACTCAGCCCGCTGTTCGACTAATTCTCTGTAACCAAGGCAGCATGAAAGCACAGCGAAACCAGCCAGCCAGCCGGTGGACGACTTGTCAGTTGGCTAACATTCACTTGCTAAGTCTGCCGTAACCCTCAACCCCAGAAAACGAGCCGAACTAAGCTCTCACTCATCTGGCGATAGCAATGTGCTTTGTGTGGATGAAGCATTAAGTTGTTAAATTTGATTCTTTTATCGGCTGGCTCTCTGCCTCTTAATGTTTCTACTCCACTGCTCGTTTGTCTGTTACTGCAAAACCTCACCTCCACAACTTTCCGGAAGTCGGTTTATATGGAAGTTTATACGTTACCGTGGCAATGGTACACATACAAATGGCTGCAGCTTTGGGCATTCTGCTATGTTGATTTGGATGCAAATTGCCTTTCAATCCATTTTATTTCTATGGTGTAACTAGAGTGGTGAGCATTTAAAGGAAAATCACAGTGGGTAAATATATACTGTCAAAAGAAATTTTCAATAACTTATACTGCATTCCATAGAAATAAAATGGATAGAAAGGCCATTGAACTACTAAGTACAAAACAAAATGGCAATTATTGTTAGTTGTCATGGTGACGTTACTACTCCATTGCTCGTGTGTCCGAAACTGCAAAACCTTACCTCCGTGACTTACCAGTTTATACGGAAATGTATGCAGAAGTTAGTCTGTTGCCATGGCAATGGTACACATAAAAATGGCAATTTTAATGGGAATGGCCTTTCTATCCATTTTATTTGTATGCTGCATTTACATGGATTCAGGCAGACAGACACCAACTTTTGGGCAGCACAGGTGTTATAGGTCTATCTATCTATCTATCTATCTATCTATTTGCATCCAAAAACATGGAAATTTAAAATGAATGGAGAGGTTCCAGAATAATATGTATTTGTGAATTAGTCTGGCTAGGTTCAAGATGGACTTAACCAAAATCATAGTCACATTAGGTGCTGCTTTGAAAAATGATCCAGGGTAAATGGTCAAACTCCTATAGGTTCACATTTAACAACACTTTATACCAGTAAGAGGGACCAAGAACATGAGGCATACATCTGCTTTGGTAAGGTGTGATAAGGCTTGAGGGTTTGTTTGCAATTGCTGCTTTAAGATAATAACACCTGCATGGCCGCATTGCTAAAAAGGCTAAACCAACTACAATTTCCCATAACTTATCACCAACTTACCCTGCTGTGGATGAACAACCAAATTAGTTTCATGGATTAATGGGAAAAGGCCAATCAGCTACTTTTTGAAGGCTCTCATCTACATGATGTTTGATGAAAAACACATCATTTCAAGTAGGTATACATCAAACGTGAAGACAAAGCAAGAAGCAAATCTGACTGTAAGTTACACTAAGACTCTTCATTCATGTGCAACTATTCTTTGTTCTCTGCTTCAATACCTCAGTATTCTTGTGTATCCATTCACAGGCTCTTGCAAATATTATTCCTCTGTCCTCTAAAGCATTTTAACTTGTTTGACTTTGACATCACGTTGAGTTAATTTTGGTATACTTGTCTTTCCAGTCATGAATAACTGCTGGGTTTGAACATGTGCTTCCTTATTCGCAAAGAAAATTGACAGTATGACACAATATCACGTGTGTAGCCAACAAGTGCCTATTTAAGACCCCCTTTAGGGAGTTCTCGTTTCTTGATATTTTGTCAGCTTGAAACATTAAAAAGTCAGCTGGAGACCAAGCTAAGGTTAGCTTCATTAGTTGCTAATAATATCTAACAGCGACAGCTGTCAATTTAGCCGGCTAGAAATGAGAAGCCTGCTTTTGTTTACCTCTGTCTGAAATCAGGGACCCCTGAAAAATATCCACTGCGGCATGTGATATAATGGCTAGCAAAGTGTTTTCAGCCTTTAAAGCCCAGTTCAGACCAAAGATTTGTAACGAGACAAAACCGTTTTAGAACGTTGCAGGGAAAAGTTGCAGATGTCTGAACTGGCCCGTCTCAGCTTGATTCAAGCCAGCTGGTGGTGGCGCCTGTGACTCAGCTTGTCAAGTCGACAGTGGCTGGTTAACGTTAACGTTAACATAAACGTGAGGGAGGTCACTAGTTTCAACATCCAATAGCGAAGTCAGCTGGTTAAGTCAGTTACATACTGTCAACTAGTTGGCTAAATGGCAGAGTTTTGGACGGAGGCTCAACGAGTGCCTGCGAGCAATGGTCGAGCAAGCTAGAGAGTCACTGAAGTGAGGGAGTGGCTTTAGAACAAAGCAGTGAATCAGAAATAGAAATGCAACTGTAGCAAGTATCTCACTATCACTATCCTCATTCATATTTCAAGACGCTACAAATGATATCCAGCTACAAAAAAGCCTTAAACCTCAAGGTTTAAATAGTCCCGTCGCAAATCTTTGGTCTGAATTGGGCTTAACACCTTGATTAGTGTAATAACACATGGAGCATGTGATGAACATCTACCATGTGAACAGTGTTCGTGGTGTGTGTATTTTCTGTATATCTGTTTAAGCCCAGCTAGGTGCCCTAAAATTATCCCAAATAATTTTTTTCTGGCTCCAAGCTTGCGGTACACCCAAATCCAGGCTTCAAAACACTACAGAAACCCCTGGATGGCATTACAGATGCTATCATGTTTTTCTTCAAACAGTGGTTTTAATATTCTTGGTTGGGTTGTCGTTCAAAATGCTGACATTTAAATTTAATCTTGATTAAAGCTATGCAATTCTTAAAAATTACACCACAGTGATTTTCTTTTCAATTGATCCCAATGTGGACCTTCTCAATCGAATTGAACTGCTATCCATTTATCCCTTTTCTATCCCAGCCCCATCCACACTCACAATCGCTCCTTCATCCTGTATGAATCACAATTAATCTCCTCCTGCCTCCATTTTTTCCTCTCCCTCTGTCTGTGTGTGTACGTGTGTGAAGCGGGGTATAATAACTGTTTTGTGCGTGTTTAATAATATCACAGCTGGGTACTTTAGATTTGAGTATAAACATCTCACAGCAGAGTGGATAGAGAATAAGGTGTGTGTGTGAGTGTGTGCATGCATGCGTGCGTATGTGCATGCACGCGTGCATGTGTGCGTGCATGTGTGCGTGCATGTGTGTGTGAGCATGCATGTGTGCGTGCATGTGTGCATGTTTGTATTTGTGTGGGTGGCTGGCTGATTGTGTTGGGACGTATACTGTATACAGCTCTGTACATTTGCCCTATATATTGTTTTCTTACCAGCAGAGTTATCTGACAGATCCACCAGTCTCATAAAACTTAGTGAAATAGCCTTGATCTCTTACATGCAGGTGATGCTGTTGACATGATTTACTAACCTGCTTACTAACCTAATCTATATATTTTTTTTAAATACACAGATACATTACCTGCTGACACTGAATGTTAGGGCTGGATGATGAAAAAAATATGCTCACGATTGTTTTTCCATTTTGATTAATATCAATATTTATCATGATTTGATAACGCTGCCAGTTTGACTATCCTATTACTGAAGCCTATCGAAAATAAAAGATTCATTAGTTAAACTTTAGAATATACAGTACCAGTTAATGGTTTGGACTAGGGCTGCACAATATTTTGGTTCATTGTCTACATCGCGATGTGCGCATGCGCAATAGTCACATCGTAGGACGTTGCAGGACCCTATCTTGCACCCGCCGCAGTGTCTTTGCTATTTTAAGACCGTTCAGCACCCGCATCGTTTAAATAACAAATGCACCTGCGCCGATCTGTGCGCCAATGGGCATGCTGGTCTTACAGGGAGGTGTGTTCAGGTGAATTCTTGGCGTATTGCTATCTCGAGGCAGCGGGAAGTGATCACGCCACTGACCAACAAAAACCTGGTCTAAAGTCAGTAGCGCAGCATTTCATTGTTATTTTAACAGTGCATTAGTAAAACGTGCCTAGGTTTATGCACAGCACGCAAACACTATGCTTGTTACACACACACACACACACACACACACAGGGAAGCGCAGCAGCACACAAACATGCAAAAGATTTCAAATACAAAATATTATGGTACAAATCTGCCATCATAATAGCAATGCGCCAAGGTCCAAACGTGCCTGTCTTTTAAAGGGAATGGGAGATGACACCCAAAACACACTATTACACACATTATGAATTAATGAAAAGACACAAAAGTACAACCCTTTTGAACCATGTGCCCGGTGCACGGACCCTTTTTTCAGCTGTCAAACTAGCAAAAGTGGTGGCCAGTTTAGCTCAGTTGGTAGAGCTGGCGCACATATATAGAGGTTTGCTCCTTGACGCAACAGGCGAGGGTTCAACTCCAACCTGCGGCCCTTTACTGAATAAAGACGACATTTCCTTAAACAATGTGTGAATGTCTACAAAATTAACAATCCAGACTGCTCATTTAAGTAGTTTAAATACAAGTATTGATTTAAAAACGATTTTATTGATTTGAAACTGGTCAGCCAGAGTCTATGATCACAACTCCGTCCATGGCAACGGCCTGTTATACTTATTAACGGTCTGTTATACAGAAATAGCAGACCGCAGAATGCTGTGATTGGGCAATCAAAACCAAGTATTCAACCAAGTAATGTAATAAATGAATATATCACAGCAAAACACCTAGTGCAAAGATCACCCTGTGAATACGTTTTTTAACACACAGACTGACACACTCACTGCGCTCCTCTGATGTAATCAGAGCAGAGAGAAAAGGCATCTGTCTTGCTCCAGCTGTCATAATTTAAATATATGTGCATTAAATTGGCTGTTTGACTGTTTCACATCATTGCGATTACAATGCTGAAGCACATCTGCTCTTTGCCTACCCAATTTTCCAGTCCAAGGAGACACAGGCCACAATCTGCATTCAATTAAAGGTTTTAGCTGATTTGCATCGGCCAAGTCTATTGTTTGGTGATTATATAAAATAAAAATAGAAAAGAATGTTGAATTAAATGTTATTATTGAAGTTCTTGTTCTCATGTGCCTTTGGTAGATAAACCTACCATCATTTGCTTTTATTTCATTTATTAAACTTCAATTCAATATTTCAATCAATATTTCATTTATTAAACAAATATTCTATATTTCACTAACTGTACCATAAATTGAATTTGACCTTAAACCTTCACTGGTCTAATATTTTCAAAAGCAGTTGAATGCTTAAGTATATTTACTACATTTCATTTATTCTTCGTCAAATTGTATCATTCCTTTCATTATCTTTGAACTGTTCTTTTCTGCCTTATGTGAATCCCTTTTGATTTGCCTAAACATTTTCATGTCAACATTCATTAATATTGAGTATTTTTCCCAAAATTCAACTCTATGGCACTTCCCCACTGCTAGTACCAGCTCTACTCTACTCGGCTCAGCTCAAATTGACCGCGGTGCCCCTTCCTCCGTTTTCCACTGCAGATTTAGTACCGCCTCATGCCTGAGGCGAGCGTGGCTGATCGTCATAGCGACGCCGCAGGAAACTGCCGTGACCTAACACAACACACACACAGAACGTCGAAGGTGTGTTGTTTTTGACTCTCGGCATGTGGCTGCTGCCACAGCCAGAAGACACATTTAGTTTCAAAAGAAGCTGGAGGCAGCAAAAAAAACACCTCTGGCTAAACTTTAACAATGGTGGGTTTTTTCAGAACACCCCCGTCTGTCGCTAGCAATGATGACGCAGTGATTAGTGACGATTCCCTCCGACCAATCAGTAGTCTGCAGGTTTTCACGTCACCTTTTGGTATCGCCTCAGCTCGCTTGGAACCTCGACGGAGGTGATACTAAAAAAAGTACCTGTTAGCAGGTACCAGGGACTTTTTTTCGTAATGGAAATCCAAAAAAGGCGAGTAGAGTCGAGGCGAGTCGAGCAGGTACCATGTAAGGGAAAAACTGTGAACCACATCACAAAGCCAATTAGCATGCATGAGCAAATGACACTAGGCTGCTGCAAAACAGCTTTCTAAATGTACAGCATATAAAATACTGAGACAATTAAATCTTCTCGTTCCCACTGATTCTATCTCTCTGTCTCATCTAACAACACCACATTACTGGGGGAAGTTATAATCCTGCTATGATCTCAACTTGTCCGGCAAAAGTGGCACATACTCTTAATTCTTAAAATCCATTTTTAATTGTAATACGATGCAGAACTATTACTGTAATAGTGTTGGATGAAGCATAAACATCTTAAACTATTCTGCTTCTGTTTATTCTGTTATTAAGTAAATAACTGAATTGCAAATTAAAGTCTGGCAACATTATCAGTTTTAAACACAACCTCTGCCTTTGGAGGGAGATTTGTGGCGCTGTGTATTCACATCTTGCCACTGCCGGGCAAAACGTAAAAATCATTTTTCTACTTGACAATGCTGTCTCTGCTCTCCATTTTATTTTGCCATTTTTGTTATACACTACGAAGATTGGCAAAGCTGTTAGTTATAGATTGAACCTGATTTATAGTTCATGTCACCCAAAACCTTTTTCACTTAGCATTGCTGCACATATATGGACAAAATGAACAGGCGCACAATCAGAGATGCCTTTTGATGTCCACTGCTACAGATCTGTAGCTGACCCTGAACTCTGACGTTTCAGAAAGGGGGAGTGAAAGGATGAGGAAAGGAGCACATTCAGCTGAAGAGAAAGCTAAAACAGCCTTGTGCTATCTTATCAATGATCCTTCAGTTCAAAATCAATTCAGTTTCACTTTAAGATTTATTTATTTTTGATTAGGACAATGCACATTAATCAACATTTCTGTAAATGCGCCAGTGTTAGCCAGTCGGCTAATTTTCAACTGTAGTCCTAGTTACTTTCATTCAACTATATTGTTATTACTATCATTATTATTTCACTCTGACAAGAACAGCATTCTCGGTACAACCTGAATACCTGACATATGGTATTTAGCATTAAAATGGTAAAATTAAAAAAACAACATCAGAAGCCAGTAGTGTGGTAATGCATGGACCACTGCTAAACAACACTGCCAACAATACCGTGTATAAGCAATTACACACACACACACACACACACACACACACACACACACACACACACACACACACACACACAAACACACACACACACACACACACACACACACACACACAGACTGCACACCATTTGTACACTCTTGGCTGCATCTTAAAGAGTAGCTCAGTCAGTAATTAACCTGCAGATAACCTGCTTTGAGGAAATACAATTTGTCCTCCAGAAGCTGGAAGCATGTCTGCAGTATAGAAACTCTTAGGGGTCACGGAAAACGACTGCAAATGCCCCAGACTGAGAGAGAGAGAGAGAGAGAGAGAGAGAGAGAGAGAGAGAGAGAGAGTCCAGATATGCCTGGGGTAAATCGGTCCTAAAAATAACAGTGTAAAAAGTGGCACTTTCTGAACTAAGAATGATTAAAGCCTCTATGAGTGGAATTTGAATATTTGGCTTTGGTAACTCCAAAAGTAACAAAGGAAATACTCTGGCTATGCACACTGGTGTGGTTGATGGGATAAAAAGTGACATGATTTTGTGAGATCCCATAAAGTTTGTGTTAGTGTAATTTTCTTTCAACATGCCATAACTAGTTGGGATGTATGAATAATTCAAATGTGATTAGTGTGTAGCTCATCAGTGTCCCCACGTAGACAAGTCTAGATTTTGGTAAGTTTTATAGTTTTCTGTACAGGAACTACTAAGGATCTACAGAACCAGGTACTTGTACTGAGGCACATTCAGCTTTGATAACAAAAACAAGTACAGATTTCCATATGTCCTCATTTCTCTAATTACTCAACAGTTAATGATAGTTAATGTTCAACCAAATCACTTATTCCATATTGTCACACAATACAACAATTTATTCTTTCAGAGAGCATCAGTTATGGCTTTTTACAACACAACACAACAGCCTGTATTCAAAAAGAGAGCAACTAGCATCTCTATGATTCTTTAAAGGCAAAATCAACTGACTTCTTAGTGAAAACATAATTAGGGTCTAGACTTCTAATTAGCTGAATATTTGCACATCTGTGATTTTGCCCAGTAAAGGAGAGAACAGCCAATGAGGATTCAGTGTGCTAATGTAATATTAATGGTCAGATGCAGACGTTTGCACCTGCTGAGCAACGCAAACACAACAGGTGATGCAATGAAAAGCCTTCAGACGATTTCAGAGTTTCAGCACAGTTTGACTTTGGATACATGTTGATCCAGATCAATCACCGTGAAGCAGCAAATGAGCCATGAGAAAATCTGTGTAGATTTTATCTATATTGTGTATCTAACACTTACTCAAACACAAATATATGTTGGTTCCGCTATATTTGTGAAGACACTGAATGCTTAAACCCAATCCTTACCCTAAACTAAACTTCTCATGCCTAAACCTAACCAATCCAACCAACCAAGGCAACAAGTGCTAGCTAATCAGAGGCAGAGTAGGGTGGGTAATTCCTTCACCATCATAGGATTCAATTCACAAATTGACTCCTAATATTCTTCATCTATTTTTATGTTACTCCCCTCTTCCCAAGAAGAATGTGGTGTTGTTAACAGTAGTTAATACAAGGTCCTGCTGTGGCCAAGCCTGCCAGGGTACATGCACTCGCACTCAAAAATCACACAGATTCAAGACACACACACACACACACACACACACACACACACACACACACACACAAACACACACGCAAAGCTCAGAAGCAGTAGCCAGCAGAAACTCAGGATCCTCAGTCGCTCTTTCTGGGTATGGTACAATTTGACAACAGGAGATATTGATTCAGCTGCCTGCAGGCTTTTTATAGAAGCTAGCACCATCATTACGACCCATAGCCCAGCCTGCCTCTTTTGCCTACCCCAATGCCTCCTCGTCTAGGCAGAGACATTATGTGGAGAAATAGAAACAGCAGTAACAGAAGGAGTAGGACAGGGGAAGATAATGAGGGCTATCGTAAAAAATAGTTAAATGAAGGTAGTTGGGAAGAAGAGAGAAGAGAAATAGAGGTTGTGGCAAAAAAAAAAAAAAAAAAAAAGGAGGGTGAAAGAAGGTTGAGAGAAAAAAACATGAAAATGAAGATATACTGTGGAAGATCACAAGAAGGGTGTAGAGAAAAAGAAAGCTGAAATGTGCAAACATGGGCCATTATACCATGGTCTGTGCATCGGACGGTTCTAACCCTTTTTTATTAGTAATCCATTTCGAAGATGGTAAGATATTTCAATGGAGGTTTGAAAACAATGACCTGTGGTGGCGCTAGATGAAAAGTCCAGGGCTCAACAAGTCATTAGGATCCATTCTCTGAAAACCATGAATGTCTGCAATCCAAGTCTACAAATCCATTGCTTTGAGAGGATATTATACCGTAGTGATAGGGTTCGCTCATGTTGAGATACTCAACTTGTATCTCCAAAATGTCCAAAAATCTGTCACCAAATTTATTTAGGAACATAAAATATGCAACCCTATTATGATTTCCTTTTTAATGAAAATGGTCCACAAAATCTTTTGATTTTTTCCATATCCAGAGAAGTGTCTTCCATCAAACCTACTATGGACCTACTATGCTTCTACCCTAGAGTACATATGAAATCTTGATAACCATAATTGCCTCTGAATACACAAGTGTATTCCTCCATTCCATCCAAATGGCTTGTCCTCTCTGGGTTTCAATCTCCCTGTAATTGGTTCACTGATGAGCCAAGCCTATGTCAATGCATATTGATAATTACTTGAAGTGTCAAAACTCCTGTCTTGCTCCAGCCCTGAGTATCGCTCAGAAACTTTGTGTCAGGATTGCTAACAGCAGTGGAAATGCTGTCTGTGGCACTCACCGCAGCTCATGCTGTTAGTAATGCTTGTCGCCTGGTGAAGGAGCTCAGCCAACTGAGCTCTTCCACCAAGTGACTGAGCTTGTCCAATCAGATGTCATTTTCTTCAGTGAAATTATGTATATAAACTGCCTTTGTTTCCCTGAATTGTGCGCACACCTGTCTCTTGTTGTTTGTGTACAGTTTAGTCATACCATGAGCAATGTCTATGAGCATAAAAGCAGTTTTAATCTAGTTTCTTCACAGCTGTTTTTTTCTGTGCTGGAAATCTAGTGACTGTGTATTTGGTTAGGTTTAGTCTATCAGCCACTGTAGGGTTTGTTGTTGTCTTGTGTATCTCAAGAAGGTCTATTAATAAACCTCTGACTCCTCTTTAAATCTGTACCTGGGTCTGTATCACAACACCTGCTCTCATCTCTCAGCTTAGTGGCAAGACTGCTTCCTTTGTGTGGCCCTCAGTCTAATCATGCCAAAAGAAAGAATCACGTTATATAGCTAAATAAGCTAAATAACGCTGTCAGTGTGAGGTAAATGGAGCGGCTCTAAAAGGCAGTAGGTTTGAACACCCTTAGAGCCGCAATAATTGGCCTGTCATCTGAGAAAATGCTCCAAAATGCATTTCTGTTTGGTGACATTAATTGTTCTGTGGTCCTCATCAAATGCTTTTAAGAGTCAGATGTGAGACACTGAGTGGAGTGAAATGAAGGAGTCATCAGGCACGTGTGAACAGAAGTACATAATTGTGTCAATGTACTGTGGTGACTGACACATAGAATAGAATACACAGCAGCTACTCATAGAAAAACATGATTTTACTATTCAAAACCATGACCACTCACACACAACTCCTCTATTACTGCTCACATACAAACACATTGATACACAGGGAATCATCTAGAAACATACATGTTTTCATGTTTTTTCAGTGGACATTCAACACATACAGCCTAAACCTCTGAAACTTTTGTCAGTCTTACATGCACAGAGGTTTTACAAACCATACTACAACAACACAAGTGTAATGTTTGCCAGGTATTTACTGTACACATTTCCAATAGTGACACATTATTACTTGGCTCAGGCGATGGTGATTGCTTAAGGCAGTCGCCCAAACATTGCAGTCCTCCCACACACAATTGCCAAACAACCATGTCTAACAAGGTTATATTATGCTATCTGTGTAGTCCTTACACTGCTCTTGGATCTACAGTCTGATGTTGATGCTGTGTCAACATGTTCTTCAAAAAATTACATCCAAAAGAGCATCATGTGACATTGACAGCCTATCAGGGATTTTCACTACCTCATAAAGCTTGATGTGGAAAGACTTTATATTAATGAATTTAGTTCATCTTCACACAATGGATTCACACACACTGAAATCAGGATGCTCCAACAAGCCATCAAGCCAGCACATTCAACCTTATGGATTCCAAAGACTGAAAACGTTCTGTATTAGACACAAACTACCACATACTCCTCACACGCAAATACAAAAACATGCGTTATAATTTTATTTTACAGTACTTATTATACAGTATTATACAGTGCTTCTTTAGGCTTTGTTTTTAAGCAGACTACAGCAGGACAAAAGTTGATGCCCTTACTTTTCTACATTCTCCTCTGTAATTCAAACTGTCTTTTTCTGTGCTTTGCTCTCGCTCCCTCTTCTTTCCTTCTCCTCTCCTATTCCCCCCCGCCACACACACACACCCATTCTCTTTCTTTGGGTCTTTTAGCAGCTGCTTTGAAATGTAAACTGTATGGTTGACAAATGGTGAGTCACAATGTGGGAAGATAAATCAGCCCAACTCTGCAACACTGCTCTCTCTCCATCCTTTCTCTCCTCCTCTCCTTGCAGGCATCGTTGCATTCACCCTTGTGTTCACACACGTACACCTACACCAATCGCTTGCTTACACTTGGAGGCGTGCATCCTTTTCAAACATTTTCCAACCACTCTCTCACTTTTTCTCTCGCTCGCAAGCAGACTAAGTGGAACACACAATAGGCAACATGTTTGAAATGTGTGCATGGCTACACATTAACACACAGATGCAACACCGAGCTTGTAACGTTGCCTGCAGAGAGAGAAGAGATTAGCCTGCTGCTGTATTGAGGCATGACTCATTCACCCCAGAAGCTACACGTTTAGAACCAGAGACCAAATATCCTATTTAAATGGAATAGAAATGAAGGAAGGAAGGAACATTGGAAGGAATACAGAGTAGAAATGGGACAAAAACACTCCACACTCCACACTGTAAAAACAAATAATATCACACTGATTAAGCGCTGTACCGAATAGTTTGAAGCTTCATTTATAACATTGACATTACAATTACACATTAACATTTGAATGCTGAAAAGCTTTTTTTCCCTTGCTTTTTTTGCATGGCTATTCTGTTTAATTAGATTTCAGTGGGGGCTGCGTAGAATGTTTCCGACTCGTGTGACCCAAGCAGTGGTGACATGGCGTGACTTTACCACTAGGTGAGGCTACGGCCCTATCGGTAGCTCTGTTTATTTGGCAGTTATTGTATTTTAAAACATTAGTATTTTGAGAGTATTTCTCATGTCACAGAAACCAGTCTTGTGTTTTGGATGTTGTGTTCATGTCGGTGATGGCTTGGTGATTTTTTTTTTCCCGATGCTCTCCACAGATCTGACAACTGCCCGCCTGCTCTTATTCCCGGCTCTCTGAAGCTCTGTGTGTCTGGAAAAGGCAAGACAATAACCTTATATATTTAGGTTAATAAAATGTGCCTGAAAATCCAAACATATTACACACATGGCAGGCGGAGAATACTATGCCTCTGTAGGCGGCGCTTTTTTAGTAGTCATCGCACATTTCTGTAATAACGTATGATTTATGTGAGTCTCAAACACATTTTGCTTGCTGCACACAAAGGGAGGCACGCTCCTGTATTAACGGGGCCGCCTAGTAGCAATCTAACAACATCATTAATTTGCCTACATTACAAAAAAACATGTATTTATGGGAATAAACAAAAGAAAAGAAAGAAAAAACAAAGAAGAATGGAATGAGGAGACCATGCATGCAATGCCCACTATGTTGTTAAAGCATATTCATATTCAACATTTAAAAGAGAAGAAGGAAGATAACAATATGATGTTGATGATGGATGACATCTTGCATGGTAATTGTGATGAATATCAGCCATGATGGTAATGACAGTAAGTCCAGTAGCACTAATAGCTCATTATGATCCAGATGGCCTTCATGGGGAGCTCATGACATTGGTCCTTTTCCCTTACAAGCAACATGCTGCTTAGACCCACCATACCCAAAGTCAATCAAATCTGACCTTTAAAGCTTTTAAACCACTGTAGAAGTTTGTATTCCATTAAATGGAAGTCCACAAAACATAAAACACATTGAAAAATTCACAAAGGATAAGAGCTAATAAGAGGATGGATTAAGCGTCAATCCATTACTTGCGGTGATGTCAATTTCATACTTGCGCTCCCAAATTCCTAACAGTTCAATTCCCAAAACAAACATTCAAAGGAAAATGAGAAAAAGGGAAAGAAAAAAAAGATAATTTTTTTTACACACATGTAAGGGCTTTAAAAAAAAAGCTCCAGTTCTTATTTCTATCACAGTTTTAATTGTTTTTCTTGTCTTGTTACTTGTCTGTTAGTCAGATTGTGTCAGATTACTGCAATAATTAACACATTGTAACTTTATTCAGGAAACAGGAAGTTGATTGGAGAAAGAAACAAGGTTAGTTCATTTCTTTCTCCTCAAGTGGATCAGTATTTTGCACGGTGAATGTGTGTGCATGCTCGTTGTGTTCCTGTGCTATGGGCACACACAGTTATCACCTCCAATCTAATCAGTCAACAACACTGCAGCCCACAGAAATTTCCATTTAGACGGTATTCACTTTACACAGTTCCTCTGTTCATCAACACGCACTGCCCACATTAACCCCACCTCTGCTTAGCTCTCCTTTGTGTCCTCCTCTTAAGTTTCCTTTCTACATCTCCCTTTTTCCCCAGACTGACCCTTCAGTATTCTCTTATCTGTCTCTGGGAATTTGTTTCTCCCTGATCTGCCCTTTTTTATCATCACCTCCTCATCTTTCAGGGGCCAGAAGAGCAGATAAAATAGCCACCTATCGGCTCAAGCATGAGATGAGGAAGCCAGGGGAATTGCCAGCAATTGTCATGTGTTCTCGCCTATCTATACTTTGCTCTGAGGTATGACCAGCATTAAAGAGGGTGAGATGAGTATCTTTGCTGTCACTCACTCAAAACAAGTTCTCTCCACAAAGGTGGTCAACAATGGCATTTTCAACTCAAGATTTTTTAAATTTACATTCTTAGCTGATCTTCTTAGTATTTGTATTAGTATTAGTATTAGTGTAAGTACACTTGACCAGTACACTTTGTAAACTCGCTTGTTCAGAATTCAGTGTTTTACCACATTCACTGAACTTATAGGTGTCACTTGGAGGCATATACATACATTTGTCTCACTAACCACTTTTCAAATGAATCTGTGTTTTGATCCTAATATCACATGGACTACCTCCTCCAACAATGAGCCTCTCACTTCATTCCCTGCTGTATATTTTCCATCTCTATCTCCTCTGATCAGTCCTCCCTGTTACAAAGGTGACTGGGAGAAAACGGTATCGTTCTTGAGCACCTGCAGTCCATTTGGCCAGATCCAACAAACACAGACTTGTGACAGAGGAGGAAAAGAAAGAACAACAAAAGTCGTTGTGTCTTCACAAGCAGATGTCTAGACAAAATGCCTGGACAGCTCAGTGACCGACTGCTACAGGCCAGGGCGATGAGGTTTGGAATCAAATTAACAAGGGAGGCAGCTGGCATTGGTAAAGCCCTTTGGCTAGGGTCTGTTGTTTTGGTGATAGACATTAAAGAGATATGATGTGCTACACTGCACTGTCTCATCGTGTGATATTGTAAAGACGGTCACAGCACCTTTGCTGCTCACCAAGGACAACTATTTAGTAGGCTATTATCTTCATTAGAGCATTGACAAGCAACAGTGTTGTACGTTTGGAGTGCATGTCCTTGAAAAATGAACCAGAGGATCCCCTGCTGGTTTGGCCCATTGATCCATGTCTATTCTTTTTTTTTTTGTCTTCTTTGAGGCTATTATTGAAGGGATGAATACAATCTTTGGGTCCTAAGACCATGATGCACAAAATCCGTTGATTTGGGGGCATATTATCGTGTAGTGGGGGTTGCTCATTTTGTAAATTGGTACATTTAGTTGTGACATTAGACAAATGACTTGCATATGATTTCCAGTGCCTCCTTTTTTTATCTGATTAAGGAATTAGATGGCCAAGTACAAAGCCAGACCCATTTCTCTTTTTGTATACAACTACTACAACTATACAGCCCTACCATCCTCTCACACAACACATGCCTTCTGTATGACAACAAAAAGTTCTGCACCTTCACAGAGTCTCTAGTTCTCTTTTGGTTGAGCGAGTTTTGTAAAGTGGAAAAACACAAGATGGGTATGCACTGACCAAACCTGCAATGAAAACAATACTGCATAGAATGAGCTTGGTGCTGCCCCCTATGGCTTATGAGGTGAAAAACACTCACTGTAACTAATGTGATTTTATATGGCCATAACAATATACATTAAATTATGATGTATTAAATAGAAAATAATCAGATGGGAATGTCTTTTTTGGCTATACTACTGAATTGAATCCCTAAAAAGGTTCAATGCAAAAATCCTGCAAATTCAATATTTCCATAAAGTATTCCTGCTCACTGATCTGCAGCTGTGTCCACAAATGGTCTTATATTACCAATGATATTTCAGGAATAGATACATTTAACTGTATGGCAAAATCTCAGGTAGACAAAGCTCTAATATTCTCCACATGAGCTACTTCAGGCGATGCTATGTGACTCACAACGGAGGTCACTGCCCATCATTTGCCATAATTACCTTCCAGACACCCATAAAACAGCAGTGTGTGAGCAGGGTTCTGTATATGCTTATATGTTATCATCCATGTACTGTATTTATGTGTGTGTGTGTGTGTGTGTGTGTGTGTGTTTGTGCGTGCGTGCGTGCGTGCGATCCAGTGTGTCACTTTCACAGAGGCTGCCATTATATACATTATATTTGGCTTCTTATGTTACAATATGATGATGATTAATGGCTCCAGTTCCAGTACAGGTCCACATACTGGCCACTCGCTCTCGCTCCAGTAGGAGAGCAAATGAAACACAGGCAGAAAGAGCTACCATTAGACTTTGTCCCAGAAGTAAAAAATGGTACTCAATTAGAAAGAATGTAACCATAGTATAATCATTATCATTATTACAATTATGTATTTGCTATTTGGTTAGCCAAACAGTCAATTTGTTCTAATCAAGGGAAAAAAAAAACAAATCAGCTATAACGTGACACTAAAAAAAGGTGCTTTAAAATTTGGACATTAACTCATAGACCTTGAGATGTCAAATCAGTTTTCCCCTCACACAAAAATATTGTATACATATAAAGATATTTCAGCTGTTATGCAACACCAGCAATACCCATCGGATCTCAGAAAAATTGAAATAAAGACCCCATAGTTTATAGTAATGACCCAGAGCTTTAAGGTAAGCATTAAGCGAATTGTGAAACTACACAAACATTTCATGTGAGGCTTAACACCTACTGTGAATGAAGGTCAAACTTTAGATATTGTATGGATGTGTCCTAATTCATGGGCTGGATATGAAGTCTAAAGTCTGAATATGTTATACTGTAACAGGTCGACAAGGCCTACCCATTTAATGGCTCCTCCAAATGTGGCTGAGGATCCTCAACTACACAAAGTCGGAACCGTCATGTGAATGCATTGCATTTTCCCGGTGTTTGTGTTTAGATGAACAAACAAGTTATTTATAAATGCATCACTGCAGGATGTACAATAAGTAATTGAGGCCTGACAAAACTGCACTGTGTGTAATTGTTTGCATCTTGAGTACATACATATGTTATTAAATGGAATTTTAATGTAAAGGTATTGTTGTACATTGTTGTATTGTTGTAAGTTATTGTAAGACCTGAACATTTGTATGCTGTATTTGCATATCTATTTGCTTTGTAATAATATGATTTTGTGATATAGGGGCAGGACCAAATAAGCTATTTGCTTCCGCCTGCTCCTTCTCAAACTAATCCTTTTTTATTTATTTTTTTATTTTTTTGGTTTTGTTCAATTCTGATTGTTGTGTTTTATTTTGTGGTTTTGTTTTCTTTTACAACATTGTTGATTGTTCGAGATAAATAATAAATGAAATGAAAGTGTTACAGAAGAAGCACAAAACCCTTTCAGGCACATACGGCATGTGTGCAAGTTGGAAAAACTAATGAATGTCATCACAATAGAAAATGTTCATCATTTCTAATGAAATAAACAAAACAACAGCAGCTGCACATGTCAATGTGTATGTGAAATTGCAAACTCCAGTGTAACAGTGCAGTGTAACACTGGTTCAAGTCATATTTACACTTAAGGTCTTGGAGAAATCTGAGGAAACAAAACATTTGAATATTTTTTGGCTTAGCCTTGAAATGTCAGAAGTATACATTTTGTTTAAGCAAGAAATAAAGTGTGTTGGAGACAGATAATTTTAATGACTACATTTGCATCACTTAAGCACGACAATTTTAGACTGCTTAAAAGGGAGAGGAATTGTTCAAAAGCTATCACTCATTACCATTTCTATTAATTCTTGACTTATCAATTCCACTTTAATGCACCACAGACATAGCTCTAACAGTCCTATATTTCATTGCGTTGCAATACACATAGTTTTCCATGTGACATCACTGGGCACTGAGATAAGAATGCAGAGCAGCTTATCTGTCCAAAACATCCCTTCCATTTTTTTCAGTCACTCTCTCCTTATTCTTTCTCTACATCTGATGAAACTATGCATTATGTAATGTGTTTACACGTGGCAACACAGTAGAAAAAAGATGCTCAGTATGCATACATACACACACACACACACACACACACCCCCTAGCCATCACGTGGAGTAAACATCAAGTCCCAACATGCCAAATCACATAATTCAAAGGGAAGTGTAATCTGATCTAATTAAAGACTTAAAGATTACATGTACCATTGCATTGGCAGTGCAGCTAATTGCATTTCCAGAATTTCTTTGCCGTTTGTGATGATAACGGCAAAACGGCCATTCAGTTAGACCCTGGTTTCATTTGCATTCTTTCCACTAAAATATAAATGTGGTAAAATGTGATAGTGTGAGAAAGAGGACAGCAAGAGAAATCAAACGGCATGAACATAAAATCATCCTGATGAAGATGATTAGAAGGCATCGTGGCTAAATACCAGAATATGAATACAGTCCACATTGAAGATGGAATACACTGTGTAATTACAACTAAGGCAGCTTAAAAATTGACATCCTTAGGGTTCACTGCGTAGGTGTATTTTTAAATGGATTAAGAGAGGTTTATCAAACAGAAACTTTATAGAGGCAGAAGAAACATCTGATGACATTAGTTGTCAACCTCCATTTTTATAAATCAAGGCATGGGACATGAAGCGCAGTCAAAAGCGCTGTATACGTTGCACCGAGGCCAGTAGACTCACAGAAGTGCTTGTCAGATGGACGAACAGTTTGGAATATTTGTACAAACAAAACGTAACACAATGAATGCCTTCCATGAGATTCCATGAATGCCTTGTCCCCATATAACAATTATAGATTAGATACAGAGTGGTATAAGAAGAAAAAAAATGATCATACATTATAAGTGGGGGTGACACAAGCGGTGATAACCGTGGTAATCCAGTGCTTTTGGATGAAAACACCAACAGTCTTAAGGGATTTCGTGAAAAGGAGTTTAACATTGTTGTACAATTTTGAATGGAAATGCATGAATGTTTACAATGTGACAGTCTTTAATCCTTAATTTGATTTACACGGCATAGGAAACTGTCTAAAATTATGTGGACTAGAGCACAGATGCACGTGTGGTTATTTTGCAACAGTCTGGCACTGGTTGCACAAATGAAGCCAGTGGATCTGACATTCATAATTGCAGCTTGACAATGTGCCTGACTCCAATTAGAGTCTGCAGATGGATCACAGACCTGCAGTTAATCAGCTGGAAGGATAATGCATTCATACAGCATGGTGTGAAAATGCCACTTTGCCTGTGCTTGTGTTGCACCTTGTGCAGCCGTTTGCACTGCGTGCTGTCCCAAAAATAGAGAAAAAATAGATTCTCTGTCTCTCAATTAAATTTTTTGGGCTTGACGAGAAAGATACAATAACAATGTTGCAAAAGCATCAACATACAATTTGTCTAAATATTTGGATAGAACACAGTCTCTATCTCTCTCTGCCCCTTCTTTCTACCCACGTAAAAGGTACCCAGGTGTATGGTAGGATATTCAAGGGTAAAATATAACCATACAGGCCTCTTTTTACATTTGCTTCCATTTCACATCCCTCTCAGCTGGAGGGTACAGTACAGTCGATAGGATGTTGACTGAATTCAGAGGACAAATTCTCTCTCTATGTCTCTCCAACATGAGAAGACTTTTACTGTTTGCTTGTTTGTTTGTTTGTTTGTGTGTGTGTGGGCACATGCGAGTGTGCACAGCCTCATGAGCCAGAGGGCTGCTGCGTTACAGATCTGAGCAACACTGTTACTTTACTCAAAAACAAAATACTATTTTATTTACACAAGAATCCTCATAACTAAACGTCAAAATAGGCTACTAACCAGTGTTTGGCAAAATGACCCATGTTTCAGAAACGAGTCATAAGAGCAGGTAACTGGAAGTTAGTGGTCATGTGGGTATGGTTAAAATGAACTTTTGTTGATGTTTCAACTAAGAGATAGACTATTATTATATTTTGGTGCAAGCCAGTGATTCTCCAACCTATCTGCCATTTCCTATTTCCACTCTTTCTTCTTATATTTCACTGTCACTAATTCCACAGTACAGTAATCACAGAAGCTTTTAATGGCTTTTGTGCAGTAAAGGTTAGCGAGTCTTTACACATCACATATAAGCAAAGGTCAGCCTCCACATTTCGATTCTTGGAGAAAAATGTTATCTGCTCATTTTATTGTACCAGCTTTGACATACATTTCCATAAACCTGTAAGGTGCTGCTCGAGATAGAACACACAAATAATGATGCAATGGTAGTAAACACCTGTTGTGCTGCATAGTGAGTTCTAAAACAAATAGCTGGCTCTGTACACAGAATGAGATTAGAGGTAACTAAATTGATGAAACAATGTTTCATTCTGCCGCTGAATTTAAATCACAACAAGCCTGTCTAACTGTTTCGCTCATTGTGATGCCTGTCTTCATGTATGATTGGTAAGTTAGTGCATATACTCCATAAATGGTTTCAAAAGCCCATGATCTTTGTTGACTCTAGCTGAATTGAAAACATCTCCTGTCATATTGTCTACATTTTCAAATGTATCATGTATCACACAGCAGAAGGTGGACTGTGAATTTACACCAGTGGCATTTCCTAGACTATTCTCAGTGCTGCTATTAATAGTCAAATGACCTTTCTATCCTTGACTACCTCGCCATCCCTAGCAGTGGGGACAAATAACCAAAGAGCAAAGACTGGCAGCCATAAGGAGAATAAGGATGAAGATGAGGAGGATGTATTGAGAGCATAGACGATTGTTCAAAAGCAAAACCTAACATCAAACATACCCTTAATGACAGCAAATGCCATAATGAATGACAGTAGGATGGACATCAGGACAAAAGGCTTCGCCCCTTCTCCAGCTGCTGTTTAACACTTCTGTGGCTAAAGATTAATTAAATACAATCAAGCTGAAACTAACTACAGCACTGTAGTTGCGTTATACATAGAAAGAATCCACAGTCCTACCTCCCACAGCTTCTTTAAATTGTCTTAATAATTGTGTAAGATTTCAACATCAATACACCTTAACCACATAATTGTTAGATTTTGGAGAAGATCTACCAGCCTCTGACACTGGATTTTACACTGTGTGCCACTAGGTCATATTTGGTAGTACATTTGAAGCATTGCATTACAGCATAAAATAGCAAGTGCTCCTGTTTAAGCACAAACAAAGTCTGTTTGTTAAAAAAAAATGGTATCTTTATCCAAAATGCCAGGGGAGAGGCTTGGGCGCAGGATGCATTGTGAACTAGGGCTGAAAAATTTAGAAAAAATATTTTGACTGATATTGCAACTGTGATATGATTTGCGATATTGGAGGGAATGACCATTTTTACATCATTATTCTCATTTTTATTGAACATTTTTTTGTGGGGATCTGTACCAAGGAAAGATGTTTTTCAAAGTCTGGTAAAATATGATGTGTAGGCCAGGGCATCTCTGCAGCACGACAATATTTCATTTTTTATTTCACTTTTAACAAACATTACACCTCCTGCAATTGTTTTATTGTGATTTTGATACAATTTCGAGTATTGTACAGCCCTAGTGTGGACACACACTGGTCTCATGGTTTTTAGCAAAATGATCATAAATTACAGCAATCAATCGTATTTATTTTAGTAACACACTGTTAATATATGTTGCTACAACAGTCTATGGTTGCTACATGAAGCTGTATCATCATGTGATTCATATAAAGAGGTCAGAGCTCCAGCACTTATGAACTCAGTGTTTTCAGTGCAACTGTTCACAGACTTTCCTACGTAGTCTGGGCACATTTTCATTATAAAACATTTTTATCAAATCTCTCCCTCTCTTGCACACACATTCCATAAATTTGGAGCACTAAACACTTCATTTTCTGCATTCTGGTGAATGGTGTGCACCGATTTATAGTTGCAATGTCTTTATATAACAAATATAATGGAATATAATGCAGTAAGGCTCCCAGGCATTCTGTATGGCTTTCAAATATTTAGGTTTTTTTAATTTATTTATAAATTTAATTCCTCAGCTCATATGGCAGTATCCCAGTATGGTAGTGGCTTATTGTCCACACATATGTTAACTTCACCACCTCTGATACAGTTCTGCAACCTATCTAGTTACGTGGAGATGTCATCGAAGGAGGCGGCTAACGCAGTTTAACAGCCCTAAAGAGCTGGACAGGCGGTTGTTAAAACTGTGATTAAATACTGCAATTAAAACCACCGGAAGAATACGGTCCAGCCTGACTCAGGGCGGTACAACTGAGATTAAATAGGCTACTACCGTTAAAACCATCGTGAGAGTCCAGTACGGCAGAACAGCCTGACACTGGAGGTTAAAATTGAGATTAAATACTACCATTAAAACAACCGAGTCCAGTACAGCTGAGATCCCATAAGCGCTAGCTTCACAGTGCAGCATTCAGGTCCAATCAAAACAATGCTGTTTAGCTGGCTTATCATGACCAGCCGCAAGTGTAAAACAAAGTGGCTGTGGATGAGAGGGGAGTTGACTGCTGGAAGTCAAAGATGTTTTGGCGCTGGTGATTTTCCTATGGCACTGGCTAAAATCTCTTTGGGGGGCCCCAAAAAATCCTCTATGCAGGAAAAATCCTGCATTCACATGTTCAGAGATATACAGCATCAGAGAAAGGAAGACCTTAAGAAAAAGGTTGTAGGGGAGAAGAAAGAGAGGAAGATGATGAAGAGAGACAGGGTGTAGAAGGCAATAGGTGAAAGCAAAGCTATTAGAAAAACAGAGCAACAGCAGAGCAACACAGGGCTTTGGATGCTTTGCTTTTCAGTTCCCCTCTGAATGGTACTGTAGGTGGGATCATTATATAGCAGGAAGGAAACAAGTGGTCTTCCAACTAAACCAGAACTACAAGTGTTAATGGAACCCAGAGGCAGGATGAGGACTAATTAAGAGAAGGAGAAAGAAAAATACTAAATGAGATCACCAAAACATCACAGTTGCCAGCTCGCGAATTCAGCCCATTAGCAAATACAGTGGGGAGAACAAGTATTTCATACACTGCCAATTTTGCAGGTTTTCCCACTTACAAAGCATGTAGAAGTCTGTATTTTTTATCATAGGTACTCTTCAACTGTGAGTGACGGAATCTAAAACAAAAATCCAGAAAATCATATTGTATGATTTTTAAGTAATTAATTTGCATTTTATTGCATGACATAAGTATTTGATACATCAGAAAAGCAGAACTTAATATTTGGTACAGAAACCTTTGTTTGCAATTACAGAGATTATACGTTTCCTGTAGTTCTTGACCAGGTTTGCGCACACTGCAGCAGGGATTTTGGCCCACTCCTCCATACAGACCTTCTCCAGATCCTTCAGGTTTCGGGGCTGTCGCTGGGCAATATGGACTTTCAGCTCCCTCCAAAGATTTTCTATTGGGTTCAGGTCTGGAGACTGGCTAGGCCACTCCAGGACCTTGAGATGCTTCTTACGGAGCCACTTCTTAGTTGCCCTGGCTGTGTGTTTCGGGTCGTTGTCATGCTGGAAGACCCAGTCTCGACCCATCTTCAATGCTCTTACTGAGGGAAGGAGGTTGTTGGCCAAGATCTCGCGATACATGGCCCCATCCATCCTCCCCTCAATACGGTGCAGTCATCCTGTCCCCTTTGCAGAAAAGCATCCCCAAAGAATGATGTTTCCACCTCCATGCTTCACGGTTGGGATGGTGTTCTTGGGGTTGTACTCATCCTTCTTCTTCCTCCAAACACGGCGAGTGGAGTTTAGACCAAAAAGCTCTATTTTTGTCTCATCAGACCACATGACCTTCTCCCATTCCTCCTCTGGATCATCCCGATGGTTGCATTGGCAAACTTCAGACGGGCCTGGACATGCGCTGGCTTGAGCAGGGGGACCTTTTGTGCGCTGCAGGATTTTAATCCATGACGGCGTAGTGTGTTACTAATGGTTTTCTTTGAGACTGTGGTCCCAGCTCTCTTCAGGTCATTGACCAGGTCCTGCCATGTAGTTCTGGGCTGATCCCTCACCTTCCTCATGATCATTGATGCCCCACGAGGTGAGATCTTGCATGGAGCCCCAGAACGAGGGAGATTGTCCGTCATCTTTAACTTCTTCCATTTTCTAATAATTGTACCAACAGTTGTTGCCTTCTCACCAAGCTGCTTGCCTGTTGTCCTGTAGCCCATCCCAGCCTTGTGCAGGTCTACAATTGTATCCCTGATGTCCTTACACAGCTCTCTGGTATTGGCAATTGTGGAGAGGTTGGAGTCTGTTTGATTGAGTGTGTGGACAGGTGTCTTTTATACATGTAACAAGTTCAAACAGGTGCAGTTAATACAGGTAATGAGTGGAGAACAGGAGCGCTTCTTAAAGAAAAACTAACAGGTCTGTGAGAACCGGAATTCTTACTGGTTGGTAGGTGATCAAATACTTATGTCATGCAATAAAATGCAAATTAATTATTTACAAATGATACGATGTGATTTTCTGGCTTTTTGTTTTAGATTCCGTCTCTCACAGTTGAAGTGTACCTATGATAAAAATTACAGACCTCTACATGCTTTGTAAGTAGGAAAACCTGCAAAATCGGCAGTGTATCAAATACTTGTTCTCCCCATTGTACATGTTAAGACAACATGAAACCAAAACAGCAGTGAAACTCCAGTTACCATTTGCATATTTTCTGCTACTATCTGCATTTTATGAAGGGCATATGATGTAAAATAGTAGAAAAAGAAGAGGTTTAAAGATGAGTGATAAAAAGTATTGGCAGTAGGATGTACAATGTCGCATAAATACAGGATGTAGAAGAGAGGATACAAGATGGAAGACAATTATGTGATCATATTATGAAGATTCTTACATATTCGGGTTTCAAACTTTGTACCATTACAAATTAATATTATAAAGGACATTATCTGTTTAGTTGAGCGGGGTACACCGGAACACTTAGACAGACGTGAAAAACATAGCCCCCTCATTCATTTGCATCTGTATATGCATGTGATCTCACCATTATGTAGACATTTCCACAGTAATGCAACAGTCAACATCTGCCGTTGTATATTCACTTAGAAAAAAAAACATGGGAAACACTCATTAAAGAGGTGTTGTTCAGGCTAAAGACAGAACAAACAACATTAAGAGATAGTTTCTAAAATAAAAAAGTGCTAACTCTATGATTAAAAGGAAAATATACTTTGATATACTTCATTCTGATTCAAAATAAACTGCCCTTCTCCGCCATATTACTTTTCCTTTAATCCAGGTGTAAAGTGCAGGGTAGAGCCATTCATTCTATTATCGTGCGCCCTACCAGGTTAAAGTAAGGATAGAGTGCAGTGTGCGGTTATTAGCAGCTTACAAGCAACACTTTTGCCAGCTCACCTTTGCCGCCAGTAAAAGCTGCCATTACTCTAGTTTACAATTAGAGTGCTGCAAATCCTATTAGGTGTAATTCAATCAAGTCACTAGGCAGGACTTATGACTCGTTGTGATTATGTACATGTGCTCATATCTATGGAAACAGGAGTGTGAGCTTAAGTTTGGAAACAGAGTTTGTGGTAACAGTGATTACAGGAATTATGTAAACAGAGCAGCGTGTGCTAATACACCCAACACTCTTGATATGGGTAGCACGTGATTATGGCACTGGACACTTTCTGTAGTAGCTGAGATACTGTACTGGTTGCAAAATGGTTCTTGTGTTTACATGCCTGATCACACAGTCAGCAAAGACAATGACACAGTGTTACAATTATGAATGCCTAATTGATGACTATTTGATGGTGGTCTAACTGGCACTGCAAAGCTGTCACACACACACACACACACACACACACACTGTGATTAGAAATGGACTGTACAGTAGCTGCGTGTTTACACAGAGTGACCTCCTCCCATTGCCTCACTCTTTATTGGCCAAATTAGGTTTACTAATTGCTTGCTGCTGGTCATTGAAGAACGTGGCTGCTGATGACAGAACTACTCCTCAAAAGTAAAGCTGCAGTCGCCCTCTTACCAAGCAACAAGGACTGTGTCAATGCTGGCTAACTTATCTTGATTACTCAGCACTGTCAACAGATTTCTTGGCAGTGTCTTGAGTTAATAGAAGAGGACATGTAGTCAAGTCTATTGATATTCTCAGAGTTGATATCACATCCAGAAACATTATGAATCAGTATCAAAGAATATATACCAACGCTTACAGTATCATGTTTCAGTATTATTTACACTTTGTACCCAGTTTATTAGGTATAAATACACTAGCTAAAATGAATGCAGCCCTGGTAATGTCTCAAAAAGAATCTGGCAATGATTTACAGTATTGCTGTTTAAGTGATACATCAATGTTAATTGTCACGTGTTTTAAAAAAAAAAAGCTGTTGATATCAATACAAACCATCTTTCTCTTTCTCATCCCCCCCATTTTTTTCAATTTCTCTCTCTGTCTCTTACCTCATTCTTGTTCTCCATTTCTCTGATCAGATTGACTGTTATGGGAACTGACTGTCTATCGGACTGTGGGCAATTCTATTACCTGAGCCCTTTATTGAAACTACATCCACTTTCACTGCGCTGAGACCCAAACCACAGAGATGCACACAATATTGACACAAGTAGACGGTGCACATGAATGCACACTCAGCAAGAAATAGAGAAAGAAATACATGAACACACACACACACACACACACACACACACACACACACACACACATCCAGTCATGCTCTTTCTCTGTTCTATTTGCTCTCAATAAACCAAATCTCAGCATATTTTGATAATCTCACCCCAGGCAGGGGGAGGAGTGTCCTAGGAGCCCACTGCAGAGAGCCTCATTGCCAACCCACTGCGCCAACCCTGATGACATCGTCACTATGCACCACTCACCGGGGCAGGACCAGGCCTACAGTGATTGCCTCAGTCGTTCATATTAAATATATGACATTTTATACTATACTGTCCAAAACAAATCACTATACAACAGATTGTAGCAGCAGTCAGTGTGCTCATGTATCTTTTGTGTTTCTGGATAACTGTTGAGGATTTAACTTTCAACCATTATAAAATTATTGGGGGGAAAAGTGATTTGTCATTTAGGAAATGCAAATCACACAAAATACTACTGTAGTTTACCACACAGGGTTAAGTGATCGCTTACAACTTTTTACCAGGAGAGAGTGTGTAGGAGGTAGGCGCCACATGTGAAGACAAAACACGTGAGAGAATTAACAGTTCCCACCTTGGTGGCTTTGCGGCAATATTTACATTTTCAAATGTTATTATTAGGATTTCATCATAATAAGTTAATATCTAAAAATGAAACATAACTGTATTTGGTGACAAATTGGCATGGCCGATGCCACTTATGTGTATTTGTTTTATCAACTAAGTCTTACTTAAGACAAAACACTAAGCTTAACTCCACATCCTCTCACGTTTGAGGCTTTGGAGTGAAAATGAAAGAGAGGTGAAAGGTAATACTCCTGTTGTCTGCTTGGAAAGCAGATATAGCTCACTTCACTATAAATCACAACGGTACCTCAACTGGCGCCAGCATCCAGGTTATTAACAGGTTATTGACTAAATGTTTTTTCTGATGAAGCAACCTCACTCGTGGAAACTAAGATATATTGATCACTCCTCTGGCTATACTTACGCACGCAAACACACATACCGTCAATACACACAGACACTCAGGGAGACATGCATACCTACACACCACACACTGGAAAAAGGCACCTTCTACAGAGAGCCCACATTACCGCAGTCCCACACAGTCGATCAATAGTGTCATCTGAATGTTTAACTTTGAGCCCCAGGAGATCAATACAGATTCTTTAACAAGAACAAAATACTGATTGTTGCCAAATAATGATGCATTGCTACAGTAGAAGGCAGCGTCTATGTTATCGGGTCAGTCGCAGCAGACAAATACAAGAGAAAGTTCGCTACATAGCTTGAAACCCTGGGGAGACTGGGTGAGAAAAATGAAAATCTGAAATGAAATGGTGAAAAAATCCTTTGTGGGTTCTGCGTGCAACACTAACATAGCGTTGATGCAGAATAAAAGCTAAATACAGGACTCACTATTGTACCATTTATGAAGTAGGAATGGAGCATGAAAAATTCCTGCAATGACTACCACTGTATAGAGTCCTAATATACATGTAGCTACAAAGGAAGGAACATAGAGAGGGGAAATGCATTAGAAAAGCAATAGAGGTAAGAAAACAAAAAGAGACCATGACAGACAGAAGATGGCAGGTCGACGTTCAAAGCCCTGGAAAAAAAGGAAGAACATTCAGACAGGCTGTGAAGGACAGAGGAAGGGTGAATTGAATAAATAAGCAGAAATAAGAGGGGGGGGGGGGGAGGTCCTCTAGACAGAAGGTGATGTAGGGCGAGGCAGAATGACAAAAAGTAAAATAGAGTGTGTATGTGAGAGCATGCAACTGAGAGAGAGAAAGAGAGAGAGAGAGTCAGTAACAGGCCACGTGGGAGCAGATGAAGGTGTGTGCAGCATGTCAATACAAATGCTAACTCACTCAAGGGCTTCCATCAAGCTGAAATTGCAGCCTTGCTTCACAGTCAGGCGTTCATTAAAGAGAGCCCCCTATTCTTTTCCTCTCTTTCAAATATTCAAACAATGTCACGTCTTCCTCTCTCACTATCTTTTCTTTCCCTGTTTCTTTTAGCAGAGAAATCACCATGGTCCATCTATTACCCCTGCAGGACCAGCAGGGCGGCTGCTGCAGCATCGATAATTGCTTGCTTCCCTAAAGGCATGCTTGGAACCCTGGGTTTTTATGAGGGTGTAATCTCCTACCTGGGTTGCACTGACATGTCTTCTCCCATCCCTGTGACCGGGTGACCCAGGGGATGGGCTGTTGGATGGACAGTTCTGAGCCTGAGACATGACAGCCGAGCAACATGAAACGAAAGAGCTGAGAAATAGAGGATAAAAGGGGGAGGGGTGGAGGAAGGAAGGTCCCTGCCTGGAGACACAGTGCCACAGGTTTGTGTAGGAGTAGTTTTTATAATGTACAATAATATACAACAGCCAGGTAATGTATTTACTAAATACATAACTATGTATTCATGTATGTATAGTTTTCTAGTGTGTCTCCAGACAAGAGTAAGGGAGGAAGTGAGCAGTAGACTGTTAAAGGATACATCCGTACACCTCCTGTCCTGGAGCCAATGGCCAAGATCTTCTGCACAGGGTCAAAGGCCAAAGCAGTGGGCTGATAAGGGAAACCATGACGCACCGTCTGCAACAACAATAAAACACAGAACAGGATTTTAATTAAAATAGAACATTTTAGGATCAGAGTTAGGATCATTTTGCCTGCCCCTATGACATTCTAGTGTGGTGAATTGAATTGAAGTGAATGAGCTTTATCATTTTGAAAAGCTAAATATCCATTTCTAAAACTGTGACCTTTTAAATGACTAAATCATCTAAAATGCAATTGTTTTCGGATATAATGGTTAAAGATAACTAATGCCACTTTGCTGTTTATTAACTGAGGCGGCCAAAAAACAAAGGCTTCTGAGGATAGAAAGACATTTTCCTGTGACATCTTCATGTGTCTGACAAAGCTTTAAACTACAAATACATCTTTCCATATTGTTGTAAACACACATTCCTTGTATTACTTGTATTTGCACATCATTTCATCATTGATAAATACAAAACACATTAAAGATGCATCAGAATTTCAATCAACTAAAAGCTTATTGAAATTCAAAAATAGGGCTGGGCGGTATGGAGAAAAACAAATATCACGATATTGTTGACCAAATACACTACCACAACGATATTGTAGGGTTGACTATTGGTGCTTTCACAAAATATTTACACAATGAGATTTTTGATAAATAATCATCAGTAATGTGGATATAATGACTAAGTGGGTAAAGGCTAATAATATAACAGTTACAACAGTCTGGTAAGTTCAGAAAATGACATAACTTTACTGTAATGCAGCCTTTAAAACCTGGAAAAGACAATACTTATGCCATATTACGATATTATGATATCCAAAATCTAAGACGATATCTAGACTCATTTAGATCAACTTCTATTGATAAAACATGGAGACTTCACACTGTGTAATTAGCAAAGAAATGTAAGCTTCTGTTAATGTTGCATCTGGAATGAACTGAGAGTGAACTAGGTTCAGCGTTCATATGCCAAGGCCTGACTAGGCAAAACGATACTGTCTCTCCCACTTACACTGTGAGATGCATTGCATGCACTGCAGCTGTCTGCCATTAGTCATGTTAAATTTCCCAGCAGTGTCTCACTTAGTTATCTGCTCTGGAGAGATGTAGAGACATGGACATCACCAGTGTGGAGTGGAATGTTACAACAACAATAATATTAAAACTGCAGTGTGACAACAGTTGAAGCACTGTAACAATGCTACAGATGCTGTAAGAATAAAAAAAAACATTCTACATATCAGATTATAGTTTCATATTCATTTTTTAAAAACTACCCATTACAGCAACACTTTCACAGAGGCCCTGCTTTTGCGCATCATTATATCAAAAATAATACACTTTGTCTACTTGTCTTTTTTTCCATCGTAAAATGGAGATTTTTGCAAACTATCTTACAACGAGAGTAATACATTAATGCCTGAAATCTCAATTTTAGAAAATAGTGAATGGGTAAACAAGGAAGTGATTTCAGACACAACCCAAAAGTCTGGTGACCTCATGTAATCCCCATACCTTCAAACTGAGCAGAGGTCTGATCAGCCACACCTGTATAGGTGTGCGGGGCCTTTCATGGAAATAATAAATCTGGCACAAACATTAGTGGCACCAACTGTGTACTGCAAAGAAGATGCCCATTGGTTGTCAAAGAAGGCCATTAACCATCATGAACGGATTTTTTTTTTTTTTTTTTTAAGATTTTTTTGGGCATTACAGCCTTTAATGGAAAGCACACCAAGATATGAAAGATAGAGAGAGGGGGAAGACATGCAGGAAAATCATCCAGGTCGGACTCGAATCCTGGACCTTCTGCGTCGAGGCATACACCTCTATATATGTGCGCCTGCTCTACCAACTGAGCAAACCCGGCCACATGAATGGATATTTAATCGGTGATTAATAAACCTAAATGGTCGGGCCGAACATTTTAAACTGGCGGGGAAGGTGTCCAAAGCACAATGGCTGATTTTTTATAAGATGTGACATTGTGACCAATGAGCTTTGAACTCACAATCTTTGGGTCCAAAGGAAAACATTGATCTCAGTGAGCTTTTCTCCAGGTGATGCCTCCTCTAGCTATTTGGGTTATACTTTATTGAGTCAGCCTGGGTTGACTCAATAACATGCCTTTCCTAAACTGGAACTGGTCTGATCAGAATCAGGTGTGTTAATGCAGACACATATATATATATATAAAATATAAATATACAGGGGAGTTGTCCACAGCACTATGTCTGATTAGATATGTGTATGATCATGTTGCAACACCATGGGCTCAAACTCAGAACCATTGAGGCCGTAGGTAGTTCCTGATGTCAGGGAGCTATTATCTGGGTGATGTCAGAGGTGGCATCGCAACACCTAGTAGACAAGGAGCAGGCTTGCATGAAAATGCTGAATTTTAAACTGCTGTAAAAAAATATTTTCTCATTAGAAAATTCTGAGAATTTGTGTACTTGACATAAATGCCAAACTGATGTTTAAATATGCTCTATTTTGCATTGACTGCAATGCATAGATGAGGACACAATTAAATAATTTCTCTGAGATACACTTCTGAAATTTTGCACAGCAAATCTACAGTGATCTTCGGATGTTGTGAATTTTGTCCATGAACATCAAAGATTTAGTTTGTTTACGCTACTGTGTGCAGTAAAAACGTTTTAATGCACTGTGGGCTCAATTTTTGATATCAAAAATGTGAATGGGAAATTTGTGGAGGACAGTCTGGAAATGAAGATGCCCAAATTTGGTGTCAATTGAAACTAAAATGTGGGAGTGATGGACTTCAAAATTACCACAAGGTAAAAGCAGAGCATAGTTTCTGCTCTATTGGGGCTACAGTTTGGCGTAAGTTGCGACATTGTAGCATGTACGGCTGATGTGTTGTGATTTTTTAAAGTTTAGAATTGTCTGTTGGCTGTTGTAGTGCCACCATCAGGACAATTAGCACACAAATCGCTGGTCTTGTGTGCAAATTTTGGTGAGTTTCCGTGCATGGTAACATGGATTTCTTAGGAAGAAGAAGAACAGGCAAAAACAATAGGGTCCCAGCAGCGATCATATAGTCCAAGGAATCAGACTTTTTGATTGAGCACATCTATAATGAATAAATATGGATTTTAAAAGCCTTGCCTCAATATATTTGCATTGTTTCATTTTATTCCCTGTGAATTATGTTTTGAAAGTGTGCATACCCAATTCCTCAGTTCAAGAATTAGATCACACAGCAGCATGCAGCAATTGCTGGCATTCTCCTGTCAGTTTTTATTTTAAATAATGTCAACTGTTTTAAATATAATTTCAGTTATGTGGCAATTTAATAACACTGAATAAATGTATTGCGTATGTATATAACTCTTTCACCATAATGCACCTAATGCATCTGGAAGGCATTAGGCTGTAACATTAAGATATGCACCACGAGCCACACACATATCCACATGTATTTCATGGCATGACATGGCTTTGACATTGTGATTCTCTTCCATGATTTAATGTATTCTATGTTTTCTTTATTTTGTGCAAAGTCGAGTATGTTGTGTGTGGACATTGGACCGAAAACTGTGGATGAAATTACTTTTGTATTGGTGTCATGTAAATCCATGTGGGATAGCCCACTTAGAGGCATTCAATCATATTCTCGCATGACATAGGATGTTGGTGTGGGACTTTATGCCAGAAGTGACTACATTTTAAGGGGTTCAAAAGTAGGTGGGACAGAGTTTGCAGAATGGGCGCTGACACACGCCTTCAACCTATTAATAAGAATAACTCACCTTTCCCATCTATTGAAGAGGACAAAAGGAAGGTTGAGTGTTTATCCTAGTTATCAGGCAATACATGTTTGAGCCCTTAGCAGTAAAAAAGAGCTGCATATACACATTCATACACAAAACCATTCAGTGGTAATGGCCATGTACACACATCATTGGAAAACACACAAATAACGGTTCTATCAGAACCTGGCCAAACACACACATTCACACATTCATCCTCCAGGTCCCTTTAGGTTCTCTAGCCCCACTCTGGTTCACTGTTGCTGGCATACAAGAGATCCACCCCCTACATATACATACAAGAGAGCCAAGAAGTGGATGAGAAACATGTGAATTTTAGAGCTGCTCATATATATTTCAAGGCCAAAAACATCTTTCTCCCTCTTTCAGTGTGTGTTTGTACATGTATTATAAATGTGTGTGACCAGGTTTACCTGTACTGTCATTCTCTATCTGTCTATCTTTCTATCTACCTATCTATCTACCTACCTACCTACCTACCTACCTACCTACCTACCTACCTACCTACCTACCTACCTACCTACCTACCTACCTACCTATCTATCTATCTATCTATCTATCTATCTATCTATCTATCTACCTACCTACCTACCTATCTATCTATCTATCTATCTATCTATCTATCTATCTATCTATCTATCTATCTAGCTATCTACCTATCTATCTATCTATCTATCTACCTACCTACCTATCTATCTATCTATCTATCTATCTATCTATCTATCTATCTATCTATCTATCTAGCTATCTACCTATCTATCTAATTGTGGTTTCCCATTGTGTAAAATAGGAAGTACCTAATACAGACTGTTTTATTTAGTCAGCAACACTTTTTTGCTATCAGTCCCTTGTCGAAACATGAACAATGAACAAGGAAACATTATAAATATAAATAAATAAATAAAGACAAAGGAAAATACTAAATGATTATTCATTCTGTTGAAGCAGTGTAGATGTACATTTAGAAAAACAAGGTCAGCCGTGCAGCAACTGTTAACTGCTGCTAAGGACCTGCATTATGGCTGCCAGAGGCTGCATTACATCAACTCCCCTCTCCATCCACCTCCTCCCCTTTCCTCTCCCTCTGTTGTGTTGTTTTCTCCTCTCCACACATAAACAACCTTTATGCACACAAGCCTGGTATTTAATCAGATAACAACATACAGACATCCCCCCCCCCAAAGACTAATACCACCTCATGCCACCACCATCCTCTCTTTTCACATAGCGTTCAGCTGCAGAGCTGGTCTAGACCCCTGCTTCTATTAATAGCAAGCACCCAGCAACCACTTCCAGCATATTGTGCATTGAGCAGCTATATCTCCAAACACGGATCAACACAGTATGACATTAAATCTCAAATATATCTTTATGGGATTACACTAATGGTTTATAACATTTATATGCATGTTATGAAAGTTACAAAAGCTAATTATTGTTTAACACTAGTGTGGTGGAGCTTATTCAAGATCATGGAATTTTTCTCATTTACTGTTACCATATGGCATTAAGAACCAGCCCTTTTTTAAAGCCCATATTTTTTTAAATATTCTATCTGTCCTCATGCTTCCTTATTAGCAAATACTAATGTGTATGTAATATGTTAAGGTGGCAGGCTTCAAGTATTTAGGCAGCACTGCTGCTTAAATTGCAAATTGCTTTTGCCAATTAAAAATGACAAATGTGGTCAGTGTACCATTATATCAGCTGAAGCTAATTAACAATAATTTTGTGAGTAACTTCACAAAAAGCCAAAACATAACTAGTTGGCTGTAGTCCTGTTGATGTGCTTTCTGAGAGCTGTGGCTGTACTTAGCCAAAAACCAGTCTACAAACCAGGCTAATCATTAAGTTACTGTAAAACTAATAAGAACGACTTAAAGTTTATTAACCACAAGGTGGTCTATATCAGTTCTAAAAAGCACATTTGGCCCATGTTTTTGTCACTCGAACCATGTTAAGGTCACATGAACCATGCAACAGGATGCATAGTTATGTTATGTAAACAGGAAACCTGAACTTGAACGTTCACTTCATTAGGTACACCTGTACAATCTAATGCACTCCAATACAACAGCCCTGCAGCAACATCCATTATTATGAAGCTTGTAATGTTCACTTTTGGGCGACATCATCAGAAATGTGTTAGCCTAATTCAGTTATACGTTTCGGTTTCAGCATTGAGGTCATATTTCATGGTGGTGGTGGTGTTGTACTGGACTCCATTATATTGAGAAGGTTTTTGTTATATTCTGTCCCCCTCGTATATGTAAATGTAAAGGACAAAAACATGTTTCTCTCCATGTAATGTAGTAATTGAATATGCACATATGAATATGGACAAGAGGTGTACCACAGTGGCATCTTGTTATATTTATGGCAATGTGGGATGATCGTTCAACAGGTAGCTAAATCAAGATGTTGCTTAAGTTGAGTTAAAGGGATATTTCACCGCTGGAAAGCTGAATATATCTTTAAATTGGGTCATTTATGTAGTATAAATGTGATATATATATAATTGGTGCCTTCTAGGCCGAGAAAAGCCAGGAAATGTGTTTTTGGCTAATGTGGATGAAAGACACCAAATCCCAGAATGCACTTGCTTTGCTGCTCTGAGTCCACTCCCAAGCCACCCCTACCGTTTACAGACAGACAGGCAGTGAAACGATCAACTGCTCAACTGTGTTTTATTGTCATTTCAACCATATACACGAAATGTTTCACCGTGTCTCAAGTGGTTACACAATTAAAATATATAAAAAAGACATACGAAACAGGATACATTTAGTGCACACACATTAGCTATATGCTCCGTAAAGTTCAGCTAACACATACTAGCATTAGCGCTTGGTAGGCTGTAAACAGAGTCGTAAATCTGCGTGGAATGTAGAATGGTCGGCATCTAACAGTCACAAACTCCACCAGCAGTTAGCAGTTAGTTGGATACAAGCACCCCATTTCTGCAACAGTCCGTGTTAAAAAAAGCCCACCTCCACTAGCTAGCTAGTCTTACCCGGTGACAGAGCTGCTACTGAGGCTGTGCCGTAGCAGGCGAAGCCTGGCACAGGTGGCTGGCTATCGTTAGCTTCCACCTAGCTCCAACTCCTACCCTCGTCCCGCTTTCCGCACACCGCTGAGGATGTCCCCTTACTGGCTAGTAATGTATCCCGGTGGTACATGTGTGCGGTAGTTTGTATGCACATAATTGTTGTTCTAAAATTTCCTTTGGGATGAATAAATCTGTTTCTGCTGAGAAGCTAAGCAATGATTCAAGATGGCTGACACTCGTTTTTACCTCGGCAATTTCCTTAAAAAAACGACGTCCAACCCCCTATGGGCTATGCGGAAGTACTGGCTGTAGTCCTTTGCCTCTGGAAAAATTATACCGATGACGTAAAATGACGATTTTTGCATCATCGGTATAAATTTTTCCAGACCCACAATACAGAGATCTCCCCTCTCAGGGGGACATGAGGGAGGGAAGCACGGTCATTCAAAAATACTACAGTGTTTCTACTGATACAAAGCTTAATGCTAAATCGGTGAAGTATCCCTTTAAAGTAGCATGCAGACACCAACTACTTTTTAGGCATGTCAAGAACTGAGTAGGGGCAGTATAGGCATTACATGCATGACATTTCCCTATCTTACCACTGCATCTCTGTAGCTATTCACAGCTATGCAGAGACAGGTAGTCAGTGAGTTGAAACTAGCCCAACTTAATGACTGACTCACTGCTTCAGTCCTTCAATATAGCACATGGCACTACATGGCAACATAACTGCAGGACCTCAGTAGATCCTGCTAAACTGGGATACAGAAGTAATGCAGTGAGCAGACTCTACAGCCTGACCTTGCTTGCTTGGACACATTTATCTACATATCACAAGGGAAGCATTTCGCACACAGAGCAAGAATAATGGAGGAATGGATGAAGAGGCCACTTGTGATCTGCAGTCTGAAGCAAGTACCCTAGTAAATAATGCATAGTGAGAGTAGTGAAAATGATGGAGAGAAATGTACTGTAAAGTTATGTGGGAGGCCACATGATTAGTTGTATGGTTCTTGTTAAAATCAAAAATCTGAATCTAATTAATTTTCAACATAGTGTGTTTGTGTTTTGTGATTATTGGACAAGAGATTATTGCCAGAATCTAATTTAGCAGATTGGTTTAGCTAGCTAATGAGGTCATCATATTGTAAACCAAATCTGGACTAACGTTACAAAAGGCACACAGCCACTCGTATGTTACTGGTCCCTATCAATAAAAAAGACATGTAGGCCTAATTATTATCCAAAATGTACTTTTCAATTAAAAAATTAACATCAGTTGTGTTCAGCTGTTAAAAGTGCTTAAGGTTACGTTGTTGACGTTTATTAAGTTAGCTAACGTTACAGGTTAGCTTCAAGAAATGGCTATTGGCTGAACACCACCACACATCTAAAAGGAAACTTAATTACCAGGGCATATTGTTCAATCTTTCAGTGATGTTAAAATAGGAGCGGTCACTAACCTTTGAAACATTTTGCAGCTTGTCAGTCCTTTAGTTATCGTTAGGTGCTTGGCTTCAACATTTGGGACACCTCTGGTTTTTAAGCTAACTTTGACATAAGTTAGCTCTCGGCTGTTAACATTTAGCTAGCTATGGGTAACTTTATTAACGTTATTCAGTCAATTTCTGTGGTGAAGAAGTTGAGACCTAGCTATGTTTATCAACAAAATTACTTATTTTCCCAAGGTGGCACCAAACATAAACACAATGGCCAGTAGATAATTTGCGTTATGCATCTCTTTCTGTCTTTCTGAGCTCTCTCAGCAGTTTTCGGGTGGGTTTGCCTAAATGGCAAAAATGCTTCAATATCACTTACATTTTAGTGGACAGCGGTGATAATCTTGGAATAAGAATTTGGTCAGTTAAACATGCAGGTGGTTACAGTGTTTTAACTGCATTAGAAATGAGAAACACATAAACATAAATGGCACTCTTGACTCCAGCTGGGGACCAAGTAAAGAGCGTGGAACTAAGGTGTGTTTAAGGTGTTTAATATTATACATGCAGTTTGTTTTTGTGCCTCTGCATCAGGTGTTTTAGCATCTGTCCCCTCAGGCTAAACGTCAGGATGAGAGACAGTTGTGCAGAGAAAAGTAGAGTATTCCTGTCACATACAAATTTTCGAATTTATAAAGACTTACGGTACAAAGTCAGACCGCCCATCATACAAACAAAGATACACAAGGCTTCCCCCACCAGTGTTAAAAGGGAGATATTTTGAGGTTGCTCTAAAATTCCTTTGATCTCATCGGGAACAGCCCAAAATAAAAAAGAGGCAAATCAGAACATGGGTAGGAGAGAAGACGTTTGGGGGAGGAGTGGAAGAGGAGATCAGGGGTTTCAGAATGTGTGAAACGAGTTGAACAACATAGTGTTTACTTAACACAGCAGGATCCCATTCATGACTTATCAGATACTCTTGCCTGTATTTTCTAACCAGTGGTCTATCGTTTATTGTTTAGATACCCATCAGGTCTACCTCAGGATCCAATTTGTGCAAGTTCAGCACACAATTAACATGTCCAAACCGGCAAGAGTAAAAAAAAAAAAAGTGCCTTCTAAAGTTTAGGACAACAACAGTCTTTTGGTCGCACTTTTCAACATCTGGGATTCGTATAACTGCTTTGTAAAAGGTCTTTGTCTTTGAATATGTTTATAATGGAACTTGAAATATAGTTATTGAAATGAAGTTGAAACAGTCCTAATCTAGATGTCAATCTGCAGTTTTTCATCTGATTTAGTCATTCACAGTCTATTAATGTATTTATTTTTACCACATCACCAAAACAGCTGCTTACTGGGAGATCTACATAGCATATGTGGGCTAAATGGTAGATTCATATGTATTTTAACCTGCATTAACCAAGGTTTTTGACTGACATATTATCACCTCATTAAGTTGATATAGCTAACATGTTAGCAAATAATTGCCTCTCTCTCTTTTTGGCTGTGTTTTGGTCTCCACCTACCCCTGAGGGAAATATCTGGCTCTCCACTATGTTCACCAGCTATCAGTAACTTTTTTTCTGTTTGTTGCTGGGCAGGTAATGTACCGAGGGTTTTGTCTGTCCTGAAAATTGCTACAGATGTAATCAACGCTGATGAGTGCTGTGAGGATGACCAAAACATTAAAAATGTGATCTGTAAAAAGATGCTCCACAGGGGAAGTGGTTCATTACTTGAGTGAAACCTTTCACATTACACATAGTCATCTGACCCATTGTCAATATAAAAAGTATTAATTATAGCAGCTTTAAGCTTTTTCTCAGGCACAGGAAGTAATGCATCCAGGAACTCACTTCATTGACAGAAAATAGAACAAAAAAACACTGTTTTCATGTTTCATTGACAGGTGATCTGAACCACCACTGGAATTAGTGCACCAAAAATTGAGAAATAACCCAAAAACACTTTATAACAAAGGATACAAGGGTATGCTGTAGCAGGCAAATATGATATTTTGATATTTTGATGAATAAAAACTGTCCTCTGAAAAAACTGTTTTTATCCTTAGTGTTTTTCCATGAATAAAGCGAGTCAAGGTTGCACGGTGGGATTCTTTATCACGCTGAAAGCCAAAGGATGAAGGGAAGGACTATCATTGATCACTGAGGCTGAGGGCTGATAATAAGCACTTCCCCCATGTGCTTGCTGCACGGCACATGAATGCACACAGAATAGCACACAAATGAGAACAGGGTGAGAATGCAGTGTGAGAGCTCGGAAATATGAAAACGAATGAATGAGCCTGGATAAGCTTTCCTTCCTGGTCACTGTAGTGGGCTCACTTGTATCAGAGTTGCAGGCTACAAATTGCTATGTGTGGCCAGAGGGAATGGGGGAGGGCCACTTGTATGTATATACTGTATGTGTCATTTATATTGCATCAAAGTACTGTATGATTGTTTCTTTTTGTTGGAGGGATGAATATGTATACATAACCACGCACGGACTTATGAAAATACTGCGCAGACAAGTACAGATAGGTACAGCATGCAGTCGTTTTTTCTGGCAGCATTTATCACAAACTCTTCAAAGGTCAAATGTGCTGAATGTTAAGCATGTGACTCTTCAGATGAAAGTGTGGGCTTAACAGCCACATACACACAACTTCTATTTTACAAGTGCAGAGCAATCCTCTGTTTGGGTGTGGAGGAGGTGATTGTTGTGATTGCACGCTGGGGCTTTATGTTGTGCTTTCATGCAGATGTGGGGTCAGAAACCAGCCATGTGTAGATGTACAGTACTGTATATGTGGTTTAATCTTTTAACCACTACAGCAGGCATGTCAGGGAATTAGCCGTGGCATCAGCATCATGCCTTAGGCTTGATACAGAAAGTAGGAGTGGACAAAATAGTCACATATTACTACGACAGCCCCCTTTATAATCACAAAGAAGAACCCACATTCACACATGGTTGGTTTTCAAAAGAAATGCATGTTTTAAATAGCTGCCTGATTTTTATGACAGTAAATTTGAAACTGATTTGAATCTCATCTTTAGTTGTCAGGCTGTGTTGAGCTAATGTGATTAGCTTGCACACTATCATGGATCTGAACCCATTGATGTGTTAGTTAATTATAATATTTGTAAAATTGCAATATTTCGATAAAGATATATTGATTTAATCTAGACATGACATGTACAGCAGTTATTAAAATGATGAGCGTTCTACTGACTTTTATTTTCTAAAATATAAGAAAAAAAAACGTGTTTTTAAAAAGTAATAATCACTAAACATGCATTAAATTGTGCTTGATATGTATTCTGAATACACTGTTTCTTACTTATTGAATACACTGTTTGCACTTTCTACCTGAATTTCAAAAAGACGAGCTGTGTTTCTATTATAAAACAAAAAAAACTCAACTCCGGCTTCTGCATACACCCTTCAGATACTTCTAGAGAGACATCAAGTAAATGAGATTTGTCAAGTGCTTGAGAGTACTGTAGCACTTGAAAGCAGAGCGATCCACTAACCACTCAGAGAGGCAGGGGAGAATGTTGGTTTAAAGCTTTTTAGCACTGCAGTTCCAAGTGGATTGTTTTCCATAATAAATTTTCAACTTAGCAGTCTAATCATGCACTAAAACATTGTGTTAGCTTTTGCCCATATCTTCTTCAACAGTAAAATGCACAGAAAGGGCAATACTGTAAATGGGTCAACTGTGGATGTAAAATGATTGACAATGTAGTAAACCATTGATTCACGCTACAACAACCACAATCTTCTTTCTCCCTAGAACATGATGTGGCCACAGAAACACAAGCAATGATGATATGTATAACTTGACTGGTAAAGATAAAAAGAAAACCGTTTTCTGTTAGAAATAAATCTAAATTTGAGTAGAATTTTGTTCTCACTAGGAGCCACACATCACACAAAAGAGGTATTACTGCAGTGGTTTATTAAGCGCTGCAAAATGAAACCAGACTTCATGAGAGCGAAGTGATGGAAAATTGAATGAAATGAAGGGCTGTTTGAAAAGCTCACTCCATTATATTTGCACAGCATGAGGTCAGGCAGGCAGTCTGCTGTCACCTAAAAACAAAGCAGTTTGAAAGCCCACACAATAGCAAGAGGTGGCTATTTCTCTTTATCAAACACACACTGTCACATACAGAAAACGTAATGTAGAATATGATACAATAGAATAGAACATGTTTTTATACCACAGGTATTATTTCAGTGGGTTCTACTGCTGTTCTTTTGAACACTTTATTGCAGTATTATAATAATGCTTTATTTTTTTTAATCATGCGACACAGCCAGAAACATATTCTTCTGGTGTTTCCATGTTATTTTAATTTCTTCATGTAATTTCTTCCATATAAGTCATATCATTTTTAGAAAATAGTTAGTACGGCAGATGACTCCTCAAGCATGAAAAATAAGCTTAATTAAGTGATTTGTTGGAATAAATACGGGATACTGAACACACACACACACACACACACACACACACTGTACTTCTTGAAAACCTCTCTCCTCTGTCTCACTTCAATATAGTTAACCGAGCGTTTTTCCTCTCTTACTGCTGTTTCCGAGATCTGACATCAACTCATTCTTAATTGATCCCACACCATGGCTTCTGACAGGCAGTTGACAGATGGTAATGCGAGACTAGCTGGAAGTCAACCCACAGAGTCATCACATCCATGAGAGCTCGTGGGTGTCGCCTCTGACGGAGTGAGGTGATGTCATCTTCAACAGCCCATGTATCATACAGTCAGAGGAGAAGACAAACTATGGAACAAGCTAACATTATGAAAAAATCAAATCAGATTTATAATTGGTCAAATACATCAGTTCCCGGTCTCTCTGTTTTTCTACTACAGGAATAGTGTACAGCTACACCAGCTGCTCTGTGAGGCAATACTAAGGCACAGTGGTGCTTTTAGCTAAATGCCAACATCAGCATGCTACATGTTCACAATGACAATGCTAATTGTTTACCATCTTCACCGTCTTAGTTTTACGCTTTAGCATGTTAACATAACATTTAGCGCCAAAGAAGGTACAGCTGAGGCTGTAATTATGATTTGTCCTGTGGGAACCATGAATGTCTGTACACATTTGGTACCAATTCCTCAAGTAGATAAGGAGGTATTTAACAGGATACATGAAAACGTTGACCTGCTGATGTCAGGGGATAACCAAAGTCACAGGGCTTCATCCTCTAGGGAACATAAATGTCTATACCAAAGTGTTATTACAATCCATTTAAAAGTTGTTGAGATATTTCATTCTGAACCAACCAACTGACATTGCATCCCAGAAACACGCTGCCATCATCATTAAACACAAAATAATAGACATTAGTTTTAGAAGAATCAAAACTGATGCATCTTACAGGGTCTTACAAGTACTCCTTAAATATCAATTTGTGTTCCTGGCTGCAAAATGAGGCACAAAACAACTAAATTATTCTAAAAAAATTAGTCATTCTGAATCATTCTGATTACCCAAATGAAAAAGAAAGGATTTTCTTTTCTTTTTTTTACAATGAAATCTATTTTGAAATCTGATTGTGCTGGTGTTATGGGTAATCATACATCCCCTTTTGAGTTTAATACTTTATTAAAAGAGATTTGAAATTTGAATGGGGTCAAGATGTCTCCATAGTGCGCTTAACAAGCTGCTGATCCAAAAAACATTAAAAAACACTTACAACCTAATTGAGTTCAGACATGAATTTTAAACTGCAGAGACATGAGACTACCAGTAAAACAGCATCTTTCATTTCTCTAAACATAACTTCTAATTTCAGTGTCCAGCTCAAGTTTTTTTACTTTAACGTGTAGTGTCTTTGTTAACCTCTGTTTGTCGGAATGACCAGAACTCGACAGTGGCTGCAATGCTTCATTTCCACCTTTGTCCAGCTGTCCACCTATTTCCCTTTATGTGTTAATGACAAAAAAATGCCACTGCGGGGATAATGTCCCAAAGTATCTATTCAAAAATGCTAATATCTTTCACATGTCTTACCTGTGCGCTGGCGCCAGGGTTGCCTTGGCGGAGCGGACGCCATGCTGACTGCCGAGTGAATACTGTGGTGCATACATTCAATGTCGTACGTGGAAGTGGGAGAAGTCATTGTTCCTGCTGAACTGCACAATCTGGCACAGTTTATTGCTCTTATAGTGCAATTGGTACCACGTGTTGTCCAAAACAGTTTTTTAAATGGAACTTTGTCACTGGCATCAGTTTGTTTAGTAAAAATCACATGTATATGGTGGATAGAAAGCATTCAGTCATAGTTCTCGTAGTAACACAATTTCCTGAAGGCAACATGACTGAGGAGAGTCTTCTGCCTTCTTTGTTAGGCTGTCACTCATAATTCCACGCCCCTCTGAGTTGAAGCCACGCCCCCTACGCAAAATCAGGGCCAAAAGTCTGAAACTGAAAAAAACTGATCTGAAACTAAAAAACATAAAAAAATAAGTTTTGAATCTGAAAACATGAAATGTGGAACTGAAAGCAAATATAAAAGTGAAAAATTAAAATTAATAATTTATTCAAAATAATTCCAGAATTTAAACAAAATTGTATTCAAACTGAAAGAAAAATTGGTACACTTATTTTTAATTTGAATACATGGTTTTATTTTTCAAGTTTTAGACCAAAACTTAAATTTTCGATTTCAGTTTTTCAACTATATATATTTTTTTTCAAATTAACAAAACATTTGGCCCTGATTTAGCTCCATACAAAGATCCAGTCATTTATCGCACACCTTAATGTTGAAGGATCCCTGCCTGGCATAGTTAGTACTAGTACTTCGTCAATTTAAGTCACGAAGCAGAAATCCATTCAAGTATGTGCTCATCTGTCAGACTAAGGCAACATTTATAAATCATATTTTTCACATCCGCTTACATTCATCCACGACTAAAAGCGTATTCAGACATTCCTATTAATAGGGTTGAAATCATGTTCTTCACAGTGACAACTAAGACTTAATGAATATGGAAACCAGCACTTCTCATCGATTACAATTCTATAGTCAGTATTCCACTTTAGAGAGGTAATGGGGTAAAAAAAATTAGAGGCACATTTAATTTGAATGAAGTCAGCCAAGGTAAATACTTTCTAGATTGCAAATGACAGTCACTATGGCAGGCGCTGGCAATGATTAGTGTTAAACATCTGGGTGTTAGTGGTTTTCCAACTATGAAGAGTTTCTTTTTTCAGATAAACAGGCTGTATACAGCTTTTTTGTAATTCAGTGCAATAGCCTTACTACTTTTGCAAAGCTTATTATTTTGTTGACACTGTCATAGAGGGGATTTTTTTGGATTCTGTGGTAATTTTTAAGGCTCTTTTTGTGTTGTTGTATTGGACCATTAATAATTGGCTACTCATGGGCAGCAAAAACAACCTTTGAACACAACATTGATTAGGGGTGGGGGGGGGGGGGGGGGTCCATAGACAGTAAAAGAATGGACACAGCGACGCCGTATATTTCGACGGAGACCAGTGAAGTCATTTTTCCGGTGATGGCTGAGCCTCAAACTGAGCTTGACGACGTAGATGTGACGTGAGCAACCTGTCTGAAAGTTGTAAGTCTTCTGGTAGCTGTGCCAAGAGAAATCTCAATCATTCCGAATATTGCAGAGACGGAGAGCGTAGGTATATATAAGGAGATAACATAGGCACAGCCTAATTATTGCTAACTAAAATGCTAGTTAACAATAGTAATTAAACTTAAACAGCGAATGTAAGTCGAAACTGTCTGCGAGCTTCTCCTGACTGTACGGTAATTCCTCTACTATGCGACAGAAAGTCGCGTGGTTATGACACAATCGTTAGCCTATTTTTACAAAAACGGCTGCTACGGAGCCATAACGTGAGGTACAAGGTAATGGAGCCTTTTATACATTGTCGTGTTTCTTTAGAAATAAACATTGGACAAATACAGTCTTTAAACGCTTCAGATGTAAAGTTATTCACTGTCAAAGTGACGCCAAAATGAATGGGAGTCAGTGGAATGCTAACGGGAGGTGATGGCTTGTTAGCCTACAATCTGCCCATAGGAGGTATGCTTTTCAGATGCTCGCTTACCCCCTTGGAAAAATCAATACAGCATAGTATCGCGATATTTTCCGTGGCAATACTGTATTGATACACAGACACCAAGTATCAATCTATTATTATATATGTGTTTCTCAGTTTGTCTGCTTGACAATCCCATTTTGCAGCAATAAAATTAAAGTGAGATGAACAAACAGAGACATTTATCTTTTTAGATAAAACAGATGTTGACAAAATTTGAAGTTGGAAAAAGGTAATTAATTGCAATATATCGCAGAATATTGCAATATGTTTAAAATCGCAATAATATTGTATCATGGCATAAGTATCGTGAATATATCATATCGTGAGGCCTCTAGTGATTCCCACCCCTATTTGACATGACTGTTACAAGGATTTAAGTTGATATGGTGAACTTGTTAGCAAACAGTGACCTTACACATCAAGCAGATACAGAGAAACATTAGCATTCATTTGGAGTTGTGTTTTTGTCCACCTGATGAATGTAAGTCCAATATTCACTAATAGGTTAGCTCTGTTATCTCCATCAACTCCTCAGGGAACTATGTGGCTCTATCTAGCTGCTAACTGCTCCACTATGTTCACCAAATAGTCTCCAACAGTCTTACAGTTGGCATTGACCGGACTAAGAACATTAATGATGAGCCTTAGATGTATAATGAAAGGGTTATATTATTTTGTCTTCTCCAGATTTAACCTCCAGAAAAATCTAAATTATCCGAAGCATGGATTCAACTACTGCTGAACCAAAGGTCATTGCAGAGTGTTTAGCAGGGCATGCATGCTACAAGCTTTGTGTTCTACCTCTCTTCAAAAGTTCTCTACTAGTTAGACGTCTGACAATTACGCAGAACAACTTAGTAAAGTAACTGTCATGTTCCTGGGACCAGGCTGAGATGATGAGTGCTGGAAATATCCATTTGAGATGTGGCACGAAGGGATACACCTTGTCATTAACAAAGTCAGCAACAATACATAGCCTACAGTATGCATAGCACTCAAATGAGGCTCCTTTGGAATGAAGCATGCACGTACAGCTTGTGACACTCACACAGGACAGAACGGATCCATGATTCAAGCTGTTTACACAAAATACTGATTGTGTCATTAGCATGTGGCACCAGAGATCAAGATTGTGCAATGTTTTCTACTTTTGTTGTAAGCTGTTTTTTGTGGCCTTCCTGTCAGTTTGAACAAGTCTGGTCATTCCCTCTGACCTCTGAGTGTTTTCACCTACAAAGCTGCTACTGACTGGGAGTTTTCTGTTTGTCCGTTCTCTGTAATCTCCCAACACGGTCTGAGAACACATGGTGTCCTTTTGGGTCTGCAAGCTTTATATACATAAAGTGCAGGTTTTCAATGAAACCTAAAAGAAAAGTGTTGTCTCTATTCAATAAATCTGATAAGTGTCAGTGTGCTTTGGGAGAATGCAAGCCAGCAAATACAGAAAAACCTCCTGCCTTCCTTCTGTCCTCCTCTTCAGCTCCATTACATCATAACACCAATACAATAGATGCACCGACTGAGGGAGAGAGTCATACCAACTTTACATTGATAACCTTTCTTTTATAGTCCAAAATAACACACATAATAAGGTTGGTGAGGTAGACAGTGTTTGGTCACAAGAGTAACAAGTTTCTTCTGGTTTCTTTTGAAGTGATTTTTTCATTCTAATAATTACCTTATTATTATATCATTCAGTTCATTAATTCAACTACCAACAAACACAATGCAATTCAGTTCAATCTCTCTCTCTCCATCTCTATGGTGTTTCTACAACCTTCTCTCTCTAAAACAAAATGAACTCATCCTGCTGTAAACTGAAATGAAAACAACTGATTCAATGAGACTATGCCACCTGGGTCCCTCCCGTTTCCCTTCTTTACTCCTTCAGTCCGAGTGTGATTTCACCAAAACCTTGTTTCAGCACCTCTGCTATTGGGTGTTACACTCACTATAAACACATACAAATGCTGTAGAATCCAAACAAAATGAGTTGTTGCATCTTCCCACACGGCACAGTGGACAGAAGTCATGACTAACTTTGACAAGTTTGCCAAGATGCCAAACCCTCCCACACATACTGCACCAGCTCACAAATGTATACCCCTGTTAGAAAGTGAAGATCTGATGTAAAAATATATAGGGCAATGAATGGAATTTGAAAAGTTTGTTGATTGCCTGGTGTTTCTCTCTATACTGTGTTCATATGAAATAAAAAATGCATGTATGTGTTATTGGTGACTACTGACCAGTTTTGGGGCAATGTGTGTTTAATTTACATGCAGGGCTTATTCATTTTAATCTTACACCTCTATATTTATTTAAATTAAACCTGGCTGGGAACAAACCAATTTCTGCTGTCTAATATAATGGATCAATAAGACATGTAACCGATCCATTTCTCCTTGAACCCTGTCTGCATTAGGGAAAGCAATTGACAACAGCTATGCTGCCTCTTCCCTCCCTCTCCCTGTCTCTCACTCCCTTCCACACACACACACACACACACACACACACACACACACACACACACACACACACACACACACACACACACACACACACACACACACACACACACACACACACACACATACACACACACACACACGCACACACAAATTGCAGACATACAACCTGCACCTGCACAGACTCAAAATAAAAACCCTAAGAAGAAATGTGATGGTAGTGGGAATGGGCATATTTGTACACTCATGGCTTTTTCACACTGCCTCAGTTGATTCAGTGTCTTTCACTCGCTGAAGGAGGAGCAGCTTCCCGCATGGGATCAGGCAATCATGCTGTTCTTTTCCAGCACTTTCTCCTCCCTGTCTGCCTGCCTGCCGTGTGGGCTCTGCAGCATCCTTTCCAGCTTGTGAATCAACCTCCCTCCTTCTCCTTTCCCAGCTCCTTCATACAGAAATTAAAAGACACACACACACACACACACACACACCAACCCCTCCACTAGTGTCATTCTGCCCAATAATAATATAGCCCCTTCTTTTTCCCCTTCGGTTCTCAATGAATTATTCACAGTTTTATCCAACAAATTACCCCTATTTTTTTAGGGCTGGGGAATATTCGCTGCAGTCAGCTCCAAAAAGCATCCAAAAAAAGGGCTGCAATGGGCGGCAAAGGCTACTATAAACCCCCCCCAACCATCCACATTCCTCGCTCGTTCTCCCTCCTTCTTGGTGAAAGCACATCAGCTAGGACAGTACTGCAGGGTCCCTCCGCTGGCTTGCTGTGCACTTTTTTATGCAAGGGAGGGCCACCAGTTATGTCATCGCTCCGACACCATTCGTGCCTGCTTGCTGATGCAACCGGGAGGCTGCCTTTCATTGACTTCTTTCGGATTGTTTATATCACGTTTGTGGGCTACTGCAGCCTATTTAGCATGCTGATGGCGGGGCGCATCTACTGCTGCTGTACCACGCTTACTGGTGGGAGCTGGAGTGTACTCAAAACTGCTCACACATGACAGCTTCACCCGCCGTGCACACGTGTCTGCGGGGGCTGAGCCGTATGTAGATGAACAACGGGTGACTTATGGAATAACCGCATTTCTTTGACCTAAATCAAAAAGACATTAGGGTTGAAAAGCACCAGAAAACTTTTGTCTGACGAGGCTTCTCTCTGCTGTTTTGTGTAAAATTGCCTCCATTCTCAGGAGAATTGGATACGAGGATGTGTCCGTGGTGCTGAACTTTCAACACAAACCACCAAATCTAGCTGAACTCACTCCAGATCCAACTTTTACGGTCCCTCTCCACTTCATTAATGCCTACATCAGATGATGTACACTAAAAGTCAGTTTGATTACATGCATTTTAAGTATGTGAATGTGGATTTGGGGAAAACCAGAATCCGGAGTGTTACAAGGTGTCTACACGGGTTACAAGGTGTTAAACCTCTTTAATTACTCACCTTACACAGCTGAAAGTTTTCCGAAACGAGCGTCTCCTGGATGTCGATTTCCTTGGGAGTTGGTGTCGCGGTGGGAGTCCCGGCCGCGCTGCCGCCCGATGGGGATCCGATAGTTCCTCCCGGAGAGGAGGTGGTCAAGCCGTCCAACACCTTTCGAAACTTCTTCATTTTCTACCGTGCTTGGTGATATTGATGGTAGCGATAAATAGGCTGAACCGTTCTTCTTTTTGTTTTTGTTTTCCCAGAGTTCCCTGTCCCCTCTCAGATGCAAGATCTCAACTGGTTTGGGCAGCTGGAGAAAGAAAACGTCGCTTCCTGCAGCACAAAGACCCACTCTCTGTTTCTCTCTCTTGCGTGCAATTTAAAAAGTCATAGAGGTAGGCTACCTCATTTTGCTCGCTGGCTGTTGTCCACAAAACATTAATGCGTCTGAGCCACTGTGATCTGAGGATTACAGCCAATGTTGCACATGCCAGGTCGCCTATCTCACATCTGAGCATGCACCGACGGAAGTGAGACTACTCAACTTCAGCTTCATTGTTTGCATCCTAAAGTAACGTCCACTCCCTGGCTTGGAGAGAAACCCCACACGTCAACATCAGGGAGCCGATGAGCGATGTTCACACAGAAGTAGACAGATCAAAAGGACTTCGAGCAGGTCGACCCACTCCCCCGCCCCCCACCCCCCCCCCTCCCCCCCCACCACCACCACCACCACCCCCTTCACCCCCAAAAAAAAGCACTTTCACAGCGCTGTGGTTGCCCGTAACAGGAAGAGAAGGAGGAGGAAACAGGCTGAAGACGCAGAGGCAATGCAGTTAAAAGCGGTTAGACTCCACAGTCAGGCCGGAAAAAGAGACAACTGAGCCATCAGGAGAAGAAGAAGGAGAACAACTAAGACGCTGTGCGATGGTGGAGTGAACTAGAGGTCAATCTATGGATAGTTGTAAGTCTTTTTCCCCCCCCCTACCATCCAGCTGTGTTTCAGCTTCGCTTCCCTGCAGTCCAGAGACAAGAGACGGGAGCTGTCCGCGGTGCTGAAAAACCATGAACAGCCAGCACCACCTCCCACCACCGCTCTCTCTAGCCCTCTCTCTCCTCGCCTCCCTCCCTCACTAGCGATTGGGTGACAGCTTTAAATCAAAAATACATAATGATTGAGGAAAATAACCCAGGAAACGGCAATAAAGAAATAGTTCATCCAAACGTGGTAAAGAGAGGAGATGTTGCATCCTGCTGTAGAGTTCTAAAGCTCTTAATGAGTGCAGCGTTGTGTTTTTTTGGAAAATGGCTTCATTTGCAGCTGTTAATTTCCATCAACACCATCTGGGGAGTGAGATAATGTTATCCATGCATCGATATTAACAGAACCAGCAAAAATCTGAACTGTTCCTTCTAACAACAAAACAAGAGGGTAATACATCGTGCAGTTTCTAGCTTATCTTCCCTGGATTTTAATAGTTTATTTTGAACCTACAAAGCTCTGTCCCTCTTAATTCACACACAGTTATTAACCCCTCACACCAAGTTTCAAGGTCCAGTCCAAAAACAGCTCTTCTTAAAGCACCCAGAAGGCCACATGCATGTTAAAAGAACATTGCAACAACAATTTCATATTTGCATGTTGTGCTGAAAGGTTTGAGCTCATCTGATGTTCTTGTTTTTTTCTTATCTTCTTGTCTTAACACTTTTGTTTGGAGACAGTTGTGGGAAATATTTGTTTAGAGTGATAAAAAGAAATTCAAAAGAAACATACTGAAACGCAATTGACAGGTTTGACTGCAAGTATTGAAAGACCATTGTGAGTAAATACTGACATACGTTTTATTTAGGTGAAATTATCTTTGGTTAAAGTTGTGTTTCTGTATACATTTTCCGTGCCAAAAAGAATCCTGATAAACGATTAAGAGATGAAAAGAGTTGTTCTGAAAATGTCCTGTTAATATTGTTGGTTTCAGGCATTTCATGCATTGTGAGTAGGTAATACATTAATGGACTAAAACATGATTTGTTGGCATGGCATGTTTTAGTCCATTAACCAACCAGAATATATCCTTTACATTACCGCAAACCAGCTATTGGTTTCTGTTCATTTCTGAACATTATGAAAAATATTGGTTGCCTTGAAACTAGCCTTTAAGGCAACCAACTTCCACACCAATTTCTTACTGCAATTAGTGTCAACGTTATATTATCATATACATACGATTTTGGCAGTTGAGATTGATGTCAGGAAATCAAAACAGGGAAACCTAAACTAACATAGATGTTGTATAAGGTATAACGTCTATTTGACCATTTGTCACATTTTTTATTGCTACCTACTCAAGTATCAGATGTCAGAGAGTCCCTGAATCTACCAACACCAAGGCTTACCAGACCCAGTGCCTGCAGGCTGCAATACAGATGAAAAAGATCCAGACTGTGTCATTACTACAATTAATTAGCCCACACCTCATGGTGGATATTAAAACATATCACTATAAAAATAAAAAAATAAATAAAAGTAATTAAAGAACAAATATTCTAAGTACAATAAAAAAGCATAAACCATTATTACTTAATTTGAATGTTCAGGAACAGTCATATTGCATAAGCACTTACATCACCAGTCTCTGCCCCCAGGCATTACTATGGAGTCAGAGCACAGCACACATGGTCGGTCTGTCCTATTCTCCAATCTAAGATAAGAAGATAAAAAGACTACAATGTGTGCTCTGTGTCACTAATGCTGTCCAGAGTGATACAAGCACTACCCAAGAAGTGTGTTGAGTCTCTGCACTTGGGCTTTCATTAGTTTGGTTTTTCTGCCTACCAAACTCTTTCAAAAAATAAAATAAGATTAAAAAAATACAACCTACCAGAAGTTATAATAAGAGGCATTTGATGAAATGCATCAAAGTGATCCCCTATAAAAAAAATCTTTGGAGTACCAGTAGAAAACAACATGCATTGTATGATGCGGCAACTGCAAGCCATGTTGCGGGGTGACTTTAATCTTTCTGCATATTGGATTACACTCACATTTTTAAGCACATCGGGCCTCCATTGAAACAAAATCATGCAAACAACTTTCAAACACAAATATAAAACTCTACAGATCATCTTTGCTCAGCTCTAAACTAATGGATAGAAAACATACTGGGAAGATAGAAGCAAAGAATAGATATGAAATGAGTGCAACACTACATAATGATCATTCAATTATTATGCAAGGTCATGAGCTTGGAAAATAAATAGAGCTGGGAGAGTGTTTGGAAAAAATATTGACCTTAACCTGTGATGTGCAGACATCCAAATTTACTGTGTGTTAGGTTTGTGTCTGATATATTCTGTCTAGATATATGGTACAGTTTTCTCTGCATGTGGCAAGGCAGGGGAATGGCTGAAATGACCAAGAAAGTGTCTATAAAAAAACTTAGACGACTACACAAACACACCAGCCCATTGGATAGGTTACTCGTTCCTTGATACACAAGGACTCAACCTCAGGGGGCTTTTCACATAGAATGTTCAGAGCTGTCCACTCAAGGCTACGCAAAGCTTCCCTCAAAAGCAATTCTATCACTACCGTTTAATGTTTTGTCTTGCAGAGATACAAAGAGGTAGTGTGTGTGTGTGTGTGTGTGTGTGTGTGTGTGTGTGTGTGTGTGTGTGTGTGTGTGTGTGTGTGTGTGTTTGTGCATCATGTTTGTGTACTGTTTACAACACCTCAGGCGATGGGGAATATCTAAAAAGAAGCACAAAGTGAGCTTGATATTGTGTTCAGCACAAACATGCACCCACAAAGAGCTTTGTTTGGATTAGTACATGGTGATTAGACTGGTAGCGAATTTGCAGCTTTCAATGAAGAAAAAAGAAAAGAAAAAAAGAACAGATATGAAAACGAAAAAACAGGAATATTTAGTATTTTAAAAAGGAGATGATGGGTATTATTCAAGGTCTCAGGTGTAGTCTCTGTGCAATTACTTCAATTGTCATAATTTAATTATTATAATCAGTTATGAAATGTCTCCCATGCTGGTCCTTGTTTTTTTCTTTGCAACAAGATGTGTCAAGAACAATCTTAGGATATTTTAAAGGCCACTGTGATAATTAGAACTCACTACTGATTGAGGAAGAAGGGCAAGTTTGAACAATGATTCAACGATTGACCTCTGTATCGTGGGAATACGTGCCCTGTATTCAGTCAGCTTCATCTCAGAGATGATTTGCAGATGTTGATTAATTTTTAAGAACAGATGTAATTACAAGCCTGTTGAAAGAATTTAAGCTCAGAAGGAATTTGTGAACCCCCTTTCTCACACACACACCAAGGCCAAGTCGTAAAATGACTATTGATTAAGGTCAAGATCTTGGGTGATTGCAAATGACAGATGCCAAGGGCTGCCTAGAACTCTGGGCCCTGACACACCAAGGTTAACTCAAAGTTTTAGTGTCAATAAAGTGTGTGTGTGTTTAGAAACATTCCACAGAGCATGTGAGGCAATCGCATGTTCTGTCAAAAGCTGCACTTGGGGCGCCCTGGTAGCTCACCTGGTTGAGCGTGCGCCCCATGTACTAAGGCTCAGTCCTTTCTGCAGTGGCCCAGGTTCAAGTCCACTCTCTGTCCCCCGGCTTTCCTGTCTTCAGCTATCCTATCAAATAAAGGCCAAAAAATAAAAAAAATAAAAGCTGCACTTGAACACACCACAAATACTACACCTGACGGGGTGTGTGAGAGGAATAACTAGTCAGTATTTGTAACCACACAGTATTACAGAAAGCAAACTAAACTAGCCATTTATTTCAAGCGACTGAGAGATGGGAAGCCACCTCACCTTTACTGTGCACATTCTCTCATCTTTTAGATCGGATATTTCAAGAACTATTGCAATTGCATTTTGTACTGACATTCATGATCCAAAACGATGAATCCTCATGATTTTAGGGCTCCCCTGATTTTTCCATATTATCAATTTATCATATTCATAAGATAGAAATACATTTTGCATGGAAACTGTTCTCTACAAATAAGTAGGAAGTATCAGATAAATGTAATAAAGAAGTGCAGTATTTCTCTCTGAAATTCACTGAAGTGGAAGTATAGAGTAGTATGTATAAGATAAAAAATAATCATGTCAGGTACTTCAAAATTGCATTACTGAGTATGTGATGTGATACTATCCGAGCAAATCAAATCAAATGAGACAACTCCCCAAAAATAAAGAAAACAAACAGTCCACTGGGTGTGTAATCAATACCTCACCCACTTCTGGCACGATGTTTTGAGATATATAGCCTCTTTATTGACTGAACCTCCCACACACCGGACCTCTACACTTCTGTTTGTTATTCTGACTGTCCATCCACCCTTCATGTTTGATCTTGGCTTAAGTCTCTGAGCTCTTTGAACAGCAATGTAAGTGCAGATTTTAAATATTTTGACTGTGATCTCAGAAAAGAACAAAATCACAGATGCTACAGTGAAAAAGATAAAGTGAAATTAAGAAAAAATGCAGATGAGGACAGGATCGGTGGATGGCAGCCAGGGCTGTGGCCCCCAGTGAGGACTGGAGGTATTGTCTGCTGAGGGAACATGTTTTTTTTAGGAACATGCAGGCAGTGCACTGGGAGAACAACACACTGTGGATATTATTTAGACAAATTCTGGTATTTCTAGACTGAACATATTTACATTTGACAACTTTTAGATCAACAAAAAAATCAGGATTCAGAATTTTCCCATCAGAATTATGAATAAATTAAATCTGAAATATCCCAAAAAAATTAATGCATTTTAAAGATCAGATTCATAGGTCAGAATTTTCCGAGGGTGGGTTTTGTGCCAAGGGGACTTGGACTCATCTCACTATTTCCAAAATATCTGAAAAGAAAAGCTAACCTACTGTAAACAAGGTTTGTGGCAAGTAAATACAAGACAAGTAAAGAAAAAAAGGGAATAAAGATACTAAGAGAATGTTTTTTAAGGATCCTCACTTAATTAAGAAAGGATCAAAAAAGAGACACCACCAAAAAACAAACTAAGGAAGGAAAAGGAAGAGAGTTGGAAATTGATCAGAGGGCAGTCTTCAGTGTTCTGCAAGTGTTAACTTTATGGTCATGTTGTCGGAAAGAAAATCCCGCAGTAAGCATACAAGATCACATTTGTAAATCAATGTATGCAAATGCAGCTTGCATTTTTTTTACTCATACTTCTGAATCTATTTTAATTCAATTATGCTGCTGCATGGCATTGAAGGATGCATGTAAATGTCAGTACACTGACTCTACAAGTTTGTAGAGCCCATTAGATGTGGATGTTATTCCTAGGAAATGAATAACATCCAGCTTGATGTTTACCTTGTAAATAAAATATGAAGGATTTTCATGTAAAAAGGAAACAAGTCAGTTGGAAACAAGCACATCAAAATACACACACACACACACACACACACACACACACACACACATAGCATTTTGGCCCTACAAAGCTGTCGGGACCCCACAAGTATACTGGACTCACAGTTTTTGGACCCCACGATCACACACACACACACACACACACACACACACACACACGCTCTGTCAGACACATTCCAGCTTTAACTTTTATAATTACTTACTACTACCCCATGGACATTCCTCAGTGCCCCCCCCCAACTGAGCTGATTAACACAGACTCAGACCACCCACCAATCTGATAAGTCACTTTGGCCCAATTAATACCTGCAGGGTGATTTGATTAAAGTGCACAGGAGCACAGTTTAGAAGCAAAGTGAAGCCACAAAAAGTTGTTTTTAATCAATTTCCAATTAAGAATTCATTCCTGTCTGTGGGACCATTGGTAATTGAGTCAAAGTGTAGGAAGTGAGGGCCAGAGAGGTGGGGCTAATCCTTCAGGGACCGTTCATTTCCATATAAATGAGCTAGGAGATGCACGCCTGATTTACAGGATTCATTATTGACTAAGCGAAGACGACAAATGACCACTTTCCTTTTTTACTTAAGAGTCTAAATTCATTTTGAATTTTGAAGCTGATTAAACCATGTTTAATAGTTCTCTTAGACAGGAGTGCAGATATTTCTTTTAACAAGCGAGTGCAGAGCAGTGACTTTCAGTACTACAACTAAGCAAATGCAAAGCTTTAGTGGAAGAGGTAAGGAGAGTCGCAATGATCCCAAGGACCCAATAGCTTTTCCTCATGGTAACTATCCACTGAAATGAGTGTCAATACTTTCTCATTTCCTCATCTGTGCCTACATCAGGATTTTTCTTAACAAATAGCAAACAGACAGCTTGTGTGATCTCCAGTAACAATAGTTTAAATATCCAATTATTAAATATTCAATAATCAAATATTGTGAAAGAAACTGCATTAGTTCAAGTTCAAGTTCATGTTTATTGTCATATGCATATTAGCACAAAGTACCACAGCAATGAAATACAATGTGCCTTGGTACTCTCTCAGCACCAGTCAATAATAACAATTTTAAAAACATAATAACATTTAAAACATCTAGGAATAGCCAAACACAATATACATAAGTGACTAAATTCAGAACACAGCCCTCCTTCCTGTTGTGCTATCATTCAATAACCTTACTACCTGGGGGTAAAAACTACCCCTAAAACGTGTTGTCTTCCTGATGGAAGGTGGGAGAAGAGATTGTATGCAGGATGACTAGAATCCTGCATAATACCTCGTGCCTTCTTAGTGCTGCGTTTCCAGTAAATGTGTTGGAGCAATTCAAGTGGAACCCCCATGATTTTAGATGCAGTCTTGACTACTTTTGTCAGAAGATTAAGGTCATGTGAAGTAGCCCTGCCAAACCACACTACAATGTTGCCTGTCAGTATACTCTCAATTGTACAGCGGTAAAAATTCTGTAGAATGTTAAGGGACATACCATATTTCTTAAGAAACCTCAGAAAATAAAGCCTCTGATGTGCCTTCTTAATGGCACAGCTGATATGGAAGGACCATGTGAGGGTGTCTGAAATGTGGATGCCTAAGAATCTAAAGGTGCTAACAGTTTCAACTGGAGAGTTGTTAATAAGGACAGGTGTATGTGTGTTTTTTTTTTTTTCTTTACCCCACATTGAGAGACAAATTATTTATGTTGCACCACAAGATCACATCACACACAATCACAGATGGTGTTGATCCATTCTTCATTCTTTACTGGATGGATCAATACAGCACATGTACATGTTTCCAAAGACAACAAACCACCATCACAGCCACCGAAGCGACAGCTCAATATTTCACCTAAAGATTCTAGAAATGATCACTTGTGGCAATGATCACTTGTTTTAAATAAATTGGGTAAAATTAGTGATGAAAACTACCTGCATCCTTTTGACGAAGACAGGTGTGCTTGGTTGCCATTGTAAAGATCCCTTCTTCTGTTGCTTTCAACTGCCATGTGATGCCTTATCATGTGTTTGATTGCAGCCAATCATTGTCTCATTGATATTTTTCTGTTGCTGTTAAAACTAATTTAAAATAGACTGCAGGTCTTCAAGGCCACCCGATTACTGGAATTCGTGGGCTGCAGTGTTAAGACCATTGTTCAAATCTATGTTTTGTCACTATGAACATAAAGCTATGCCAAGGACAATGGCTGTAGCCTGTCATGTTGGCAGTCTCAGATTTCGACAAAAGAGGAAGTTGGTTTCTCCGTGTTGAAGTAGTTATACCGTGTTTGTAAAAAGTTGACAATCATGGTCTGTGTATAAAATGATCGGTTACACTTTACTTGAAGTTTTCTACATAAGAATGACATGACACAGTCATGAACGTGTCATAAACATTATGACATAACGCTTCTTTTAGTAAGTGTCATTTGGTTTTTGTCATGACAAGTTATGGTTAGGGTTAGAGTTAGAGTTAGGGTTCATGTGTCATGACTGTGTCATGACTGTGTTCACGACAGTGTCATGACTGTGTTCACGACAGTGTCATGTCACTCTTATGTCGATACCTTCAAGAAAAATTGTTACCAAATGATCAAACTCATTTGATAGATGAGAATTGAAATTCATGAAAAACAAAATGAGTTTTCTCTTTAAAATGCTCTATTCTCTCAATCTGAACTACTGTAATATGAGTACTTCATTTTCACATGTATCCACTATGGAAAAATGTTTTTCAAAAAGCTGCATTTTCTGTGATGGAAAACAGCATTATATAGCTTACAGGTTGGAAAGCCAGAACGGTGATGTCAGGCGTTTTTTAGGCTACAACTTTTTTTGTCACAAACAGCAAACATCTCCTCACTATCCGCAAGCTGCCTGTCCCCTGAACACGCTGTAGACAGCCCAGGGTCCACAAACGGCAACAACAACAATTTGTGCAAACCTGCACCACCAAACATAACAAACAGAGTTCCAGCGTTCCAGCCAATAATCAACAAGATTAAGTTAGTGCACGGAAGGGAGGGGGAGGGGACGGGATGAGGAGGAGGGAGGGGCGAGCTAGTCTTGTTTTGTTTGAAAATACTTCGAACGTCAACAAGAAGTAACATCACCCAACATTGCTTAGAGCACCTTTAAGTGGAACAATTACATACATCAGTTTTAAAGACATTACATCAAATTAGAGGACCCTTATGGACAACTGTTCTTTTTTAGCTGCTAGTTTGGTAACAATAATCTAATAATGCTTCACTTTTTTTTCATTGTTTACGGATATACATAATATATAAAGGTTTACAAGGTATTTTGGTGAATTCATATTATATGCAGGGATATCGCAATTACTGATTTTGGTATTTATGATTCTGCTAATAAAGGCCTTTTCAATGCCTTTTATTGTAAACATCTTTATCTCACATGTATAAGTACAGTCTTATTAAACAGTGTTAGAAATAATAATAACAGAAAATGTCGCCCCTCCCACTATTAGCAAACATAATATCTTGGCATGAGGCAACAAAAGCCAGACAGCATGACAGCAAGGACAAAAAAGCGAGACAAGAGCCATCGATCCATCTCTCTTCTGCTCCTTCTTTGTCCACTGAGGAACATCCCCACTGTGCTCATCTGATCCTGCAGGGCGGCACTGTCTGCAGAAGACGATGTGAAAAAAGATCAGATTAATGCTTTTTTGCTGGCATTCTTTTTTTTTGGGGTGCTTTTTATGGCAGTGTGCATTGTAAACTGCCATCACAGATAGCAAATCTTCCATAAATCTTTTTCCTTTACGTCTTCCTGTGATGGAAAATGTAATCCTTATCTTTTTTTTTGTTATAGAACACACCAAGTCTGGTTTATAGAAAGATACATGGACAGTATGTACAGTTAATCTGTAGCTTCATCTTCTCACTTGTATTGTCAAAGCATGTATTGCATCCAATATGGCATATTGTGGATTACAGATTGGATTTTTCACATGCAACCTCGAATACAACAGCAAAATGTGCAGGAGTTGGTAGGGGACACAGTGGAGAAGCAATATCCAGCTGTGACCTTCATCCAGTGTCACCATCACAGCATTCCTTGTCACCCCTCAAACATACCTTTTAAATCAGTTAATGGATCATAATTCTAATGTTACGCGACACAGAGTCAAGTACATGACGTATTGTTAGGCCAGAGCGAGGCAGGAAGGAACACTGCTGAAATGCTGAATGATGGCATTACTTCCTTATCCCTCCTTAAGGATGGCCTTTCAACTTTTAGTTTTATTTCATATGATTAGCTTAAACAATTTCTTATATAAGGTGTCTGAAAATGATCAGAAAAGCTGCATGTGCAGGCTGCTGCTTTTCAGAACTGATACTTTTTTATTCCAATTCAAGCACTTCCTTTATTCTACTTTGAGCTACAGCCAATTAAAAATATAACCCAATGAGATGAAGGCAGGCAGCAGATTGTGCCCTGTTGACTCCAAATCTGGGCAGCAGAGGAAGCGGTGGCCACTTGAATCACGGTCACCTGTATTATTTTGCTGCCCACTTCATGGGTGTCATGAGTGCATATAGATATCTGACATGAAACCAGGACTTCTGGTTCCTGTTAAAAAGGCACTCATTCAAAATCACATTGATATTGATGTAGAAAATAATGCTAATTACTAATATCTCAGCCCTGCAAGATAACCATTCAACAGTATGTTGTGCGGAGTTGTTGACTCTCCTCTCCCGAAAAACACCCACATAAGTTATTTGTCCATGCAGCAATAACAAGCCTTATTTAGAGTATACTGTATATATATATATATATATATATATATATATATATATATATATATATATAGTTTATAATTATATAAGAGAACATACCATCTATCTACTCTTAATTAAAGCAGCAAACAATTACAGATCAAAATAAGTTGTTTAACCTACTGAGAGTAAAACCATTTCCTAATATTATTCATATCATGATTCATCCATTTGCTGAGCACATGTTTTGACTTGATTGGTGAATCATTGTGCCAAAGACATCGTGTAAAGACAGTATCAAATTATACTATTTTGAATGGATTGAGACAAACAGAATGGAACCAGTGTTCATGTGAACACACTTTAGATGGATGAGTCACACACTAATGAATAACAACTCTCCTGAGGGGCCTGGAAGTTTAATTTTGCCAGGAGACAGAGACAAGGCTTTTGTTTGGTGGCATAGAAACAAGTCCCTCTGTTGGGCGACAGTTGGCATAATGAGGAGGTGATGTCATCACCGCAGACTCATGGGACTTTTCCCGTAGGGCCTGGAGGTGGGTGGCAGAGGAAGAGGTGTCAAGCCAGAGTTGCACATAAAATGAAAAAGAACAAGATAATAAAATCAAAGAGATACTTATTCCAAATAATTTGAAAATTGTGAATAAAAGCAGACACAGAGACTCAGCAGTTAGGATACAGGCAGTTTACTAAATCAAAGACCAAGTGTCAGGATAGGCAGGTGATAAAGCAGGTTAGGCAGAATGGTCAGAACAGAGAAAACAAAGAGATAACAGACAGGAAATGGCCCCATAGACAAAGGTGCACCTCTATATACTGTATACTAGGAGGTTGATGAAAGAATTGTGAAGAGTAGGAACAGAATTGAATTGACTTGTCATTCTAAACAGTAAAAGTGTATAATTATTTCCAATGTATGGTACAATAACGCATGACTGGAAATCCCTCAAAAGATAATCAGCCATGAGCGTGGCTGAGTGACAGTCGTAGTTCACCATGGAGAAAGAAATGATTAAAAGTCCTGGAAGGTCACGCCATTGGTCTTTCTGTCAACTAGTCTTTCTAGTCCACCCAAATCAATTATCAGGGGTCACTTGGTTTAAGGTACTGTACAGGAGCAATGACACAACGTGACAAACAAAAGCACGTGGAGGAATAGAAATGCAGCTGTTTCATCACTGCTCATTGATTATGCTCATCCACAGTAGAAGTAGTTACACAGTCAGTTCTGTGAAGATTCCAAGATGTGGATATTAATTTTGTCCTGTCGGTGTTAAATATTTTAATATTTCTGAGTGTGTTTTGTGTGCTTTATTTCTACATGTTTCGTTTTACAATGTACTGTATGTCTCTTTTAATAAATGAAAAAATATAATCAGTATCCTATTACTAAAATAAGCTCACGATTCATTTTTCACTACAAAACAGAGACAAAATAAAAAGGCAGCCCTTAGTCTGACTCTGAGTAAGAAGCAAAAAAAGGATCATTCCTCAAACAATGAGCTGTTGCTATAAGACAGGGTACAATGCAGCTATAATTTAGTCGCATTAGAGATACATGATGAATGTTAACACCAGGTGTAAGGAGGAGGCCCGTACTGTAAGTCAGGACAAAATAGACAGACCTCAGATGCATTACTGTCCTTGGCTTGGCTGGTGTGAGTGCGGGGACTCTCATGAATAAATAAGGAGAATAATGGTTGTTCTCTTTCAAATGGATGGGAAATGCTTGCACAAAAGGTTAACAGCTTCTAAATAAGGACAGATGTTTGTCATGGTTGTTGTGATAGGCGCTCAGCATGGTCGACAGCAGCAGACCAACCATTCAAGTTCAGCCTTGCTTTTCAATGTACACAACAACCTGCTGTCTGCATTTAATGCTATAGGGATGTTGTTTTTGTTATTCTTGCAAATTGTTCTTTACTGGCCATCTTCTGTTTCTTCCATGGTAAGATATAGAAAAACAGAAATAATAATACATAAAAGGCTGACACTTTGAGGGCACCACCAGGTATATTCATTCATATATCATCAGTCATTTTCATGTCAAAATGTGTATTTCCCTAAAAAGGCAGCTGTGGGCGTCATGTTTTTTTGTGGTAAATTGTTCAACAGAATGACTATGTGTCACTGTCTCACATGTTGCATACACATTTGCCATTGTATGCCTTTGTGTTGACAGTAAATATATGTCATGAAATGAGGGCAGAAGGAGGGGGGAAAACACACTAAGGTCCCTGGTTGGAATTGAATTTCATCTCTTAAATGGATTGCCATGCCATTTGGTACAGACATTCATTTCCCCCTCAGGATGAATTCAAATAACTTCAGTGATCCCTCAACTTTTCCTGGTGATCATTGTAAACATTATACCTGCTAAACATCTGCGTGTTAGCATTGGCACTGTGATAGCATTTATCTAAAAGCAAAGTGTTACAGAGACGCTATAGCGTGGCTGTAGACTCTCAGTTTTGTTTTTCTTGTTTTGAAAAAAAAAAGGCATGATCAATTAAATCAATTAAACCACGCAGAGCAAAGAAAGGAGGAAAGGAAAGTAATATATGTTAAGTCCTTAATGACCAAGCCAAAGATATAGAAACACTGATGCTCACCCTCATTTTCTACTACAAACAGAGACAAAATGAAAAGCAGTGCAGTGCGTTCCAGCTATAACTCTGATATATGATCAAAATTGATAGTGTTAAAGAGAAATTTCAGCTTTCACCTAAAATCCACTTACATCTTTAGTCTTTACATTTCTTCGCCCGCACATCCCAATGCACATCACTATGAATGGATGGATAAATGGATGGATTAAATGATGAAAGAGAATTGCAGGCTGAATGACAGACGGACAAACAGGGTCGATCATTGAGTCGTTAATCTTCGGCTTTATTGGATGATAAGTGACAGAGACACCTCCGAGCACTCAATCCTTGTGTAATCTTCTTCTCAGGCAAACTTCTCCAAGCATCAGTCATTACAAACTGTGTTTGTGAGTCTCCATCTACACACACATACACACACACACACACACACACACACACACACACACACACACACACACACACACACAAACCAGATATACACACCACACCCTTCCAAATCCTGTCTCAGTGAAATTCCGCCCGCTCCCTGCTGTCAACCTTAATTTCCTCTCTGTTAAATTATTCTCTTTCTTTCACAAACAAATGAGCTTACATGCATGTATGAATATGTGTGTCCCAAGCAATAGACATTAATGCAGGGAGGAAAAACACAACAATTAAGAGGTCAACAGGAGATAGCAGACAGTAATGTGTTCAAACCCCGGTATCCATACCTGATCTTCAATGTCCCATCATTTTTTACAGCTTTGTGGATTCCCTACTGAGTTCTGGTCGCCCTCCCTGTAACCCAGCCTATCTCTGCACAGTCAGCCTTGGCAGATCAATGGCACAGCATGAGGTTAGGTTTTTAATTGAGCTGTCCTGAAGGGTGGGGGATGTTTTAATGAGGCCAGGTCCTGTTTTCATCCTGACCTTTGAGATTCTGCCCTACAGGTGTCCATCCTCTAACTTGAAAAGGAATGTAGGGGCTTGTAGGGCTACCCCAGAGGTGTCAGACCTCACCAAGCTCCTCTGCAGAGCTTGACATTTTCACCTGAATCTAATACGCTCTGTAGATGTTTTTTTTTCTTAGCCATTACACAGGACCTGGTGTACCTATCACCAATGCTATCCTCCAGCAAGATGAAAAGGATGTTCTGTGGTCACATGCATATGGAGCACATCACCCACCAAGTGCTAGCTATGGAACCTTATCTGCAATTCTTTTAATCAACTTACTAACTGTTGTCTTGAAGCTTGGAGGTCTGCCGTCCACCATTAAGCATCCTCGTATTTGTGTCAGTGTTGTATAAGTGCAAGAATCTGCTTGCCAAAGTGCAAACACAGTATTCCATGTACCTATTTGTCACTGCCCAGAAAAGTGGAAACCCTGACACTAAAATGAAGAAAAAAAACTTTTAAAATGATAAAAGTCAGCCAGCAGGTGTTCCTATAGTACCAATGTCATTGAAGCCGCTTTTAATTCATCTTTTCTTTGGCCTCTGGAGGGATTGCCTACTTACACTGCAGACATGGAGAAATATTAGCATTAATTTGGAATCATGTTTCAGGCCATCTGACAATTGTTCAGTGAGGAACACTCTTGTCTTAGAGTTAACCATTTATTGCAACAAATGGAAATACAGTTATACTTGGCATGTAATGATGCTCCTTGGATCAGCCAAGCAGCATTCTAAGCTGAAACAGGGAGCACGCTGCTGAGACCCCCCCTGTGCACAAGCCTGGGCCCAATCCAAGACATTAAAACAATTTCATACTTAAGTTATGATGACACTTTAAACAGTAGGTGGAGGCTGGGGTGGTGGAGGCAAGCTTTGCCAGCAGCAGTGGTGTGAGGCAGCATTGGAGTAGCAGGAAGCAGTGAGAAATAGGGAGATATTTAAATGGATCGCCTGATGCAAAAAATGGCTGTGATTGGTTGTGACTGGTGGGAATGATAATTCAATTAGTGGGCAAATGACTTCCGTGTCCTGCATGAACTAATGTAATGCTTAAATTAATTACTATATTCACCAATTTGTTTCTATATTTTTTTAACCAACTATTGAGATAAGTATCTAAGTATTAAGCAGCTGGAATATGATCACCAATCAACGCCTACTTAATTACTTTGCGTGTCAGCCTTTGGAACTGTAGCATAGTGCTTATCAGAGCATTTCTGCTATAGAACAGGCTGCCTACAGGGGTTTGGTGTGAGACCATACGGTAAATAAAAAACTAAAACCAGAGCAAAATAGGTGTAAAATTCTCAGTGGAGCTGTTGGGTATTATCTATGGCTTTGGATTTTGAGAAACACCTTTCATATCACAGTCTGTCAAAAAAGCATTAACTCACATATCCTTACATTTTTCTGTTAATTGAACCATTAGCAAGAACCCACTAACGCACACAGATGTTTGAGGCACTGCCTTCCTGTGTGTTTGAGCCCACAAGGTTTATGTGTTTAAGTAAAATGTTGCTAATGGTTTAATAAAAAGAAAATTGTTAGAAGAAAATTGATGAATGCTCACCCTATATTTGAATTTATTAGATTTCTATATTATAATCGGCATGAAAGATAAACATTTCCATTGCACTACATCTGGCAACCTACTGTGAGGATCTTCAGCTCAGGGATTTAATGGTAGAATAATAATAGCAGTTTTAATATAGATATTCAATGTAACGGAAAGTTTTAGTGTGCATTATCACCATCTATTGTACATCTAAAAAAAAAAAGAATACTTTTTACATGTCTCAAATAAGTTATCAATCTGGATAGGCCTACAGTTCAGAAAAATCCTCATTGAGAATGATTACAGGTCAAGGTCTAGGCTTTGGTCATATCTATGGCTACGACAAAGGTTTGAAGTACCATGTGATAGCCCGTTTCATTTTTCGCAGCCCAGCACTTCTGCGGACTTGACGTGATAATGGCGAGCATTTCAGACATGTTACAGTTCCAATGACTCATGTCACCAAGTCTGCAGGGCTGATTTTCAGGTTCAGGAAAAGCCATTTTATGGACATTCTATTAGCTTTCCTCTGGTGCAACCCACAGGCCAAAATGTGAACTTTACAAACGAGATACTGTGTATCTACTGAGCAGATTTTCTCTGACATTGCTGTCCTAATTCATGCTCCCGAGGGGATAAACCCTTTTGGTTTTAATGGACTTCCCTCCAGTGCCACCCTCAGGAAAAAAAATCCCCTCCTCCTCCTCCTCCTCCTCCTCCTCCTCCTCATGTTTGCTTCATCAAATGTGTTTGTTATCATGGAACATAATGAATATTGCAGCCTATAGTGAATGGCTGCAATATATGGCTTGCATAGCTAGCTTATAGCTTTTTAGAATTGTGTTTCACAATGTTGGGCACATGTCAACTTTTATTCTTCATTGCATCACATTATACTTGAGAGAAAAATGGATGAAAATCCAGTTTGCAGTACGCAAGTATATAGGGTGTCAATGTAAAACTAGTCATCATCAAATAAAATCACACACTAGTTGTGCTGAAATTTCTCTTTAACACTATTGATTTCTCGATACCACCATATTAGAACAGTTACAGCACTGTTATAGCTAGAAAGCACTGCAGCTGACAAAATTCAACATAGTCAGCTAGCAGCTAAATATTGTTCAAAAAGAAAGCAGATAGAGAGGGGTAATTTCACTGCAGTGGGACCCATTACAGGTGTAACGTCTAAAATTTGATTTAAAAAGGCCCGTTTTCTGTAAATGCCAGGCCCATGTCTGTATCCAGACTTTGGCTTTGAGGTTAAATTACCCGTTATGAGTAGGTGACCCAGTGCCGTGGGTTACTGTGGTTACATCAAACAAGTCATTATTTTGAAAGCCACATAAAAAAAATACCCTACATCCTGCTGGAGCACATCTGTAAGAGTACCAGGAGTGCGTTTGCCCAGTAGGGACTGCCTCAATACATAATTGTCACCTGGATGTGACCCAACAATACAGGAATGGTCGATGGCGTTTTAAGCCCCCAACGTCTCCTCCCAGGCAGCGCTGCAACCGTTGACTTCAAGGCACCTAACCCTAACCATTGCCTAATCCTAGTGCCTTCCAGGCAGCGCTGCCTCGAAGGAGACGTTGGGAGCTTAAAACACTGATAAACGGAATGGTCTCACTTGGAAGATATGACCATGGAGTGGAATGGCATGAAATCATAACAGGGAATAATCTTTCCCTGTTATTTTTTAGTTTTTGTAAACGTGAGATTACTTCTATAATCCTTGGACTTCGTTTTAGTTTTTTTGACAAGCTTAAGTGTTCATGACAAGATATGGCCATGAGAAATTTGGTGATGATTGATCGTTGTTTAGGTACATTAAACCACGTTAAGCGTTAAGACACAAGGTCTGGACGGTGTGGAACATACAGGTCCACCTGTAAATAGCTTTGGGGTCTAATTTAGATACTATCCGAGAAGACAAATGTTACAGTGCTCCTTACTTTTATATTCTGAATTGCCTGCAAGTGTATATGCTGGGACACAATTGTTATTCATCACTATGTACACATCAAGTATATGTCCATGCATATTGCTGTACTGCAGTATCTTTTTATTACAGATTGTTCAGAATAACAAATGTTTTATTCTAAACCACAGCAGTTTCCACCCATATCCTCTTGTATTCAACATTTGCCTGAGATGAGCTTTTAAAATTTAGTCTGATATTGTTTGAAAAACAGAAAATATTTGGCCCAACACCTTCTCTACACTACATAGGCAGTGTAGTGAAAGCAGCATGTCGGCAGCACAACAATATCAGCAGCTTTCAGTGTCACCCTGCTTAAGTTCAACCACAGCACTGCTATGCATGAAGAGGTCTTTTGGGAGTGCTCACAGCCAAATGCACAATCAATGTAGTTATACACACAAGTCTGAAGAAAAAAAAAGACTTGAAGCATAAAACATACACTTGTGTAGAGAGCTGTATTGATCAAATTTGAAGCGTATCTGGCCTGTCAGATGCATGAGAGACACACATGACTGAAAACAAGGCTAAAACATGACTGGTGTAGGCTGCCTGGTAAACTGAAATGGAGACTAACAAACAAACAAATTGGCACTCTGGTCTGGTGACTGTGAATAAAAAAAAAAATACTTAGGACAGAATACTAAAGGTGTGATGACTTAGGCAACACTGTTAGAGCATGTCCCTGGTTGCAAGAGCAAGAAGCTGACTGTAAATACTTCTTGAGCAGCGTCTTGATTTCCTCTTGAGAAGTTGTGTCCACAAACATTTCCTCAGATGTTACCATTGACAGTGTGAGACAGCAGAAGTATACTTTCGGTAAACTCATAGCCAATCCAATGTGTGTGTTAATGTATGCATATATCGACGTGTATGCTCAGAAGTACATATCCTGGAAGAGGTTTCGTCCCATTTCAATGTAGGCCTCCTTCTCCTGTGCAGACATCTGCTCCACTAGCTCTGGCCTCTGGCTGACCTCTCGGTATGAGAACTGCCGGCCTCCCACCATCACCATCGGCTCATCCCCCACCTCCTCAAACTCATCATCGTCCTCTTCCTCCTCCTCGGTGGCCCGATGCTGAGTAGCTGTGGCAGGGGGAGGACCCAAGGGAGAGTCGTCGTCCGATTCGCTGGTGTCGCTCTCGGAGTCGCTGGCGTTAGCTGTGGCGGAGACAAGCCCCTTGGTAGCAGTGCTTGCTCCACCCCCACCTGCTCCTGCCGCACCCCTCTTCTCATGGATGAGCAGGGCGCGCATCACTTCCTCATTTTCATCTGCCTGACCAATTCCATGACCAGCTGCTACATCCTGGGCTCCGGGTACAACGTCTCCACCTGTGAAAATAAAACAAATTACTTATTAAAATTAGAAATGTATTCACTTCGGAAACCTGACGGGTTTTTTATTTTTATTTTGGACCTTTTGAACATCTAGAAGCATTTCCAAGAAGGGCTGGGTACCGAATTCAGTACCTTTTTAGGCACCGATTGCCTCCTTAGTATCGAAAAAAGCCTCGTCATTCAATACCAAATTTCAATACCTAGATTGGCTCACTGAGCATGCAGCATGCTTCTTACCAGGATTTAATAATGCTGGTGATTGGCTGTCTAACGTACACATCATAGAAGAGAGCAGGAAAACGTTACGCACAGAGACAGGGCCCACATAGCAGGAGCTGAAAAATTAAAAAGATTAGTGCCGTAATGTTGCGATTTCTTTTTGTTTTATAAAATTGGTTTCGAAAAAAGTATCGTTTAGTAGGGGTGGGAATCGAATGGCACCTCACGATTCGATTCAGAGGCCAACGATTCATTTCTAAACCGATTATCGATGCTTCTATTTTTTTTTTTTTTTTATTTATTTTTTTTTAAATGTACATTTCCATGCGCGATTTTTAAAAATATACATATCAATCTTTTTTCTGAGTTTGCTGCTCAGTTTGCTAATCACTTCCTAACAAAGCAGCTAGACAAAGCTTAGATTTAGACATATGTTAGGTTTTTGTTTTGTAGTCCTTCCATGCTTTTAAGCCTTAAAAACATGCTTTTGAAAGTCACCTTCTCTCCCAGTAATCTTCCATGTCAGAGGCTCAGTCACGTTTAAAGGTGGAGAATTGGCTTCTTAGAACATGAAACATGAGGTGGTCAGATGTAATGTGATAAAGTAGATGAACAGCATGTGTGTTTTGCCTAATTATTTCTTGTCTTTTGGCCATTTGTGTGTTTTTTTTCTGCACTCTTGCCTGAACTCTAAGTTGTTGTCCATTATCCCATCCTCTTTCAGTCACTCCGTTTTCTGATTTGTACTTGTCTGGAGACTTTTAAATAAAAATCAACACATTTGTGAAAAAAAAAATAAAAAAAAAATAATAATCTTATCAGAATAGATAATTGATTCTTGAGAGAATCGCGATGCATCTAAGAAACGATTATTTTTCCCACCCCTATTGTTTAGGAACTGGTATCGAAGCCATGGTATTGGTATTGAAACTTTTCGAACGATACACAGTATTTTTAAATCTTAAGATGCTGTAGGCTCCTACCTCGCAGCCTCATCAAGCATTACTTATTGCAGCGCAGTATCTGAATACGGTTTTTAAACCATATCGGCTTTGGTTGTCATGTCGGTTTCCAGGCTCCAAAGGGCAAAAACATCATTACAGACAGATGCACAGAGACACACCTCAGAGACAGGACGTTTGGAAGACATAATTCATGCAATTTCCCCAGGAATGGATTTTATTAATGAGCAATCCTTGCTTAGCCATTCACTAATCAAGCCTCTGATTATTTCAATTAAGCAATTATGGTTCAATGGGAGTCTGGCCAGGCCTGATTGCGGCATGCCCTTGGGTAAAGAAACAATGTCAGAATACGATAGCTTGGCGAAGAACCACTCTGACAGATGGAGATAACCTGGGGTGACCTGTAATCACCTGTTTTGACTACAATGAGAACAGGGAGTGGAATTTAAGGTCATAGAAGAGCAGTCAAAAGGTGTGGGTCTGGATTGGGATCGTCTCTGTCCATCCTGATCATCTTTTTACTACTGGAAAAATCCAGTGCATTCAGCAAACCTCACCGTGGACAGGCAAGAGCATTCATAATTAATGACAGTGAAAACAGCATCTGAGAGTGGGAGGGAATTGAAGGTTAAATTTAACGTTTTCTGACTCATGGAGTGGGAGATCTCAAGATTATGGCAGAGAATTTGCTTGAAAAGAGAAAAAAAACAATGTGGCATTACTTTGGGTTCAGCATAATTCAGTTGTATAAAGGACATTTACATTTTTTGTGAGCCATCTATATACATATTTATGTTAGTATATTAAGTCTAAATTAATTCTAGAAGTAGATCGTAGTAGATTCATTTATTTTTTTTATCCACTATGGTAGCCAAGATGGTGGTAGGTGTATGTGAATATTATACAATTCTTCATACTCCAATTCATGTTATTTGATTGTCCTCCAAAAGAAATGACTGGTGCATTCTCTTTTTTTTGCCGACCAAATAGGGTGAAAGCTACATATTGACTGGTTAGTGCTTGATGACTTACGGTTCTTGAGGATGTCAGGCTCGCTGTAAGCACCCTGCACGGTGCTCTGGGTCAACCAGACGGGCCTCTCCTTAGGTGCTTTGCCTTCATTGGCCTGTTTCTGCTGGTCTTCCTGTTCCTCCATGCTGATAACAACATTCTGGGTGTACATGTCAGCGTACGTTGCTCCTTTGTTAGACCAGGCTTCACGGTGTGGGCCTGAGTTTGCTCCTGCTGCTGCAGCAGCACGTTCACGGCTAGAGGGAAAGAAGAAGAAAAAAAAAGAAAAAAATCAATAAAATATCTTTTAAACAATGATCTTCAGCAGTTTCATTACTATGTGTAAACATACAAAAATTCTGTGTGTGTGTAATGTATTCAAGCTAAAAATGTTTGTTTTTTCATGACCGTGGCTTAATAGAACAGAATTCAACTGTGGCACAAATGGTAACTAAGTTGAGCCAATACCACTGAGGCCATCACTGCATTTAGCAGACGTGAAAGTCTATTTGTTCTCAGTGAAACTGCTTCAAGATGTGACTTGAGGACTGAACTGGTGCTGACTGAGGGGAATAAGTATTTAGAAGTAAAAAGAATAGTAATATGAAGCTAACCTCTGTTTGAGAGCAGGAATCTCAGAAGGCTCAGGCTCCAGCAGGTCCTGGGACAAGTTAACATCTTCGGTCTCACGTAGCAGCGCATAGATGGGTTCGATCTGCTCATTGAAGCGCGCCACTAGTGTCCTGCCGTCAGGACACACGGATGCGTCCTCTTCTACCTCCGTCTGGCAGAAGGTGCAGTGAAATGTACCTGTGGGTCGAGGAACAAAGAACGATGTTTAAAACAAGCAAGAACTGATGTTGTGGTAACTTACCTGGCCAAAGCACACACCTTGTTACCCACAGTCTTAGGACATGCCTAATAGGCATAGCCCAGACTATGAACTTACTTTGGAAAAAGTATGTGCAGAAATTAACATAGTTGGGAATGTGCTGTGGTTTTCATCAAACCAGAATGAACACACTGGCACGACTTCACTGATAAATTGATAGTAATACTAAGTACTTATCCACTGTGTGTGCGCCATTTATTTTTACATGTACTATATATATCACATTATATGAAAATGGCTATGACAGAGGTAAAAGGCGTGCCACAATAAATTACTATACTATTTTCTGTGATTTTGGGGTTTTATGTAGGCTACTATACATGTCCACTTTTATGATTGACATTGTGGATTTGTAACAAATTCTGCGATACCTCAGTTCCACTTACCATTCAACATCCAAGTGTACTTCTACCCAAATACAACAATGCCTTGTTGTTAGTGACTCTGCAGGCCGATCTTTCTCTGGGGTATTTTGCATTGCATGGTATTTGCAGGGGCTTCGGGACCTGCATCCTACCAGTAGGAGGAGGGCACGTTCAGCCATCTGCTTCTCTGGCTGATTTTAGTTTCAATAATATGAACTGTTCCAACATTACACAGACCCCATGTCTGAGCTAGAAAAAGAATGTGTGTGTGGGTGACAAAATGAGGTCAGCATACATGTGCTACATGTATAACAAGAAGAAATGGTAAAAGAAAGTAACATTACGCACAACTAAAAAACACCTATTTTTCAGCCAAACACTGGGTGGACCTACATATCAGGTGGAAGGCGTAAATAAACATGCATGCCCGACAAAGAGAGGAGAGTACATTTACACAACAGAGTATGAAAACTCAGAGCTGAAGGGTTTTTTGGCTTTCCTTTGTGGGTCAGAATGAGCTGGAAGACAAGTGATGTCATTTCCCATCCATGTGTGGTCAAAGTGAGTGTTGCTGGCCCCGAAGAAGCAACCAGTCCATCAGATTAGCACTATGTAAGCTCCAGGTATTCCATTTGTCAGCACCTATCAGGGTGCAGGGTTACTGCCTCCACAGCAAGATTTGAGGTATGTTGAAACAAGAGACAAGTGCAAATGAATTGGCAAGAGGCTTATAAATGTGTCACCAGTAAGAAGCTAACGGTATCAAAACAGTACCAGGAAACTCAGGCTTTTTCCAGAAAATACTTTACACCGGTTATCAAATGTTTTTATACAGTGTAGTCACACACACACACACACGATGCAGGATGTTTTCTGTATTATAAAGTTGGAACAGTGTTAAAAAGCTTTGTTATTTCTAAATTTGATAGGGCTTTAAACTCCACTGTCAAATACACACACACACACTGACCAAAAACACCACGGCCTTAGCACACTGGCAGTACGTTATCGGTATCACAGATATATTGGTTTCGGTTTATTATAATATTTATAATGACATGTTTGTGCAGCAAAAGCAGTAATTTATTTAGTTGAAGTTGGCATAAAGTTTAAGAAGAATCCTTTTTACAGTATTTCAACAGTATCACAATTCTTTCAGCTTCTGTGGTAACTGCCGCTGCAGCTCAGTGTCCCAGCAAATGACCCACCACAACAGATCTGGTGGGCCCAACTGCAAAACACACGGCACACATAAAATTTGGATTCAGTAAGGGATTCAATATGGGTTTCATATTCATTTATGTAAACCTCAACTCTAGTTTTCAGATTCTCATTCAGTCAAATCAACTATCATACACCTATTATTAGCCCATTAAAACAGAGATTTAAATGTAAAGAGTAATTTACCACCCCCTGTAAATCTGGTCTTTGCTGACCTCCAGAGGTTGAACAGGTGTGAAACTTTCAACCAGAGGGGGCAGCAAAACACTGCTCTTCAGCCTGATGGCGTGCTTTAAACGCTTGCATAGCACAAGCTCTCTGTGTTTCCTAGCAACAGTGCGGGTTGACTGGTAATCAAGCGTTGGATTGGCAGACAATGTAAGCACGGTGCCTTGCTCTGACAGACTCGAGAACGAATGCAGTTTATGAATGAACACAGTTTAGAGGAAGGGCTCTAGTATGACACAAACACAATCCTCATCAGAAGCACAGTATCTTCTGTAGCATCATCATTCCATTTAAATGCACACGTTCATGCATGTTTAGCAAACAAGATGAAGTAAATTGTTATTACCGTGATAGCCAGAAATTCTGGGTAGAAGACTTGCAGAAAATTAAACTCAATGATACGCCAGTCTGATATTCAGACCCTCTTACATAATCAACTTCCCCTCACGTCTTGCTGAATGGTTTTAGTACAGAGTGCAGCTCACCATTTGAAACGTACTTGTTTCAGGTCTTAAAACACAAGACTTTAAACCATTTCTATAACAACATGAACACCGCATGGATCCAAGTGCTTAAGTTGTAAATGCTTGTCATGCCTTGGTTATGTCGATCGACTTATTAAAAAAACCCAGTGTGAGTCTTTGTCTAACCTAATGTCATGGCCTTTTAGCTTTATTGTCCCTTGGCATTCTGCATAGCTCCACTCACACTCTGCCTACGATGATTACGACTTGCTGGTTCACACGCACACACAGTTTTGGACAGCTGCCAGCCCATATTGAGGCAGGGTGAGAATCAGATTTTACTTCAGGCCTTTTGTTGCGATAGCAAGTCATTTCAAATCCACTTATAGACCCCCTAAGATCCACACCTAAGACGACAGAATACCTAAGAAATTGACATGTATCCAAAACTCAGCTAACAAAAAGTTTGCCAAGTATTTAATTCCTCCGTTTAATTTGAGCTAAATAGCCCCACTAGCATATATATATATATATCGACTGGATTACTTACCACATATTGAATAAGTGTCATAGGTAGACTGAATTTGATGGTTGTTCCTTGTCTCTTATTCTTTTTCTTAAATCCGTTTTTCTTCTTGTTGACGTAAAAGACAAATTATACTTTTTTGGTACGCAAATGTAACGAGACTTACTTACAGATTAGTTTCCATTCTAGGTTATATATTGGCTTGTAGCAAGAAGCCACAACCTGCAAAGGGATTAATCACAAAAGAAAAAAAAAAACCTCACATTAGGTCTCCTTCCCCTCTGATTTAAAAAAAACAAAAACAAAACTAAGGTGTCATTTACTTATGCAAGCGATGTTAGTGTTAAAATACTTGACAGGTCTTGAGACCACATTTCAATAGTCTTCGACTCCCCTGAGTTAATTCTTCTTCCTAGCACAGACAACTGCACAAGGGTGAAACCATTTGACTGTCTCCCCTAAAGAGCGGTCTTTTCCAGACAATCACATTGTCAGGCAGCATTGTAATTGAACAGTGTTGTTAATAAAATAAAAAAAAAACTAATAACCTCACACCTTTATGGTTAAAGGTGAGGTTTTTAAGAACATTTGGGAAAAAACAATTTTGTGTAGTCATTTGCTTACTGCATTCATATGCAAATGTTCGACACCCTCAGGAAAGGTACTTCCAATCGTATTATACTGTCAATAGTAAATTAACATTTCCACATAACTGCCAAAATACTTTCATAGTCAAGTATATTGAAGATCAACACCACCAATGTGCCACACAGCTGTAGATAATTAGTTTTTGACTCAATGTTTACCTGTCATGGGGTCAAACAGCTGGTTGGCCTCTAGGTCAGTGAAGGTGGAAAGGCAGCAGGGGCAACGGAAGGAGGCACGGTTGGTGGAGTCGCGCTCATCCGTCTCGATGCGTCGTCGCATGTGATCCAATTTATACTTGACCACGTTGACCAGTACCCTAAAAAAATCTGGTTGGTAAGGCTTTGTAGTATGCGACATGTTGACATGGGAGGATAAATAGATTTTTTTTTTTAATGTGGATATCAATAGAAAAAACCTATACATCTCTTCTATATAGTAATATATATTTACTTAATTTTAAGGATAGTTTCGTGTTTTACCATTAAAAAGTTGCTGTAAACGACATTCAGAATATTAATAAGTCAGCAATCACCTATTTGCTATGCAAAGGTATAGTGGAGTAATGGCGTCCTGAGCAGAGAATGAAGTCACACTCCCACTGTGTGTGTTGTAATCCGAGCATCTCTGTTCTTTGTTTTGATAGCCTGTCTGGTCGTGCGTGCATGTGAAGATAAGCAAGGGGGGGGTTTAGGCCGATGCAAGTATTTGTTTTGGTCCAAGATGCTGGTGCACTAGCGCGACATCTAGTGGTTCTGATTGTCGTATATAGAACCTTTAAGGATTCATGTGTTAGACTGACCTAGCCACCCACCATATACTCAGAAGTCTGCTGTTGCTCAACAGATAGCGGGAGCAACATGAAAACCTCAGGAGATGTAAAGAAGTGTTAACTGTGTAACATATTAAAAAAAATAAAGGTTTAAAGGACAACAAAATCACCTATTTTGCATATGTAGTTATTTCGGACCAAAAGTATTGAAATTGTGGATAACCTTGTTTTGTAAGCTTCCCAATGTTTAGAGAACCATGCTGCTATGTTTATCTTTGAAGATGATGTGTCTTTAGGTGAGGTGGTGGTCCAATACAGGTCAACGTTGAGGGCCCCTGTCTCCTGAGTGATTGGTCATTCTGGTTAATCAAACCACGTTCTAACACTCTCATATTGCCTAACAAGTAGGTAAATAATTGTTCAAACCGAAAGGGGTGAGGTCAGGAAGTAATTGATTTGTGACAGAATCTGCCCCCGCCCCCCCCTTGTATTCTTACATTAGGCAAGGCAGCTTTATTTGTATAGCACATTTCAGCAACAGGGCAATTCAAAGTGCTTTACATAAAACATTTAAGAGCAGTTAAAAACGATTTAAAAAAACCCCCAAAAAACAGGCAGGACCATATTTCTTTTCCATCTCATCCACCACGGGCCCCGCAGGAACATGTGACTTTGTACTCTTGTTACCCATAAGAGTGGAAGTACTTCTCTTTACCTACAATATAGCCGTCGCTACAAGGCTTAGTTTAATCAGGCAAACTTCTGATCCTAAACAGTTCCAACTGTTTTCCTTTAGATTTTATCATAAAAACTATGTCACACCCACGTTGGAGAAATTCTCAGAAATATGTCTGTTATCTGTTCAAAAATACCACTTGATAAAAGACGAGAATAAAATTGACAGTGCAGTATAAGAAATTAACAATTATTTAAAGAATGGCAACTGAGAGTTGCGGCAGACCTGTAGTTTTCTCGGAGTTTGTTCCAGCTATGTGGAGCATAAAAACTTAACACTGCATTATTATTATTATTATTATTATTATTATGTGTTACTGTGTATTATCTGCACTGTTGCAATGCAAACCAAAAAGAAAATAACCACCTGTAGTTGATGAAGTAGTAGTTATGCCGTGTTGTCTTGCCATCAGGGGCCGTTTCCACTCTCATGCGGCACTTGACAAACTTGTCTGCCTTCAGGGTGTTGAGTACTGAGCGCAGCTGTTTACGATCAAACTTGAGCAGCTCCAGCATGTCCTCCTCCCGTACACATGGATTGCGAATGAGCACATCCAGGGCCAAGGCATGTTCAACTCCATAGAAACCCCTTACGACCTGCTTGGCTAGCCGCTTAAGTGCTGCAGGGACCTCGGTCAGTAGCTCTGGTTCTATCATCTTCTGCTGTGGAGAGAGATGAGACCCTTTGAGTAAAGATCTGAGACAGCAGGCAGGAACAGGGCACAGTGCCAGAGACTGTATAATTTAGTAGTACTAGCTAGGTATGTAACCTTAATCACTCACATGCTTGGGAGGGCAAGTAGGTTACATTTAGAGGCAAATGAAAGATTGAGCACCATAAATACACTGATGGCAATTTGAAGGGAGACAAGACAATTTTTTTAGAATAACGTTCCATCCTCTTTACTTGATCCTTTCCCTTAGAAAGAGGTATTGCATAAACGCAATTCCTCTGCTAAAGTGCTAAATTACCATATGTCCTGTTGCATTGTGACAGCACATAAGAAGTGGTGGTTACTGCCAGACCTGAACACAATGCCATCTAAACTGGCTGTTGGATAGGGTCAACTTAACTAAGCTTAGCTAGCTAGCTAATTCGAAATGCAGCAAGTTGGCTGTTACATTAACTAGCCAGCTGGTGAGGATAGTTAGACCAATAAGCCATAATCTTACGTTATGTTTACATTAGTATGCCGATGTTAACTAAACCTTAACGATGCAGCCAGATGAAGTTAGTTTGCAGAAATCCGAGCCTTACCCGATACACTTAAACGTTAACGTTGTTTCACCAATACACCAAAGCCAGTGCCACCGTTTCCTTGGGTCATTTCAGTGTACGCTGACTTTTGTTTCTAACAAACACAGCTAACGCTCATTAGACACATTTGTATTTCTGAATCTTTAAACTGCTAGGTTAGCTAGCATGCTTCCTGACTTTTTGAGAAGACAACCCCGGAAATAAAACCAACACCGCAACAAAGATTGCACTCAATAGCCAATCGTAGCAAAGGATTGTTGATTGATATACATTTTGACGAATGGCTCTGCTTCCTGGCTTAGACTTTTTTTAACCAATCAGATTAGACAAATAACATTTTCAGGCGGGGTTTCCATTGTTTTCTTCCGGAACGCCGCTGTCACCAAAAAAATGGCTTCTCTTGACAGGGTAAAAGTATTAGTTTTAGGAGATTCCGGTAAGTTAAGTAATTTTCGCACTGTAGACTATTATTTCAACCTGTCTGCTTATTTGTAAATACATGTGTTTGTTCTGGGTAAATATCACCCGGTTTGTAACCTTTGTAATCTTTAATTAGGGGACCTTAAACTCTGAAAGTCTGTTGTCGTTAGCTAGTGGCTCTGTAAAACTGCACAACTGACGCAACATAATTATCGTGTCAACTGGTGAATTTGGGATAAAGGTGGACCATCGACCCTTAATTTAAAAGCAATAATTGCACCTGTTGTGTGTAAGAAGACTGCTCAGTATAGTTGACGAACCATCACCAAAAGTTGAAATTCTATCGAAACATGTTTGACGAAGTAAAAAGTGACACCCAGCAGCTCGTTAATGATATTTACTGATGTTCTACAAGGTCTATGCTTCGATGGAAACGAAGCATATGTTACACTGACCTGTTTTTACAATTGAGTCTTGTCATCATATGTAAGTGAACCACGTCTCCATGGACGTTTTTCACAGCAGACATTTTTGACTTGTCGTAGGAAAAGCACAGCTGAAATTGATAACCTTAACGATGGCTCAATTCCATCAAGTGTCCCAGTAAGCTATTTCAGTGAGTCAGCATGCACAACACCAGGGCCTCTCCTAAGTGGAATTCAGCCATCATTAATGGTTTTGAATACACCTCTGCTTTTCCTACTATGACATGTCAACATGTCTGCCGTGAAAAAGGTCTATTGTCTTGCAATCAGTAGTAGCAACTTTATAGCATTACATCAAGACTGAAAGCCACAAATTATGATATACCATACAAAATGCGTGTCTTGGAGTCATTGCATAGGTGTACTGATTCCATCAAAATCGTCAGTCATCCACCCACATTTCTTATCTTTTACAGGGGTGGGCAAGTCTTCCTTGGTCCATCTGCTATGTCAGAATCAGGTGTTAGGAAATCCGTCATGGACTGTTGGTTGCTCTGTGGATGTACGGGTAAGCAGGTTGAACACCTAATTTACAAAATGTAATTAAGAAAAGGTCTAAAATGATGGTGCTGGCCTTTTAAATAAGCCTCAGATAAACTATAATAGATACTTCATACAACAACATTTTTAAATAACACAAAGGCTGAAATGTTGGAACCATTTAAAAAAAAAAAAAGGAAACTATTCAATCACAGGTCCAAGACTATAAAGAGGGTACCCCGGAGGAGAAAACCTACTACATTGAACTCTGGGATGTCGGAGGATCTATTGGCAGTGCCAGCAGTATCAAAAGCACCAGAGCCGTCTTCTACAATTCAGTTAATGGTAAAGATGATTTTATATGATTATTAATTGGAAATCATTAGCGTTGCTATTATTTAGTTATGTTATCTTCTTCTTTTTCTCTATTCAGGAATTATGTTGGTACACGATTTAACAAATAAGAAATCCTCTCAGAATCTCTACCGCTGGTCACTAGAAGCTTTAAACAAGGATTCCTCGCCAACAGGAGTTATTGTCTCAAACGGGTAAGTAGTGTGTCATGGTATTGTTTGTATGGCGAATATACTGTATACACACTGATACAGTTGTTAAAGTTAGATATTAAGTTGTGACTGAAAATGGTGGATACTGGGGTGTTAAGTCATATTCTTGTCTCCCTGCAGTGACTATGATAGAGAGCAGTTTGCTGAGAACCCAGTGCCTTTGCTGCTGATTGGCACCAAGTTTGACCAGATCCCAGAGAATAAACGCAATGAAGTTCTCACTCGGACGGCCTTCCTGTCTGAAGACTTCAATGCAGAGGAGATCAATCTCGTAGGTCAACTTTTTCCTTTCTACAAGCTCTGACCTAAAGCCCATTTCAAACATGCAATCTATAACATTGCTGGCTTCATCTTTGTGTTGAAAAAGCAGCTTTTTGGCATTCAAACATAGGCCTCTGTTAAAAAAAAAGGTTCCACAAAAACATTGTTTGACTATAACACGACCGTTACAAATAAAGCTGCAATGCTTGAGTAGTATTTGGCATCTGGTACACAAAAGAGCGCGTAGACCTCCTTTCCCTTCCCACCACAGTGGCAGCACTGCTGGAGAACAGCATATAGTTGGAAAATAATGATATGAAAGAAGAAGTTCTCAGTTCTCTCACAAGCTGTATCGGTTCTAGATAGACTCACTTGCCAGACCCATCTCCACAGCGCTGTGGAGTAAGGCCTTCCCCCTCCACACATACACTCCTGGATAGGAAAAAAACACGACCTGGGTTGTTTGCATTTCTTAAAACCAATCACAATCGTGTTGGGCGGCACTAAGCTCCGGATGCAGTGGATCTGCAAAATGGTCTCTGCAAGGAACTGGTTTTGGTGGAACATTTGCACCCCGCAAATGAAAATGCCACATAATATATTAAATAAAATGAACTGTTCCACAATACAGTAAAGTGAGCTATATAAATTCTACAGAGTACATTTTGTAATTAGACCTGAGGACTTGCATGTTGAAATTTGCATTCAAATTGTTTGTGTAATGTTTTTCTGTTTTAGGATGAAGTTTCAATGGTGGTTATTTTCTAATATAAACTTATTTGTGACATACATATAATGTGTCAGCTCGCTAATGCATAAAAACAAGTTACTTCTTGGGTTGATCATCCAGCAGTAAAAATAAATCTCTGCATTATAAACTGTCACAAAAAAAGAAAATGAAAGAGATCAGCAGTACAATACAATAGCAACCATGGCCATTTTACCATTTTATTAGGATTAATTTTTTTTTTTATAAGAAAAACACAGGCCATCAGAACAATTTAAAAGAAATACATTATACACAAACGGTTGTAGGATTTCACCTGAGAAAGAAAAGACTGACTTTCGTTGAGGTCTGTAGCTGTTTTGTTTTCCCAGGACTGCACCAACCCAAGATACCTTGCTGCAGGCACATCAAACGCAGTGAAGCTTAGCAGGTTCTTTGACAAGGTGAGAAATCAGACTTCTGTAATGCAACATGTTTTATTTTCTGTTTCTATAGATTGTCTTTACAATAAATACAGTATGTAAAGGAGATTATTATTCATAACCTTAAAGACCATATGGACAAATGTCATTCAGCCTCCCTCAATCTATCAGATATTTAAGAATTTCCAACACTGACATTCATTATTTAATTTACAATAATTTGATATTTATGCAGCGCTCAAATGATAGTTTTACGTTGAAGGAAGTGGCGTAACTATTTGTTGTTGGTAATTAAATATTACAATATATAACATTCCAAACAACTTTGACTTTGTCAAGTAGGCCTAGTTACTCTTTTATATTGAAACGGAAGACTCTTTTTTTTTTTAACATGCTTACACACTAATAACTATTTTATGACACAATGTATGACGTAAAGATACTTTTTAAACAGAAGTAAGTTACAAAAAGTTTGTAACTTGTGTCTTGACATTTGAATTAATATTACAGTCAAGTGGGTAACTACAAACATTTGTCTTTTCAGTACAACGTTCTCTATTGCCAGTGTACATATAGGTATGTGAGTGTTGTATTTAAAAAAAGACTTCAGCCTCCTAATCGTAACCTAACTCTTAACAGGTAATAGAGAAGAGATATTTCACAAGAGATCCAAGTCAGGTGAGTTCGCCAGTCTTTGTTTTTTTGTTTTGGTAAAAGAAAGTCTTCACCTAATGAAACTGAATTCACTTGTGACTGAGGAGAATTTTAAGGTGAACGGTTTATTTAAAACAGCCCATCCCTTTAACTTTCTCTGCAGATGCCGGGTTTCACAGACAGAAAACGGTTCAACTTCAAAAGTTTGCACTATGACTGAAACGCCATGAATGCAACAGCAGTGGTCTGTGGTTTGGCTGTAATGCCTTTGGGCTTTTACACCACAAGACACACTCACTGACATACTTTGTGTACCTCCCCCCACCCGCCTATTGTTTTTTCACTGCCATTTCGTCTTCATGCAAACTTTTCATCTGCTGTGTGTAAAGACTTAAATTTCCGCTGCAAAAAATAGAATTACAAAATAATAGAATAGTTCATAGAATAATAAAGATAAATATGTACATTCAGTTAAGCACATTTTGGAGAAAGAAAGAAACATGCAAGATGATGTAATAGGACATAGGTGCATTCTATAAATGTACAGTGAAGTTTTTAATTCCATTTCTTTTTTACAATCAGTTGTATTTTATTTCACATGAAAAACATTATATATATATATATATATATATACTAAAACCACTAATTCTCTAAATGTTTGCTGTGTTATTTAATAAGCAAGTGAAGAAAGAACAACATTCTTGGCCTCTGAATAGTGGCTCATGCAACATTCCCCAATCCCTTCATCACTTTCTTAATCCAGGGGAGAAAGAAATGGATTTTAGTGAAGACATGGGGATACTTGGGATTATTACAATCACAATTATAGGTAAAAGCTGTTAAACCCTGAGGCTTGCTGTTGCAGATAAGTGGTCCACCGGAATCACCCTAAGAAAAAGGCAGCAGAAAGAGTTGATTGAGTAGACTGCAAAAAAAGAAAATCAATTGCACTTGTTTTTGATTAATAAAAGAAATCAGTTTTCAGCATAAGTGATGTATTTTGTAAATGGTTGGTAACTTAATTACTGGTCTGCTTTAAATAGGGTTAGATTACCTGGCAAACCCCTCCCTTATTTTTGTCAAATTTGGTGCATATCATGTGGTCCGTATAGAAGTATTCTTGCCATATCTTTTTGCACTCAAAGCTGAATTGCATCTTCTCTGTGGTGTCCTTGAGTACTTTTGAGGCAGGCTTATTGACTCCAGTTCGGCCCCAGCCAGCAACGACGCAGTTAATGTTGGCTGGGATTTTCCCATCTTTCGTAGGTAGTCCAATGGTCTTGACATAGTTATTCAGTGTGGCATTGTTTTCTAACTGTGAAAGAAAGTTGAACAGTCTGTCAGACATTTCAATGTGTGTTTATATTCTGTTAAAGAAGCAACATTGAGGTTTTAAGATGAAACATTTCACCCCCACATCCTTCAGTGCAAATGTGTGAAATCACTGTGTGCAGCTTTTACTCTACACAACATAGTATGAAAAAATGCATCCACTACATTCATTGCACAAATAACTTTACAGAGACATTTTTTTTTTTTATGTGAACTTTTACACAGTTTTGGTTTACCTCTAGTAACATGATATCATAATCGTATTTTCCAGTGAATTCCGGATGTGGATGATACTTAGCCACTTGGATCCATTGCTGACTTTTCTCTTTCTTGCTTATGTCATGTGCTCCAAGTACCACCGTTATGGGCATATATCTGACAAACAAGGGTACAAATAATGTAAAGACATTTAATTATACTAAACTATTATACTTAGCACTTTACACTTTAAAAGGGAAAGAAAACAATTGATTATTAAGTCTAATATATAACTATAATGACTTGAAAATACACCCCTGATAGCAATTTTCATTCTGTCCTTCTCTTAACCCCAGGCTAGGACAAACATGCATTCATGCAATACGATATCCCATTAGACTTGTTCAAATATAAGCTATTAAATGTGACTAACAACAAATCATTTGCAAATGACAAATATGGTAATAAAACATTAATTTAAATGCAAATAATTAGTACCCGTTAACTTGTTAATTGATTGTGACATCACAAACATGTTGTGCATTGATGCACAATAAACTCACTTTTTGCAATGTGCTACAGTTAGAACAAAGTCCTCCCGAATAAGTATCCCGCCACATGAATGCTGTCCACGAGACTGGAGTGATGCCATGTAGGGTTTGGAATGAGGCTTTGCAACCTTCCCACCCACTATGCCACTCTCAGAAGCCCCTTACATGAGGAGAGATGGTCATTTAATACACCGATTACAAGTTACAAAATCCTCAAAAGCCAAAAGATTATTGTGATAATTACAGAATAAAAAAACAAACAAATAATATACTTTATTTCAACCTTTCAGTCACTAAAAAGGCTTCTTAAAAAAACCCAGCTATTATCCTTAAACACTGCCATTATTATAAGGATTATATAAAGTCACTTCTCTAACGGAAATACATTTGAAGGAAGTTTTATCTCATCTTACCAGTGAGGGAGAGCAGCTGAAAGAAAAATACAATGCAGTATGCGTTGGCCATGGTCGTGCAGAAGTAAAAGCTGAACAGTGTGTCTTGCACTGCTCCCCCTACCACCTTTTGTAGTCAACCCTCTAACTCCCACAACGGAACATTTGTGGGCAGGTGTCATTCTTTCAAAAAAAAAAAAGAGATGAGATCACACCTTTCTTACTGCAGCATGAGTGAAACCATCTTATAAAACTGCCAACTTGTCATTTGAGTGAACAGGCATACTTGTTAACCCTTGTGTTAGCTTCCCGTCAAGCATGCAACTTGATGTCCTCCCAGGTTAACACTTTTTTAGATGCTTTTTTTTTCCCCCCCAAGGTTATTTGGTGCTTTTTTGAGGTGTCTGTCGCTTGTTTCACTACCACCTTTTTCCTTCCAAAATTAATTTGAATTAATTTAATTTTACTTGATACCTGATTTTGTGTGTGTGTGTGTGTGTGTGTGTGTGTGTGTGTGTGGACTTTCATTCAATATATTCAAGGTTCATATGAACCTTGAATATATTGAATGAAAGTCTGAATATAGTGAATGAAAGGCGTGTTGACGTTAGCCTGATGAAAGGGACCTGCCTGACCAGAGAGGTTCCTTTCATTCTGTCTTCCATGATGAAAAAGTGAATAAACTTCTTCATTGGGATAACGGTACTGGATATGGTTACCATAACCAGTGTTTTGGCCCGTACGCATTCGCCAGTGTTTTAATAATCTCTTCATTGCTCAAAATTGCTGACAGTAGATTTCTTGCTGATTCGCTCATAGTGTCACACTTCAGTTAGGATTAATCACAATGAAAACACAAGATGGTGGCAGACAATGACATCAGATTCCATTTCAACTTTCATTCAGTTTATTCAGACATTCATTCAATATATTCAGACTTCCATACAATATATTCTGACTTCCATTTATATACAGTATATATTCAAGGTGCATTCAATATCTTCAGACATCCATCCATAAATATTGGGACATCGACACAATTCTAATCTTTTTGGCTCTATACACCACCACAATGGAGTTGAAATGAAACGAACAAGATGTGCTTTAACTGCAGACTTTCAGCTTTAATTTGAGGGTATTTACATCCAAATCAGGTGAACGGTGTAGGAATTACAACAGTTTGTATATGTGCCTCCCACTTTCTAAGGGACCAAAAGTAATGGGACAATTGGCTGCTCAGCTGTTCCATGGCCAGGTGTGTGTTATTCCCTCATTATCCCATTTACAAGGAGCAGATAAAAGGTCCAGAGTTAATTTCAAGTGTGCTATTTGCATTTGGAATCTGTTGCTGTCAACTCTCAATATGAGATCCAAAGAGCTGTCACTATCAGTGAAGCAAGCCATCATTAGGCTGAAAAATCTAAACAAACCCATCAGAGAGATTATTAGGTGTGGCCAAATCAACTGTTTGGAACATTCTTAAAAAGAAAGAACGCACCGGTGAGCTCAGCAACACCAAAAGACCCGGAAGACCACGGAAAACAACTGTGATGGATGACCGAAGAATACTTTCCCTGGTGAAGAAAACACCCTTCACAACAGTTGGCCAGATCAAGAACACTCTCCAGGAGGTAGGTGTATGTGTGTCAAAGTCAACAATCAAGAGAAGACTTCACCAGAGTGAATACAGAGGGTTCACTACAAGATGTAAACCATTGGTGAGCCTCAAAAACAGGAAGGCCAGATTAGAGTTTGCCAAACAACATCTAAAAAAGCCTTCACATTTCTGGAACAACATCCTATGGACAGATGAGACAAAGATCAACTTGTACCAGAGTGATGGGAAGAGAAGAGTATGGAGAAGGAAAGGAACTGCTCATGATCCAAAGCATACCACCTCATCAGTGAAGTATGGTGGTGGTAGTGTCATGGCGTGGGCATGTATGGCTGCCAATGGAACTGGTTCTCTTGTATTTATTGATGTGACTGCTGACAAAAGCAGCAGGATGAATTCTGAAGTGTTTTGGGCAATATTATCTGCTCATATTCAGCCAAATGCTTCAGAACTCATTGGACGACGCTTCACAGTGCAGATGGACAATGACCCGAAGCATACTGCGAAAGCAACCAAAGAGTTTTTTTAAGGGAAAGAAGTGGAATGTTATGCAATGGCCAAGTCAATCACCTGACCTGAATCCGATTGAGCATGCATTTCACTTGCTGAAGACAAAACTGAAGGGAAAATGCCCCAAGAACAAGCAGGAACTGAAGACAGTTGCAGTAGAGGCCTGGCAGAGCATCACCAGGGATGAAACCCAGCGTCTGGTGATGTCTATGCGTTCCAGACTTCAGGCTGGAATTGAATGCAAAGGATTTGCAACCAAGTATTAAAAAGTGAAAGTTTGATTTATGATTGTTAATCTGTCCCATTACTTTTGGTCCTTTAAAAAGTGGGAGGCACATATACAAACTGTTGTAATTCCTACACCGTTCACCTGATTTGGATGTAAATACCCTCAAATTAAAGCTGAAAGTCTGCAGTTAAAGCACATCTTGTTCGTTTCATTTCAACTCCATTGTGGTGGTGTATAGAGCCAAAAATATGTCCCAATATTTATGGACCTGACTGTATTCAGACTTCCATTAAATATATTCTGATTTCCATTCAATTAGTGAAATGCTAATCTAATCTAATACAAATTAGGACACCCATGCTAAAGTTGACTAAAAAGAGGAATAAAAAAAATCATCTTCAGGAAATTGATCTTAATGCCTTAATTAAAAAAAATATTTTTTTTAATTAAAAATCCAATATTTAAGGACACCAATTTTCTTTGTGAATGAATAATGTATCGTAAATAAATAAATGTTCTTCCTTAAAATACAGGGGGCATAAGTACACCCCTATGTTAAATTCCCATAGAGGCAGGCAGATATTTATTTTTAAAGGCCAGTTATTTCATGGATCCAGGATACTATGCATCCTGATAAAGTTCCCTTGGCCTTTGGAATTAAAATAGCCTCACATCATCACATACCCTTCACCATACCTAGAGATTGGCATGGTTTTATTTCAGTTAGCCTAATAGCTGGTTTGATTTGCAATGAGAGATGATTTTATTATAAGTACCACATGCCAATCTCTAGGTATGGTGTATATATATTTTTTAATTATTATAATTATTTTCTTTTTTTTTAACCTTTATTTATCCAGGTAAGTCGATTGAGACGACGACCGGTCACATTCACACAGTTCCACATTCATACCTGGAAGCTTAGGAAGGTTAAGGTCCTTGCTCAAGGTAACCTCAGTGGTGTTAATGACTGACCAGATTTTTTCCTGTCAGTCTGGGGATTGAACCGGCGACCTCCCGGACACAACCTCGCTGCTTTAATCACTAGGCCACCACTGCCCACATCAACTGATTATTACTGAAATTATTAATTATTTCGACAAATATTTACGATTTAGTGGATAATCACAGACTTTCAAAGTTTAGTCAGGATACTGTTTAGAAACCATTTCATTGTTTTTTTCATGTCCTATAAAAATGTAATAAAACACCCAAAATTCTATGAAAGTAGTGATCTGATCCTTAATTTGACTTGAGAACAGTGTTGTATGGAATAACCCATGTTATGTTTGGGTTTGCTCGAAAGAAACCCAAATTTCTGATCTAGAAACTTTGAAAACGGGTCAAATTTGACTCAAGGACAACAGTCATCAATAATCTGAACGTGTAGCACCACACTGTATTACACTCTGTAAGTCTCCTTGTACCTCTACAAAACAATAATGAATTTTGAAAAGACATCTTTAAAAAGTTCACATTTTATTGTGCTTTAAACAAGAGTTTAGGCCCTGTCTACTTAAACCATCTACATTCTTGCCCTAAAAATTGGAAAGGTCCATATAATCACAAATAGTCATGGTTGATTGTTTCGTTTTCATCACAGGCTACCTTTACTCTAAAGGAAACAGGTTAAGGTAAATGGTCGAGTGGAAAACTGTGTATAAAGGCCACAGTAACCACAATGCGAACAAAGGTAGTCCCACCTCTTACACTGCACACGCTCACATAATGGTCTGACTTCTATCTCGTGTTTTTTCCTGGCCAAAATTAATTTGATGGTTTTTGAAAAGACAGACTTGCTTGTTGGCATTTTACCTGATAACATGCTTGTTTTTTTTTTTTTTGCAGTTTTTTTTTTATTTAGTGAGGTTATGAACAAACTGATTCTTTTGAAGCACTGTACTGATAAGCTAAGCCCTTTCCTGCTGGAGGTTTTCCTTTGATACTTTGTGGATTTCTGGTATGACATCTGGGGGTATATTAGAAATCTATTTAAGCCATTGATATTAGTTCTTGAGTTTTTATTTAATTTTTAAACCTTAAACAACCAACAAATGAGCATCTACTGCAGAACATGCCATTGGGGGTTAAATGATATACTTAGCCACACACTTGGTCTGGGAATGTGGAATGCTGTGTGATTAACCCTTGACACATGTATCTTTTTGATAAACTGTCATGGCTTGAGTCATTTAAACGCACGGGGTGGATAAGAGCAGCAATGGCTTTTTCAAAGGAGCTGGTAAGCCTTATACTGCATATGCCATTATGTCTGCTGACCATTAGATGGAGTTATAAGCATTTAGTGTTCACAAAATACACTTGACTTTTGTTGTGAAGTTGAAGGCATTTGCCATTATTGCTTACTGCTAAGTCCTATGGAGAAGACCTTAGCATAGCTATTGTTTATAAGCATCTCATCTCACGTTCAAAAACATCTTATAAATTCTAGTCAGCACTTTAAAAAAGGTTGTAGTTTCAATTGTAGTGCTTCATGGTCCTTTTAGGACTTTCAAATACGTCATTGAAATATGTTTGCACTCTCAGGAAGTGGTTTGTATGGCCCTCAGTCAGACAGAGGCAGCATGGCATGTTACTATGGTTACAATGGAGGAAATGATGCTCACATAGGGTTATGAGCAGGTATGCAACAGTTTGTGGATTGTGTAGTTTTTAGGTTATCTCGTTTCTGGCCTAAATGGATCAATATAAAAGTGATACTGGAACAGATGGTTGTCTAGTTGGGCAGGGGTGATAGCAATCCTCATCTTTTTGTGCACCCTGATATCTTGCAGTTTTTAGTTATGGAGAGGAAGTCACAGGGTTAGACAGACAATACACTCCCACAAGTCCTTTGAACAGGTGGAGCTGGAACAGGCTTTGATGTTTCCAGTATTATGTTGGACCGGGACTGGTTATGAAGAATTACACTTTCTCTGTTGCCACAGAAAAAAAGGTTTTGTGGGGCCATATTGAAAAGGCAGATGGCCTTATCAAATTATGTGGTTTAAAGGTCCCATGGCATGAACATTTCACTTTATGAGGTTTTTTAACATTAATATGAGTTCCCCCAGCCTGCCTATGGTCCCCCAGTGGCTAGAAATGGTGATAGGTGTAAACAGAGCCCTGGCTATCCTGCTCTGCCTTTGAGAAAATGAAAGCTCAGATGGGCCAATCTGGAATCTTCCCTTTATGACATCATAAGGGGAAAGATTACCTCCCCTTTCTCTGCTCTATTTTGAGTTAATAAATTGATTGATTGCATTTGTGAAAGTGAAATGATGAAAAGGAAAATGTTAGCATATAGAGATACAGTCTTTTCAGTGGCCACTTGTGCAGTTTGTACAAGCAAATTCTTTACAGAAGTTTACACTTTTAAACAGCGCCCATAATAACAAGAAGACATGCCAGGGTTTTCCACCAGCATGACCCCAACCTCTGCAAGGCCGGCAGAGAGGGAAACAGCACAACAAAAGCTGCAGCCACTGTATCGTGATTATAGCACAGACCGTAAAATACCAGTCTGCTGGTGGGGATGACTTCAGTAGTTAGTAAGGAGGGAGCAATAGTCAAACTGAGACTACTACAGCACTTTGAGTTGCCTATTATTAGTAAGCTTTTTTAATGTGCATTTTCCACAATAATAAAGAATAACTAAAAAAGATGCTGCAATAGTAAAAGGGCAGTAATGAAATGTCACCGATGCAGTTTGTGTACAGTGTAACAGTTCGAGGACAAAGATTAATATTTTAGGGCCTGGGACTGTTTCATGAATAAAGTACTATCGACAGACAAAATAGTGTTTAAATTTCAATCTGCAGTTGTCATATTAAAGAAGAAAAAAACAAGTTGTGCATACAGTGGTGAAGGAAGGAAGACAGAAAGAAAAAACAAACAATAATACTTATTACTTGTACTACTACTACTACTACTATTATATTACTTATATTTCATTTTGAGCTAACTGTGGATTTGTCTGCACAGGTCAGACAAAATGAAAGAAAGCAAAATACAAAGATTTGAAGACAAGTTATCACACAGGATGATAATTATTCAGTTTTCGAGCAAAGTGAGATTTTCCGTAAATGACACAGTTGTGTCCTGTGTTCTGGCTCCACCTATAGGCCAAATTTCCTCATTTCTGTCTTGATTTGTAAAGATTTTGCTCCAATAGTGCCATGTATACCCAAGCTGAATTTATTTTATATCCATTCAACAGCTATGGGTGATGACAAACTCGGGGACACATGTTTTCATTTCTCTGCATGCAGTCTGAACGTACAGTATGTTGGGGAGATTCTTCTAGTTAAGGTCAACAAACACAACTTACTCTGAGTGCTGGTAAATTTAATAAAACTCAATGCGGCCCAGGTAGAACCCAAGATGACATAATTTATCTTCAGACCAAGCTGAAGATTCTGCTCACATTGAACACATTTGTTGGCTTCTCTGGACAGGCCACAGGGGCTCCTGGTTGAATTGAAGCTATGATATATCCACAGAGCTTTCCCTGCTTTTCTTTTTTTTGCTAGTAGGCAAAGTCAGAGGGAGAAAAATAAAGACTTGTTGACACTCTTCTTGGGTAAGATAATTGGCTGTTAAATAGTGCATCCACATAGCTTTGGTTGACTGCAAACTAACAGCAGCCTGAGGGTCCCAAATAACAACTTTGACTGAAAGGTCACAAGTTCAAACTTTAGCATCACTTAGTAAATAACAGTGAACAGCCATCTGTTTCCCTAATAACAGCCATTGAGTGCTCTCTGATACATTCCTGAATACTACTGCTCACTGGCAGACTACAGCCCCTTTCGCACATGCACTGCAACCCTGAATTTATCTAGACATTACCCTGAGGAGCTGTATGTGAGAAATGTTACCAGTTTTTTTAAACCTTTAAAACATTTGTTGTAGCCTGTTATAAAAGTTTTACAAAATAAATCCATGACAAAGTAAAAAAAAAAAATAATAATTGTATTAGCTTTACAGTTTGTTTTCCAGAGAGTGGCTCAAAGTCAATTATTGACACACACACATACACACACACACACACGTACATAACACTAGGGTGACATGTCATTGCAGTGTTTCAACCTTCAGTATTTACTTCATTACAGTTTGTAAAAGCTTATGACTGTTGCATTAGAAACACTACTGTTGCTTTTTCTTTGAAGTCCCCTTTCTGCAACACTTACGGGTGCAGAACATGCAGCATTTGAGTGTCACCCACACAACAGTTAGGAGAATAATGACAAAAAAGCCAATGACATCCAGACTATGGTACTGAATCCAGTTCAAGTCATGTGCAGCTACCCTTAAGTGTTCGGCTCCTTTGTGTCTTATGACAAACTCGGTCCAGAAAACAGCCAGGTCCAAAGGCTGAGCAGGACGGTCCAGGTGAATCTGAGACAGCATCACCATCTTCTCTTTGTAACTGGGGAGGAGTCATATTTTGAAAAAACAAAGTTAATAGGATGATCTTCAGTTTCGATCATCACAATGTCTAATCGTATATCCTCATGGACTACATTTGTACAACTTTTTACACTATAAAATGTAGAAAATAAAATGCAAAACATGAATGTCAATATAAAGATAGGTTGCCTTCTAACAGCAAAAGTAATAACAAATTGGTACAGCTTATTAAATGCACCCTGACAAATAAATGTTCATAATATGAATGCAGCAGATGTTATAGCATTAGCTACGACTTAGCATATATCAAGTATATTTAAAGGATATATATAAAAAAGTCATTATTTTAGGGAAGTATTTGTGAAGCTACATGCATTATAAAATGTGTTTAAGAATAAACTAGTAAAAAAGGAAGAAAGCTTCTGCACACATGACAAATGATGACAAAGTTCTAATTTATATTTTTTTCACTTTATACCCTGTTGTTTTGCCTTGGTGTATAATCTTTCTGTTTTTGTGTTGTGTCTTGCTTTATGCTAAGTCGTGTGTTGTACTTTGTTTTGTTGTTTTCTGTCTCTGACACTTTATGCTAAGTTTTGTTTTGCTTGTGTTGTTTTTTTGTATTTTAAAAAGCCTTTTTTAACATCGAAGGCAGGGGACTATAGATGAAAAATAGCCTTTTGGCTAATTCTGGCTTTTTTAACCCATGGGAAATCATGTGGTTTATTAATTTGCGCTGTCCCCTTCCATAAATAAACTAAACTCAAACTCAAACTCAGTCTCCATTGATTTGTTATCTATAGTGGAGGGACATTGACCACAGAAAGTGACTGAAATTGTGCAAAAATAGTTATTTACAAAAATATCCATGTGTTTTTAGTAGGGTTGGGTACCGAAACGCGGTGCCAATAGGGCACCGGTTCCGACATAAACGGTAGTAACGAGACCGTATAAGAACGAAAATTTCGGTTCTTCGTTCCCCTTTTTGGGGAAAGAGGATCTCGTTTTCAGTGTAGCATGCATACATTAATACAATCCAGTTCATTAGTGAAAAAAAGTATGCAGTTATTTAAAAGGTAGATTTCTGACTTTTGTTCGTTTGTATAAACTTGTGGCAATAAAATGGCATTACGCACCGCCGTTTACGTTTAAATAATCGTTTAGCTACATTTTGTCGGGGCTGAACGTGCCCCATGCAACATTATTGAAAACGCCTGTGTGGGTGGACCATGGGTGTGCAGGTGCTTTACAAATACTGAAAATAAAACACATTATTTTACATACTTTATACATAGAATATGAAGTATGTTTGTCAAATTTCTTTTCTTCCATTTTTGTCAGTTCCTTGGGTTTTCTAAATGCTGTCTGATTAAAGGTTCCTTGTAGAGTTTTAGACCTCTAGAAGCGTTATGGAGTTGTTGTTTCTAACAGTGGGTCCCCGTTTTGCACTGATCTATAGGTGGTGGTAATGTGCCAAGATATGCAGGAATTCACCAGCAAATACAAGGAAGAAGACTGAAAGCTAGTAATGCTAAGTATAATAAAAACAATGCAGGATTTAAAATACTTTAAAAATTGGCTTTGTTAATGTTTTTTGAGGAGGGAAAATACACTTGTTGCCTTTTCTGACTTTTTACTTTTCCACATACAACTGAGTGACTCTTTAAATAACATAATCCACCTGTCTTACCTTTTGTCATGGATGATTTTATTAAGTGCAGCCAATAGGTTTTCAGTCGTCACATCATACATTCCGAGTTTCTCTGCAACACCGCGGGACACCATGCGATGTACATTGTCCCCTTGGTCCCCAAACAGTGGAAACATCAACATGGGTACAGCATTACAGATACCCTCATAGATACCGTGGGAACCTCCGTGAGTCATTAAGACTTTAGCTTTGGGATGGGCTGAAGAGCACAAAAACATACACAATTATAGGTCAAGTCCACCACAAATCAATTGCAGGTAATGTTTAAAAAACATACTTCGATTAGTTTGAATGATATGATTCATTACATGACTCTGTCAAGGATAAAACGATACACACCTAAGAGATCATTCTGAGGTAACCACTTCAAAAGTCTCACATTCTTGGGTACATCTTTAGGTTGGGCTCCAGTGTATCTCCACAGAACCTGAAACAGAAATAATACCTCTTCATTTTTAATGATGTGATGTGCAAACTCTTCATGTAATGAGAGTGTGGCATGTTTACAACAAGGCAAGACGGGGGACAAAGTCCTATGGTTCAAACTAATTAGGGCTTTATCAGGTATATACTGAGTGTGGAAATATCTGCCTAATGTGTACTTATTTGCAGTGCTTGTGTAGTTAGGAACTTGTGTTTTTTGTTTGAAGAGATCAATAACATTCTAATACGAGTAATCAGAGTTTTTTGTTGTTGCATGAACTGATATAGGTTATTGGATTGAATCTAAGTGAAGTCATTTAATCTGTTACGGCTATTGTTACCCTTTGAGGAATTTGCCGAAAGGCATCAAAGAACTGTTTAGCCTTCTCCTCAGGCATGCTGGACACCATTGAGCCCAGAGTAAAGACAATAAAGCCGTCGTCCCCTGAGCCATCCACAAACTCCTCCAAGTCCTGCAGACAGATTGGAAAAGAAACAAAAATGAATTGAAAAAACATTTAAAAAAAAAAAATTGCTCATAATAAAACGTTAGATGTAGTGTGCAATGAGCAAAGTGCATTAGCTAGATGGAATTAATTTTATCAACATTGCATTCAGCAGAGATCCACCCAGTTAAATAATGTTAGAAGCACAATCTTATTTGTGTTTATGTCAGAAATCCATTTGATCTATTTGATTCCTGTTAACACAACAGGTCCCCTCACTTCTTTACTTAGATTATGCTGGCCATAGTCCACAAATCTGCTTTTCCTGGCTCAGAGTTCACACACTGAATCTTCCAGCAGACAAACCTGTTCTTTCACAAGTTTGTTAGCCAATTGTTGGTAAATCATGATAAACAGTTAATCTTTACAATCTTTTCAGCACCCGTGTTTGTCCCCATATCCAGTTCACAAGTAGAAGTACCTTCTACCATATAAAATGATGACTGAAAGTTAGTATTTGTTGTATAATATTGAAAAATTCCGCAGGTCCCCAAAATGTATAACATATGTAATAGAAATACTAAATTGGTGCTTGTCTACACTCTGCTTGTTTCCTGAAACCTTTTTTACAAGCAGCACTAATGCAGAGATTCTAAATTCCCTGAATCTTTTCCACTTATGATGTTATGTAAGTTTACAAAAAAAAAACTAATTGTAGTGTGCATTGACTGGTTAAATGCATAATGCACAAGAAAAAAGCTTAGCAAATCAAGTGTTTTCAGTCCTTAAGTCATGGACACAGATATCCAACTAGCCATGTCACAAGAAATCTACAACTAGCTGAAAACACATTTATTTATTTATTAAGTTATTTTGAACAAGAAAACAATTACCTATTAACACATCAGGCTTTCTATTACTTTCATCACATAGCTGCTAACTTTGTCAGAGTGTTTTTGCTGAAAAAGTTTACCAATAGCTTAAAAACAATGAGAGCAGAATCTGTGGGTTGTTTAACCGAAATATTGATCTAAAAGAGCTGCAGTATTGAGTAATAATTCTCCATTGGTTCATCACTATGAGCGACCCCTCTCATATTATACATTGCAATACAATACAATGATTCAATATAAAACTATTGATTGGTGTATTTTTCTGGTTTTCAGTGTAGTTTTTGTTTCATCAACGTCTACGTCTTTAGCCTGTCTCAACACAAAGACAGTGTATGCTATTTGCCTTAAGTGAATCCAGATGTGATCATACATTCTTTACATACTCACCGCTGGCAGAGGAGCTTTCTTTGCACAATTGATACCTCCAATTAAAACCATGTTTGGCATGAGAGGTCTGGGTCTTTGAAAAGCAAAGTCATATCTGAGAAGCCACATAGCGCCCTGACTAAGAAGGTCCTTGTAGTCCATGTTGTCTCCTAAATAATTGCTGACCAGATCGTCAAAGTGGACATACATTATTCTGCACAAGTAGGACTCCATAATATACATCAACATGTTTTTGACTCTTTGTGGGAAGGTCATGATGTCTGTATTACCAGAATAGGCCACAGGAACGTAGGAAGGAGGAGAGGGACACTGACTAGCCTTTGCATGCAGCTCACATGGAAGTCCATTCAGGAAATAAACCACTGGAATAGAAAAGACATGAGCCAGAATGGAGCCGCAGGGAAGGAAGGGGTCTGTGAGCACAAGATCGAACCCCCCATCCTTCAGTCGACTCATAAGAGGCTGGTTGTTCAGCAAACTCTTGCAGCCTTTGACCTGCAATGAAGTAAAGCTAACCAGACGCTGCACATTGATAAACAAATCTGTGAATTCCGGTGGCTTGAGGAACACTCCATCCGCAAGCTCGTTTAGTTTTCCATCCAGTTCAGCTTTGGTAAAGGACACTGGGTAGAACTCTGTCTTGAAGCTGTCTGAACTATTCATCAACAGGCTGTATTCAGGCACCAGCACCAAAACCTCATGGCCCCTTTGGCTCAGCTCCTTCACCAGTATCTTCATGCTAAGCCAGTGACTTCCATCCATAGGCACAACCAGCACCTTCTCCCCCTGAACTGGCCCCAGCCTGAGGCAGCACAGCCAGGCCACCAGCCCCAGTGCAGGAAACCACACCCCGCCGCTCATTGCCTCTTCTCTGTACTGCAAGCTGGCTTGTTGTAAGAGCTAGTGATAGCTGTTGTTAAAAGGTAGCTTTATGTGTTGCGTGTGTGAGTGAGCGAGCAAGCTTTTGTTTAGAATCTGCAGGAAGTTGGGAGGAGGGGGCTATTCTAAAACCACAGGAAGACTGAGTCTGAATGAGATGGGGATTGGGCTAGTACTCTGTTAGTCTCTAGATAATCTCTTATCTCTTCTCTTTTGGGACTTTGCTTATTTTCTTTTCACTTCATGTCTTTCCTGTCATGTCTTGGTGGATTGCTTTTTAACATATTTACAAATGATATAATTTTTACCTTTTTATATTGTAAATTGCAATGCCGTTTTGTTATTATGGAATGTGAGGTAGCGCAGACTAAGCATTATAGAAATTGTATGTTTATCCAATGAAATATGTTAACAGAAATAAGTTGAGTGACTTTTGGGATATCAGTTGTGAAAATATTTTTCTTTATTATTCATCACGTTAATTGCAATTTTTTCTACTTCTTATTTATCTATTTTCTCCAGCAGTGGACTTGCAAGTCATGGTAGCTATGCATGTTTGCAGCTTGTACTACCTACAGATTGGTGCAAAGTCCTTTGTTTACTTTAGGCTGCTCTGTCTCTCCTTCCCAGAAAAACACATGCGTGCGGGCCATTGCGTGTGCTCTTTTTAACCTCTTTTTTTTTTCACTCGCTCCAGTCGCACGCGAACCTTTTCCTACAGCCATTGTAAAAACACAGATTGCGTGCAAAGCGTAGTTGGTAGTAGTGTGTTGTAATATGAAACCAACACCCTCCTCTTTGGAGGAATTACATCAGACCAACAATGTAATGTGTGGAATTTTACCCTCGGTTACAACTTGCATGGTCTTGGGAAACTCTTTATGAGAGTAACTGTTTAGCACTTATTGTGACATTGAATATGTTATTAGCTCATTCAAATTAAGGAAGAACAAGAATATAGTTATTAGAAGAATATCAGGAGTAAAGTAAGTTGATCCTCATGGATCCATGACACATACAACAGCAAATTACCTTATTGTAGAGTAGAATGTGCTGTTCCTGCTTTAATTTTTATTTCTACACAATGTAAACTACCTACCTGGAAGGGCAACACAGATTATTTTACAGATTTAGGTGAATGACCACCTATTCTTATAGTAGACACTGTTACTTTTAAGACTACATCCACACAAAACTGGCTATATTTGAAAACACTTCCTCTTTTCTCAGTTTTTTGCCCTCCGTGCACGCTGTTTTTAACACTGAAAAAAACTGTTTTCAAAAATAGTCTCCAGAAAAGCTAAACTAAGCTTTTGTAAAATGATGACATAAACTCAGAGGCAGTAAAGAACTGAACGGAGTAGCCAGGCTGTGTCTGTCCCACTTCTTACAGTTTTGTTTCTTGCCGACTGAAATATAAGGAATGTAACTGTTTTTTTGTTATTTAGATTTTAGATTTAACTTGGTTAGTGTAGATATAGTCTAAAGGTGTCAACTGTAGTAAATGTTGGATGGTTGAACAGTCTCTAAAAGCCTTTCTGAAGTCAGAATTAACTTTCTGAAACCAACAATCAACACGAGCAAGCACGACCACTTCAGGCAGTGATTGTATACTATTACGCTTGCCTTAAAACTTTCAGCGCAAGGTAGTTTTTTTTTTTGTTTTTTTTTAAACATACTGATATTTTCAAAGTCATGCTTCAACTTTTAAAGGGCTCCATAGGCTTCACCACTGCATGAACTTGCATTGCCAATCATCACCAGTCTGAACCTGGCTGTTGTACCTGGACCCAGTGCCCAGTTTCAGACTGAGACCCCTGAGACAACCTGGAATGCAGGGAAAATGAGGCTCTTGCACAATGTGGAGGTGGAGCTGGTAAGCACACTTACCATGCACAATCCTTGACCTTACTTCTCTTTGTGTCTCCTAGGTTTTGGCACTCCTTTTCTTCTATACAAATACTGTATGTCATCTATAACATGGCAGTATATCTCTGTGGTTTAGCTCTGTGCTTTTATCTATCTATCTATATCTATATTTTTTATCTTTGTAAACTTAAAACAGGGACACTGCCCCAGGGGCGTCACTAGACCTAGAGCTGCACTGGGGCACAAGCTCCCCTAGGGGGGGTCCATGGGCATGCAAGAAAATTTTGTGTATTTTAACGTTTAAATGCATCAATCTGGTGCACTTTGAAAAGAAATTCAGAGGTTAGACTTGATTATTCATATATCTATGGATGGGAATATTTGTGCTGTAGCCTGAGCTATTTTGCACTTCAGAATTTTAACCATGCACACACAGGTGGAATAGTTTTTTTCTTCATAATTTTGCATTAATGTCACTAGGAAGCATACCAGTAGAAATATATATTCATATTTGTAAGTGGATATATATAAGTAAGTGGGATTGTCTGGAATCTGGCAATATAATAACCATTATGGTGGAATACACTGGCTAAGCAATTTACAAAAAATATCTGTGCTGACATAAATATTTTACATGAGAATACATTATAATTTTGTAGATCATGTAGAAATTATGTTGCAATTTCAAAACCGGATTACTCAGGGGCCGCTTGTTGTACCGATGCATGTGTTGAGTGAAGAGTTTGTGAGATATTTCACAGAGAGTAATGGGTGTGCAGAGATTTATGCAGAATGCAAATATGATAACATTTCATGTAAGTTCAATGTTAATTTTCTTGCAATTTGTCACAGCAATGGGGTTAACACTTTTGCATGCGCCATATCCGTGTCACATTCTCATTAGGGGCTGAGCCCCCCTAAAGGTCTGATCCTAGAATCGCCCCTGCTGCTACTTCATACTTGTACTCCACTACACCTCAGAGGGAAATGTTGTAATGTTTACTGCACTACATTTATCTGACAGCTTTTGCTTTAATGCTTCACGCTGGGCTTGTTTCTGCAACAGCTCATTGAATATCGGATACAATTAAAACTATTGAGGAAATATTTTCCTTTGACATTGGTCCAGTATTAAACGAGATCACTGCAGTCGGCAACGGCGAAACAAGCTACAATGTAAGTTAATAGGACGTCAATTGTACAGCTTGTTTTTACGTTCATAAAAGTGCCTGTTTTGCCACTGACAGACTCAGATTAATATTCTAAGTGTCTGACAACATTATGGAAAGTATTTCTAAGGAGGTCGACCTTTCTGTTAAAGAGTAAGATCCTTTTTTAAAACATAAAAAGTCCGCGAAATTTCGTTCGCTAAACCCACCAGACTCCATGTAAATAAACAGTAATTTTAGCATCGTAAAATGGGCATTCTAGAACATCTCTGAGCTCTGAGCAGTGCTTGCTCTGGCTGTCTTGAGCCTGTGCGTGTAGGGTGCACGACTATTTCATTCCAATTTCGGTCACAGTGAAAACCAGGGACATTTCCGGGGACAGCTCCAGCCGGGGACAGGTCACCGAAACCGGGGACTGTCCCCGGAAACCGGGGACGTCTGGTCACCCTACCTTAGCATTCATTTGGAGTGGTGTACATGATGAATGTAAGTCCAAAAACAGCTTAAAGGAGAATTCTGGTCAATTTCAACACGTAGCTCTGTTGTATGTAAATTTGGAGTGCTGGCAGTAGCAACAAAAAACGGAAACAGTCGGTGCTGTCTACACCATGATATCCCCCTGCTAGCGTTAGCACCCAACAGGCTTAAACAGGGCAAGTTTTAAACATGTTTTAAGCCTCTAAACATGCTCGAAATGTCATTACAAGTGCCTACCCATGTACAGTGATTCCTTCCGAGGGAACACAGCGAATCTGACTGCAGTAGATGTGACAGAAAAGCATAAAAGTTGTGTTAATCCAGCCAGTGCACCTCTGTTTATTTCCTGTTTTCCAGTCAAGTCCACACTAGTCGATTGTCAAACTCATACAATCCAATATTCCAGTCAAATTTGCTGTGTTCCCTCGGAAGGAATCACTGCACATGGGTAGGCACTTGTATTGACAATTTGAGCATGTTCACTCAGGGAAAGTGAGGTCAGGAAACTGCTGAACGAATATAATTTCTTAATTCTTCCCCCGGCTGCACAAGTTCAAAATCTCCTCAGGGAGAGGAGGACACCTGTATCTTTGACTTCATTTTCTTTGAGTGAAACTACTAATATTGGATAGAAACAGGACAGCAAGTGTGCTTTCAAAATGTGAACCTCAAAAATAGAAATCAGTTAAAAAGATTACTGCTTTTTTTACTGTAAGTATCAAGGAAGGTTAAATTCAACTGGGCAACTGGACTTGGTTAAGGTTCTTGAAGTTGTTACGTCTCTCATCCGAGGCCAGTATTTGGCCTCATGTGAGCATGCCAACGATGGTTGTTCAGACTTGGCCTGTCTGTGAAAAAGGTCTATTGCAAAGTACTCTCATAGAAATCATTGGTCCTAAGCTGCTCCCATGTGCTGCTGCCAGGATGACCTGGAGGTTCATTTTACTGACACTGGGAGAATGGCACAAACTGTTTTAAAAAAAATTGTTGGCAGTTGGACAGTCAAACCTGCGTAAAGAAACACAGCAGCACCTTGTTTCCCCCATTAGAATAGACTGTTGATCTTTCGGTTGCCCCTCATCATGAAATTAGTTTGCTGTAGGTATCCTCCTCACCCTGAAGTGTTTTCAGAGATGTAAATACGCAGCAAAAAAAGAAACGTCCTGTCACTTTCAACTGCTTTTATATTTGAACATGACACGCATGAACAATTTTGCACAGAGCCTCAGTGGCCCATGAGGAACAACTGTGTTAAGTTTTGTGCCAATCGGAAAAAAACCGTTGCCAAGATACAACCGTTCCTGTTTCGACAGCCGCATACAGGAAGTTGGTCTTCCATAACTTGCACATTGTTTTAGCTATCAAAATTCTTTTGAAAACCTTTTGTCATGAGGGTACACCGAGTCTATACGCAAGTTTTCGTGCAGATTGGACTCACGCCCCAGGAGGAGTTAAGGCCTTTTTATGGTTGTGCGTCGAATCGACGGCGTACCCCCGCAGACTGCTCTGCATCTACGCCGGACCCTACGCCGTAGCCTGACGTGCACCTCTCGAAAAATGTAACTACACGTTGCAGCGACTCACGTCGCTCGGCCGTGGCTTGGTAGCATTGCATTTCCCCTGACTCATTTCCTGGTTCTCCTTCTCCGTGAACAACATGAGATCAAGGAGAGGGTTAACTTTTCCTGCTCCGGATTTCCCACCTTGATCAGAAAACACAGGGGAGACACTTTGTTTTTCTCAATAACAACAAATATAAACATCAGGCCACTTACGTAGGCTACGGCGAAAGCTCTGCATGGAGCCTGTGCAGAACCATAAAAAGGCCTTTAGACAAAGTAGGTTTCCCATATATCAATATTTTGCTTATTATTTCAAAACATTTAAACAGCACCATCTAATGGCCGATTGCCGCCAAATTTGGCACAGATGCTAAATCGGCCGTGAGGAACTTTGTCAAGTTTCGGGGCAATCGGATCAAGTGTTGCCAAGGTACACTATAAGTAAGTTGCTATAACTTGTGCATTTTTTCAACAATTTTTTAACTTTTCGTCATAACGGTCCACAGATAGTACCTGCAAAGTTTCGTGAAGATCGGAATCACCGTCTAGGAGGAGTTTGAAAGAATGTAAAACACATGAAAAATGCATAAATATAAAAATGGCCTTCCGGTTGGGCGGAGCTAATGAAGGTAAATTGGAAATATGTCCGCAATAATTAGAGCAATATGTGTAGTAAAGCTGGTGAATATCGGAGCAACTATGTCCAAGTTAAGACCTTCCACGCATTAGGGGGCGCTATGGAGCCCGCTTACAGGTATGGGCCAAATCGCTGTACAGTCTCGCAAAGCTCCCAGGCGTTTATGTGGGAGCCAATTTTTGTGAGTTTTCATATATATTAAGGCTGTCAAAAATGTGCCCAAGGGCTAAAAGCAATTAGGGGGCGCTATAGAGCAACCATACCACTCCCAAGCCTAAATGTGAACTCAGATCAAAGAATTTCCTATTCTGCACATGGCTGCACAATTTTGAGCATTTTGGTGCATGCTAAAGTCCTAAAACACCTGTTTATAAAATGAAAAATTTTGCACGAAAACCAAGATGGCCGACTTCCTGTCAGGTGGAAAATTTTCAAAAAAATGCTACATGGACTATATATACCTCAAAATTTGGGTATATTAACTTCTCATTTTTTTCCGAATCATGGCGCTCGTTAGGGGGTGCTAAGGAGCCCTCTGGTGACGCACAAGCCCAATCACTACAGAACTTTGCAATTTTGTGTGCAAATCTTTTTAAGTTTTCGTGGAATCTAACCTCCTCAAAAATGCGACGAAGGACTCGGAAAAATAATAATCCTTGCAAAAAAAATAGTTTCCTCGCACTTTCGTGCTTGGGCCCTAATGACATTCCCATGAGCCTCCCTAGCACTTTGTGTTAATAGCTAATTAGAAAATGTTAGCATGTTAACACTCAACAAAGGTGATCATGGTACACATTATACCCGCTTACCTTTAGAAGGTTAGCATTGTCATTGTTTGCATATTTCTGATGTTAACATTTAGCTCAAAGCACCACTGTGCTTAAAGCTGTAGTGCATAGTTTCTGTCTCCCCCATGAGGAATTCTAAGTAATGACAACAAAACTGTCAGCACGTCCACATGATAAAAGCCTTCCGTGATCGTGCACCACCCCCACCCCTCCTCCACGCAGTTGCTAGTAGCAAAGGAGGATTAAAAAAACAGGATGGACTCTTCAGAAAAGGTAATTATCTTTACTTGAGTTTCTGCTCGCGAAAGTCGCCGGACGACACAATCTTCTGAACGTAGCCATACTGAGAAATACAAAGAGTGTTGTGTGGCGCTAATAGTCTTAAAGCCCCAGTGTGTAACGTTTGTAGTTGTTCATTATCAAAATCTGTATTGCCCTTCACAAACTTGTCCTTTTTCATGAATATTGACCACCACCATCAATTTCAAGTATTCCTATTAGCCTGGAATTTTACATTTGCGCTTGCATGAACTGGGGTAGACGCTCCATAATGATGTGACATCATTACAAGTGCCATCTTGAAATACGTTAGTCGGTAAGGGACGTACTGCGCCGCCTTTCGCGTTTTTGACTCACAGCTGCTGCTGCTGTCGCTTCCCGGCCCCGGCAAGTTTGAAGAAGGAAACATGGAGGACCACAAGTATTCAAAATCCAAATTTCAGGAACATGAGTCTTCTTCTTTGCCCAGAAAAAGAAAACGGATATTGAAAAGAGCAAGAGACCGGCATCATCAGAAAAAAGACTGAACGTTGGAGCTGCTTTGGATGCACACACCAAATCCCAACTAATTATCCTCCGGACCGCTGCAGTCTCCTTTTCTTTCTCTCTCCTTTCCGTCGGGTGGTGCGCGTGCCCGCTCATGGTGTGAAGCATGCGTCCACGCCACTCTCCAACATTAACATTAATTAAGAGAACGCATGAACTTTGTACACCTTCACTTTTTGAAGCGTGACGGCTACCGTAGCTGCAATACTGCGTGGCGAGACAGAGTTGATTGCGATATATGATCTCAACGCTAGATGGGAGTAAATCTTACACAATGTAGCTTTAATTAGCTTTGTAGCAACTCATTTGGCAATGGCTTGAATGTTCCGGACGTTCATTAATATCAAAAAGTAACGCACTAAAGCTTTAAGTGCTCCTTGGCAGCTCCTTCCTGGCCTGCACATATGCCCTCACTAGAAATATGCTGGTACCTTTTTGTGGCTCCTTCATTTTGTCTGTAATGCAAAACTTCATCAGGGAGCGATACGGATTGGTTCCGTAACTCTTAGTTATTCAAAAGCAAGTTTCAGCAGTCAACAGAAGAAGCTGATTGTGTGGGTAGAGTTTTTTCAGAAATGGTGGAAATGGTGCATGCTGACTACATGGCTGGACTCCAGTTCTCATGTGCCCCTCCCACCCACTCCCACCCTTTCCCTCAGTTCCGTCTCCACAAAAGAACCCCAGGAGTAACGGCTCTGACAGGAAACAGGGCTGTGTTTGGGTTGATATGTAATTATATATACAACATGAAATATGCTACTTTCATGTTGCACTGGCATACAGACACAGGAACTTCCTAACACAGAAATGTTAAGAAGCCACCTGTGCGGATGAGGTGTTTCAGCCCCTGTAGTGTCTGGGAGTCTTAAACTGGACAACCTCCTTATTATGACCAACTTTCTAGATTGAGCCATGCTCCACTTTGTTCTGATGACACTGCAGCTGACTACAGGAGGGTGCAGTGGAGTGTTGTTGCATGCTCTCTAGGGTCAGTTAGCTAGTTTTGGGGAAATGCTTTTTATATTCCTGGAGGGGTGAAGGAAGAGTGGCCAGCTTTTTGCATGCACAGGTTCATGTCCATTCTCATGTTGTGTTGGTGTCATGGGATGGGGTGGGATGCCACCATTGGGCATCACTCCTTAAAGCCTAGGACTTCATGTACATGTAGTGCAAGCAACAGCTCAACCGCAGCTATCGTACAGTCCTCCATCCTTGGTAGTTTTGTGACCATAAAGGCCCTGACACACAGAGCCGATAATCGGCCGTTGGACAGTCTGGCAAGGTCAGTGACTCGAGTCTGTTCGGTGTGTTCTGTGCCGTCGCTGTGGGTCACATTCAGTGATGGGAATAACGGCGTTATAAATAACAGCGTTACTTTTTTTCAGTAACGAGTAATCTAATTGATTACTCTTCCCATCTTAATAACACCGCTACCGTTACTGCGAAACAATGCGGCGCGTTACTATATTTGAAGTAGTTTTTTTTCATCAGACCAACTAGATCTCTGAGTCTGAGCCTCTTCTTTCGCGCGAAAGGGAAACACAGTTGTCTGAGGTCACATACGGGCACCTGACGGGCACAAGGCTACATTGCGCATGCCTCAAACCGTGCGGCACACCACACGCTCCGAACCGAGACAAGCGGTCCGAGCGGTTCGGATGTTTTTTCATGAACCGTACCACCCCTAATAAACATATCTACATACATGGCATTTGATTGGAGGCTAGTCTCACTTTGTTCCACAGCAACATTAAAATAGTTTAGATTTGTGTACATTGTTTCTGTTAATAATGTATTGTATTAAGTGTCCATTTCATTATAATATTCAGATTTATCATAAATAATTGAACATGCACATGTATTTTAAGTTCCATTAAAGAGGGGTAGGTAGAGGTGGGGTCATATTTGAGCATTTAAAAATGTACTTGAAAGTAACGCAATCGTTACTTTCTGAAGTAACTAGTTACTTTCATAATTTGTAACTGAATAACTAATTGAATTACTTTTTGGAAGAAGTAACTGTAACTAATTACTTTTTAAAAGTAACTTGCCCAACACTGGTCACATTACTGCTGAAACATCCGGTTGAATAGTATTTGGTTCAGAAGCTTTTTATCTTTTTGAGGGTAGAAAGTGCTGCTCCGTTGCAGTCAGTCTCAGACTCAAGTTGGATACAGGTGCAGCAGCCATGGGCAGTATGAGAAAAATAAAGTTGTTTTTTTTAAGCATGTGAATATGTTCTAGTTGAATCACAAAAGTATGAATCTGAAAACAGTATATAATATGATAACATATAAGAAAGATTCCAGATCGGCCCATCTGAGCTTTCATTTTCTCAAAGGCAGAGCAGGATACCCAGGGCTCGGTTTACACCTATCACCATTTCTAGCCACTGGGGGACCATAGGCAGGCTGGGGGAACTTATGTTAATGTTAAAAAAAAAACTCATAAAGTGACATTTTCATGCCATGGGACCTAATTAAATGGAATTCTAACATTCTCAAAACAAGTATGACACGATGTTGATAACCTGATGAAATGTGCCACTTTGGAAAATAATAAGATACTGTTGCTTAATTGTCAGTTTGCAGCCAAGGTAATTATTATATCAGTCAGTTATATCTGACTGCACAAACAAATAAAAAACATAATTAATTTCAGATTAATACAAACTCCTTTAGGAACTTTGTCTATTTACTTGCTAAATTTGTGTCAGTTATGTTCATATTTTGAGCATTTTATGATAGACTTATTTTTATTCAGAGTATAATTTTAATTAAAATGTTCAAACAAGAGAAACATCTGACTTCTTAAGCACTTTGAAAACATACACAAAGAAAAAAGAGCCTTTTATGAGAAACTCTTGTACTAATGTACTGCAGTTTTGATCGTTTGATGTTGCTGCAAACTATGAACTGATTGCACAGTTCTACCAGGTGGTGGTGCCAAAGCCATAAAAACAACAACCAAGTGGATTTTTTTCTGTTGGTTTACTGTACCATTCGTCATCAATCCAGGGGGCATTACCATGTACAGGCCCTGTTTTATTTCAGCACCAAACACTGCACCAAACCGGGACACATTAGAGGTTTCCAGTAGACAACCATTGTGAGAGTGAATCAGTTACATAGTCCTATCAAGTATAGCTGCATCATATTCAGCTTTTCAGAGACGAAATGTAGTTCATAAAAGTTAATAGCAGTCCGATATCAGTGTTCACAGTTCAGGCCAGTTAGTGTAACCAATGTGATCTCTGCGTTGTGTAATAGTTGAAGACTTCACACTTGATTCTCAATCTTTAGATTAGATTTATTCTGGTAAACAAAGAATTATATCCAGGGGCCTGTTTCACAAAAGCAGAATATATACATCCAGGATAACTGATAAAGCGAGGCTTGACCTAGTCTAATCTGTGCATCCTGGCTTGGTGCGTTTCACGAAGGCCAAGCCAGCCTGAGGAGGAGCGACTAGGTTGAGCCAGGATGAAGTAATTCAGATAGATGCGCGTCCACGGCTTTCCTCAAAAGACAGCGAGGTTGATCACAGATTTACTGATGCCAAAATGGAGAATACGCATTGTACATACTTTATACAGAGTGAGCAGCAGCTTCTTGTGGAAGTATGATGACGTGAAACACATTATTTGTATAAAAAAGAAAAGAAACACGGCCGCTGTAATGAAACAGCGAGAGAAAGCCTAGCAGACGATCACGGACCGACTGAATGCGTAAGCAGCCTAAATAACTGACCACTGCTCTGAATTGAAACCGTCATTATCATTCCATTCAAGGATTAGGCTACTAATCATTTGCACAAATTAACAGTTGTACTCTTTGCCTTAAAAGGAAGCAAAAGATAATGTTACTCAGGAAAGTTACCATGAAGATCAATTTTCTACAACGCTAGACTATGATGCCTTAATATCTCTTTCACTCTGTTCCTCCCTCTCTCTCATGGGCTAAAATATACATTTCCTAAGTCATATTAACTTCCACTGCTCGCTTTTAATGCAAAGTGTACAACTGTTCGTTTTTGCAAATGACAGTGACTCATTGAATGGTTTCAGTTAAGAGCAGTAGTTATACAGTTATACATAAATGTATATTTTTAGACTATCATTCAGTCTGTCCGCTATTATCTGCCACACGTTTTCTCGCATTTTTTTATTTTTTATAGAGGACGAGTTTCCTTCTCTACATATTATATGCCTTGCTCCCTTGTATATATGGACATAGAAAATCAAGACACTGATGAAATTGGACTCTAAAATCTAGAAACTATAAAGATAATTAAGTGATAAATCCCATGTACACTGTAAACATGAATGGAACAGAGTATATTCATCAGTTATTTCCCCCCCAGCAAAATATAAGGTCAAAAACCATTGAGGTGTCCTCCCCCTGTTGTTGATGATCCCCCCCACTGCATGAATGTACAGTAGCCTACAACACTAGATGGTTACTGGTCCAGTGAACTAAGACTATAATTTGGGAGGAATGTACAATTAAGATATGTTCTTTAAATTGTACAATCCTCCCAAATTATAGTCCCAGTTTACTGAACAACACAATTTGTATGCTAAAAATGCCAAATACAATGCACATGGAAGTGGAACAAACATGACCCTTATTGTTAAAGAATTTTAAAAAAATGAATCAACTAAAATAATTCAAGGTGCATTGGTCAACAGAAATGTACAGCATTGTATGTGTTGCCATTAGTAACAGACTTCATTTAAAACACATTTGAAATGTTATCAGCCTTTTCTAATTATCTCAACAACTGCCATAATATATTCATCAAACTTCTAACAATATGAACAGCAGTCTTCATACAGCAATATAACAGTAACAATGACTGTCACATGAATAATTATTAAAAAAAAATAATGGTCACAACTTTAAATAATAACAGTACTTAAAGGAACAGCAATATGCACATGTTGTATTTTAATCCAGGCTGATAACAATAGGGTAAAACCACTGCTGAGTGATCAGAAAAGGCTCCAGGATTAAATAAATCCTGGCTGTTAGCCTGGTCGGGAGCAGGCTAGCTGCACAGAATAAATCTCCATGGTGATTTATGTGCCTCCACTTTCGTGAAACCGAGTCAAGGCTTAAATCATCCAGGATAACTGATAAATCCCGGCTTAATCCCTTATCTTGGTTTTGTGAAACAGGCCCCTGGTCAGCCACATAGGACACAGTGTACACACCCAGTCATTCACGGGCACACTCCTCGTGCACTGGCCCCGCTAAATCACGTACAATGGCATATATAATATCACAACACATTAAATTGAACAAATATGTAAACAAAAAAATACAATATGTACCTGGTAAACAAAGAATTATATCCTGGTCAGCCACGTAGTACACAGCGTACACACCCAGTCATTCTAATTACAGATGGACAAAAGCAAATTAGCGACCTAGCAGGCTACGCTAACTAGCCGGCTAAGCTAACTAACATGACCTGAGCACTTTCTGTACATTGCACGAGATAAGCATTTCAAACAGTATACATAGCCATCGCTACATTCTACCGAAGTATATACATCATCATATCAGCATGGCATGTAAATTAAATATTATTAAAAGAAACAATTAAAATGTGCTTATGACTGGGTGCGATCCAACCTACCACGGGCACACTCCTAGTGCACTGGCACCGCTAAATCACATAAAAGGGCATATATCTACAGAGGAGATGCCCACTGACCAACCACAATACAGAATGTCAATAAAACCTCTTGGTATTGGATGATTAAACCCTGGCAAGTGGAATCACTAAATGACTCACCAAATGATGCTGTTTGCACCTAAACCACCATGAAAAGTATTTGCAAATATCATATTCATGCCAACTGTGAAGACTGTAGTTTACAGACGGTGCGGTCTACATTTATGCTTTGCAGAAAAGAAACTGTTAAATACTGTGTACATAGCAAGCAGTGTGCACTCCCTCTCTTTCTTACTTTCTCCTCCTGCTTTCACTCAAACATGTCAGATCAAATGTGTGGAAGAGTCTCTAATGAGGAGGCATTGTTGGTATTTCAGTTTGGAACAGTATCAGATCATTCTACTAAAATGATCTGCTTTGGTCTGCCTGTATGTAATTCTACCTTCAATGAAAATACACACTGTCATGTGAGAGGTCCCTTTAATACTACCAAGTATAACTTTAGATTACATTTAGTACAAAGTATCCAAATCCATATGACGAAGTGCCTGCGTTTGTCCTGAATATTTAATCTTTAACTCTTTCTTTCTTTATGTATGTAAACACACCCCAACTTTATATGGTCAAAAATGACTAATACTTGTGACATAAAAATGAATGGATTGAAACGAAAGAATTTTACAAAAACTCCCAGATGATAGACATGAGAGATGGATGGAGACATGAACGGATCTGTATGTATTATGCACGAGGAAGAGGTCAACTTTACTATGGATTGGGTACTGAAACCTCTCAATTAGTCTGCAATTCAAATTCAAGATTTGAAATGGGGTGATGTTTTAATTGCACCAAGCGACTATTACCACAGAAAGGATGGCAAGCACTGCATTAAATCAGAAGTCTATTGTTGCATTCAGTAGAAAAGTAATACATACTAAGAGATACCTTCACATTGAATTGATACTGCCTCATTGCTGCAATCAGCAACATTTTGTTCTGAACTGCTCTGCTTGTGTTTCATTGTCTCACCTATACATTGCCTGTATTGCCTCAGTACCTCTAACACAAGTCTTCAATCACTGCCACACAGCCATTAAAACTTAAATGTAGAGAACGTTTATATTGATTACAAACACTCAGCAGATTATAGGAATCCGATTATTTAAACTGCAGGATGTAGGCCTAACTTGAATATTTAAGTAGGAACTAACTATTTCGTCTGCACACTGCAAACTAACTGCAACGGCAGTCTTCTCTGTAAAGTGAGGTGCTTGGCTGTAACCACATGGTGGTGCCACAGTCACACAGATTCCTAAATTCCACAGTAGAAAATGGTGTTGCCTTTGTACTGCCATCAGAACAACGTTTGACCTTTTGCTGTCTGCGCTGTGTGGTCAGGACTGCCGCGTCAGCCAGTTCTCAAATGAATAAAAATCACTCGCCATAGTGTTTTTTTTTTTTTGTTTTGTTTGTTTTTTACTGGCATCATTCAAACAGCCCTGTAGATGATTATTTTTGCAAGTTTGAAGTCATTATTGTGTAAATTAAAATAATAAAAGTTTTGTGTGCATTTTAGACCTTAGTCGTGGCTACGGTTACTCTAATCTGACTGAACATTTACCACCAACAAATATAAAACTACCAGACAAGCGAGATTACAAGTGTAACGTTTAAAGGGTTAAAAACGTGGAAGTGTTGCCGGACAAAACCTGATAATAGTGACATCAAGACTCTTACTTTTCTCTTCGACGGAGAGAGTGAGACTTCAAAGGTAGATCTTTGGTCTAACTCTGTGCACGGATGCGCACCGACCTTGGAGTCTCCAGACGCGCAACGGAGGATTTTGCGCACTGAAATAAAGTAGGCTAGAGCTGAAGAGAGCGCACAGCGAGCGGACTGCTGTCTGACTGACTGCAGTCCTGTCACTGGGGTCCGGGCTCACTTGGCTATACTTAACCCTGCGCATCGTCATTCTATTGATACCATTGCTCGGGAAGTATAGGGAGGGGAATATATAGTCTTTAGTTTATTTCGGTTTGGCTTGATTCGCAACTTAGAGGACTGTTATTTCAACTGAGCCACTGTAGCCGTTTCACATTGTTTGTAGAGACATCCAAGTGCCCCAGCTGCTCAGGGAAAATTCACTCAACATCCTGAGAGGCGGAGACGTATGAGAGGATTTTAGGACTCTTACCCGAGAGTGGATTGAACAAGGATGATTGCAACCGCCTTACTCAACTAAGTGAGGTATTACATTAAAAAAAAAAACGGTAAGGAAAAGTTTTTATTTTCTTCTAAAGATAAGATTCAAATCTACAATCTTTGAGGTCCTCCCAAATTTAACAAAGGTTTATTGTAGGTGATTTCACATCGTCAATGTTTCCACTTTTCTCGCAGGTGATCACAGCAATGCTTCAACGACATGTGCGTCTGTCCCTCTCCAAATCTTCCAGAGAGGATTTAAGCGCTGCTCATTTTGAATAAGTCGAGAAGTCATTGAAGATGAGAGCTCTGCAAACATTCCTGTTTATTTTCCTCCTGCACCAGGTGAGCTGAGAGTAAATGAGAAAATAATATGTCTGTGATCACAAGAAGGCTTTAAGAGAAAGTTAGAGACAGTAGGCTAAGTGGCTTTAATGTGCTGTCTGTTTTTATTTTATTATGCTGCGGGTCCCTTACAAGATATTTGTTTATCAGTCAAAGTTTTATATATTTATATGATATATATATATATATATATATATATATATATATATATATATATATATATATATGATATATATATATATATATATATATATATATATATATATATATATAGTTGATTTGTGTGAGTTATTGTAGATCTGCATTATTTAGCTCATGCAATGTGATTAATCAATCAACTCATAATGCCAAATGACATTTCAATAAATTCTTGGCTTCAAATTGTATTTGATATAGTCATCAGCACCAAATGTGCTGAACTTCTCATGAAGGCTTACAGGGCATAAGCTTGTTTTGTGTTATTTGAACTTATTTAATACAATACCAAATATCCTTTTTTTATGAACATGATTTTCTAACATCTATTAAGATTAAGGATCTTCATCAGTTCTAGAAATATGCTGATATTTAAAATTTCTGCAGCCTATATAAAAATATATTTCATAAACATAAATATCAAAATCTATCAGATTAAATTTTGCAGAAGAGAGTACTGCTACTACTTTACTACTACTACTACTACTACTACTACTGCTGCTGTCAATAGCCATACTGTATACTATATACCATATGCTGTTAATTTCCCTAATAGCATCTGAATTAACTTCCTTAGGAAACATTTAGATTTAGAAATAATGTTTATGCATGTACAGTAATACAGAACATGTACATTACATTCCAAGTCAATGTGAGCATAATGCTCATTATATTATGATGAACAGTTCCGCAGTATTCATAATTGAGAAGTGGAGTTAATGTATTTAAAAAAAAAAAATAGATTTACTGTTCACTGAATATTATTGATGTGCCATGCTTGCATAGTTTATAGTTTATTTCCATTGTGGTGAGTTTTCATGTCATGGCGTTGGCATTCTGCCTCTGTCACTTATGGCTCAAAAAAAAAACTGCCTATTCATTTATTCAGCCATAAATAGTTGTGTTTAGCAATCATTTATCATTTATCATTCATTTTGCTACCAGGCTTGAACAAGGTTTGACCTCTGTGTTGAACCCTCTTCAGCCGTGAAGTGTCTTTTCCGTAGTAAAATGGAGGGCAGAGTTAAAAACGCATAAAATATGACGACTGTGAACAATAGGTGAAAATTGCAGAACCCACATGTTTTCAAAGCCTGCGCTGATCCTCCTTCATGACTTATACAATGTGATTAAATCCCAAGTCCCTGTGAATACATGTGAAATTATTAGTATTTAGCAGAGTTTGATTGCCTTAATCTTCTTGACCGAATATTTCTGTAGTCTAATTCTGTTGTTATTGCAGGAAATAAGCTCTCCAAAGGAAGATCATAAGCTTTAGAGAAATATAAAGGTATTTTCCATAATTTGTATTTCAATGGCTACTGATGTCCTCTATAGGCAGTTGAATAAAGTATGGGCTTTACCGTGATCATCCTTGCTTTACGGACTCTTGCTGTGATCAGACATGAACAGAAAATGCCATGTGATTGAAGAAGTTCTTCACATCTGTGCTATCCTCAAAGATGGCTTCTTTAAAGATAGCCTTGAACTGTGCAGATGCAGCGGCAAAGTGCTGTCTGCTCTGGCTGCTGTTGTTATCAGCTTTGTGCCTATTGGGAGCTCTGCCTCCAGAGAGAGAAAGAGAGCGAGAGAGAGAGAGAGAGAGACACAGGCTGCCTCCCTGGAGAGGATCTCTTCATATGCCTCAGTGTCTCCCCTCCCAGCAGACCTACCACTGTCTGACTGGGGACATATTGGCCCTTAATAATATTCCCCCACCTTCCATAGGGTAGAAAATAATTAAATACCAGGCTGACGTTAACTGAAGGCATGACATATGCACCAAACTTCACCACCAAACACCAAACAACTTTTTCCTTAGTATGTCTGCTTGGTAGGATAGTTTACTATGAGGACTGTAAGGATGTGACTGGGGCGACATGTGGCAAAGTTGCAATGCTAGATTTTAAAGCGTCGTCACAGGACGCACCTCAGACATCTGAACCCCCGCTGAAGGATACATTTACATTGTTTAAGTAGAAGTAGAGATTCAGTGTCTGTAGCAGCATCACATACTTGGCCGCATCCTCCAAACCAAGAAACCAAAACACAAACACTTTTTCTCTTGTGTCTTCACACACACTCATAAAAAAAAAAAAAACATGAATCAAATGGTGAAAATGTAACCCCGGTCCCAGCATCTGTGCAATACCCCAGGGACAAATAAGAGGGTCAAAGCCATCCTGGGAGAAGCCATTCTTCCCCATGACATCTGCTGCAGTTATCCCATGTGCAATGACAGCAGAACAATGTAAATGAAGATAAAAACATACTTGAGAGCCCTGCTCTCTGCCATCTCCCTCTGTCTGTCCTGCCCTACAGATTGCATGCAGGGAAAGTGGGTTTTTCCAACGCTGCTCCGGATTAAGTGTGAGAAGACGTTGACAAAGTCTATTACACCTTTGTATCTTATTGCCGGGGTAAGAGCTCTTTGCTAATGTTATGTCATGACAAAGCATCTATGTGGCCCATGCCAAGAAGATCAGCGGTGGTGTTAAATGTACATGTACTTCCTCTGTTACAGTAAATGCCGGCCAGGGTCGCACTGAGCAGGCTTGGAGCGAGCATCCTGATAAAAGGGTGTGGCGCATTAAAGAGACAAAGCTTAGCTGGTTACTCGTATAAGCTGAACATGTCTTGTCCTCTGGATTCGCTACATGCTTGGAGTTCATCCCTGCAACTTTGATGTGCACTGATTGAAGGGATTACAAGTCATTTCCCAAAGGATTTAGCACGCATTTCAACAGTTATTTACATGTAGTCACTTGAGTATTTATGTGTTCATCCATCAATGAAAGTGGGAAATCATTAGAACAAGAAAGTGAGACTGTGATATCGATTTGGTTCAGTTTTAGCCGCTAATATTATTGCAAAAATCTGCCAGAGGATTTTTTTTTTTTCGCCTGTATTTTTTTCTCCCCAGTGCTGGAGCGAGTGAGGCTCTATTCAAAGTTAGAAAGGGGTCTGGCAAGGACAACAGTTTTATCCCTGTGTTCATAACAAAACACAAATTCTACATAAATTCCTTCTCTAAGGGCTCTTTAACCCTTTTCCCCTTCCTCATGCTCAATTATGTTTGGTTTTATTATTTATTTATTGTATATTTAAAGGCAACTAACACTGGGAAGAGTAATAAAATGTACAGTGGGGGGATTAGGAGCAGCTCTTTAATCTCACGCTTCTGATAATACTGCATGGGCTGATTGATTAGTTTTTCAGGAAGCTTATGTCAGAAAAACCTAATCCGTCTTTGGATTGTGCCAGCCTTGTAAGGTTTTCCGTGCTGCCACTTTATCATGGCGGCGAATTACAGAGCTGCTGGGCTGTGATAAGGTCCTCGTCTCTTTTACAGACCCCAGCGCCCAACCCCCTGCACCCCTCCTTTCCCTCTGGACAATAAAAAAAAATTGTGTTTATATTCTTCACATCCCTGCTCTGCCTGGTCCTCACATCAACCTCTCCCAGGATTCGCCTTGTAAGAAAAAAAGAAAAAAGGACTGGAACTTAAGTCTTCAAAAACCCAGCAGAGAAATTTGGTGGGGAAAGAGAAAATATGAGAGAAAATGGCAGGCAGGCAAGTCGAAATTTCTTTGGAAGAAGTGATTAAACATGGATTGACAGAGTGAAGGGGCCTTGTATGCATGTGGTGCCTTCCAGGAATCATTTTAGGGCTTACATGGTGCTGATGTGTATCTTTGCTCATATTGGGGTTACAATCTTTCTAGCCAGAAGGCTTGACTAGATAATCCCTCATAAACAATACTGTCTGTGGCATTTGCAGTCCTCAGCCTGTATGTTGTCTCAGACCTCTGAAGGAAAGGTTGCCATTTCTGTGTGTTAAATCCCTCAAATGTATCTTGCAGACACTACAGGTTGTATTGACTCTATTGAACCCCGCAACCTATTCCTTTTCCAATCATCAATCATAATTGTGTGTGTACTGGCAACAAATGATGCTGATAAAGGTCCTGAAATGAAAAGAAAGATGGTCCAAATGATTGATAGGTGTGATGCAATTGCCCTTTGCGTTGACAATAACCATAATCTGGCTGCTGGATGGACCATTAAATACTTAACTCAAACAATTATGAGCAGCGCCCCCCCCCCCCCAGCTTCTCTCATGATGTGAACTGTTACAATGAAGTGAAGTTTTGAGCAGCTCTCTGTGGTGTGTGTGCAAGTCGCACCCACTGTGGTGGCTCTGGTGCAGGAAACATTATGCTTAATATGATTTTGAGTTTCCTGATCTTGCTCCACAGCTATGAATTTTTATGGGCGATATGCGGCCCAAGGCAGTGTTAGATCTGGAGGCTCCGCTACCTTATAGCATTGTCATTACTGCTCTGCAGGGTCAGAAACATCCAGCACTCTCTAAAGCACAAGCTCGCTGTTTAGCAGCTCTTTTTTACAGTCTGCATCACTTTCCACTGCTGTGCTGCAGCAAATCAAAATGTGGAGATGCAGTTTGTATACAGCAGGTGTTTTGTCTGAATCGCGTGCAGATGATGGAATATCATCTGAGGAATCGGGCTGTCACTTTTTCTTCTATTAAATCAAATATTTCAATAGTTGTGTTGTTGCTATACAGCAGTGAGCTCTCCATTTATGTTTGAAATGCCAGACTCACAATCAGCTAATCACATCACATCACATGGCTCTAGTCGGCACAGAAGCAAAGTTTCTGCCACTTCTCAAACACTTTGACATGTAAAGTTCTTAATTACCACCTTGTTTGGTACTTTGGAGAAGGCAATCAAATTACATGTCAGAGCTTGGGAAAATGATTGACCTCTTTAATTAAAGCTGTGTTGCTTTCCTGTAAAAAGGCAAGGTGTGTCAGCTTTAGAATAAGTACAATACATCTCCTTTCTGATTATTCTCACTTTTGCATTTCCTCCTCTGCCTCTGGGCTTTGAGGCCTGTCATTTGCAGCCCTAACAAAGCACTGTCAGCTACCCTCCATCTTTATATATTTCTTGTGAAGTACCTGTCTTCTGAACTACTCACAGAGAAAGGAAGCAACGTCTTCCCTGCTCTTGTTTCTTCTTCAAAGGGAGCTGTTTCTCTGAAATCAGCCGAGGCGCAATCTGCTTTGAGAACAGAAACAATTGCTCCGTCAAATTTAATGGACGTACGTTTGAGCAAATCAAGAAGATTTTTTTTTTTTAATAAAACACCCGAATCATTTATAGCATGGATTTGAAGAGAAGAAAACACACACACATACACACACACACACACACACGCAAAAAGCTCAGTGGGAGAAACATTTAGATTACGTTTTCCTGAGATGAAAGTGGAAATACTAAAAAAACTTAAAATATTCATGTCAGAATATGCCTTCCTCAAGTATTAGCTGAGGAGTTTTACAAGCATGTTAACCATTGTTGTACAAAGTAGAAGGTGTTAAAAATTGGTCAAGAGAATGACAATTACACTGAGTCCAACATGCTTTGTGGTATTATCCTGCTGAATCCCTGCTATCAGACATATGGAGGTTTGCTGCGGGTGTCAGGAGCCAGCACAGGAGTTGATGCTTTGACCATGTAAGGGGATTATGAAACTGATGATGCGTTAAAAGGTAACGCCTGCCTAAAAGTGAAGTGTTCAGGGCTTTGCTGCTGTCACATGTGGCAGGTGCTGAGATAACACGAGTATCCAGATTACCTGGAGGCTCTCGTCCCAGAGCCCCTCCTCTCTCCCTTCTTCTCTCCAGTGGGATCTGTGCGAACACTTACTCAACACCTGACATCATCACTGCATTTAAATGTCCCACAACGATCCGTTCTCACTAACCTCAGGAAGAATAGCACCTGCAATGCAGGAGCTAATGAGGATCCTAAATAAACAAACAAACAAACATCTCACTTTCACCCGCAGGGCCTTGCCACCAATGTGTTGGTAGCTGGAAAATGAAATGATGATGATCCCCTGCAGCTAATTCAAAAAGGAGGCACGTTATTGTACAGTGTAAACTGTGACCAAGAATGCAAATTTGATTTATATTGATTTTCATTCAAGGAAAGCATTGGCTGCACAATATTACATAATAATACAATAATACAACATATTAACAAAATGATAAAGCTTCCTCCTTGATCTTTTACTATATAGTTTTTAGTTACTGAGTCACTGATAAATAAATACTTAATTGTATCTATTGCATCCTAGTTTTTTTGCAACCATTTAATACATGTCTGCAAACAGCTGTGGAATGTAATTAAGTACATCTAATCAGGTACTATGCTTAAGTACAATTTTAAAGTATTTGTTCTTTACTTGCAAATCTTATTCTTTTTACCCCACTGCATTTATCGGTCAGCTCTAACTGCTAGTTCCTTTACAAGTCAAAGTCCTTGAATACAAGTCAGTTTATTTGATATGCACAGCTACAAATGAAACTTCCCACTAAAATTAGCTCTCTTGACCAGGTACAACAATAGGATTACTTGTCGTGGAATATTTTGTTGTCGTATTGCTACTTTTACTTAATCCCCCACTTTCCTCGCTGAATGTGAATCTCAAAATAATTTCATCAATGTTCAGTAGTGACATGAGTTTGAGTTACAGTTGACAGTTAGTTGCATGGCCAAATTTCGAATTTAATTTAGAAGATGCAGCGAACCAGCTATCGACTGCTCCAATATAAAAATTCTGATTTTCGAGAACAGGAGTGCTGTGTGCGATATTGCCACTGGTTTGCTTCAAGTACAGCTGCCTGTAAGTTGTGGTTGGTTTACACAAAGGATGTCCTGGCTTCATTGCAAGATAGAATTTTTGACACCTGATTGAATCTAACTTGCTGTTCATTACGGCACTGATGGAAAATGTTGTGTCTAACACATTTCTGTTGCAAATAGATTTGGCAAAATGACTGACATTTATTTTACCCAACAGAAAATAGATGATGCAGATGACATGAAGCTGTGAATGTGACTTTGTTGCTTTGTTGCACATATAAAAGGACAGGCTACTAAGTTGATGTAGTACTTTGAGAGCTATTAATAGGAATGCTATAATAGGAGCTTAATGTGGTATAATTTCCTGTAATTTGTCACGTTTATTTGGAAACACTGAAAACATGTTTTTATAATTCTTTGTTGGCAGCTTCCACACTTCAGGAGAGGTAATTGTGTGTGATTTGTGCAGTTTAGTGTACTGCTTCCAGTAGGGAAATGCTATGATACTGAATGCTTCACTTAGACGACTCATGCAAACAGCAAAACAAATAGAATTCCACCAACGTCCAGAAAAGGTGAGGTGTGGCGTGGTTTCAGTCAGTGTTGACTGCTGGGAGGAGAGGAAAATAGAAGATTGTGACACTATAAACATGACTAATATCTCACATCGTAGGATTTATGTTAGGCACAGGAGGGTTTTGTTACGTGCTGTCATTTATGCTAATCATAAGACGTGAGCAGCTCCGAGTGACATCATGAGCTTTCAGATAATATTTTGCAGCAACATGTTTGCAAAAACAGGCTCTTAAACATAGTTCATTTGAGTTGAATATACAAGGAACACATGCATTATAACTCTACGAGCTCAAAGTGTATTTGTATCAGAATAAAAAAGGCATGCGTGGACAGAGAATCTCCATTGAGAACACAAGTGGTCTGCATATTTATAATTTCTTGAAGTAGGCAGTGGGCAGTAGTGAGAGCTCTTGCTGTCTATCAAGGCTTTAATTGTCTTTTCACCTCTCCACAAGAAAGGTCAGAGGGCATGGACAGCGTCAGATCAACAGCTGTGGCGCTGGCAGATATACTGTGTCTGAGTAGAAAATTGTCTAATTGTAGTTAACACAAGCAATTTCTAATATTTCCATTTGCCCGCTTAATGTTTAGGCTTGCATTACACAGCATTCGATCATTGCACACCTTACGAAGCCCTAAAGCTTCATTTATCTCTGAATGATGTCGGAGCGACTGATTTTCTTTGGTATTCATCACGAGACAAACATGTCACCTCCTCACCCTCTCTACCTGTATCTCTATCTGAGTCTTGATAGCGCTAGCACAATCACTACATATTTTGCTTCAATGACAACGATGTGATGCATGCTCTTTAGGCATTTCCAGCACATCTGTCAACAGTTAGAGGTGAAATCGATATACTGTCAAGATACAGAAATGGTAATACCACTGTGATTCTAGTTATGAAAACATCAGCTTTACTTTCCTTTGAGCTTGCCATTTCCTCTCCTCACACCATCAACACGTGCTGGTCTGGTGTAAATGTACAGAGGTGTCGACAGGACGAGTTTTAAGGCTTATTAAAGGTCTGCATTGCCATCGCACAACCACATGAATGCATCTAAAAATGTAAGAAATCTCACCCTTTTTTGGCTCCAAATGTAATAATACATTACTGGCTGCTTTTAATATTCACCACAAATTATTCTAATTATGTAGAGTTCAGCCACAAATTCAATATTGGATCTATAAAATCTTAAGCAGTAGTGTTAAGATATTAGAGACAGTGGTCTGTCTCATTCTCACAGAGGTCAGGTGGTAATGGCCTGAAGGATTATATTAGAGGGGAGTAGATATGCTACATGCAAACATACACACACACACACACACACACACACACACACACACACACACACACACACACACACACACACACTAACCATAGCCTTCTGTGATTGGTAAGGTGCCCCCGGTGTGGATTTGCTTTTGCGATCCCCCACAGTGCTGAAGCACCTGCCATGTGTTTCCCTGGACAGCCTCTGATTAAAAGTGATGGCTCTGGAGCGTGAGGCTGTTCCAGCGATCAGAGCACCAATCTATTCTTCAGCAGCATGTAGACTCTGAGCTCTGGGCTGCCTAAGCGCCTCCAGGGCCTTCTCTCCTGGAACCGGCTCTGGGTGTGAATCATTACAAATGATATGCCCTGTAACATCAGGAGGAAGATGGCTGGGGAAGGACGTGGGGCAGGGGATTGCAGGTTGACAATTGTTTTAATGTGAATGGAGCCACATGTCATGTTTGAGGCTTGAAAGCAAGAAGCTGCAGTCAATACAGGGTCTCGCAGTAGTGGCTGAGCAGCTCGACAGTGACAGGTGTTGTGTTGCAACAGTGCTAGGAAAGTATTACGGTAGGCAGTGGTGAAGCCGGTGTAATTTCTGTGGGATGTCCAGATTTTTACTACGTAGAAGCGCATCAAGTTAATGAAGCTTCAGACACAGAAAATTAGCAGAGAAATGAATTGCACCACCAAAGTGAGGTCAATTTGCACAGATAAATCCATGAAGAACAGTGGAGTGCATCATTGGAACAGCTCTGCTTGCACTGATGAGCAGGTTAATTGCCCATTTTGTTTATTGTGAGGAAGATGCCTGAAACCAATTTTCCCCAGATCCATAGCCCAACCTTATGTGCTGGAAAAGAATCAACCATGGAAAACCCCAAAACAGGTTATTTAAACTGACTGATACAAGGAACTTGGTAATGAGGATGACACAGAGGCTCCCACACAGAACCAAAAAGACAGAAAAGCAGATCTCAGATCATAAGTTGGGGGCAAATTGTCAACTATGCCAGGTTGAGAGATTCCATCGTCGGCGTCAAAGCAACACTGTAGCCTTGCCCCGCGGCCCAGAACACATCACAGCCTAGCACAATGTCGCCGGCTGCTCACTGCAAATGCATTTTAATGCCATCTCTTCAGATGATCCAGAAGCCAGATGTCACTGGCTTCTTAATAACGGTCTAGAGGCTAGTTCTGGTCACTGTGGCAATTACCTTTATGTCAGGCCTCTAAAAGATATGTCTACCCACGGGACAAGCAGGCAGCCAGCTCCATAATGCTCATTACAGATGAATGTCGAGGCTGATTCATCCTGACTCAGTGTGTGGCTCGCTGCTGCTCAGACCTCTGTCAGTATTTAAGTTCCACTAATACCTCTGGATGGTATTGATTGACACAACATTAAATCACATATGCAGTACATGTGGCATAAGGACAGAGCCTTTACAAATAATACAATACTAGTGACATTTGTGGATGTTTTATTGTAGCTTTTATTTAGCCAAAAAGGTCATTGAGATACAAAAATAGCAATAAAAACATATACAATTAAAAGGTTGCAAATAAACTCCGTTTCATACAGATACATATGTAGAAATGCATAGAAATGTGCTAATGAAAACAAGAAGATAATAATATTTTAAAGGAGATACTGTACATACAACCCATACCATTTAATATACTTCACTTCATAGGTTGAAGTCAGATTGCATGCTACATTAACAGGTTTTCTTCAAGGCAGTTTGTAAAATGACTTTAAAAATAAAGGAAGCACTTCTACTTTGAAGTTAATCCCACAACCAAGGTGCATAGACAGAGAGTTTTACGCAGCTATGAATGCACTTTTGACACACATGTAAAAGAATGTGGCAAAAAGGTCTAGCTTGTGAAGTAAAATAAAAGGCTGGAGATGTTTAGGTAATATGCACAACATGCATTTTTCTCCTCTGATATAAAAAGTAACAGCCTGCCACTGACAGCTACACTAAGCATGTGTACTTTGAGGATGATATCCAAAACTTTCCCAACTTGTATGCTGACTTACGTATTAATGAGGCAAAGTCATAATAAATTATATAGGCACTTTTTTTTAGGTCAACCAGTATTGATATTTGAGAATTTAAAAAAAATCTGATCATGATATAATGACGAAATACTCATTTTTCAACATAAATACATAAAAAAAAACAATAATTTCCGATATGGATTCTTTAAATTTGGTTATTAAAAAAAAAGAAGACATTTCACAGTTGGAAAGGGCTTAAAATGCTGATGCAATGTTGATCTTCAATTACTTCAAACTTATTTTTGGCATTGCCTCATGCAATTTCTTGTTACTTATCAGACATTAATGAAATGAAATGAAATTTACGGATAATATCAGCCCTTCTCTCATATATATCAGTGTACGTGGCCTGATATAATATTGGCATCCCTGATACTGGATCAGGCTGAGTATCAGTTAAAGTGTTTTTTGCAAATTTTATTTATTTATCAATTTTTTAAACATGTTGTGGGTCAGCCTGCCTTAAACATCTGCTAACCAAAAAATAACTATGACAGCTGGAACTTTGGACGATTTTGTGTCCAAGATCTCTTTATTGCTCATTAGTCCACTATATTTATTTCCAGCCGATTGTGCATCTGAATTTAACTGAAGGTGTAAAAAAAAATTGGTCTCAAAAATTTCCACATTAGAATAAAAAAATGTGGTGTCTATGAGACATACATTACTTTCTAACTTGCAGCCTTTGCTCTTGAGATTTACAAAGCAACACTCTTCCTGTCAAATGTGATGCAAAATGATGATTAATAAATGTAAGAAATAAATATTGACTGGAAACTTTAGCCATAAGCAGTTTCAGCATACAAAATAAAAAAAAACTTATTTCAGTCAGATTTCACTATTTATGTTCATACATGGTGGATAACATTACTGACAGCATGTATAGTTCACCCACCTTTATGTTTACTGCCGTATCACTACTCCTTTATAAGCCATATATACCTTTGACTGCTGTGGTATATAGATGTAATATCTCTGCTTGGGGATGTAAGGTTTATGCACCTCTCTGTGTTTTTGTTTAGGACGAACAGGAAAAGGAAGAAGCTAAACCACACAGACAGATATCCGCAATGTCTGACACTCGTCACTTTGCCTCGTGCTTGTTGAAATGAGGTCTGGTGTTTTCAGCTCCATAAGTCTGCAGTTATTATGCAGTTATCATAATAATGTCTTGTTTCAAGTCGCCCCGAAACGCCTCTAGCACAGCAGCACCGATTAAGAAATCTTAATTAGGCTTTTGTAGATTCTCCTTCATCAGACCTTGCCTCTTTTTTTCCACTGAGTCCTGTTGTACAAAAACTCAAATTCCTTTAGTCTGTTTTTAAGAGACACCACTTCCGCCTAAATGAACGAGGTGTTATAGTGTGTGTGTTGGTCCTGCATGTGTGCAGGGAGACGGCGAGAGAGAAAGAAACCAAACCAAAGCCTATGTGTCAGTGCAAGCTTTCAAGTTCCCAGTGCTTCATCTCTCTCGGGGCCTATAAGTATTAGATATCCCTCTGCTGATCCCCTTGTTGTCACAGCAATTTCCCCAGTTGCTCATCATACTTAAACTCCTCTCTCATTTCCATTATAATCATCCTATACAAAGCTCACCTGAGATTTACACTGTAAGACAAAATTTGGTTTCACCTATTAAGCTGCGCAGCATGACACCCAATGTGTAACGGATATAACAGCTCGGGCTGGTGGGAAGACTAGTGTCTTTCTTGCTCGCAGCAGTGAAGAAATGTTCTTGTCGGGAGCTCGCAGTCCTGCCGATTTTATGTTCAGCATCGCCTGTTGTTGTGATGTTGTAAAAGTCAAATCAAATTAAAAGCTGAGCTCACATGAGGTATTACTAAGTGACAGTATCAGTGTGGGAATACTGCCACTGGAATTGATTAATACATGACTCTGGATGTGATGAGCTACACAGAGGGGCAATATTACAGTGTTGCTTTATTCATCCATGTTTTCGGGGAGCAACTGTCTTAATTAAGCATTGTGAGGGCTGATAGATGGGTCAGGCTCACTGTCCGTGGGAGGCACATTGATTTCACATTACATATGCAGATAGCTGAGCCATACGTTCTGCTCTAATTATAAGATACGCAGTTGCACAACATAAGATGTACGTAGCCATTTTACATGTCAAATGGAAAGCTTTATAGGAATGTGAGTGTGGCAAAACAAATTGTAGCAGACAGACCTAGTTTGTTAGCTTTGTACACATGTGCCTCAGTTAGGCTTACAGCAAAATTATAATTAGTCTGGAAGTAGTGCACAGCAGCTCAGTGAGAATTCAAACAGCCGCTGCTCAGTACTTTCAACATCTGCTTCTCTTAGTGATCCCTACAACCGGGCCTGGGGAAAGCCGACACTACTAATTACTAATAAAACTAGCAAAGCTTATTGCCGTGAATTATTAAAGCTTTATCTGAAGTGGACCAGGAATCACTCCTGAAGCTAAAAGGCTTTAAGGCACAAGGAGGGATCACAGTTCATTGCTGCGTCTGGATTAGCACCTACTTTACCATACTACAGCCTGAGAAGCCTGTTTTATTGTTGGGAACCATTACAAGCTAAAGTTCATATGCATGCTGATGTGAGACCAGCTCACATCTTAAGTCCAGGGGATTTGCATTGTCATGTAATCTGACAAGTCGTCCTAAAATATTATAAGCTTTAGGCAAATATGAGCACAGTTGAGGTTTATCGCTGCATCCAAGATGATTCCCTTATTCAGTATATTTCTTGATATATTTGGTGCTACTAGTGTCTGTGAATAGTTTCACAGTGATTCATGCCATTTTAGTGTGCTTAACTACTGGAACGGCAACTACATACAGTTTCGGGTCATACTTGCCAAACAGTGTTTTTTAACTAATGCCTCTATCTTAATTGAAAGTCCTTTGACCAACCTTACCCCTTTCTCTTTATTGCTGGTTGCTGTGAAGGAATGCCCACTCTGTACTGCACAGGCCTGCCAGCATCCTCAGCCACCACACACATAAAAGCATCCTTTGCTTCAGTTAGCTGTACTGGCTTGAATAGAAAGTGTTGAAGTTCTATTGTTATAGAACTGGCAAGTGAGGCTCATTGAGTAGATAATGTCGTTGCTAGTTGAAAATGTTTAAATTGTGTTGTACATTTGTTTTTTCGAAATTTAGATTTGAGTTTAAAGCAATAGTTTGAAAATACTCTAATTTGTTTTCTTGCTAAGAGTTAGGTGAGAAGATTGCATGGTATGCAAGCTACCACCAGGCCTCGCTTAGCATAGCATAAAGACTAGAAGCAGAGGCAGACGTACCTAGACTGGCTCTGTCCAAACGTAACGTGTAAACTAGTGAGCTTTAGAGTTGCTGGTCAGCAGATTGTTTTTTACCCTAGTAAAGTGGCTGTGCAAATTTTCAATAAAATGTCACTTTCTCTAATACTGAGCACTCCTTTTGATTGAAGTGCCAGCATTTGTTTGAAATAATTGTTGGAATGCTTTAGTTTACCAAACAAAATGTTTCCCAAGGCTACCTTTGCTGTAATTGCTCCAGCGTTTCCTAAAGTAAATCTTACACACTGCGTGCGTCGCGTGAGCGTGGTGTTACTGTTGCGTGTTGGGATTTTTCTGTCTTTACACACCAGAAACGTGTCTGACGTGGTGCTGCTGCTGCTAGCCTTGTCTGTACACATTCCCCATTGATTTACTGCAGTCAAGCAGTAGTATACTTCATGTTAAACATAAATATATACTGATTTGATTACAGCAAAGACGACGTCGGCACTATTGACGGCAAAATAGGCTACAGAATATTTTGTTTTGTATTGACAGGTGCAATATTTGAAAATCGATAATTATTTATTACATTTTACATATTACATTACATTTATATCTGCATTTATGTCAAAACCTAGAGACTTTCAAACATCAACATTCATCATGTCATTTATTAATATGTATTTGTGTCAAAATGACATATAAATCATTTTTTTCCTAATCTACTTTGCCTGGAAACACTTCCAACACGCTTGCGTGTCGCGTGAAAAATAGGCGTTGGTTCTATTTCTAGCATGCACGCATTTTCCGCGCCTGATACGTGCGTGTCACGCAGGCAGTGTGTAAGCTCTAACCTGTTAACATGGGAGCCGAAATAAAAACGGACACGCCACGCAGCTGACATGCTCGCGCGACGCAGCCAGTGTGTAGCCAGCCCGGCTTGCAAGTGGGTGGCTCCATGCTCATTGTGGGATTTTGCTTCCTCTCCTGTTTAGTGCTGAAGTGATGTTTTCTTTAGCCTTTGTGTTGAACTGCTGCTGTGCCATTTTTATAGTGCAACCACCAGAGATAAGTCAATCCGTGTTGAATATACTTGGATTTTCTGTTATATGTCTGGTCGACGAAAGGTATCACTGCCCAAGTGAACTACATTGTGCTTTCTTTGAACAAACTAGAAACATTAAATACATTATTGTCTGTGCAGCAGTATTGTAAAGTTATATTACAAAAAGGTCACTTTATGCCACTTAACGGTGTTTTTCTGTCTACCTTTGCTCTGCTTTCTCTAAAGGTCAAATGCAGGAAAGTGCATGGAGGAGCCACAGAGCTCATTGAGTGGAGCGACAGCGATAACGAACAGAAGATTTCTCCCACGGGGGCCAGTCCACGGATCCTCAACCCCCTGCGTTTGTTTGCCAGGGGCTCCCCCGGGTTCAAGAGCAACATGAGGGAAATTACATATTTACAGAACATGGAGGACTTCTGGGACTGGTTATCTAACCAGACAGATGCTCAGGGCGCACAGGCCAGAACTAAACGCAGGCCCATCGTTAAGACTGGCAAGTTCAAAAAGATGTTCGGGTGGGGAGACTTTCACTCCAACATCAAGACTGTGAAACTTAACCTGCTGATCACGGGAAAGATTGTGGACCACGGGAACGGCACTTTTAGCGTTTACTTCCGCCACAACTCCACGGGCCTGGGGAACGTGTCGGTCAGCCTGGTGCCGCCCTCAAAGGTAGTAGAGTTCGAAATCGCCCAGCAGTCCACGCTGGAGACCAAAGACACCAAATCATTCAACTGTCGCATTGAGTATGAGAAGACTGACCGCAACAAGAAGACTGCCCTGTGCAGCTATGACCCGTCCACGGTGTGCTATCAGGAGCAAACGCAGAGCCATGTGTCCTGGCTGTGCTCGAAACCCTTCAAAGTCATATGCATCTATATAGCCTTTTACAGTGTTGACTATAAACTGGTGCAGAAGGTATGCCCTGACTACAACTACCATAGTGACACGCCCTACTCTTCCACAGGATGATCTAGCTGTTAGTATGCATTTTGTCTGATCTCAAATAATGTAAACGTCAACCTTTAAGCTCCTTGTCCCGAAATACCTAAATACATGAAACATGTTGCAGGAAGTGCAACTTATAATGGGACACACTCTAGATGCAATGTTTAAAAAAAACTTTTGTCTATACAGATCTAACACTTGAGAAAGTTAGGTATCCGGGGACTTGGTTTTAGGGGTTGACTTGGGATTCAGAGATAGCTACCAACCATGGGTGACTCCTTCCCATCACAACAGCACATGTTCTCCATAAAACCACTGGTATAATTAACGTGTTGTCCAGATGTTTTCTTCAAGGCTAGACCATAGGCAAAGAGCCTCCCAGTTGGAAGTACATAGCTGTCTTCTGTGCCAGTGGTGCATTGATGCCAACATTGTCAAAAAAACATTCTCACCTCATTTAAACAGTTCTGGAATGAAATATGACACTTTAATTTATGTTAATAATTACAATACCAAGATGTGTGAATGGTTATTCAATGGGTGCATACAATTTGATGTTTCACATTTGAAACCTTGCTGACTGATTAGTCAAAATGATCTGTCCATTGCCATTGAAGTTGAGCTAACATCATTTGTACCTGTTAACAGAACACAGGCAGGACACAGTGTCTATTATTTCAGATTTGCTTGATCAATGGGTATTTTCTCAAGCAGCTCTGAATAATTTATATGACCGTATAATCTATATTTTAGCTGTCTTCCTCTTATAAAGACTGGAATAGCAAATTATGTGTCCATGACTAAATAAATTGATCCAACACATCTAAGTCCCAAAACAAGCAGAGAGCATAATCATAAATCATAACACATACGTATGTAGGTACCCATCCATGTATAACCTGGCTGCTGCCTTGTGTGCTACTTAAAATGTGTTGGTTTTCTGCTGCAGTCATTATAAGGCATGTGTATGCTAAACTAGTCTGAAATCCAACATCTTTGTTTGCAGGATGCACTTTGAGGCATCAGCCTGCCGGGCGGGCTCCACAGTGGATTAATGTGTCAAGGGAGGGGGGAGGGGGGGCAGCATTAATTGCAGGACAGGTGGATTTAGCGAGTCTGGCAGACAATTATCAGCACTTTGTCATGGTCCTGCCACCAGTCCTGACATTACCTGTCTTTAATAGGCTTTAATTAGCCTGGGAAATTTCATTTACCTAAGACCAAGAGTGGAGAAACCAAAAGCAAAAAAAAAAGAAGAAAAAAGGCAAAATTACAAAATCCGTCTGGAATTTTAATGAGACGGGGGACCTACATTTTTAAATGTCATACATTCCCCAGTTGTACAGCAGGCTTAAGTTTACTGACTGTTGTGTAAAAGTGGATAACATCCAGTCTTGTAGTAAATGGTGAAATTTGCTTTAACGTAGTGATCATTTAAACAGTTTTAAAAGGTTCTGTTGAAAACCATCAATTTGACACTTGAATTGTCATAAATGTTGTTGATTGTGTTTATCCAGGGTTTTTTAGACTAGGGCATGTGCCACTGACTAATCACATAGCAATTCTTTCTGTTAATGTTATTTTATTTGCTGTATCTCATGTCTTTCCCCAGCAGCTGTAAATTATCTTGTCACATTATACACACGAGGAGAGGTGTATGATAAGGAAATTATTAAATCCGAGTCGATCTATGTTGATGTTTTTGTTCTACTCCTTTGTGCAAATGATGTGTATTATTGTGTAACTCTTAAACTAACCCTGTTTACAGCTTTAGAGTAAACAATGTCAATTTATTCAAATTTTTCCAGAGAAATATGTATCAATAAGTATACTGTTTACTACTTATTTTTGGTGTTAAGCGATATCATGTAGATAGATGTCATATGTATTGCTTATAGATTGCTTTGATTTCCATTTCTGTAATCATCGCATATTGTACCTATTTTGATTTTCCTGCTTGCTTAATCTTGTTACAACAGTTTCCTCTAAATATGAAAAAAGAGCACTGCTGTGTGTGAAGTGTAAGTACAAATGTTAATTTTGGAATATTTGATTTCATAGGGGGTTGTTAAAATGAAATTGTACAGATCAATTTAGGTTTGTATGGCATTAAACCTTATTTGAACTTGGCTCACAGCATATTGCCACACTGAGTCAGCTCTAGTCTGTCGGTGCTCACAGTTGTCTCGTTTCATTCCTACAAGGACTTCTCAACAGGATAAACACAGCATTTTAAGAGGTACATTTCAGTGTAGCTTTTTAATGGGCAATAAATCTGTGTCCACAGGCGTGGATGATACCAGAGTTACACCTCAGGGAGCACATCCATTTTGCTGTGGCCATCAGGGAAAGGGGTCTTTTCATCGCTTCCATTACTCTTATCTGATCAGGGTGAGGCACCCACTCCTTATAGGCATCAAGTCACACCAGGCTTTCCTGCTGCACACATCCAAATCCTTGGAAAACTAACTCATGTTAACATGCATTTCACTTCTCAGGTTTTCCAGTAGTGATATTATTAGACACTCAAATAATAAACTATAAAATGCATTTCCTGCAGAAAATGTGTGTGAGTATTGAAATGCTAAATTGCTAAAGCTAAAATGGATTGGTGGCTTAAATACATAAGAAGAAGGTGAAGTAGTGAGAATAGTTGGAAAAGCAGGAATGGTTTTAATTAGTATGAATTTAATTGAAAAGTTGAATAAGTTTTTTAAAAGCTAACACTAAACTGAATTATTGACTTTAAAAGTTCAATAATGCCAAAAGATGTAGAACATTGTATGGTTTAAATTTTTTTTCAAGCTGAAAGTATCAATAAGTAGAGAACAGAGAGCTGTGAGAAGCAATTATGAAAATGCAGAAATATGAAATGAATTGTTTGAAAAACCTTAATGCATTGCAACGCACTGCTGAAAAACCAGAGTTGGAAGAGTTGAACGCTGAACTGCAATACCTAAATAAGCTAAGAACTGAAATACATTGCTAGAAAAGCTGGAAGCTAAACTGTAATACTGTCAAAAGTGGAAGTTTAAAGGAATTGACTGAAACGGCTGAAAGAAGAAATAGTTTGTATTATTATCTTGAAAAAAAGGAAAAAAGTGAAAAAGAGTGATAGTATAGTAAGTCAAAAAAGTGATTTAAAAAAAAGTCATAGTATAGCATGTGGAAAAAAGTGATGAAAAAGTAATACTATAGATAGTCAAAAAAGTGATAAAAGTCAGTGTAGCATGTCGAAAAAAGTGATAAAAAAGTCATTGTATAGTATATCAAAAACAATCATTGTATAGTATAGTCTGTATAGTACGTTGAAAAGAGTCAAAGTATAGAATGTAGAAAACGTCATAGTATAGCATAGTATAGTATGTATAATATGTTGAAAAAAGTCATAGTATGTCAAAAAAGTAATAGTAGAGTATGTCGAAAAAAAGCGATAAAAAAAGTCAGTGTAGTATGTCGGAAAAAGTCATAGTATAGTATATCAAAAAAAGTCAAAAGTATAGTATGTCGAAAGAAGTGATAAAAAAAAAGTCATAGTATAGCATGTTGAAAAAGCTCATACAAAAGTCTAGCGCACTACAACAAAATAAGTGATAAAAAGTCATACTGTAATATGTCGAAAAAAGTCAGAGTATACCATGTTGAAAAAAGTGATAAAAAGTCATAGTATAGTATGTCAAAAAAAGTCATAAAAAAATTCATTATATAGTATGACGAAAAAGGTCATAAAAAGACATAGTATAGTATGACAAAAAAGTGATGAAAAGTCATAGTATAGTATGTTGAAAAAAAGTCATAAAAAAATTCATTATATAGTATGACGAAAAAAGTCATAAAAAGACATAGTATAGTATGTTGAAAAAAGTCATACAAAAGTTATAGCATAGTATGACGAAAAAAGTGATAAAAAAGCCGTAGTATAGTATGTCGAAAAAAGTCATAGTAACATGCAAACTCTACATAGCCCTGTCTGGGGATCAAACCAAGCGTCACAGTCAGCAGAAACTCCTTGTTAGAGCAGTGCAAACCCCTGAGCCACCAATCTACAAATAATACATATTGAAAACAGTCATAGAATAGTATGTCATAAAAGGCCATTAAAAAGTTATAGTATGGTATGTCGAATAAAGTGAAAACAAGTCATAGTATAGTAAGTCAGAAAGGACATGCAAATTATACACAGCACAGACTGGGGATTGAACCAAGGGTCACAGTCTGTAGTGATGACTTGCTGGAGCAGTACAACCCCCTGAGACACCATGCTTCCAAATAACTAATGTCGAAAACAGTCATGCGTAGTATGTCAAAAAAGGCCATTCTAAAGTCATAGTATGAAATGTCGAAAAAAGTGATTAAAAAGTCATAGTATAGTATGTCGAAAAAACTGATAAAAAAAAAGTCATACTATAGTATGTAGAAAAAAAGTCATAGTATAGTAAGTCTGGAAGAATATGCAAACTACACACAGCCCAGACTGGGGATTGAACCAAGAGTCACAGTCTGCAGAGACTACTTGCTGTAGAAGTGCAAACCCCTTAAACACTGTGCTTCAAAATAATGTATGCTTAATAAAGTGATAGTATAGTATGTCAAAAAAAGTGAAAAAAGGTCATAGTATAGTATGTTGATAAAAGTGATAAAAAGTCATCAGTATGTTGAAAAAAGTCATAGTATAGTATGTTGGAAAAAGGGATAAAAAAAGTCATAGTATAGTATGTCAAAAATAGTGAAAAAAAAAGTCATAGTATAGTAAGTCAAAAATAGTCATTGTATAGCATGTCGAAAAAAGTCTGGAAGAACATGCAAACTCTACACATCCCTGCCTGGGGATCGAACCAAGGGTCACAGTCTGCAAAAATAACTTGCAAGAGCAGTGTAAACCCCTGAGCCACCATACTCCCAAATAATGCATGTTGCAAACATTCATATGATAGTATGTCAAAAAAGGTCTAGTAGAATACATTGGAAACAGTCATAGTATACAGGTGCTGGTCATATAATTAGAATATCATGAAAAAGTTGATTTATTTCAGTAATTCCATTCAAAAAGTGAAACTTGTATACATTCATTCCACACAGACTGATATATTTCAAGTGTTTATTCCTTTTAATTGTGATGATTATAACTGACAACTAATGAAAACCCCAAATTCAGTATCTCAGAAAATTAGAATATTGTGAAAAGGTTCAATATTGAAGACACCTAGTGCCACACTCTAATCAGCTAATTAACTCAAAACACCTGCAAAGGCCTTTAAATAGTCTCTCAGTCTAGTTCTGTAAGCTACACAATCATGGGGAAGACTGCTGACTTGACAGCTGTCCAAAAGACGACCATTGACACCTTGGACAAGGAGGGCAAGACACAAAAGGTCATTGCTAAAGAGGCTGGCTGTTCACAGAGCTCTGTGTCCAAGCACATTAATAGAGAGGCGAAGGGAAGGAAAAGATGTGGTAGAAAAAAGTGTACAAGCAATAGGGATAACCGCACCCTGGAGAGGATTGTGAAACAAAACCCATTCAAAAATGTGGGGGAGATTCACAAAGAGTGGACTGCAGCTGGAGTCAGTGCTTCAAGAACCACCACGCACAGACGTATGCAAGACATGGGTTTCAGCTGTCGCATTCCTTGTGTCAAGCCACTCCTGAACAAGACACAGCGTCAGAAGTGTCTCGCCTGGGCTAAAGACAAAAAGGACTGGACTGCTGCTGAGTGGTCCAAAGTTATGTTCTCTGATGAAAATAAATGTTGCATTTCCTTTGGAAATCAAGGTCCCAGAGTCTGGAGGAAGAGAGGAGAGGCACAGAATCCACGTTGCTTGAAGTCCAGTGTAAAGTTTCCAGAGTCAGTGATGGTTTGGGGTGCCATGTCATCTGCTGGTGTTGGTCCACTGTGTTTTCTGAGGTCCAGGGTCAACGCAGCCGTCTACCAGGAAGTTTTAGAGCACTTCATGCTTCCTGCTGCTGACCAACTTTATGGAGATGCAGATTTCATTTTCCAACAGGACTTGGCACCTGCACACAGTGCCAAAGCTACCAGTACCTGGTTTAAGGACCATGGTATCCCTGTTCTTAATTGGCCAGCAAACTCGCCTGACCTTAACCCTATAGAAAATCTATGGGGTATTGTGAAGAGGAAGCTGCGATGCGCCAGACTCAACAATGCAGAAGAGCTGAAGGCCACTATCTGAGCAACCTGGGCTCTCATAACACCTGAGCAGTGCCACAGACTGATCGACTCCATGCCACGCCGCATTACTGCAGTAATTCAGGCAAAAGGAGCCTCAACTAAGTATTGAGTGCTGTACATGCTCATACTTTTCATGTTCATACTTTTCAGTTGGCCAACATTTCTAAAAATCCTTTTTTTGTATTGGTCTTAAGTAATATTCTAATTTTCTGAGATACTGAATTTGGGGTTTTCATTAGTTGTCAGTTATAATCATCACAATTAAAAGAAATAAGCACTTGAAATACATCAGTCTGTGTGGAATGACTGTATACATTACACAAGTTTCACTTTTTTAACGGAATTACTGAAATAAATCAACTTTTTCATGATATTATATGACCAGCACCTGTAGTATGTTGGAAAAAGGGATAAAAAAAGTCACGGTATAGCATGTTAAAAAAAGTGATAGTAAAGTAAGTTTGGAAGAATATGCAAACTCTACACATCACAACTGGGGATCGAACCAGGGGTCAGAGTCTTCAGAGACTACTTGCTGGAGCAGTGCAAACCAAGGGGGTAAACTTCTCCTCGGACCGCGAACCTCCTATGGCGCCATTTTGATGCTACCAAGCCATCACCTCCCGTTAGCATTCCATTGACTGCCATTCATTTTGGCGCCACTTTGACAGTGAATAACTTTACACCTGAAGCGTTTAAAGACTCTATTTGTCCATTTATTTCTAAAGAAACACGACAATGTATAAAAGGCTCCATTACCTTGTACCTCATGTTATGACTCCGTAGCAGACGTTTTTGTAAAAATAGGCTAATGATTGTCATAACTTGTGTCATGACTTACTGTCGCATAGTAGAGGAATTACCGTATAGTACAGGAGAAGCGCACAGTTTCGTCTCACATTAGCTGTTTAAGTTTAATTACTAATGTTAACTAGCATTTTAGTTAGCAATAATTAGCTTGTGCCTATGTTATCTCCTTACATATACCTACGCTCTCCGTCTCTGCAATATTCGGAATGATTGAGATTTCTCTTGGCACAGCTACCAGAAGGCTTACAACTTT